>NC_084562.2:36428254-37028254 GCF_033978685.3 Nerophis lumbriciformis
TCCAGGGTAAATTGAGTCCGGCGATTAGTTGCAAATCGTGGCTTTATTGAGGTCTTGCACACAGCCAATCCAACAAAACACTAGCCACTTTCGTACTCACGCTACCCCTCGCTCCCCCACACACACTCACCTCACATGCGGTCACATATTAAAGGGCCCCACACACACATACGCTACTCTCATAACACATGCTAACCCATTTGAAGCGTCACCGCCGCATTCAAGCAGCCTCTCCTCGGCGAGTCAGGCAGGGCTAAAGCAATAACAAATGTTTTTATAGCAGCAGATATAAGTCCATATTGCATTAAAAACTAGATTTTGACCCACTTCTATGGTGGAAGAACAATGAGCCCATATATCCTTTTACTGCCAAATTAGCCAGGCTGGGGCGGGGGGAAGAAAAGTTAATCTGAGGCTGAGTTGACTTGAAACTGTTTAATGTTGCACTTTTTATATGTAGAAGAAAAGTTTTGTCATTTTATTTAATCTGAGCAACAACTTAAGGCAGTTTAATGTTGATTAACGTGGACCCCGACTTAAACAAGTTGAAAAACTTATTGGGGTGTTACCATTTAGTGGTCAATTGTACAAAATATGTACTGTACTGTGCAATCTACTAATAAAAGTCTCAATCAATCAATCGATTAAAAAAAGCACTTTATATGTAGAAAGGTTTTATTAAGAAACCATTCTGAGCCTTATCTTATTTAGTTTTTATTTTATATATGTTGACCACAATAACCCTGGCAATGGACCCTGTGTGTATATGTATGTTATGGCATCGTTTACAAATTTGGTAAATAAATAACCAAAAAATGTATATTTTGTTGTTTTCTTACTGTACCGAAAATGAACCGAACCGTGACCTCTAAACCGAGGTACGTACCGAACCGAAATGTTTGTGTACCGTAACACCCCTAACACACACATATACACATATATATATATATATATATATATATATATATATATATATATATATATACATACATACATACATACATACATTCATACGTATACACACACACGCACACACATATATATACACACATATACAGTATATAGAAAACAGTATACATTTGCAAAAGATAGATTCCGATACTTTTAGAGCGGGTGTGGCATGGAGGGGTTCCTTTGCAATCTAAAGAGAACACCTCCACACATGAACGGTAATGCAGACATACTCAGAAAATAAGTTATGAATGCGACAAGAGCAAAATCTGTCAAAGTTTGGCTACATTGTGTCGTCAGAGCAGGGTGGACATACTTATTTGGAAATTTAGTAAAGCGCCCAGCAAGAGCGGAAGAAGCGGTGACGACTTCAAGATATATATTTTAACACTGTACATTTTCAAAAGATTAATTACGATACTTTCAGAGAGGGTGAGGCGTGAGCCCGTGACTTTATTTGCAATCTGGTAACACCTCCACATACAAATATCTTGCAGACACACCTAAAAAAATGGGTTATAGGTCCAAATATGTCAAATGTAGATTAGAATTGTCAGGTCCCCTTTAACAATATATTAACTTTTGTGGTTGTAATTTGCAGCGGTGTACTGTGACAACTGGTAGCTATTTAAGCCATATACACAATTAGTGCATTTAGAAAGTGTTTAGTTACAGCTTTATTCCAAAATTAAATACATTCATTTTTGTCCTCAAAATTCTACAGACCTCACAATGAATATGTGAAAAGTTAGTTTTTTTTAATTTTACAAATGTAATAAAAATTTAAAAACTAAAAAAAAAAATGACAAACATAAGTATTCACAGCATTTGCTCAATACATCTTTGGCAGCAATTACAGCCTCAAGCCTTTTTGAAGCTTGGCACACTCATTTTTTTAAGTTTCGCCCATTCCTCTTAGCAGCACCTCTCAAGCTCCATCAGGTTGAATGAGAAGCATTGCTTTTCATCCAGGATGTGCCTGTACATTGGTGCATTCATCTTTCCCTCTTTCCTTAGTATCCCAGTTCCTGCCGCTAAAACACATTTCCACAGCGTGATGCTGCCACCACCATGCTTTACTGTAGGGATGGTATTTCCCTGGTGTTAAGCGGTTTCTTCCCAACATGATGCCTGGCATTCACGCCAAAGAGTTCAATCTTTGTCTCATCAGACCAAAGAAATTTGTTTCTCATGGTCTGAGAGTCTTTTAGGTGCATTTTAGCAAACTTCTTACTAAGAAATGGCTTCCGTTTGGCCACTATAACATGCAGGCCTGATTGGTGGAATGTTGCAGAGATGGTTGTCCTTCTGGAAGGTTCTCCTCTCTTCACAGAGGAATGCTGTAGCTCTGACAGAGGGACCATCGGGTTGTTGGTCACATCCCTTACTAGACTAAGATCAATGCAGAAATGTACAGAGACATCCTGGATAAAATCCAACACTTCTCGTACAACCTGAAGGAGCTTGAGAGGTGCTGCAAAGAGGAATGGGCAAATCTGCCCAAAGATAGGTGTGCCAAGCTTGTGGCATCATATTCAAAAAGACTTGAGGCTGTAATTGTTACCAAAGGTGCATCAACAAAGTATTTTTTTTAAATACATTTGCAAAGTGTAAAAAACTAAACATTTTCACATTGTCATTATGGGGTAGTGTGTGCAGAATTTTGGGGACAAACATTTATTTATTCCATTTTGGAATAAGGCTGTCACATAACAAAATGTGGAAAAAGTGAATACTTTCCGAATGCACTGTATCACTGCTGTATGAGGCAGTACAGTTGAATACAAAATTACTGACTTGTTTGGGTAAATACTTTATCCTCTTAAAGTGTCTTTTTTTGCACATAAAGGGTACCTGTCCTTTGGACAGACTCTCCCATCTGTCAGGGCCTTGAGGCAGCAAAGAATGGAGTAGTTCCATCCTCTCTCTCAGTGGAGGCAGAAGCATGGTTGCTCCGACAGATAGTGTCTCAATCACTGCCTAAAAACCACACAAATACATATCGTCACCAGATTTGACGATGGATGGCAGATTAAAGTCTTCCAGGGAAAAAAATGGCACAGGCTAGAGGTAAGTTACTGCTAAGCAACCATATGTTAAGTTCTGAGAACATTTGATTAAATAACTACCGTATTTTCCGCACCATTAGCCGCACCTAAAAACCACAAATTTACTCAAAAGCTGACAGTGCGGCTTTTAACCCGGTGCGCTTTATATATGGATAAATATTAAGATTCATTTTCATAAAGTTTCGTTCTCGCAACTTCGGTAAACAGCCGCCATCTTTTTTCCCGGTAGAGCAGGAAGCGCTTCTTCTTCTACGCAAGCAACCGCCAAGGTAAGCACCCGCCCCCATAGAACAGGAAGCGCTTCTTCTTGTACTGTAAGCAACCACCCGCCCCCGGAAGAAGAAGAAGCGCGCGGTGCATGCTGGGATATGTGACGTTTCATTTCCATTTGTGTGTTTATGTAAAGACCCCAAAATGGCTCCTATTAAGTGTGTTGTCTGTCTAATTATAAATAATGCAGACGAGGCGTGTTAACTGAGTTCTCAACGTTTACTCACAGCGTGCTCATAACCACATTCTAACTGCCAGCATACAACGCTTCTCAGGGCTACCGCGCATGCTCGTAACTATCGTTGCATGCTGGGTAGTGTAGTTGTTATATTTGCTAGCTCATAACAGCACATTGAGAGACACGCTTACGCGCTTAATTCAATACTCGCCGTCATTCCGGGTGGATTGACAAAAGACCTCCAGCCGCTAGATATTGGTGTCAACAGGGCATTCGAAGCTAGACTGCTAACTGCGTGGGAACAATGGATGACAGAAGGCGAACACACCTTCACTAAGACGAGGAGGCAGCGCCAGACGACGCCAACATCTGCCAGTGGATCGTAAATGCCTGGGCAGATATTTCGGTCACAACTGTGGTCCGAGCTTTCCGGAAGGCAGGATTCACAGAACTGCTGGATAACAGTGACACTGACTCCGATGACTTCGACGAGACGGAACCGGCCATTTTGGATCTCACATTTGCCCAACTTTTCACTTCGGACACCGAAGACGAAGGATTTACGAATGAAGAATAACTTCAGAAAGTGAGCGCTATGTTTATTTTGTGTGTTGTGACATTAACGTTCGAGCAACATTATGTTGCTATTGCTCTGCACTATTTTGAATTTTACTATGTTTGTGATTGCACATTTGCGTACATTTTGGGAGTGAACAGAGTTGTTAGAACGCTGGTTTTTAATATATTATTAAAGTTTGACTGACCTATCTGACTGTTTTTTTGACATTCCCTTTAGCGCAGCGTAGGCGCGGCTTATAGTCCGGGGCGGCTTATTGGTGGACAAAGTTATGAAATATGCCATTCATTGAAGGTGCGGCTAATAATCCGGTGCGCCTTATAGTGCGGAAAATACGGTATGTGAAAAATGCCAAACAAAATTAAAATGGGATGGGAAGACCAGAAAAGCTTTGTTTCTTTGATACCTTTGGAAGAATTAAAAAAATGAGCGCAGGTGGATTGATTGTGCTTATCCATTTTAAATGTGATTCACATTTATAGCATCACATTTGACCCCCAGTTATCTGAATCGCGACTGAAGCTTGTTAATAAAAACACAAAAAATAAAGCTTTAATGGTAGTTTTGTCGCTTCACTTCAAATTTGTGTAGGTCAAACAATTGGTCTAAACACAATTCATCATATTCAGTAAAGCTTAAAGTAACATCTGGTAGAGCACTGACAAAAACATCCAACAATGTGACCTTCTACCCCCAAGCATTTTTGATCAGATAGCTATTTGTAAAAGCAGACGCAAACAGTTATGTATAATATGCCATAATTTGATTTTGTATTACCTCCTGAATCTCATCTGGCACTGAAGAGTCCATTAGTCTGAAGAGAAGATTCCTCAGAGGCCTGGCTTGCCGGCCTAAAATACTTGTAGCCACACCCCCGGCAAGTGCCAGAGCCAGATGATTGGACAAAAGCCGAAGGCACAGCTTAAGGAAGTTATGATGCTCCCTAAAAAAAAAAAATTTTGTTTTTTTAAAAAGAAAAGTCATGCTGACATGTTAGGCATATTTACCTGGATGAAGGGAAGGGCAGAGGAGGAACTTCACAGTTGATACCGTCACAATAACGGTCAAGGAAGGAGCGTAAATGGGAGAAAGTGCTTTCCTCAAGGTCAACACAATAGGGTCTGTGCCAGGCAACCACTTGCCTACAGTGCAAAATTATTATTATTATTTTTTTTTAATTAAGTTAAGTACAGAAGGACAATACTGGAATACTGTAGAATCAACACTTACAATGGAATCATAAATCATCTAATAACTGACCTGTCTCTAGGAAGGGCTGTCCATGCCAAACTATGGGAAGTTCCGGCTGAGATCTGCTGTAAGGTGACTCCATCCAAGCAAACAACCTTTTTGGGCTTTGTGATTGGTCCGGTGGAATTGCCCTGCCCACACTGGCCCATAGAGTTGTTTCCCCATGCATATACTTCATTATCTATAGATATTAGTGGGATGAGAAAATGTAGCAGGCATTTATTTGCTGATGTCAAATATCATTACCACACTGTATACACTATATCAATACTGCACTGAGCTAATTGTAAGTTTGCGCACATTCAAGAGGTAATAGCTAATACACTGATACCTCAAATCACAAGTAACTTAACTTTTTGAGATACGAACTGTCTAGGCTTTTCAGAGTCACTCTCCCATGTAAATGCTGTAAATTATTACTTTATAAAACGACTGTAGTTATTTGTAGTGCATTATATTATATATTTATAAAACTGTCACCATCGAACATTTTATGTAGCAGCAACAGAAAAAGGAGGGCAATAAAATAAACTGTTAAAATAGAATACAATCAAATTGAGTACAGACAGCCTTGAGACCTCCGATTTCGGGAGGTGGGTGGTGGGGGCGTGGTCGGGGGTGGGTCAGGGCGTGGTTGGGGGCGTGGTTAAGAGGGGAAGAGTATATTTACAGCTCGAATTCACCAAGTCAAGTATTTCATATATATATATATATACATATATATATATATATATATACATATATACATATATATATATATATATATATATAATGAGAAATACTTGACTTTCAGTAAATTCTAGCTATATATATATATATATTTATTTCATTATATATATATATATATATATATATATATATATATATATATATATATATATATACACATACTTGAATTTCAATGTTCATTTATTTACACATATACACACACATAACACTCATCTACTCATTGTTGAGTTAAGGGTTGAATTGTCCATCTTTGTTCTATTCTCTGTCACTATTTTACTAATCATGCTGAACACCCTTTCTGATGATGCATTGCTGTGTGGCACGCACAAAAGTGCTTTCATCAAATGCACTAGAGTCTGGAATCTTCCATCTCTACCTAGCATGGCCCTAAACCGGTCAATCCTTGCTTCCTGAGGAAGATCTTCACTGCCAAGCACTTTGTACTCCACTACTTCTTCCCGGAGGCTATCCAGGTCCAATCGCAGCTGCGGCTTGGAACTTACAAGCGTATTTCTTCATCTTACTCATCGTCGGCGTCACCATGGCTGTATCTTCCTCGTTCTTCTGCTTCGTCTCCTTGTTGTGTGCACAGTTGTGCACTCTCTAAAAGCCGTAGATGTTATAATGTGATTGGGCAGGCACGCTGTTTATATAGTGAGAAAGCGGACGTGAAAACAGGCTGTCCTCACTCAGGTCCGCATGGAGCTGGAGGGGGCGTGGCCTCCAGCTCCGGCTGAAAATCGGGAGATTTTCGGGAGAATATATTTGTCCCGGGAGGTTTTCGGGAGAGGCGCTGAATTTCGGGAGATTCCCGGGAAATTCGTGAGGGTTGGCAAGTATGAACATAAGGCAGCTGGTATCTTTGATCATACAGATAATATTACCTGTGAATATTGTATTGTTTTTATACAATATTTCTTATCTAGTTCGTTCTTTTTAAAAAGTATGTTACTTGACAAAATTGTGATCTTAGAAGGCTTCAAAATTGTGGTGTGTTTATTTCACAGCAGCATAAATCAGAAATCTAATTTATGCAAACACAGAGTGGGGAAACCGTAACTAACAAGATTAGCACACAACAGGGACCACATAGCAGCATACAGTTGTCAGATGCAGTTTCCATCCATCCATTTTCTACCGCTTGTCCCTCTTGGGGTCGCAGGGGGGTGCTGCATTCGCGCAGAAGACGGGGTACATCCTGGACAAGTCGGCACCTCATCGCAGGGCCAACACAGATAGACAGACAAAATTCACACTCACATTCACACACTAGGGCCAATTTAGTGTTGCCAATCAACCTATCCCCAGGTGCATGTCTTTGGAGGTGGGAGGAAGCCGGAGTACCCATAGGGAACCCACGCAGTCATGGGGAGAACATGCAAACAGAAAAACCCCAGGCCCAGGGATCGAAACCAGGATCTTCGTATTGTGAGGCACACGCACTAACCCCTGTTCCACCGTGCTGCCCGAGGTACAGTTTATAGTTACAATTTACATGCATTGTAAAACAGCGAGTTAGAGAAATTGAAAGAAGAAAATACCATGCGACAGGGCCAGGCAGTGACTGTCCCCTATAGAGATGTCCACCACCCTGGTCGTAGCGAGCTCCTCAATAAGTTTCGGTCTTAGTGCTGTTGCCTCAGAAGAACCACAACCAAGGCAAGCGCCACAACCCCAAGCATAAACCTATAACCACATGACAGGAGAGAACATTACCAGATGATTTCTTTTAACACATCATAAAGTACAATAGCAATACTTGAATAATACTTTCACCCTCACTGAACAGCAGTGTCATTAAGATCAGTTAGTATGTGTCCATGCACTAAATTAGTCTGACTTCTCAAATACTTTGGCTCTAAATAAGCATCCTACAAACCATGGCAGCACCTTAATTCGATCGTGTTCGGTTTTTGAAAAATCGGATTTACACACCTGGATTATGTGATAAAAAACCAAATCTCTCGAGTGGGTGTGTGCCGCAGGAGGGGACACTTCGTGTCGCTCATGCGCCAGTCTCAATGTGCGGGATATAAACCGGAAGCAGATACCATTAATTAAAAACATAAGCAACAACTGGAATGAAGAGGAGATCGTTTATTTGATTCATAAATTTAAATAACATAATATTTTGAAGAGCATCGATGGGAGAAATAAATAAATAAATATTTATTTAAGAAGGTAGCTACGGAAGTGGAGAATGCCGACTTAATTCGGACTCCCAAACGAAATACGAATGAGATGAAAGAGGATGAAGTGGGAAATTACAAGGCAAAAAATAAAGCGTACACAAATCTCTTCTCGCTGCATTTGTGCACTCCAAACTGGTTAACAATAATTCTGTATTCCATATAACTGGCAAAATATTCCATCTGGAACAGTGCTGGCCGGGGAAGAACAGTCTTTTCCTTTGGATTTAAAATTCCTTCAATCAATCCATAGAGCCTTATGAATGAACTGCAAGACATTCCAAAGTTTTGTTTTCATGATTCTCCGTCCAAAATTCCTTCGAAACAACTCTCGCCTGCTAGTTTTTCTTTGCTTTGGACCTGCATCCTCTCCAGTACATTTTTGGTAGTAGCGCCATGTTAGTAGGACAATCTAATATAATTTATTGATGCTGTCTGCTATTTAACATCAGCATAGCCAATAGAGCCGTAATATTTGTAATATGTGCCAATATTACAGCGAACATCAGGTACAACAGAGCTAGGCTGTTTACTTGTAATGAGCAGTCATAGGTCAACCGGAAAAGCAATACATGTATCTGTGCTAAAGGAAATAAACGCCCCCTCAGTGTACAGGAGAGGCACACGGCGTATAACCAATAGAGAGAGTGCATTGACATTTGGACTTCACATGTAGGTGTGAAAATACAAAAAACTGAACTATTTGATAAATTAGACTAATTCAGTGTACGGAAACGTAGTGAGTGATTTTCCACTTATAAATCACAGACAGCTAATCAAAACTCAAAGGTGACAAATAAATAAATAAATCCTCCTGTAGTTATTAAGGCATGGTCAACGATTTTGATGCACTCTTACAAATAATTGTTCATACTACGATCCACTTTTGGGTGATGTTGCCAGTCAATATTACAAATAATTATAAACAAACAAAACATGACTGTACTGGTGAGAAAAATAAACTAATAGTTTGATGCTGCTGGAAAACTGGAATAAGTACATGGGTGACCAAGTGGTAAATACCGCATGATCTACCACCTAATGCCTGATGACTGATTCACTAAACCTCTGTTTAAATAGACACCTGACGTAAAAACTACAAAAAAAACTAAATAGATGTATCTCTGACAAAGTGCAGACTAATCTGTGTTTAGTATCGACATATTATTTTCCGGTAACATTTTATCGTTTTGATCCATTTTTCCAATTGTTGCTGCTTATTTTATTTCTACAATGTAACAGAGGCTGCATATTGTTCAACCCTGGGTTATTAAATGCTGAAATTTAGTTTGGAAGATAGGTAAACAGTCCTTTAAATTAGGGATGAAAAACTTCAGATTGTTCATTGATAGTCTCCAAAAGGAAGTTACTGTAAAATTAAGCACACAAAGGAAAGTACATTAATATACACATGTTGTGCACATACACGTAGGAATCAGGTAAAATCGAAATACAGCTTGGTATAAATTGGAAAGAAAACTATGCAACCATAAAGGACAAAGGTTAGCTCTTACGGCTCTAGCTTACGGCTAACAACATATAATGTACGGCTAACAAAAATTAGCATTTCGACCGATTTAGACTTGAATTAACGTTTAACAAATGAGATTTTAACAAAAACAAAATTGACATAAAGCAGCAAATGCATTTCTACTTTCAGGAATATAGTCACCAAACTATTACACAATCATAACATTTTATAAAAAACATTTTACCACCTTTTTTTTTTTATCTGTGAGAGCCCTAAATTTACTTATGGCAGACTGCCACAAAGACATTAAAGTATGGGAAACTGCAAATGTTATTATTTTCTTGCATGTGGTTATCATGTTCTGCCTCATTTCCTCATCAGTGTGCTCTAAAATCCACTTTGCTCAAACAATTGTGTGTATTGGTGTAGAATAAAAGACGAAATAAGCTATTTTAAAAAGTACATATGTTGGTCTTGAATTTAATAAACGTGGGTGGCGACTTAAAGGAGATGTTTGCAAATGCTCAAATACATTTTTCAACCCCAAAAATGTAACTTGAACAACACCAACTAGCTTATGTTATCATAATCAGATTTAATTGAATGTATATTAATATTATTATATATTATATTAATATTTGTCACAGATAGAAGTTAAACATTTTTAACACTTCCGCACAGAGAGAATAAGATGATGGCTTTGACTGACTTGGCTTTCATTTTTTATCTTCGTACATGTGCGCATGCCCACGGCGTGTGACAACCCACTTACGAAAGGATTAAAAAACAGATGCAATGAGCAATAAACCCCCCCAAACACTGCCATTGCACTGTGGTGTTGTTCTTTTTCGCCGTACATGTGCGAATCCTGAAGCTAGGAAGAATCCTGAACTAGAAAGAGGCAGGTCACAATGTTCAAACACAAGTACCCTTGTAGTATCTACCAAACAGTGACATACAGCAGCTTTAATGACCATTTAAAAACGTGGTTCCAATAGTGACACCCGTTGAGGTGACAGACAATGAAATTATGTATTACTATATGTATGATTACTGTACTTTGTTACTCACCTGTCCAGTGGAAGTTAAGGCAAGAGAAGACTGGCTTCCAGCACACACTTTTCTGATGAACATCCCTTGGAGTGCCTCTACAACTTTTGGCTTGTAAACACGATTAGTATCACCATGACCAAGTTTGCCTGCAGAATAACATGTTTTTTTTTCTTAATGCCTGAAGATTACATTCAGCATTGATTTAACACAAACACAAGTGAATGCAACAGTACAAAAACGACAACAATGTTTCTGTATAATAATACCATTACAATGGTTTCTAATTTTAACTCAATAACAATTGTGAGGTACAATAATAGATCAGTAATAAAAATATACGCTTCACATCAACCTGGTATATTATGTGTGTGGTTCTACAAAGGTTAACCATGTAAAAAGTTACCTTTAACATTATCCATCCTGCTATGGCGCCCCATAATACACCTGCTGTGAACCTGTTTTTATGTTCTATTTATTTTAGTTATTTATTTTTTATCGTGCTCTGTTTGTGTTGTGTTGTGTTTGCTCGGTTCTCGTATTATCTTTTAACCTGCCCATTGTACAGCACTTTGGCTATCCCTGTGGTAAATTTTTAAATTTGCTTTATAAATAAAGTTGATTTGATTTGATTTAATTAACAAATACAATATTTTAACAAATAATTTTGTTAAAACAGTATTGCTAGAAAACAATTGTGTGAAGAGGTTACGCACCATTATCTCCACCTCCAAAGGACCAGACAGTACGACCATCTTTTGACAAGGCAATAGTATGAGAGCTACCACATGACACTTCTCCCACGTTGCTGATGTCTTTGACCAAGGTGGGAATGTTTCTGCTGTTGCTGTCACCATGACCTGCATTTCAAAAACACAACATGACGTATAGTTTATTCAAGGAAATTATACAACAAAATGACTACATTGCTTTGCACATCCTTCACTTTAATTTAAATATACTACTGTACTGGCTGATGAGGGGAGGCAATAGTAAATTAGTTTGATTGGAAAATTTGCTTTTTTAAATTTGCCTATCATTCACAGTCCCTATGTAAGACACACAGTTGTATTTTTGTAATGTATTCTAATTTGTAATATACTGCAAGTGCTAGGTGGCTAAAAAAGAATAGAGCAAATCCCATCACCTCCATTTTTTGCTGACTCTCGCTAGCGTTTATTTACAAGTTAGAATGCATAAAAAATAAAAACGTGTTATTGTCTAACATAAGGACTGTGAATGATACACAACATCTCAAAAAAGTGCAGTTCCTCTTTAACCTTGATATGCATAATAATATAAAGAACACGCATTTGCTTTACTAACTTGGAACAATTGTGAGTTGTTGATAATGTTCCACTCCATTGCTGTAAGTAAATGAAAAGTAAAACTGGAGAAGGATTTTCTTCTTCTCCTATCTATCTATCTATCTTTCAGACAGACAGAAAGACTGACAGACTGACAGACAGACATCTGATTTATTGCTTTTTTGGCCCATGCCCCATTGTTGTTTTGTGGAGTGGTGGTATTCGTTTTTAGCCAAAAGCAACTTCTCTCTTTTTATTTAATAAGCAAATGCAATTATCCTAAAAATTCTAAATCATAATTTGACTGGGATTTTACATTCCCTTTAGGAAATGACTTACCCAGTCTTCCAAAGTCACCTTCCCCCCATGTGTACAGCTCGCCTTCCTCACTGACCGCAGCACTGTGTCTATAGCCAGCAGCTACACATACCACCACCTGATGAAAAAAAAAAGCAAAACGTTTATACTTACTGTATATACTTTACAGACCATTCATTATGTCACAGAAATGTAAAACAAGCAGCTCTGCTTAAAACCCTACCTTTCCTTGTAGTGGTCCTTGGATAAGTTTTGGGTATTTCTGTGTCGAACTGTTCCCGTGACCAAGCTTGCCATAGTCACCATCACCCCAGCTGAACACTTCACCCTCTGTAGTGAAGGCCAGCGTGTGGCCATCTGACCCCTTGGAGGACGACACTTTTTTGATAGCACGGTGAGGTTCAAAGGTCAGTTTCTTGAGTGTGGACTGATTGTTCGAGTCTCCGAGGCCAAGGCGACCATAGCTTCCCTTCCCGCAGGCCCGCACAGATCCATCAGAGGAGATTACAAAGGTACAGTACTGGCCCGCCTCAATCTGTGAAGAGTGGAGAAAGGTAGCAAGTATGGCTGCACGATTATTCGATTTTTAAATCATAATCAAAAACATTTTTTATGAACATATCAGTTTTCTTCTCTATCATGTCTCATGCCTCCAGGCCAGTGGCAGTGCTGTAGGGGAAGCTCATTATCAACTACTCTCTAAAACACAAGTACAGTCTCCAATAATAGATAAAGGATATAAAGATGTGAAATGAAGTGAATTATATTTATTTAGCGATTTTTCTCTAGTGACTCAAAGCACTTTACATTGTGAAACCCATTATCTACATTTAAGATACATTTACACCTGTGTGGGTGGCACTGGGAGCAAGGTGGGTGAACTGTCTTGCCCAAGGACACAATGGCACTGACTAGGATAGCAGAAGCTGGATTCCAACCAGGAACCCACAAGTTTCTGGCTGGCCGCTCTACCATCTGAACCACGACCTAGATGCTAGATTTTACAAAAAAAAAAACGTCATTTAAAAGATTGTAAAATTCTCTATATCAACTCAGAACGGAAGACCACTTGAAAAATGTTCTGGGAGTAGTTTATATTTCTATATCACTGATTAACTCATTTTGCTGTCAAATCAAAAAGGGGATCAGTCTCCGACAGGTCATTCGATCATTATACGGAAGCTCACCATCCAGGCCTGCGGAAGCCAAGCCCACTTTCCATACGCTTCTAGAGATGCTGAACGTCCGACGAGTAAGACGAAGCCGAGCATTTATGCAATGGCTGTCAAGTTTGGCTGCAGTGGAACAACCCACTGTATGCTCCCCCATTAAAATTAATGGATGCTCAGCTTCAACACTGTTTAATGCACTGTGACTCTAACACAATGAATGAGAAGAAAGTCGCGTCAGCGGTCTTTAAAGTAGCGGATTCGGGAAAAAAGTTGAATGCATTTTAACGCATATTTAGTTGAAATGTAAACATAAAAGTACATATTTGACCACTTATTTTTTGGCACATTTTAGGGGAAACTGAGCTTCTTAGTTCTTAGGGTTGGAATTGGGGGTTAAATCACCAAATGATTCCCGGGCCCGGCCACCGCTGCTGCCCACTGCTCCCCTCACCTCCCAGGGGGTGATCAAGGGTGATGGGTCAAATGCAGAGAATAATCTCGCCACACCTAGTGTGTGTGTGATAGAGATGCGCGGATAGGCAATTTATCTCATCCGCAACCGCGTCAGAAAGTCGTCAACCATCCGCCATCCACCCGATGTAACGTTTGATCAGAACTGCATCCGCCCGCCATCCGCCCGTTGTTGTATATCTAATATTAATAAAAATAAAAAAAAAGGGTGAAAACTACGCGAATTGCACCTTGTGCAGACAAGATTTTTCGATCGGACACGGAGGAATTAGCGATGTAAAAGACCACGTTGGGACAAAAAAACACAAGTCTAATGCCGTTGCTAGCGATACAAGTGGAAAACTTTCAACGTTTTTCGTCGCCCAAACAGATTCTTTGGATGTGATAAATGCCGAAGTTTTATTTACGGAGGCAATAATTGAGCATGGACTTCCAATTGCACTGGCTGATCACATGGGACAGTTAATAATGTAATGCAACCTTTAAAAATCATTACGCGGTGATCGCGATCCCAAAAATAAACTTTTCTTGCATGATAATGTCCAGAAAAATTCGCTTTATATTACTATAGAGTCCTTTTAACGAATGAGTTTGATGGTTTATCACAAACCTTAAATGAAATTCCATGGCCACTGTCCTGCTCTCTATATCAACCAGGGTGAGCCCCACCCCTTTCGTGAGCGCACTGAGCGCGGAGTGACCCCTTTTACGCGCCCCCGGCAACAGGGGTGGCAAGCAGGTAAGCTGCGCGGGCGGAGCGCGCGGAGTGACCCATGTTACGAGCCCCCGGCCACGGGGGTGGCGGGCAGGTAAGCTGCTTACCTGCTGCGCGTGACGCCGGCCGCGGCGAAAGCGGACGAGGCGGGGTGTCGGTGCGGTGGGCGCGGTAGTGACCCTGGACGTGCGTCAGGCCCTTCTCGCGGATCGCCTCAGCTACAGCTCCCGGTGGGGCCCTCTCGGGGGAAGGGGCCTCGGTCCCGGACCCCGGCGAGGCGTCCCTTCTCCCTCCGTAAAAGTGTCCATCTCTTTTCTTTTTTTTCTTCTGTTGTGGCATATGCAGCAGGTGCCTGCTCGTTTTTCGTATGTGGGTAACAACATTTAACTATGTATATATATTTCCCAATTGGTTTAACTGCCACCCGCAAAAAAAAAATAAAAAAAATAAATAAAAAAAATATCTAATTAATCCGCCCGACCCGAACCGCGAGCGGATAAAATCTTATTTTTTTTAATTTCATCCGCCCGATCCGCGGATAATCCGCGGACTCCGCGGTTGTGTCCGCAAACCGCGCATCTCTAGTGTGTGACAATCATTGGTACTTTAACTTTAACTTTTAACTTAGCACTTTTAGAACAATCGCTACTGTTCCGGGTCATGCCCTGGCTCGACCTTTCTGAAAGTTTCCCATGTATTATTTATTTGTGGCCACAAATCAAATTTGCCCCGTCACAAATGCGATTTGCCCTGGCTGGTAAACAAATTGTAATAGAACCGTAGCGGTATGCATCGTAACTCTGCTTCACAACACACCTGCTTTGCCAGAGAATGAGACGTAGCAAAAACGATCTGTAGTGCCAACTCTGCGGCTCTGTTACATTTATTGAGTAGAGGTACATATTAAAAGAAAAAGAGAAGAGTGTGTCTTGTGTCATGCATTAATTTAATTTACTAAAAATAAAACAACAATTTACACTATTCAAACTGTTAAGTTGGGCGTCACGGTGGAAGAGGGGTTAGTGCATCTGCCTCACAATACGAAGGTCCTGAGTAGTCTTGGGTTCAAAACCGGGCTCGGGATCTTTCTGTGTGGAGTTTGCATGTTCTCCCCGTGACTGCGTGGGTTCCCTCCGGGTACTCCGGCTTCCTCCCACCTCCAAAGACATGCACCTGGGGATAGGTTGATTGGCAACACTAAATTGGCCCTAGTGTGTGAATGTGAGTGTGAATGTTGTCTGTCTATCTGTGTTGGCCCTGCGATGAGGTGGCGACTTGTCCAGGGTGTACCCCGCCTTCCGCCCGATTGTAGCTGAGATAGGCTCCAGCGCCCCCCGCGACCCCAAAAGGGAATAAGCGGTAGAAAATGGATGGATGGATGGAAACTGTTAAGTTAATAAGAGACTCAATATGGGAGTAGGAATATTTGTTATGTGCCCTGCGATTGGCTAGTGACCAACCAGTCCAAGGTTTCCTCTCAATCAAAGTCAACAGCATAGGGTCCAACATACCAGTGGTCCAAACGAGGACAAGTGGTATAGAAAATGAATGCATGGATGGCCTTTTCCAACTGTAACCTTTGCACTTTTCGAAAGAGAAATGGTGTAAACTAGTACAAACCCCGTTTGCACATGAGTTGGGAAATTGTGTTAGATGTAAATATAAACGGAATACAATGATTTTCAAATCCTTTTCAACCCATATTCAATTGAATGCACTACAACGACAAGATATTTGATGTTCAAACTCATAAACTTTTTTTTTTTTTTTGCAAATAATAATTAACTTAGAATGTCATGGCCGCAACACGTGCCAAAGTAGTTGGGAAAGGGCATGTTCACCACTGTGTTACATCACCTTTTCTTTCAACAACACTCAATAAACGATTGGGAACTGAGGAAACTAATTGTTGAAGCTTTGAAAGTGGAATTCTTTCCCATTCTTGTTTTATGTAGAGCTTAAGTCGTTCAACAGTCCGGTGTCTCCGCTGTAGTATTTTACGCTTCATAATGCGCCACACATTTTCGATGGGAGACAGGTCTGGACTGCAGGCGGACCAGGAAAGTTCCCGCACTCTTTTTTTACAAAGCCACGCTGTTGTAACACGTGCTGAATGTGGCTTGGCATTGTCTTGCTGAAATAAGCAGGGGCGTCCATGAAAAAGACGACGCTTAGATGGCAGCATATGTTGTTCCAAAACCTGTATGTACCTTTCAGCATTAATGGTGCCTTCACAGATGTGTAAGTTACCCATGCCTTGGGCACTAATGCACCCCCACCCCCCATACCATCACAGATGCTGGCTTTTGAACTTTGCGTCGATAACAGTCTGGATGGTTCGCTTCCCCTTTGGTCCGGATGACACGATGTCGAATATTTCCAAGAACTATTTGAAATGTGGTATCGTCAGACCACAGAACACTTTTCCACTTTGCATGAGTCCATCTTAGATGATCTCGGGCCCAGAGAAGCCGGCTGCGTTTCTGGATGTTGTTGATAAATGGCTTTCGCTTTGCATAGTAGAGCTTTAACTTGCATTTACAGATGTAGCAACGAACTGTATTTAGTGACAGTAGTTTTCTGAAGTGTTCCTGAGCCCATGTGGTGATATCCTTTAGAGATTGATGTCGGTTTTTGATACAGTGCCGTCTGAGGGATCGAAGGTCACGGTCATTCAATGTTGGTTTCCGGCCATGCCGCTTACGTGGAGTGATTTCTTCAGATTCTCTGAACCTTTTGATGATATTATGGACCATAGATGTTGAAATCCATAAATTTCTTGCAATTGCACTTTGAGAAACGTTATTCATAAACTGTTTGACTATTTGCTCACGCAGTTGTGGACAAAGGGGTGTACCTCGCCCCATCCTTTCTTGTGAAAGACTGAGCATTTTTTGGGAAGCTGTTTTTATACCCAATCATGGCACCCACCTGTTCCCAACTAGCCTGCGCACCTGTGGGATGTTACAAATAAGTGTTTGGTGAGCATTCCTCAACTTTATCAGTATTTATTGCCACCTTTCCCAACTTCTTTGTCACGTGTTGCTGGCATCAAATTCTAAAGTTAATGATTATTTGCAAAAAATAAAATGTTTATCAGTTTAAACATCAAATATGTTGTCTTTGTAGCATATTCAACTGAATATGGGTTGAAAATGATTTGCAAATCATTGTATTCCGTTTATATTTACATATAACACAATTTCCCAACTCATATGGAAACGGGGTTTGTATATCCTCCTGACAACCTGCTAATGTGAAGTCACTATTATGTCTATTTATTTTAAAGCACCATGCAGATATTTTGTCTTACTGTCTGCGCATCTGCAAAGCTGGGGGCCAACTTGGGCTGCAGGATCTTCTCTTGTGTACCCTCCACAAGTTGGTGGCTACTGTTACTTCCCCACACATAAACTTCACAGGTCTCAGAAATTACAGGCGTTTCGCCTGTCTGGATGCTGTCTGGACTGACACAGCTGCGGGAGTAGTCTGACGCCATCCGACACACCTGACAAAAAACATTTAAAAATATTGCAGTGCATACAACAATGTTAACAGTAATGTATAGGTGAACGAACGCAAGAGCTGCTAATTGTCTTACTTCTTCAAAAAGACAGAGGGCTGCCTCATACAATGAGCACAGCCCATCAGGGTTGCGGGCAGGTTCTCTCCATTGGCTGCGATCTGCTGAGGAACCCTGAAATAAATCAGCTTAATCAAATGTTTGGATAATATGAAGCTTTGAAACACACAACACAAGTTACAGTATATTTTCACTCTGAGCCTAAAGGCTCCCATACTAAATGATTACAATACATTAAAAACAGCATTATAATGTGTGAAATACAGAGAACCATGTTTATGTTAATGCCGCTCAGGTTCGCCGACCAACACTTACATCAGTGTTTGTCACAACAAATTCAAAATCAAAACTAGCTAATGCTTGCACTTTCACTTGCAACTTTAGCCAGACATAAGAATGGTTGTTAAGGAATTTTTGAAACTACATTTGATTGTTCTCCTCTCTGAGCTGCCACCTTACCGTGGTAGAGGAGTTTGCGTGTCCCAATGATCCTAGGAGCTATGTTGTCCGGGGGCTTTATGCCCCCTGGTAGGGTCTCCCAAGACAAACTGGTCCTAAGTGAGGGATCAGACAAAGAGCAGCTCGAAGACCTCCATGACGAATAAAAATAAAGGACCCAGATTTCCCTCGCCCGGACGCGGGTCACCGGGGCCCCCCTCTGGAGCCAGGCCCAGAGGTGGGGCACGATGGCGAGCGCCTGGTGGCCGGGCCTGTCCCCATGGGGCCCGGCCGGGCACAGCCCGAAGAGGCAACGTGGGTTCCCCCTCCAATGGGCTCACCACCCATAGCAGGGGCCATAGAGGTCGGGTGCATTGTGAGCTGGGCGGCAGCCGACGGCAGGGCACTTGGCGGGCCGATCCTCGGCTACAGAAGCTAGCTCTTGGGACGTGGAACGTCACCTCGCTGGAGGGGAAGGAGCCTGAGCTAGTGCGCGAGGTTGAGAAGTTCCGGCTAGATATAGTCGGACTCACTTCGACGCACAGCAAGGGCTCTGGAACCAGTTCTCTCGAGAGGGGCTGGACTCTCTTCCACTCTGGCGTTGCCGGCAATGAGAGGCGACGGGCTGGGGTGGCAATTCTTGTTGCCCCCCGGCTCAGAGCCTGCACGTTGGAGTTCAACCCGGTGGACGAGAGGGTAGTTTCCCTCCGCCTTCGGGTGGGGGGACGGGTCCTGACTGTGGTTTGCGCTTACGCGCCAAACCGCAGCTCAGAGTATCCACCCTTTTTGGATTCGCTCGAGGGAGTACTTGAGAGTGCTCCCCCGGGTGATTCCCTCGTTCTACTGGGGGACTTCAATGCTCATGTTGGCGGCGACAGTGAAACCTGGAGAGGCGTGATTGGGAAGAATGGCCGCCCGGATCTGAACCCGAGTGGTGTTCCTGTTATTGGACTTTTGTGCCCGTCACAGATTGTCCACAATGAACACCATGTTCGAACATAAGGGTGTCCATATGTGCACTTGGCACCAGGACACCCTAGGCCGCAGTTCCATGATCGACTTTCTAGTTGTGTCATCGGATTTGCGGCCTCATGTTTTGGACACTCGGGTGAAGAGAGGGGCGGAGCTTTCAACCGATCACCACCTGGTGGTGAGTTGGCTGCGATGGTGGGGGAGGATGCCGGACAGACCTGACAGGCCCAAACGCATTGTGAGGGTTTGCTGGGAACGTCTGGCAGAGTCTCCTGTCAGAGAGTTTCAATTCCCACCTCCAGAAGAACTTTGAACATGTCACGAGGGAGGTGCTGGACATTGAGTCCGAGTGGACCATGTTCCGCATCTCTATTGTCGAGGCAGCTGATTGGAGCTGTGGCCGCAAGGTAGTTGATGCCTGTCGTGGCGGTAATCCTAGAACCCGTTGGTGGACACCGGCGGTGAGGGATGCCGTCAAGCTGAAGAAGGAGTCCTATCGGGTTCTTTTGGCTCATAGGACTCCTGAGGCAGGGGACAGGTACCGACAGGCCAAGCGGTGTGCGGCTTCAGCGGTTGCGGAGGCAAAAACTCGGACATGGGAGGAGTTCGGGGAAGCCATGGAAAACGACTTCCGGACGGCTTCGAAGCGATTCTGGACCACCATCCGCCGCCTCAGGAAGGGGAAGCAGTGCACTATCAACACCGTGTATGGTGAGGATGGTGTTCTGCTGACCTCGACTGCGGATGTTGTGGATCAGTGGAGGGAATACTTCGAAGACCTCCTCAATCCCACCAACACGTCTTCCTATGAGGAAGCAGTGCCTGGGGCATCTGTGGTGGGCTCTTCAATTTCTGGGGCTGAGGTTGCTGAGGTAGTTAAAAAGCTCCTCGGTGGCAAGGCCCCGGGGGTGGATGAGGGCCGCCCGGAGTTCCTTAAGGCTCTGGATGCTGTGGGGCTGTCTTGGTTGACAAGACTCTGCAGCATCGCGTGGACATCGGGGGCGGTACCTCTGGATTGGCAGACCGGGGTGGTGGTTCCTCTCTTTAAGAAGGGGAACCGGAGGGTGTGTTCTAACTATCGTGGGATCACACTCCTCAGCCTTCCCGGTAAGGTCTATTCAGGTGTACTAGAGAGGAGGCTACGCCGGATAGTCGAACCTCGGATTCAGGAGGAACAGTGTGGTTTTCGTCCTGGTCGTGGAACTGTGGACCAGCTCTATACTCTCGGCAGGGTCCTTGAGGGTGCATGGGAGTTTGCCCAACCAGTCTACATGTGTTTTGTGGACTTGGAGAAGGCATTCGACCGTGTCCCTCGGGAAGTCCTGTGGGGAGTGCTCAGAGAGTATGGGGTATCGGACTGTCTGATTTTGGCGGTCCGCTCCCTGTATGATCAGTGTCAGAGCTTGGTCCGCATTGCCGGCAGTAAGTCGGACACGTTTCCAGTGAGGGTTGGACTCCGCCAAGGCTGCCCTTTGTCACCGATTCTGTTCATAACTTTTATGGACAGAATTTCTAGGCGCAGTCAAGGCGTTGAGGGGATCTGGTTTGGTGGCTGCAGGATTAGGTCTCTGCTTTTTGCAGATGATGTGGTCCTGATGGCTTCATCTGGCCAGGATCTTCAGCTCTCGCTGGATCGGTTCGCAGCCGAGTGTGAAGCGACTGGGATGAGAATCAGCACCTCCAAGTCCGAGTCCATGGTTCTCGCCCGGAAAAGGGTGGAATGCCATCTTCGGGTTGGGGAGGAGACCCTGCCCCAAGTGGAGGAGTTCAAGTACCTCGGAGTCTTGTTCACGAGTGAGGGAAGAGTGGATCGTGAGATCGACAGGCGGATCGGTGCGGCATCTTCAGTAATGCGGACGCTGTATCGATCCGTTGTGGTGAAGAAGGAGCTGAGCCGGAAGGCAAAGCTCTCAATTTACCGGTCGATCTACGTTCCCATCCTCACCTATGGTCATGAGCTTTGGGTTATGACCGAAAGGACAAGATCACGGGTACAAGCGGCCGAAATGAGTTTCCTCCGCCGGGTGGCAGGGCTCTCCCTTAGAGATAGGGTGAGAAGCTCTGTCATCCGGGGGGAGCTCAAAGTAAAGCCGCTGCTCCTCCACATCGAGAGGAGCCAGATGAGGTGGTTCGGGCATCTGGTCAGGATGCCACCCGATCGCCTCCCTCGGGAGGTGTTTAGGGCACGTCCGACCGGTAGGAGGCCACGGGGAAGACCCAGGACACGCTGGGAAGACTATGTCTCCCGGCTGGCCTGGGAACGCCTCGGGATCCCCCGGGAGGAGCTGGACGAAGTGGCTGGGGAGAGGGAAGTCTGGGCTTCCCTGCTTAGGCTGCTGCCCCCGCGACCCGACCTCGGATAAGCGGAAGAAGATGGATGGATGGGCATTTGATTGTTGACATTGCTTTCCTTCATTTTTGGATACGTTTGTTTTGATTCTTTGGTTTTCATATTTCATACTTTTATCTAACGGAGCTGCTAATTTTGTTGTATGTTCTCAACAACAATGACAACCATATGCAACTTTTCTGCCCTGTTTTAAGTGTATACCAGCCTTAAACACACTGTAGATGTGCCAGAGAATAACAAGGTGTAGCAGGGTTTCATAGAACAAGGTACTGTATGTGATGATATCATAAGCACTTCTTGATAAAAGTATGTGGACAAACAAGCGATGGTCTGAACAGCTCTGTCTATATATTAACATAGCTGGAACCTCAAGGTGTGCAAAACCATTAAGTCACACTGTTAATAGTGTTAGCCTACATGCTAACCCCTTTAGGCGTGTTGAGCTGCTATGGTTGATGCTGTACATTGAGCTGTTTTGCTCACACGTTTTTAATGTTCGTTAATTATTGACCTAAATTTAATGTTCACTCATTCACACAGATGGCCATTAGGAAACATTTTCAGCAACTGAAAAGGCATTGTCCTGAAGAGTTTGGCCAACAGGAGGCATTACAAAATGGTCTCCACATTTAGGGAACACAAAAAAAGAGAAATTAATTTGCCTCCAATATTTTCAGTCTTCAACATAGTATTGTGCGATATTACGATATATATCGTAGTGAGACATAAAAATGTTTAGCGTATGATATCAATCCCTACAATTCATATCGTAATTTTAACGTATGGGTTGCGGATAATGTAACTGCAGCATTGCTGCTGCTCAATGTCAACTGAAAGAACTTAATGGCGCTGATACGTTCATGTGTGCGAGAGCCAGCAAGGGCATGGATGTCATGTGCTGTCGCAGAGAAAGTTTGAGGTAACAATGGAAGCTAAACCAAAAAAAATCAAAATTTTTCTTTCACTTGCAGACGTGACATGAAGAACAATACTGAGACAGCGTTAAAATGTGACTAGTACTAACATTATCTCAAAACTACAATGTGATGAAAAGAAACACATTAAACGTGCCTGACGTGCCAAAGTTGCTGTCCAATCACACTGTCTATGACAAGAAGTCCCTTAGAAACCAAGAAATGACACACGCCATCTCTAAATTCATGTGTGTACACCAGTGACGTGCAGTCAGGGGAGGCGGGGCCTCACGTGCCATCATGGAAAGAAAAAAAATGTAAAAAGAAAAAAAAAAAATTAAATTGTTATATGTATCCAGTAGAGATGCGCGGTTTGCGGGCACAACCGCGGAGTCCGCGGATTATCCGCGGATCGGGCGGATGAAATTTAAAAAAATAAGATTTTATCCGCGTGCGGGTCGGGTCGGGCGGATCAATTAGATTTTTTTTTTTTTTTTGCGGGTGGCAGTTAAACCAATTCGGAAATATATACACATAGTTAAATGTTGTTACCCACATACGAAAAACGAGCAGGCACCTGCTGCATATGCCACAACAGAAGAAAAAAAAAGAAAAGAGATGGACACTTTTACGGAGCGGAGAAGGGACGCCTCGCCGGTGTCCGGGACCGAGGCCCCTTCCCCCGAGAGGGCCCCACCGGGAGCCGTAGCTGAGGCGATCCGCGAGAAGGGCCCGACGCATGTCCAGGGTCACTACCGCGCCCACCGCACCGACACCCCGCCTCGTCCGCCTTCGCCGCGGCCGGCGTCACGCGCAGCAGGTAAGCAGCATACCTGCCCGCCACCCCCCGAAATTCACATTTCTATCACAATTATCATACTGTAAACATGGTAAGCTAACTTCATTAAAATTAATAGTCCTGTCAATAGCATGGAATTACAATTCAAATGTAGTTTTTTTGTAAGCCTTTCAAAAGAATTCAAAATATGAAAAATTAATGAAAATTAATTTAAGCCATCAGACACTTTGAAAAGTGGCACATCACATCTCTAATGTAATCATTTTAACTTTTCAACAGAAATAGCACTGCAAAAATATTAAGGACATACTTCTGTATTTTGGTAGTTATGCTGTCAACATTTAACAAGATTTCTTCAACTTGGACTTGAAAGCATAAATAGTATAAACACTTTTAACAGTATGTCGTGCTGTGAAATACAGCCGACAGGATTGCGCACCACACAGGAAGCAAGGCCAAAGTGCATGCAGGTGCAGGAGAAGAAAGGACTTCTTTCATTTAAGGTTTGTGATAAACCATCAAACTCATTCGTTAAAAGGACTCTATAGTAATATAAAGCGAATTTTTCTGGACATTATCATGCAAGAAAAGTTTATTTTTGGGACCGCGATCACCGCGTAATGATTTTTAAAGGTTGCATTACAAACATGTAACTGTCCCATGTGATAAGCCAGTGCGATTGGAAGTCCATGCTCAATTATTGCCTCCGTAAATAAAACTTCGGCATTTATCACATCCAAAGAATCTGTTTGGGCGACGAAAAACGTTGAAAGTTTTCCACTTGTATCGCTAGCAACGGCATTAGACTTGTGTTTTTTTGTCCCAAAGTGGTCTTTTACATCGCTAATTCCTCCGTGTCCGATCGAAAAATCTTGTCTGCACAAGGTGCAATTCGCGTAGTTTTCACCCTTTTTTTTTTTAATTAAAGAAAAAACGTATTTTTTATCACTGCACCCGTAACCCGGAATAGGTTGATGAAAACCGTACGAATTACGGGAAAACCGGAGTAGTTGGCAGGTGCCTCACTAATGCCTTGCATCGTCTATATTAGATATACCGGGCGGATAGCGGGCGGATGCAGTTCTGATCAAATGTTAGATCGGGTGGATTGCGGATGGTTGACGACTTTCTGATGCGGTTGCGGATGAAATATTTGCCTATCCGCTCATCTCTAGTATCCAGTGATTATACTATAAAGTTATTTTCCATTTAACTTCACCAGTTTTAGATTATTTGTATTCAAAATCGCTGAATTTTCACATTTGCTGTTCAAATACTGAGAAGAGACTTGCAGTGAGTCACCAGCCAGTTGAGGCACGTCACTGAGTTGAGCCTCACCATGGATTGCGCAATGACTCGGCTAACTGCTGGCCTGCTGTGCAGTGAGACCGTATTGCTATATGAATTATATTATACATTTCCATAGTTTAGTTAGCTGAGGTATATAATGTAGTGTGTATTTTGTCAACAACTGTATGTGTGTAACGTATTTCTTGTGCTGAGCAATCATAAAACTGCTACGAAGACGCACTGTGTGAGGCTCGCAGTAATCCCGCCTCCTGGTGGTAGAGGGCGGTAGTGATCCCAGAGATCATTCTTGCGACTACTGGGCTGCAGAAGAAGTGACAACAAGCAGCAACAGTTAGCAGCGATCGTTTATTTTTTCCTCTTGCCTGGACGTTTAACATGGAGCATTACATATCTAAAATAAAACAGTTTTCTAAACTGGACTTTCAATCGAAGCAGGAGGTAATACTTAAAGGAAGATCTCCATCGAGTCAGAGAGACTTTTAAAACTGAAGAAAGATAAGGAAGACTTCTATAAACAAGTTATCGATTCTTTTGTTCAAAAGGAGCTGCGCATGGACTTCATTTATAAGTAAAGGTAAGACCATAATAACGCTGTTTTTTTTATTAAATGTGCTTTTTTGTGTGCTACAGTTTGTATGTGTTAAGTTAAAGTTAAGTTAAAGTACCAATGATTGTCACACACACACTAGGTGTGGTGAAATTTGTCCTCTGCATTTGACCCATCCCCTTGATCATCCCCTGGGAGGTGAGGGGAGCAGTGGGCAGCAGCAGCGCCGCGCCCGGGAATCATTTTTGGTGATTTAACCCCCAATTCCAACCCTTGATGCTGAGTGCCAAGCAGGGAAGAATGCTGGTATGAGCTTTTAAACATAACCCGTTAACTGCTGCCAATCAAATGGTGAATAAGATACTCTTTAGGGTTCATAAGGTTGTAAATCTGACTGTGATGAAGTCAATGCCTCACCAGCCATGAACCTCACCGCACATCACTGGTGTACACATAATCCTAAGTATGTTGAAAAGGGCTAGCCCAAAAATATTTTGTATTGTTTTTTTAAAATTGTCCCTTTTTAACTTGTCTTTTTTTATATATAAAATATATGTTTTCATGAGTAAATGGACAAAAAATACAAGAAATTAGCATTCATTTTGTGTGAGTGGAGAACCTCCCGCATAATAACGGCGACATGTGACATGCAGTGACATACATGCTGCTACAAACAGTTTTATTCACTCTCTGAAACAAACTGAGTGTGCAGGTGTACCTTAATGTTGTGACCGGCTGAGTCTACATAATGCTTATGAAGTTTAATTTTGACTGTGTTTGAGGAAAAAAAATTGCGATGACAACTTCAAGATATATATATATATATTTAAACAGTGTACATTTTCAAACGATCAATTATGTTACTTTTGGAGTGCAAGCATGGTTTTTATTTGCAATCTGTGAACACCTCCACAACAGAACATCTTGCAGACAGACTCAAAAATCAGGTTATGAAAGTGACTGTGGAGCAAAATGTATATCAAAGCATGTCCAATACATTTTATCTAGACCAGGGGTCGGCAACCTTTACCAGTCAAAGAGCCATTTTGACCAGTTTCACAAATTAAAGAAAACAATGGGAGCCACAAAAATCTTTTGAAATTTAAAATGAAATAACACTGCATAGAAAGTTTTTTCTTGCTTTGTGCTATGTATAAACCAAGGATCTCAGACACGCGGCCCACACCTTTTTATGAAACTTGAATGTTAGTGCGGTCCGCGGGTTTTATATGAATGGCGCTTGAGAGCGTCACACTTGTCAACCTTCCCGATTTTTCCAGCAGACTATGATTTTTCAAGGCAACTATTGCCGTGATGGTACAGCATTTAGCGCCCATTACGACCAGCGTGCCGGCCCAGCCACACGTTATATGGGGCTTCTGCTTGCTCACGTAAGTGACAGCAAGGCATACTTGGTCAACAACCACACAGGTTACACTGACGGTGGCCATATAAAACAACTTTAACACTCTTACTAATAATGCGCCACACTGTGAACCCACACCAAACAAGAATGACAAACACATTTCGGGAGAACATCTGCACCGTAACACAACAGAACAAATACCCAGAATCTCATGCAGCCCAAACTCTTCCGGTGTGGCGCATTATTAGTAAGAGTGTTAAAGTTGTTTTATATGGCCACCGTCAATGTAACCTGTGTGGCTGTTGACCAAGTATGCCTTGCTGTCACTTACGTGTGCAAGCAGAAGATGCATAAAACAAGAGGCTGGGCTGGCATGCTGTTTATACAGTTTGTAGAGGGCGCTAAATGCTGTACCATCATTGCACGCCCTTATTATTATTGTAAGGGTGGAAATCAGAAATTATTACTCCCGGGAGTTTTCTGCGAGAGGCACTGAAATCCGGAAGTCTCTCGGGAAAATCGGGGGGGTCGGCAAGTATGCAGCTGAGCCGCATCAGAGTGATCAAAGAGCCGCATGCGGCTCCGGAGCCGCGGGTTGCCGACCCCTGATCTAGACCAATGTTTCTTAACCATTGTTCAGAGCCGTGTATGAAGAGTTTGGGCAACTCGGTTTCAGGCGGTTTCCTCAATTATTGGTCAAAAGGCATAATCGTGACTTCAGAGCGCCATGGCCTTATGCTGTACTGCACTTCCCCACTAGACATTTCTTTTATTTGAAGAGTTTTTCGCCGTGTAAATATGTCGTGTTGTGTGCTGCTTGGGGGCTTTTTTAGATGCCGAGTGCCTGTTAGTTTTGTTTGTCATTCACCAGTCGTGTTAAAGCTGATGAAAATGTTGGCAAAATGAGGGTAATATGTTTATTTTTGGTTGCTGTGTATTTTCTGATTGCGCTGGCGGGACATATTAGAGAGCCAGCTGGTGACTTAACACTGCATGAATGTAGCGGCTCAGTGCATCAAATATGGCCACTAAATTGCTCCAAAATTATACATTCATGCAATAAAAGCATGTTTTAGTGTACGTTTATTAGCTAGAGTATGTTTAGAACGTATTATTTTGGTTGATTTCGTCAGGAAAACTAACGTCAGAATTGCATGCTTAAGGGCAAAGCTGCACACGTCATTGGTAGCAAAGATGTCGCCTCTTGTTTAGTTGGTAATACTCCCTCTAGACGGCACTGCTACCGTTGGGCCGCAAGAACCCCTTAGAGGGCCGCCAAAAAATATCTGTTTCCCAGCTGTGGTCCGTATGGGCCCCAGCTGTACTCAGTTGTAATACACTTTTCCACCACTTGTGGCAGTAATGACAATCTCAAACCAGAGAGGTTTAAATAAATAAATGATAAATGGGTTGTACTTGTATAGCGCTTTTCTACCTTCAAGGTACTCAAAGTGCTTTGACACTACTTCCACGTTTACCCATTCACACACACATTCACACACTGATGGAGGGAGCTGCCATGCAAGGCGCTAACCAGCACCCATCAGGAGCAAGGGTGAAGTGTCTTGCTCAGGACACAACGGACATGACGAGGTTGGTACTAGGCGGGGATTGAACCAGTGACCCTCGGGTTGCGCACGGCCACTCTTACACTGCGCCACGCCGTTTATAGAGGAGTATAGCCAACTCAGCTTCAGGCGATCTCCTAAATGATTAGTCAAAAAGCACTTGCGTGACTACTATCAACTGGGCAAAACTGTGCACTTCAAAGTGGCCTTTTATTGTGGGCAACCTAAGGCACACCTGTACAATAATCATGCGGTTTACTCAGCATCTTAATATGCCACACCTGCGAGATGGGATGGATTATCTTGGCAAAGAAAAAATGCTCACTAACACAGATTTTGACAAATTCGAGAACAATATTTGAGGGGAATAGGTGTTTTTTGTAGAGGAAAAGTTTTAGATCTTTGTATTCAACTTGTGAAAAATGGAAACAAAAACAAAAGTGTTGCGTTTATATATTTGTTCAATGTATATATAGTGATTAAAAATACATAGGAGGCAGCCATCACAGTTGACATACTCCACACGCAAGTCATAATTTCTCCATGATTGTTGGTCCAAAGCTAATGAAGAATTTGGAAAACTGAGGGTAATAAGTTATTTTTTCGTCATTCTGTGTATTTTTTTTATGTTTATTCTGGGAATGTGGCACAGAGGGCTTCAAATATGGCCGCAAAATTATACTTTCACAAAGTAAAAGCATGTTTTATTGTAAGTTTATCAGTTGGCGTATAATTAGAACTGTATATAGACATATTATTTTTGTTTATTTCGTCAGAAAAACTAACATCAAAACGACAGCAATTGTATGCATTCAGGCACAACTTCTCACGTCATTGGTAGCAGTCATGGCGCCTGTTGTTTAAGTGCTCAGACACTCTATATAACAAACAAGTCTGGAGCATAAGTCATAGAGAAGTTCCTTAAGTGCTAAAATTATGACTCAAGTGGTGAAGCTGTATTTTCATTTGCACTTTCAATTGTCTTGACAGTTTAGTTGGGAAACGTTTTCATTATTAACCTACCGGTAGTTGATTTATTTTAGCACAACTTAATTGTATATTTATTTTTCGTCAGTTATTTATGATTCGCTTCTTATGCAGTATATTTGGTTAATACTTATTTGTTTAATCAGCCTGACCTTAGCCTAAGGTTTATAAGATTTGTTAACACAAGGTTTAATAAAGTTTGACATATCATTATTGGATACGATTAAAATCATGAGTAATTCAGTGTTAATAATTTGAATGGTCCCCGGACACCTCACTATTTGAACAGTTGGGCCACAAGATCAAAAAGGTTAAGAACCCCTGATTTTGACCACAACAAAGTGTCTTAAATGTAGAACACAAAATCATCATAGGTCCCCTTTTAGAAAAAATACGACATTGTGATATTTATATTATACCAATATAA
Source organism: Nerophis lumbriciformis (assembly GCF_033978685.3). NCBI lineage: Eukaryota > Metazoa > Chordata > Actinopteri > Syngnathiformes > Syngnathidae > Nerophis > Nerophis lumbriciformis. Next base: position 36,458,235 of record NC_084562.2, read on the forward strand.
AATGTCCTATATTGGACTATAGATTTTTTTCCATATCTCACAGCACAAATTTCAACTATTGCCTCAGGCAGTAAGAAAGGGTAATGAGAAAGATATAGCAGCAGGTCATCAGGGACATGTAGGATAAGAGGACAGCAGCCAATAAGATGTAGTAGAGACTGCTAGGGAAGAAGCAACAAGTGAGACTCAGCAAACACAATGAAGATATCAAGCAGTTATCTCAATTAATTATTTCTTTTAGGGTTGTGAATGTATATCACACAGAACGGTACATTTAATAGCTGCACTAAGTTTTGTTTTGTTCTTTTTTTGATATTCTGATACATTATAGGGATGTTATGTCTATTGTGTAGAAATCACATGTCAATAAAACATCCCCCCTAGGCCCACACCACAAATACTATTTACTTACCAGTGAGCGTCTCATCTGTAGGAGGATGTTCATAAAACAATCATAACCAATGAGGCCCTCCTGACTTTGTAGTGCCTTATTCTGCTCCATTGCACTGACCACAGCCGATGCTGCCAGCGCCATCTCAATCCACTCAAGCAAGTAGCGAAGGGAGCCCCTCTGGGAGGCGAGTCCTAGCAGTAACTCTGAGGCAAGTCGTCGCCCTAAGATATCTGCCCCTGAATTTGGCATTGTGACGCCCTTCAGAAAAGTGGTGACCTGGGCCAAACAGTCCAGGCCCATTGGTGGAATCTTGCTCTCATTTGCCAGAGAGAGGGGTGGCAGGGAAGTAACTACATCAATGGCTGTGCGAATGACATCATTACACAAATTCAGGTTGCCACCAGCTACCCCACACGGGCTCGGTGGAGGAGGCATCATCCAGCTCTGCCGCAGCAGAGCAAAGAGAAGGCTGAGGCCTGTGCGAACACCCATCTCAATGAGTGCATCGGTGCTAGAGCGCGGTCGCTCGCTGACACAGTGCAGATCCGTTGAGCCCGAGTTACTCTCTGGAGAGTGCTGCTGCTGTTTCACCTTTCCCATATCATGGTACTTGTTGGAAAGTGCATAGAAGATTCGCTGAAGAACCAGGACACGTTTGCGCAGGGCGGCAGAAAAGGGAGAGTCAGAACAGACCATCTTGGCCAAAGCCAACTGGCTGCCAAGTAGCGCATCCAAGTAGTGTTCCTGTTCATCGCTGGAGAGACACTCGCGCTCAAAGTCTGGCAGCTGAGGACCCTTAAGACATAGCACCTGTTGGGGTAACAGCACAGCTTCTTTGTTAGCCAGGAGCTTTGAGTAAAGCACAGAAACACCCTCCCGTGTGGCTATCGACTCGCTGTCCTCTGTGATCCAGGAGCTGTTGAGGTGCTCGAGCCATTTCAGTTTCACTGGGGGGATTGTTAAAGCCATGGCACGTCACTCTGGAGCCATCCGTCCTGACAATAAGTAAAGGACAACATATGATAAGTTAGTGTTACTTTTTTTTTTTTTTTTTTTTTTAAATCATTCATTCATTCAAAATGTGGTTGTTTCATGCACAGGAAATAATATGAATGTTTTTAATTTCCCGTGGGTGTTACACAAAAATGAAAAACCCTTGTAAGTCAATAAATCCATGTTCTATTTATCCATCCATCCATCTTCTTCCGCTTATCCGAGGTCGGGTCGCGGGGGCAGCAGCCTAAGCAGGGAAGCCCAGACTTCCCTCTCCCCAGCCACTTCGTCCAGCTCCTCCCGGGGGATCCCGAGGCGTTCCCAGGCCAGCCGGGAGACATAGTCTTCCCAACGTGTCCTGGGTCTTCCTCGTGGCCTCCTACCAGTCGGACATGCCCTAAACACCTCCTTAGGGAGGCGCTCGGGTGGCATCCTGACCAGATGCCCGAACCACCTCATCTGGCTCCTCTCGATGCGGAGGAGCAGCGGCTTTACTTTGAGCTCCCCCCGGATGACAGAGCTTCTCACCCTATCTCTAAGGGAGAGCCCCGCCACCCGGCGGAGGAAACTCATTTCGGCCGCTTGTACCCGTGATCTTGTCCTTTCGGTCATAACCCAAAGCTCATGACCATAGGTGAGGATGGGAACGTAGATCGACCGGTAAATTGAGAGCTTTGCCTTCCGGCTCAGCTCCTTCTTCACCACAACGGATCGATACAGCGTCCGCATTACTGAAGACGCCGCACCGATCCGCCTGTCGATCTCACGATCCACTCTTCCCTCACTCGTGAACAAGACTCCGAGGTACTTGAACTCCTCCACTTGAGGCAAGATCTCCTCCCCAACCCGGAGATGGCACTCCACCCTTTTCCGGGCGAGAACCATGGACTCGGACTTGGAGGTGCTGATTCTCATCCCAGTCGCTTCACACTCAGCTGCGAACCGATCCAGTGAGAGCTGAAGATCCTGGCCAGATGAAGCCATCAGGACCAAATCATCTGCAAAAAGCAGAGACCTAATCCTGCAGCCACCAAACCGGATCCCCTCAACGCCTTGACTGCGCCTCTGATGTTCTATTTAATATGGTTTAAAAACATAAGATTATGTCACACATTTTTACCACAAACCAAAAAGCTCAGTTTTACCCGGCCACACAGAAATGCTGAATGCAGTGTTTTTAAAACTCTCCACTTTCTTTGGCTGGAGTTTTCAAAAGACAAAACTAGACAAGAGGCCAAAAAGTATTACAGTGTTACTTTGACTTACGAGTTCTCCAAGTGTTTTGAAATACAAGCTGTCTCTCGGCCAATCGCCATGCTTCAAGTTGCGAGCAGCATTTTTTAAGTCAAGAGCATCCTAAACCTATAGTTGGTGTTGCAATTGTCAGAATGAACCCCATAAGATCGGCCCAAAACATCTGGTTTTACTCACTAGCAATACTTTAACCATCAAAATGGAAAGTTAGTGTGAAGGTGAGTGAGAATTAATTGAATTAAAAAGAAACAAATCAAAAACATGACTGACCAAGGCGTGGCAGTTTTGAGTGTAGAACTGCTAGTCTGCACCATACTGAAGCAAATGGAGTAAATAACTCCAGCCAAGGACAGAGAGAGTAAATAACGCCAGCCAAGGACGTTAAGATAATATATCAATGTTGGACATGTATCCACAAAAAATGATAGAAGCCGCTTAAGGTGTGTTTGACAGCTCGAAGGAGATACTGTACAGTCCACTCTCCAAGGTAAATGCTTTACATTATTACATTATTTCATAAAACTACTGTAGCTGTTTGTAGTAAACTTTATTGTATTGCTTTTCATACAATATTTATAAATCAAAAGTTTTTTTTCTTTTTAAAAGCCATGTTGCATGTTAAAATTGTGCTGTTTTACAAGTTAAAGGGGCAAGGGGAATAGGTTATCACAAATACATAAAAAAAACAGGTGCCAACAGGAAAAAAAAAAGAAGAAGTTTGTTTTGCATAATAGGGCCCCTTTATTGCTTTTACTGTTTTATTACTCAAACACGATGTCACCAGCACTTACCCTCCTCGTCCAAATCTCTCCAAAATTGTCCCACATGTCCGTGGGATGTGTGTTCTGGTTTGTGTTGTTAAAAATACATTTGTGCTATTGTAGTTTTAATGCTTTTACTGTTTTATTATTCATAGGCATGGCATGATCAGCCACCTCTCCTGACCAAATCTCTCCAAACTTGTCTCAAACGTTTGTACTGGTTTGTGCCGTACAAATGTTCGTTTGCAAAGATTTGGATGCATGAAAAATATTTTTTAATTGCACAAACGTTTAAGATCAATCTGATGAGATTTAGACACACAATATCTGCAAAAATCGATAATAAAATTTGTCGCCGTCAAATGGCCCTCTGACTCTCCTCGAGTAAACAGTTAGCTTGTACTTATTGAAGATAATACAAATTTGGGTATTAATCATTTCAATACCAAGTGGTTCGATTCGATTGCGATTCAGGGCCTAAGATTTGATTGTAAATCGATTATTTATGAATCTTTAATTATTAAATGGTGTATCATTGTTTACTATTAATATATTGTATTAAAGTATTAAATACTATAAATGTCCATCCATCCATCCATTTTCTACCGCTTGTCCCTCTTGGGGTTGCGGGGGTGCTGGACTCTATCCCAGCTGCATTCGGGCGGAAGGCGAGGTTCACCCTGGACAAGTCGCCACCTCATCGCAGGGCCAACACAGATAGACTGACAACATTCACACTCACATTCACACACTAGGGCCAATTTAGTGTTGCCAATCAACCTATGCCCAGGTGCATGTCTTTGGCGGTGGGAGGAAGCCGGGGTGTCCGGAGGGAACCCACACAGTCACAGGGAGAACATGCAAACTTCTACTATAAATGTATTATATTTAATTAATAACACATACAAAAGGCTCCTCCTCTGAAGACTGCAGTTGCCTGCTAAGTGATAAAATAAATAAACTTTTTTACTTGGCAAGCGGGCATTCTGTTTTCTTTTTTGTGCCTTCTAAAAGCAGAGAATAGCCAGACATTTGGCCCGCAGTCGTCATAAACTTGCAGCTCAAAAAGATGTGTCGTATCTACTGTCTACCATTTAGCTATGGCTGACAGACGTGTTGTCGTACTGTGTGTATAGATTTTTTCTGCTCCTGACTTATCTATTTAATAATTTCCTCTTCTTAGCTGGTTACTACTACCTGCTGTCACGTGGTTCCAGTTATACTTCTGTTGAAGTGTACAAAGCATTTATTATTTTCTTGTTTCACTACTTCACATCTCTATGCTGGCTTAGCGCCGCGGCTAGCATAGCTTGTCTTCTCCTCCTTCCTCCATGTCTTACCGCACCAAACCATCTATATTACTTAATTTAACATACATAATGAATCAATATTTGGAAATGCATCCATTGATTCAGAATCTTCAACGTTCCAATTGTGATGCATCAATTATTCTATAATTTTCCGACCTGGAACGGTTACTGTTGCAAATTGTATAATTTCACCCACCCCTGTTTAAACTAGCTCTCGCTTAGTTGTTAGCTATGCATTTTTGTATCCTCCTAAGGTTTGTAGTGAGCAAGTTCAGCTACTCCGTGTCCTCTGGTGCTCAAGTGATATTGACTCTTGTAAGAAACATGGTTTATTTGCAACCTCAGTGGAGGTGGGACATGAGCCACTAACTCATTAGCAATCACGCTACATTGCGTTGGAAACGCCTTCAAGCGCTTGCTGCTGTCAAATTTGGAGGACAGCTAAAATGTGTCATCAACATGCATTATCACGATACCGCGATAGTATTAAAAGGGCTATCATCGGTCAAATCATATATATTGTATATTGTCTATACCGCGCAACCCCAGTGTACGCCTCATAATCCAATAAGTCAACTAATCGTTAAGATAGTCTATGACTAGTCGGCTGTCAAAATAGTCGATCGTTGCAGCCTTACTTAAAAGCCTTTACAGCACAAATGAAAATATTTACGATACAACATACAGCAGTGGTATTTTAATATTTCCAAAGACAAGGGGGTACCAGCTTCACCGCAGGCCTTTTTATATGATCTCCCACCTTTGTTGTTGTTGTCTACTTATGACTGACAAAATACAGACTTATTATTTTCAATCTATTTTGAATACAATATCAAGTTTGATAAATATTACGTTACACGCACGGGAATGTATTCAGGCATCATCTCATATAGTAAAACTGGTTTCTTCTCGAACGTTCTGCTACTTACTAATAATATACTTTACTCCATATACTTTATAAATACAAAACTCAATCAATCAAAAAAAAAAATTGACTTTTCAACATAAAGTCTCTGCGCGGACTTTCTTCTTTTTCTGCAAATGTAATGTTGTCAACAGGGGTGCATGTAGGCCTGGGCCGATAATCGGAAGTCAATTAATCAAACGACAAATGAAAATGAACCCGATAACTTTGCCGGCATCGATAAATTGTTAATGTTTGTGTGTGTTTGATTTCTCTGTATCTTGCTTCTAAACAGGGTGCAAGAGGTTTCACTCTGTGCATTTCCCCTCGTACCTGAGCTTGCTTGTTCAATAGCATAATTAAATGAATGGAGTAAACCCTCTTGTCATGCATCCACAATCTTTTGTCTCTTTCAGTGGAGGCGGGGCTGCTTACAAACACAAGGAGTAGCGACAGAGCTACGCTAGTAGCGACACGCTAGTGAGAATCATCGCAGGGTAACAAAAAATAGTAGGAAAAAAGATGATTGTTCTGGGAATAGTTTGGCTTCAACCCGAATGAGAAAGATGAGCCTATTAACAAAAACGAAAGAGCAAGCATGACATATTTACAGTGGCAAAAAAAAAAAATACAATTCTGGATCCAGTTTTTCCGACTGGGGAAAAAACTGGACTTTAAAATGTTCAATATTTTTTAAATGCACTTTTTCCTAATAAACATTGAGAGTCTATTTTATCCGTATTGTTTGTTTACTTATTTAGAAAAATCCAAACATTATTGACTTTTTAATTACAATGGTCAGTGGATGTGAGTGTGAATGTTGTCTGTCTATCTGTGTTGGCCCTGCGATGAGATGGCGACTTGTCCAGGGTGTACCCCTCCTTCCGCCCGATTGTAGCTGAGATAGGCTCCAGCGCCCCCCGCGACCCCAAAGGGAATAAGCGGTAGAAAATGGATGGATGGAAAAATACTAATGAAAAATACATGTGTACTGTGTTTGAAATTATTACTTGCAGTATTATTTTCTTACTGAGTGTGACATAATGACTGTTAAAATAAATTATAATAAACAACATACTGTAAAAACTACAGATGGTAGTGAACTCAGCTGTGCAATGGTTAGAGACTAAGCCGTACTGCTGCATATAGATGAAACACGCTACAGAACTGCTTTGCTTCTTTAATAATTGATTCCTTCTTTTTACTTTTAAGTATATAGTGGCACCTTGGTTTTTAACGGAAATTATATCCAAGAATGTCTTGGTTGTCAAATGTGGTCTCCACCATCGTACAGCCAAACATTGTACCTAACAAACTGGTTTGTTTTGCCAAAATGTCTTGGTTCTTGAACGCCGTCTTTGTTATCAGACAGTCAAACATTGTGCACCCAACAGAATATTTTCTTTGCTCCTAGAACAATTATGTGTCATTATTCTGCCCACAATACAGTACTTTAAGTACATACATCACTCACAATTTAAGCACAAATTCTAAATGTATGTATGATTGTGGCATGTAAGACTATCATCCCCAAGTGCACGCGACCCAGCACGTCGAAGGACTACAGGCCAGTGGCTCTAACCTCCCATTTTATGAAGACCATGGAGAGGTTGGTCCTGGAACAACTCCGCCCTCCAGTCAAGCCCCACCTGGACCCACTCCAATTCGCCTACCAGCCCCGACTGGGAGTGGAGGACACAGTCATCTACCTGCTGAACCGAGCCCACACCCACCTAGACAAGCCTGTGAGCAGTGTGAGGGTCATGTTTTTTGACTTCTCCAGTGCTTTTAATACCATACGGCCTGGGTTACTGGGTGTGAAGTTGGAGACGATGCAGGTGGAGGCCCCCTTGGTGTCCTGGGTTGTTGATTACCTGACTGACAGACCACAGTACGTGCGACTGCAGGACTGTGTGTCTGACAGGCTGGTCAGCAACACCGGGGCCCCGCAGGGCACAGTCCTCTCCCCCTTCCTCTTCACCATCTACACCACCGATTTCCACTATCACTCAGAGTCCTGCCACCTTCAGAGGTTTTCTGATGACTCTGTGATAGTGAGGTGTATTGAGGATGGTGATGATGAGGAATACAGGGCACTGGTGGAGGACTTAGTCACATGGTGTGGAAATAACCACCTCCAGCTTAATGTGATGAAGACCAAGGAGCTGGTTGTGGACCTGGGAAGGAGGAGGAGTACTCCGGCGACCCCTGTTTCCATCAGGGGGGTCGATGTGGACATGGTGGAGATTATAAATACCTGGGAGTGCACATCGACAACAAGCTGAATGGGTCAAAACACGCTGAGGCACTCTACAAGAAGGGACAGAGCCGCCTCTACTTCCTCAGGAGGCTAGGATCCTTCAACGTCTGTACAAAATGTTGAAGATGTTTTACGAGTCGGTGGTGGCGGGCGCCTTCTTGTACACCGTGGCCTGCTGGGGCAGCGGGCTGAGAGCGAGGGACGCAAACAGACTTGGACAAGTTGGTAGAGAAGGCCAGTAACGTGGTGGGAGTGGAGCTAGACTCTCTGGCGGTGGTGTCAGAGAGGAGAAGACTAGCAAAGCTCCTAGCCATTATGGACAACACCTCCCACCCACTACACTCGGACCTTTTGGAGAGAATGAGCACGTTCAGTGGAAGGCTCAGACTCCCAAAATGCAACACGGAACGACACAGGAGGTCCTTCATACCGACAGCCATCAGACTGTATAATGCATATGTTCCTTGACTGCACTTAAATGTAGAATATATATATATATATATATATATATACACACACGGCGTGGCGAAGTTGGTAGAGTGGCCTGGGGTTCAATCCCCACCTTCTACCATCATAGTCACGTCCGTTGTGTCCTTGGGCAAGACACTTCACCCTTGCTCCTGATGGGTGCTGGTTAGCGCCTTGCATGGCAGCTCCCGCCATCAGTGTGTGAATGTGTGAATGTGGAAATACTGTCAAAGCGCTTTGAGTACCTTGAAGGTAGAAAAGCGCTATACAAGTATAACCCATTTATCATTTATATATATATATATATATATATATATATATATATATATATATATAATATATTATATTATTTATTATTATTCTTGTCTATTGTGAGCGAACTGTGGTGATGAATTTCCCCCAGGGATCAATAAAGTACTTTCTATTCTATTCTATTAGGCCGATGTTTGCTAGTTAATCCTACACCTAAGAGTGATGTATTAATAAAGCAAAACTTACAATATTTCACAAAATCAAGTGCCATAACAAAACAACTTTTTTACGAAAAGGGCCTGTGTCAGCCTGCTCTCAACTCAGAAGTCGTTCTCTATTAGGTCATCAACAGTTAAGTCTGTAGTTATTTGCTAACAAATGCAGTTACACCACAAGTCCCTGTGCTTTTTTGAGCACCACTGCAAAATAAGCCATAATGGGACCAAAGAAACTCAGCACTTTGGTAAAGAATGTGAAAAACACGACTGAATTCAATTAAGAACTTTAAGCAAATAAAGTAAAAAGTGAGTATGTTTAACTTCTAATTGTAACAAATATAGACATGTGTTTATTAAATAATTTATCTTAGACCACTATTGGTAGCATTACAATGCTGGCCGTCGGCAGTATAAATTTATTGGTCTAAAACTATTTCATTTTGAGCCGGTGACATATAGCAACTTTAAAGGGGTCACATTATGATTTGTTTCCCTACCAATAAACACTTCCTTGTGTACTACATAACATGTAATGGTGGTTCTTTGGTTTAAAAAATTATGTTTTACGGACCGTTTTTAAGCCACTTTCTGACCGTCGCCATCATGATGCACCATTTTGTGGGCGGTCTTATTTATGTGGATCCACAGCATCTATTCCCCGCCCTGTTTGTTGTAGTTTTTTTGCGCTTCCATAGCAGGTATACTGACAGATTAAGTTCAAACTATGATACTTTGTATTAGAAATGGCAACTGCAAAGGATGCATGTCCATGTACGAGCCAGTCTGTCCCACAACAAGATGATAGTGAAAAAGAAGGAGCTTGTTGACTGCAGCGGGGACTACAATGGAGGATTTACGCAAAGCACTTTGGGTAAATCTCTACCATATATGGATAATACGCTGACGTCACCAATGGGGCAAATTCCAAACAGTTCGTTTCCCGAAAGTATGAAGGAAGGTAAAATTGTTTTATAAATATTTTCCTAATGCCTCCATGTAGTGATGGGTCCGGCAACACCGATGCATCGGCGCATGCGTCGAGCTCATAGAGCAAAACCCTGTGTCGGTGCGCGTACCGCTTTTAGAAAGTCACGTGACCGATCATGAGCTGTTTTGGTCACGTGACCGATACGCCAACTGTGTCGCACTGACGCCTCCTCTGTGCCCTGTGAGCGGGTCTTTTCTACAGCCGGAGAAATAATAACTAAGAAGAGAAATCGTCTAAAATGTAATACGTCGGAAAAACTTTTTTTTTTTTTTTTAATAAAAATGTGTAAAAAAATAAAATTAAAACAATTCCCAGTCCACAATCATCCACACCACGTTCTCTTAGATTTCCATGTTATGATACATGTTCACATTATTTATTGACTGTATCTAAAAAAGATAAAAGTATATTTTTTATTTAAATGAAGATATGAAATAATCCTAAATGAAATACAATGACTTGGTTTATATTATTGTATATACTAGGGCAGGGGTCACCAACGTGGTGCCCGCGGGCACCAGGTCGCCCGTAAGGACCAGATGAGTCGCCCGCTTGCCTGTTCTAAAAATAGCTCAAATAGCAGCACTTACCAGTGAGCTGCCTCTATTTTTTAAATTGTATTTATTTACTAGCAAGCTGGTCTCGCTTTGCTCGACATTTTTAATTCTAAAAGAGACAAAACTCAAATAGAATTTGAAAATCCAAGAAAATATTTTAAAGACTTGGTCTTCACTTGGAATAAGCGGTAGAAAATGGATTGATGGATGGGTCTTCACTTGTTTAAATAAATTCATTTATTTTTTACTTTGCTTCTTATTACTTTTAGAAATAAAATTTTAGAGAAAAAATACAACCTTAAAAATGATTTTAGGATTTTTAAACAAATATACCTTTTTACCTTTTAAATTTCTTCCTCTTCTTTCCTGACAATTTAAATCAATGTTCAAGTAAAAAATTTTATTGTAAAGAATAATAAATATTTTAGCTTCTGGTTTTTCGACGAAGAATATTTGTGAAATATTTCTTCAAACTTACTATGATTAAAATTCAAAAAAATTATTTTGGCAAATGTAGAAAATCTGTAGAATCAAATTTAAATCTTATTTCAAAGTATTTTGAATTTATTTTAAAATTTTTGTTCTGGAAAATCTAGAAGAAATACTGATTTGTCTTTGTTAGAAATATAGCTTGGTCCAATTTGTTATATATTCTAACAAAGTGCAGATTGGATTTTAACCAATTTAAAACATGTCATCAAAATTCTAAAATGTATCTTAATCAGGTCAAATTACTAATGATGTTCCATAAATTATTTTTTTAATTTTTTCAAAAAGATTCAAATTAGCTAGTTTTTCTCTTCTTTTTGTCGGTTGAATTTTGAATTTTAAAGAGTCGAAATTGAAGATAAACTATGTTTCAAAAATTTATTGTAATTTTTTTCGTGTTTTCTCCTCTTTTAAACCGTTCAATTAAGTGTTTTTTTTCATCATTTATTCTCTACAAAAAACCTTCCGTAAAAGGAAAAAAAAATGTACGACGGAATGACAGCCAGAAAATACCCATTTTTTTAATATATATACATTTATTTATTTAGCTATTTTTGTTTAAATCACACTTATGTGTAACTTACAAATGACAATATATTTATTTATTTAAGTGTGTATCAAACTGGTAGCCCTTCGCATTAATCAGTACCCAAGAAGTAGTTTTTGGTTTCAAAAAGGTTGGTGACCCCTGTACTAGGGCATAAAATCAGTGTCAGTTGAGTCGGTCCATAGGTTGCCTGTAGGGATTTTTAATGTCCAGCAGATGTCAGTATTTAGTGACACGGTATCGACACAGTATCAATACAGTTTTGCAATGTGTCGAAACGCTTCATGACGCCTCATCAACCCATCACTACCTCCATGGTCTGATTTCAAATTTTTGGGATTTATGTAGATCCGAAATACACAAAAGGAAATACCAATGGGCAAGAGAAAGTTGGTTTTGCATTATAGAGCTTCTTTAAAAGTGTTTTATGTTAACATGTTGGTGCCTAGTGCCCTTTGAGTAAAATTATTTCTTAAAATTGATAAAATTATTTCGGTTTTCATACAATTCAGTTTCTGCTGACCCTTTGGAATGGATGGATTAATAATCAATACCCAAGTGCCACTGCATATACATTTTACTCTTTATAAAAGGTAAAAAGGAATCATGTACAGTGGAAAAAACATTGCATTGTTATAATTAATTTAACTTTCACTCCAAATTACTTTAAGAGAATCCTATGTGACCTGCTCAGTGGCCTTGTGGTTAGAGTGCCCCCCCCCTGAGATTGGTAGGTCGTGAGATCAAACCCCGGCCGAGTCATACCAAAGACTATAAAAATGGGACCTATTACCTCTCTGCTTGGCACTCAGCACCAAGGGTTGGAATTGGGGTTTAAATCACCAAAATAATTCTGACTGCTGCTGCTCACTGCTCCCCTCACCTTCCAGGGGGTGGAACAAGGGTCAAATGCAGAGGGTAATTTCACCACACTTAGTGTGTGTGTGTGTGACTATGGGTGGTACTTTAACTTCTAACTTTAACTCGCATCATTAAGAAGGGAAGTCCTGTGGGGAGTGCTCAGAGAGTATGGGGTTTCGGACTGTCTGATTGTGGCGGTCCGCTCCCTGTATGATCAGTGTCAGAGCTTGGTTCGCATTGCCGGCAGTAAGTCGGACACGTTTCCGGTGAGGGTTGGACTCCGCCAAGGCTGCCCTTTGTCACCGATTCTGTTCATAACTTTTATGGACAGAATTTCTAGGCGCAGTCAATGCGTTGAGGGGATCCGGTTTGGTGGCTGCAGGATTAGGTCTCTGCTTTTTGCAGATGATTTGGTCCTGATGGCTTCATCTGGCCAGGATCTTCAGCTCTCACTGGATCGGTTCGCAGCTGAGTGTGAAGCGACTGGGATGAGAATCAGCACCTCCAAGTCCGAGTCCATGGTTCTCGCCCGGAAAAGGGTGGAGTGCCATCTCCGGGTTGGGGAGGAGATCTTGCCCCAAGTGGAGGAGTTCAAGTACCTCGGAGTCTTGTTCACGAGTGAGGGAAGAGTGGATCGTGAGATCGACAGGCGGATCGGTGCGGCGTCTTCAGTAATGCGGACGCTGTATCGATCCGTTGTGGTGAAGAAGGAGCTGAGCCGGAAGGCAAAGCTCTCAATTTACCGGTCGATCTACGTTCCCATCCTCACCTATGGTCATGAGCTTTGGGTTATGACCGAAAGGACAAGATCACGGGTACAAGCGGCCGAAATGAGTTTCCTCCGCCGGGTGGCGGGGCTCTCCCTTAGAGATAGGGTGAGAAGCTCTGTCATCCGGGGGGGGGGGGGGGGGCTCAAAGTAAAGCCGCTGCTCCTCCACATTGAGAGGAGCCAGATGAGGTGGTTCGGGCATCTGGTCAGGATGCCACCCGAGCGCCTCCCTAAGGAGGTGTTTAGGGCATGTCCAACCGGTAGGAGGCCACGAGGAAGACCCAGGACACGTTGGGAAGACTACCGTATTTTCCGCACCATTAGCCGCACCTAAAAACCACAAATTTACTCAAAAGCTGACAGTGCGGCTTTTAACCCGGTGCGCTTTATATATGGATAAATATTAAGATTCATTTTCATAAAGTTTCGATCTCGCAACTTAGGTAAACAGCCGCCATCTTTTTTCCCGGTAGAACAGGAAGCGCTTCTTCTTCTACGCAAGCAACCGCCAAGGTAAGCACCCGCCCCCATAGAACAGGAAGCGCTTCTTCTTCTACTGTAAGCAACCACCCGCCCCCGGAAGAAGAAGCAAAAACGCGCGGATATCACCGTACGTTTCATTTCCTGTTTACATCTGTAAAGACCACAAAATGGCTCCTACTAAGCGACAAGGATCCGGTTCATGAAAAGACGCAATCTCTCCATCCGCACACGGATTACTACCGTATTTCACAGCAACTGATATTCCTGTGAACCGCACTGTGGAACGGGAGCACGTACGGTGAATATTCGCACCACAGGGAATGAGAAGTCATCCTTCACTGTGGTTCTAGCTTGCCATGCTAACTTCCACCCGTGGTGATATTCAAAAGGAAGACCTTGCCAAAAGAGACCTTTCCAGCCGGCGTCATCATAAAAGCTAACTCGAAGGGATGGATGAAGAAAAGATGAGCGAGTGGTTAAGGTAAGTTTAAGTTTACGCGAAGAGGCCGGGTGGCTTTTTTCACGCAGCTCTGTCCATGTTGATATACGTATGTTTGTGATTGCACATTTGCGTACATTTTGGGAGTGAACAGAGTTGTTAGAACGCTGGTTTTTAATATACCGTATTTTCCGCACTATAAGGCGCACCGGATTATTAGCCGCACCTTCAATGAATTACATATTTCATAACTTTGTCCACCAATAAGCCGCCCCGGATTATAAGCCGCGCCTACGCTGCGCTAAAGGGAATGTCAAAAAAAACAGTCAGATAGTTCAGTCAAACTTTAATAATATATTGAAAACCAGCGTTCTAACAACTCTGTCCCAAAATGTACGCAAATGTGCAATCACAAACATAGTAAAATTCAAAATGGTGTAGAGCAATAGCAACATAATGTTGCTCGAACGTTAATGTCACAACACACAAAATAAACATAGCGCTCACCTTCTGAAGTTATTCTTCATTCGTAAATCCTTCGAATTCTTCGTCTTCGGTGTCCGAATTGAAAAGTTGCGCAACCGTGGGTTCCAAAATGGCCGGCTCCGTCTCTTCGAAGTCATCGGAGTCAGTGTCGCTGTTGTTGTCCAGTAGTTCTGTGAATCCTGCCTTCCGGAAAGCTCGGACCACAGTTGTGACCGAAATATCTGCCCAGGCATTTACGATCCACTGGCAAATGTTGGCGTATGTCGTCCGGCGCTGTCTGCCCGTCTTAGTGAAGGTGTGTTCGCCTTCGGAGCTGTGTGAAAAAAGCCACCCGGCCTCTTCGCGTAAACTTCCCTTAACCACTCGCTCATCTTTTCTTCATCCATCCATCCCTTCGAGTTAGCTTTTATGATGACGCCGGCTGGAAAGGTCTCTTTTGGCAAGGTCTTCCTTTTGAATATCACCATGGGTGGAAGTTAGCATGGCAAGCTAGAACCACAGTGAAGGATGACTTCTCATTCCCTGTGGTGCGAATATTCACCGTACGTGCTCCCGTTCCACAGTGCGGTTCACAGGAATATCAGTTGCTGTGAAATACGGTAGTAATCCGTGTGCGGATGGAGAGATTGATTTTTATGAACCGGATCCTTTTCGCTTAGTAGGAGCCATTTTGTGGTCTTTACAGATGTAAACAGGAAATGAAACGTACGGTGATATCCGCGCGTTTTTTCTTCTTCTTCCGGGGGCGGGCGGTAGCTTACAGTAGAAGAAGAAGCGCTTCCTGTTCTATGGGGGCGGGTGCTTACCTTGGCGGTTGCTTGCGTAGAAGAAGAAGCGCTTCCTGTTCTACCGGGAAAAAAGATGGCGGCTGTTTACCGAAGTTGCGAGATCGAAACTTTATGAAAATGAATCGTAATAAAGCGCACCGGGTTATAAGGCGCACTGTTAGCTTTTGAGAAAATTTGTGGTTTTTAGGTGCGCCTTATAGTGCGGAAAATACGGTATTATTAAAGTTTGACTGACCTATCTGACTGTTTTTTTGACATTCCTTTAGCGCAGTTAGATGCGGCTTACAACACCGGGCGGCTTATTGGTGGACAAAGTTTTGAAATATGCCGTTCATTGAAGGCGCGGCTTTTAACCCAGGGCGCCTTATGGTGCGGAAAATACGGTATGTCTCCCGGCTGGCCTGGGAACGCCTCGGGATCCCCCGGGAGGAGCTGGACGAAGTGGCTGGGGAGAGGGAAGTCTGGGCTTCCCTGCTTAGGCTGCTGCCCCCGCGACCCGACCTCGGATAAGCGGAAGAAGATGGATGGATGCCATTAAGAAGGTCCCATCCAATTGCTAGTTTTGCTATAGTTTAGACAGGAAAGTGAACGGTAATAATAATGCAACACACAACACAGCAGTAGTGGGCAATGCTCCACATAACACTTGTTCGGGTTCAACGGTTGTAAGACTCGTGGCTAACGTCAACAATATAAAATTGCACGGTAGCTAAGACGGTTGGCGGCTTGCTAGTTGGATGTTTGACATAGTGTCGTTTTAAAACTAACAGCTTCCTAAATCACGGACGGCATCAAAACAGGACGCGTCCACACTATTTACATTCGGAAGTCTGCTTCTTATTGTGACAGAAGTGACACGCTTTGTCTGGGGAAACCCAGTAAGCCGACTGTCAACTCATGCTAATGTTTACGTTAGCTAACGTGAGCTAACGTAGCTACGTCACCGAGCTAGCAGTGCAAAAAAAAAAAAAACCCGCCTCAGCGAGCAGAGAGGTAGCCAACACCCATGCGTGCAAGCAATGAACAAGTTGTCACAAAAAAAGTTAGGATACATACAAACAAACTGATGAATTCCAACCACCATTTTAGTTGTGCTCCCTGCTGCCTTATGGCTAGTTAGCTTTGCAGACGTTAGCAGACAGAAGCTCGCTTACCACCAGCACTGTCAAAGGCCTTCTCCTTTTCTTCCTCCTCCTTTATGTTGTTTTTTTACACCAATACGTGACACTGCTTCATTGTGTCGACACCAAGCGTCCAGTCGAGATCCCACAGGCTTCCGCTAAGTGTACTGTGAGTGGAGAAAGGGCCATGCATTGATGTCCATCCCTCCGTACGCGTCTCTCCCACTGCAGTGTGTGAACTGTGGAGCAGTTATGGCTGTGGCTCAGGCTCAGCCCCTCAGAGCCAAGCCTCCGCCCGGCCAGGGGCTGTGACGTAGACTCCTGCCTCAACCCTAACCCCCACTGTCATCTTCAGCTGAAAACTATGATGCTGTGTTCCAAATTTGGATTATTTATGGAACTTGTG
The DNA here is from genome assembly GCF_033978685.3 of Nerophis lumbriciformis. NCBI lineage: Eukaryota > Metazoa > Chordata > Actinopteri > Syngnathiformes > Syngnathidae > Nerophis > Nerophis lumbriciformis. The sequence goes on from NC_084562.2 coordinate 36,474,983, forward strand.
TGAGCCTATAGGGCTTTACATTTTGTTACATATACAGGTAAAAGCCAGTAAATTAGATTATTTTGAAAAACTTGATTTATTTCAGTAATTGCATTCAAAAGGTGTAACTTGTACATTATATTTATTCATTGCACACAGACTGATGCATTCAAATGTTTATTTCATTTAATTTTGATGATTTGAAGTGGCAACAAATGAAAATCCAAAATTCCGTGTGTCACAAAATTAGAATATTACTTAAGGCTAATACAAAAAAAGGGATTTTTAGAAATGTTGGCCAACTGAAAAGTATGAAAATGAAAAATATGAGCATGTACAATACTCAATACTTGGTTGGAGCTCCTTTTGCCTCAATTACTGCGTTAATGCGGCGTGGCATGGAGTCGATGAGTTTCTGGCACTGCTCAGGTGTTATGAGAGCCCAGGTTGCTCTGATAGTGGCCTTCAACTCTTCTGCGTTTTTGGGTCTGGCATTCTGCATCTTCCTTTTCACAATACCCCACAGATTTTCTATGGGGCTAAGGTCAGGGGAGTTGGCGGGCCAATTTAGAACAGAAATACCATGGTCCGTAAACCAGGCACGGGTAGATTTTGCGCTGTGTGCAGGCGCCAAGTCCTGTTGGAACTTGAAATCTCCATCTCCATAGAGCAGGTCAGCAGCAGGAAGCATGAAGTGCTCTAAAACTTGCTGGTAGACGGCTGCGTTGACCCTGGATCTCAGGAAACAGAGTGGACCGACACCAGCAGATGACATGGCACCCCAAACCATCACCCAACCATGCAAATTTTGCATTTCCTTTGGAAATCGAGGTCCCAGAGTCTGGAGGAAGACAGGAGAGGCACAGGATCCACGTTGCCTGAAGTCTAGTGTAAAGTTTCCACCATCAGTGATGGTTTGGGGTGCCATGTCATCTGCTGGTGTCGGTCCACTCTGTTTCCTGAGATCCAGGGTCAACGCAGCAGTCTACCAGCAAGTTTTAGAGCACTTCATGCTTCCTGCTGCTGACCTGCTCTATGGAGATGGAGATTTCAAGTTCCAACAGGACTTGGCGCCTGCACACAGCGCAAAATCTACCCGTGCCTGGTTTACGGACCATGGTATTTCTGTTCTAAATTGGCCCGCCAACTCCCCTGACCTTAGCCCCATAGAAAATCTGTGGGGTATTGTGAAAAGGAAGATGCAGAATGCCAGACCCAAAAACGCAGAAGAGTTGAAGGCCACTATCAGAGCAACCTGGGCACTCATAACACCTGAGCAGTGCCAGAAACTCATCGACTCCATGCCACGCCGCATTAACGCAGTAATTGAGGCAAAAGGAGCTCCAACCAAGTATTGAGTATTGTACATGCTCATATTTTTCATTTTCATACTTTTCAGTTGGCCAACATTTCTAAAAATCCCTTTTTTGTATTAGCCTTAAATAATATTCTAATTTTGTGACACACGGAATTTTGGATTTTCATTTGTTGCCACTTCAAATCATCAAAATTATATGAAATAAACATTTGAATGCATCAGTCTGTGTGCAATGAATAAATATAATGTACAAGTTACACCTTTTGAATGCAATTACTGAAATAAATCAAGTTTTTCAAAATATTCTAATTTACTGGCTTTTACCTGTATATATTTTGCATTCTATTTTAGTTTACAACCCCCTGGCGCTGTTTTGTACTGTTTATGTACTTGTTTTGATTGTATGTAAATGTTGCAAATTATAAATAAAGCTTTATAAAATAAAATAAAACAGCCTGTCATCTTCAGCTTGTTGTGTGCGTGTGTGCGCGTCCTGATACTGTTGCTACAACAATCATTGTTCTTCTGTCTTTCAGAAAAAGCTATTTTTATTAAGGGCATAATAGATAGATGGATGGATGGATGGATGGATGGATAGATAGATAGATAGATAGATAGATAGATAGATAGATAGATAGATAGATAGATAGATAGATAGATGGATGGATGGATGGATGGATGGATGGATGGATGGATGGGTGGGTGGGTGGGTGGGTGGATGGATGGATGGATGGATGGATGGATGGATGGATGGATGGATGGATGGATGGATGGATGGATGGATGGATGGATGGATGGATGGATGGATGGATGGATGGATGGATAGATAGATAGATAGATAGATAGATAGATAGATAGATAGATAGATAGATAGATAGATAGATAGATCTAGATGTAGGTTTTACTACTTACGTATAAAATACTATACGGTCTAGCTCCGTCCTATCTTGTCGATTGCATTGTACCATATGTGCCGGCAAGAAATCTGCGTTCAAAGAACTCCGGCTTATTAGTGATTCCCAGAGCCCAAAAAAAGTCTGCGGGCTATTGAGCGTTTTCTATTCGGGCTCCAGTACTATGGAATGCCCTCCCGGTAACAATTAGAGATGCTACCTCAGTAGAAGCATTTAAGTCCCATCTTAAAACTCATTTGTATACTCTAGCCTTTAAATAGCCCCCCTGTTAGACCAGTTGATCTGCCGTTTCTTTTCTTTTCTCCTCTGCTCCCCTTTTCCTTGAGGGGGGGGGGGGCACAGGTCCGGTGGCCATGGATGAAGTGCTGGCTGTCCAGAGTCGGGACCCGGGGTGGACCGCTCGCCTGTGCATCGGCTGGGAACATCTCTACGCTGCTGACCCGTCTCCTGCTGGCCCCACTATGGACTGGACTCTTACTATTATGTTGGATCCACTATGGACTGGACTCTCACAATATTATGTCAGACCCACTCGACATCCATTGCTTTCGGTCTCCCCTAGAGGGGGGGGGGGGGTACCCACATATGCGGTCCTCTCCAAGGTTTCTCATAGTCATTCACATCGACGTCCCACTGGGGTGAGTTTTTCCTTGCCCGTATGTGGGCTTTGTACCGAGGATGTCGTTGTGGCTTGTGCAGCCCTTTGAGACACTTGTGATTTAGGGCTATATAAATAAAGATTGATTGATTGATTGATAGATGGATAAAAATAGGTTACAGTACTTTATTGATTCCTTCAGGAGAGTTCCCTCAAAAAAATTAAAATTCCAGCAGCTGTGTACAGAATTGAGAACGAATTTAAAAAAATAAAAAGTAAATAATGGGGTTATAAATGGAAATAAAATAGAAAATATAACAATAAGAAATAAAAAATGAAAAGCAACAATAAGAATACAAATATAACAGTAAAAATAAGAATATAACAAGAGAAACTAGGCAGTAGTGACCATGTTATGGAAATGTTTTGCACTTTTTAATTTTTTTTTTTTAATTGTTTTGCATCCCCTGTCATCCTAGTACCCCCCTCACCCCCAGAGAGGAGTTGTACAGTCTGATGGTGTGTGGGACAAATGAGTTTTTTAGTCTATTAGTCCTGCACTTGGGATGAAGCAGTCTAGCACTGAACAGGCTCCTCTGGCTACTGATAACAGTATGCAGAGAGTGACTGGCATCATCCATGATGCTCAGTAGTTTTTCCCATGGTTCATTTTAACAACTATTCGAATTTGTGGTTGCTGATACAATTCAGGGAAGATAATATTTTTTTAGAACGACACAATCCGAAACGGTTCAGTGAGTTGAAAAAAAAAAACGATTCACTAACTTCATAGCAAAACAAATCAACCGGTGTTATTGCGAAATAAATGTTGGCTACCACTGGACACTGCACTGAACAGGTTTTATCCGGGCCGCGGGATGATTTTCTTAAGTATAAAAATTAGCTGACATTTTTTAACTAAATAAACTGCTCTTCTAAATGGGTCCACTGGATGTCGCAATAGCAATTTCTGGTATCCCCTGCCGCAGAAGTGCTATGTGCCCTGATCTGGGGACCAGGGGCGCCGCTAGGGATTTTGGGCTCCATGAAAAGAATCTTTACAGGGCCCCCAACACAGTGTCATTATTTTTTCTGTATTATAATTTCATCATCATTAGGGGCCTCTCTGGGCCCCCCTCCATCATGGGCCCCTAGAATCCGTCTCCTTTACCCCCCCTTTTCGGCGCCCCTGCTGGGGACACATTATCTGGGCGCACATAAATATGCTGAAATAACATGCATCGCCTTCTAACTTCATGTGTGATTCATGAAATGAGTCCAAATTCACAAGTTTTGTTGTAAATGATGCTACACATGTACAGAATAAACCACATGATGCTGGTACATCAGTTGAGGAAAATTAGTAAATTACATTAATAACATCTTGTAATTGGATTTTGATATTACTATTTATTACATCTTCTGATAGATTAAAATGTTACACCAATAAGAGCATTTTAAAACTCTGCCAGACTCACCTATTTGACTGATGAACATTATCACATCATTTATTCAGAAATTATAAATCACGACAAAAGAAGATAGACTACTATGAACAGCAACATGTAAGCGTAAAAAAAAACAAAAAACATTATGATTTGTATGTCTTCAGATTGTGTTTGTTCTATTTTTAAACAAAGAAAACAATCAGAAATTGACTTTATTTTTAAGTTACACTATATTGCTAAAAGTATTTGGCCATCTGCCTTGACTCACATATGAACTTGAAGTGCCATCCCATTCCTAACCCATAGAGTTCAATATGATGTCGGTCCACCTTTTGCAACTATTACAGCTTCAACTCCTCTGGGAAGGCTGTCCACAAGTTTGCGGAGTATGTGTTTATAGGAATTTTCGACCATTCTTCCAAAAGCACATTGGTGAAGGCACACATTGATGTTGGTCGAGAAGGCCTGGCTCTCGGCCTCTGTTCTAATTCATCTCAAAGGTGTTCTATCGGGTTCAGGTCAGGACTCTGTGCAGGCCAGTCAAGTTCATCCACACCAGACTCTGTCATCCATGTCTTTGTGGACCTTGCTTTGTGCACTGGTGCACAGTCATGTTGGAAGAAGAAGGGGCCCGCTCGAAACGGTTCCCACAAGGTTGGGAGCATGGAATTGTCCAAAATGTTTTGGTATCCTGGAGCATTCAGAGTTCCTTTCACTGGATCTAAGGGGCCAAGCCCAACTCCTGAAAAACAGCCCCACACCATAATTCCTCCTCCACCAAATGTCACACTTGGCACAATGCAGTCCGAAATGTACCGTTCTCCTGGCAACCTCCATACTCCATCAGATTGCCAGATGGAAAAGTGTGATTCATCACTCCAGAGTGTCATGTCTGTATTATCATGTTTTGTTTTAAGTCATGTTTTGTTTAGTTTCCGTCTTTTCACTCCCTTGTCTGGTCACCATAGCAACCATTAGTTTTCACCTGTCACGTCACGCACCTGTTTCACGTCTTGAGTCACGCACCTGTTTTCGTTAATCATGTCTGTAGTATTTAAGTTCAGTGTTTTTCAGTTTGTTTTTCTGACGACCTCGCACCCCATACCACAACACATTTATGCTCTGTTCATGCCTCTAACTCTTTTTTCATGCTGGTTCCATGCCAAGTAAGTTTTTGTTTATCAAGCCACAGTTAATGTTTTTGTTTAATTGTTCATAGTTTATTCTCCGCCACTGTGCGCGCTTTTTGTTTGATCCTTTTTTTTGTATTTATAGTTAGTTCTAGTGTTTCAATAAAAATATGTACCTTAATTCCCGTCTCGCCCGTGCCAACTTTCCGTTGCATCCTGGAAAAGCAAACACCCCGGACCTAGTCATGACACAGAGAACACGTCTCCACTGCTCTAGAGTCCAGTGACGACGTGCTTTACACCACTGCATCCGACACTTTGCATAGGACTTGGTGATGTATTGCTTAGATGCAACTGCTCGGCCATGGAAACCCATTCCATGAAGCTCTCTGCGTACTGTACGTGGGCTAATTGGAAGGTCACATGAAGTTTGGAGCTCTGTAGCAACTGACTGTGCAGAAAGTCGTTGCACTATGCGCTTCAGCATCCGCTGACCCCTGTCTGTCAGTTTACGTGGCCTACCACTTTGTGGCTGAGTTGCTGTTGTTCCCAAACTCTTCCATTTTCTTATAATAAAGAAATTTCACGACTGGATTTGTTGCACAGGTGGCATCCTATGACAGTTCCATGCTGGAAATCACTGAGCTCCTGAGAGTGGCCCATTCTTCCATTCTTTCACAAATGTTTGTAGAAACAGTCTCCATGTCTAAGTGCTTGATTTTTTGTGACCGGGCCAAGTGATTAGGACACTTGATTCTGAGCATTTAGATGGGTGGCCACATACTTTTGGCAATATAGTGTATCATGCCATGATTTTACCAGTCCGGCCCACTTGGGAATAGATTTTCCTCTATGTGGCCCCTGAGCTAAAATTAGTTTGGCACCCCTGTTGTAAGGGAATTAGATATATTGTAGCAGGCACAAGGACCATACTCACACTCAGCAGCATGGATGTGGTTTTATATGTCTTCTTGGGCACACTGTTAAAGTGATATGAACATTCTCATGTTGGCAGTCTTATAATAAAGACCGGTGAGAAACAACGTTGTGTTTCCCACATTTACCACAATAAATGAATTATAGATACAAACAAGCAAGTAAACAACAATTAATGGCCAATGCGTTCACATCTTATTTAAATAAAGTGCAACTAACACTTTGGTTAGAATTAACAAGAGGAAACCTTTTCTGCTCACATTTTCAACATTCAAGCAATTTTCAACAAAACTACAGTAACCAACATTTCAACAGTAGATATACCTGCTAAACAAAGTTCCCAGACCCTGCCATACCTGTTCTCCACCTATGCAGGGGTGAGGGACAGCGTCCCAGATATGCGGAAGCATGTATGCCCCCTCCTCCCTGTTGATGGTGTTGGCCCCTCGTTTCCTAATTTCCATAGCCTCCTTGATCCATCTCTTCAATTCATTTGTTTCTGATTAAATGACTTTTCCTTGGGTGCCAGTTGTTATGTTGTGACTTCATCAATCAATCTCAATCAATCTTTATTTATATAGCCCTAAATCACAAGTGTCTCAAAGGGCTGCACAAGCCACAACGACATCCTCGGTACAAAGCCCACATACGGGCAAGGAAAAACTCACCCCAGTGGGACGTCGATGTGAATGACTATGAGAAACCTTGGAGAGGACCGCATATGTGGGTAACCCCCCCCCTCTAGGGGAGACCGAAAGCAATGGATGTCGAGTGGGTCTGACATAATATTGTGAGAGTCCAGTCCATAGTGGATCCAACATAATAGTAAGAGTCCAGTCCATAGTGGGGCCAGCAGGACACCATCCCGAGCGGAGACGGGTCAGCAGCGCAGAGATGTTCCCAGCCGATGCACAGGCGAGCGGTCCACCCCGGGTCCCGACTCTGGTCAGCCAGCACTTCATCCATGGCCACCGGACCTGTGCCCCCCCCCCCCCTCAAGGAAAAGGGGAGCAGAGGAGAAAAGAAAAGAAACGGCAGATCAACTGGTCTAACAGGGGGGCTATTTAAAGGCTAGAGTATACAAATGAGTTTTAAGATGGGACTTAAATGCTTCTACTGAGGTAGCATCTCTAATTGTTACCGGGAGGGCATTCCATAGTACTGGAGCCCGAATAGAAAACGCTCTATAGCCCGCAGACTTTTTTTGGGCTCTGGGAATCACTAATAAGCCGGAGTTCTTTGAACGCAGATTTCTTGCCGGGACATATGGTACAATGCAATCGACAAGATAGGATGGAGCTAGACCGTGTAGTATTTTATACGTAAGTAGTAAAACCTTAAAGTCACTTCTTAAGTGCACAGGAAGCCAGTGCAGGTGAGCCAGTATAGGCGTAATATGATCAAACTTTCTTGTTCTTGTCAAAAGTCTAGCAGCCGCATTTGGTACCAACTGTAATTTTTTAATGCTAGACATAGGGAGACCCGAAAATAATACGTTACAGTAGTCGAGACGAGACGTAACGAACGCATGAATAATGATCTCAGCGTCGCTAGTGGATAAAATAGAACGAATTTTAGCGATATTACGGAGATGAAAGAAGGCCGTTTTAGTAACACTCTTAATGTGTGATTCAAACGAGAGAGTTGGGTCGAAGATAATACCCAGTGCTTTAGAGTTAAATTTCAAACATCTACATTTCAGGTATAACAATCAAATTGTCAAATATCAAGTAAATATGATCACAAAACATATTAAAAGATATATAAAATATACAATATATGAACAGTCTCCAGGTCCCAACACCAACACCTTCAGCAGGTAAACCAGTAACATTATCAAAAATTATGTACACGTGCAGGAACACAGAAAGAGCGTACACACCGAGGAGATTTATTTAAAGCTGTTTGTTTTTGAGGCATCCAGTTCGATCAGGATCTTTTGAAATAATTCAAAATACTGTTGTACTTTAGGTCAGACCATGGCCATAACTACCATTGAGAACACCAAGGTCACGTCCTCTGTATTTTTTGAAGTGACAAAAAGAAGATGATATGACTGACTGCTAATATACGTTGTGTGGCACATCGTGCTGCTATACATCACCATGCAGTATATCATCCTCTCTCAATATACGATCTTTGGGTCACGCACAGCTGAACCGGCTAGAACTCCAGACGTAACGCAACGCAATGAAGTCCACTTTTACATTTGAACATCATCTGATCCGAAATGTGCTGTCAATATAACATTAACATTAAAGTATACTGACATCACTGGTTAGAGATGCGCGGATAGGCAATTTATCTCATCCGCAACCGCGTCAGAAAGTCGTCAACCATCCGCCATCCACCCGATGTAACGTTTGATCAGAACTGCATCCGCCCGCCATCCGCCCGTTGTTATATATCTAATATTAATTAAAAAAAAAAAAAGGGTGAAAACTACGCGAATTGCACCTTGTGCAGACAAGATTTTTCGATCGGACACGGAGGAATTAGCGATGTAAAAGACCACGTTGGGACAAAAAAACACAAGTCTAATGCCGTTGCTAGCGATACAAGTGGAAAACTTTCAACGTTTTTCGTCGCCCAAACAGATTCTTTGGATGTGATAAATGCCGAAGTTTTATTTACGGAGGCAATAATTGAGCATGGACTTCCAATCGCACTGGCTGATCACATGGGACAGTTAATAATGTAATGCAACCTTTAAAAATCATTACGCGGTGATCGCGATCCCAAAAATAAACTTTTCTTGCATGATAATGTCCAGAAAAATTCGCTTTATATTACTATAGAGTCCTTTTAACGAATGAGTTTGATGGTTTATCACAAACCTTAAATGAAATTCCATGGCCACTGTCCTGCTCTCTATATCAACCAGGGTGAGCCCCACCCCTTTCGTGAGCGCACTGAGCGCGGAGTGACCCCTGTTACGCGCCCCCGGCAACAGGGGTGGCAAGCAGGTAAGCTGCGCGGGCGGAGCGCGCGGAGTGACCCATGTTACGAGCCCCCGGCCACGGGGTTGGCGGGCAGGTAAGCTGCTTACCTGCTGCGCGTGACGCCGGCCGCGTCGAAAGCGGACGAGGCGGGGTGTCGGTGCGGTGGGCGCGGTAGTGACCCTGGACGTGCGTCAGGCCCTTCTCGCGGATCGCCTCAGCTACGGCTCCCGGTGGGGCCCTCTCGGGGGAAGGGGCCTCGGTCCCGGACCCCGGCGAGGCGTCGGGGGCCTTCTCCGCTCCGTAAAAGTGTCCATCTCTTTTTTTTTTTTTCTTCTGTTGTGGCATATGCAGCAGGTGCCTGCTCGTTTTTCGTATGTGGGTAACAACATTTAACTATGTATATATATTTCCCAATTGGTTTAACTGCCACCCGCAAAAAAATAAAAAAATAAAAAAATAAAAAAAATATCTAATTAATCCGCCCGACCCGACCCGCAAGCGGATAAAATCTTATTTTTTTTTATTTCATCCGCCCGATCCGCGGATAATCCGCGGACTCCGCGGCTGTGTCCGCAAACCGCGCATCTCTATCACTGGTGTTTATTTTTACCTGAATGAAACTGACGTGAAACGCTGTTGGTGTACTATTGTCATGTCAGTCAGGTGCCGCACGGCCCTAAACTCATGCAGAACACGCGCTGTACGTAAGTTTTGTGTGGAAAGAGCGCATATCAAATTAAAATTATTAAATGACAAGGCGCTTCGTATGAAATTTGACCTCAAACGTATTCCTGGAGAAGGCCAAGCCAACTCACTACCATGTGGTGATTGGAGGAAAGCTGTGCCCCCCTCTTCACTTGAGTGTCCAAAACATGAGATCGCAAATCCGATGACACAACCACAAAGTTGATCAACGGACTGCGGCCTCGGGTGTCTTGGTGCCAAGTGCACATATAGACACCCTTATGTCTGAACACGGTGTTCATATTAGACAGTATGTGAGAAGAACAAAAGTCCAATAACAAAACACCACTTGGGTTTAGAGCCGGGCGGCCGTTTCTCAGAGTCACGCTCTTCAGGTTTTACTGTCATTGCCAATGTGAGCAGAAGAAGGTAATCACCTGGGGAAGCACTCTCCAGTACTCCCTCAAGTGAATCCAAAAAGGGCTGGTACTCTGACCTGCTGTTTGGTGTATAAGCACAAACAACAGTCAGGACCCGTCCCCCACCCGGAATGGTCTGGAAAGCTACCCTCTCGTCTACTGGGTTAAACTCTAACGTACAGGCTCCGAGCCGCAGGGCAACAAACGTTGCCACCCCCGCCTGTCGCCTCTCACTGCTTGCAGCACCAGAGTGGAAGAGAGTCAGCCTCTCTCCAGAGAGGACTGGTTTCAGAGCACATGCCATCCATCCATCCATCTTCTTCCGCTTATCCGAGGTCGGGTCGCGGGGGCAGCAGCCTAAGCATGGAAGCCCAGACTTCCCTCTCCCCAGCCACTTCGTCCAGCTCCTCCCGGGGGATCCCGAGGCGTTCCCAGGCCAGCCGGGAGACATAGTCTTCCCAACGTGTCCTGGGTCTTCCTCGTGGCCTCCTACCGGTCGGACATGCCCTAAACACCTCCTTAGGGAGGCGCTCGGGTGGCATCCTGACCAGATGCCCGAACCACCTCATCTGGGTCCTCTCGATGCGGAGGAGCAGCGGCTTTACTTTGAGCTCCCCCCGGATGACAGAGCTTCTCACCCTATCTCTAAGGGAGAGCCCCGCCACCCGGCGGAGGAAACTCATTTCGGCCGCTTGTACCCGTGATCTTGTCCTTTCGGTCATAACCCAAAGCTCATGACCATAGGTGAGGATGGGAACGTAGATCGACCGGTAAATTGAGAGCTTTGCCTTCCGGCTCAGCTCCTTCTTCACCACAACGGATCGATACAGCGTCCGCATTACTGAAGACGCCGCACCGATCCGCCTGTCGATCTCACGATCCACTCTTCCCTCACTCGTGAACAAGACTCCGAGGTACTTGAACTCCTCCACTTGGGGCAAGATCTCCTCCCCAACCCGGAGATGGCACTCCACCCTTTTCCGGGCGAGAACCATGGACTCGGACTTGGAGGTGCTGATTCTCATCCCAGTCGCTTCACACTCAGCTGCGAACCGATCCAGTGAGAGCTGAAGATCCTGGCCAGATGAAGCCATCAGGACCAAATCATCTGCAAAAAGCAGAGACCTAATCCTGCAGCCACCAAACCGGATCCCCTCAACGCCTTGACTGCGCCTAGAAATTCTGTCCATAAAAGTTATGAACAGAATCGGTGACAAAGGGCAGCCTTGGCGGAGTCCAACCCTCACCGGAAACGTGTCCGACTTACTGCCGGCAATGCGAACCAAGCTCTGACACTGATCATACAGGGAGCGGACCGCCACAATCAGACAGTCCGAAACCCCATACTCTCTGAGCACTCCCCACAGGACTTCCCGAGGGACACGGTCGAATGCCTTCTCCAAGTCCACAAAGCACATGTAGACTGGTTGGGCACATGTTGTGCGTCAAAATGAGCCCGACTAGATTCAGACGGAACTTCTCCACCTCGTGCACCAGCTCAGGCTCCTCTCCTGCCTCAGCGATGTGACGTTCCAAATCTCAAGAGATAGCTTCTGTAGCCGAGGATTCGACCGCCAAGGGCCCTGTCTTCGGCTACTGCCCAGCACACATTGCAGTGGTGAGCCAAATTGGAGGGGGGGACCCATGTTGCCTTTCCGGGCCCCATAGGTATCGAGCCCCAACGTCAGGCCCCCGGTGATCCGCGCCCGTTCAAGGAATCTTGGTCCTTAATTTTGTCTTTTCACAGAGGTCTTCGAGCTGCTCTTTATCTGGTCCCTCACCATGTACCTGTTTGTCTTTGGAGACCTTACCATGGGGCATAGAAGTCCACAGACAACATAGCTCCTCGGATCATTGGGACACTCAAACTCCTCTGCCACAATAGGATGTCAGCTCAGGAGAGCTGACATTGCTTGTTTTACTAATAAACAAAATAACTACTGAAGTTGCTTTATAAAAATGTGTTGTTGGATTATTTGAAATGTAATACTTAGTTTTATAGCCAACAAGAGTGAGTTTTTTTGGTGCGCACTTTGTCTTGCATTACTGTACGAATCTGAAATAATAAAATAACAGACTTTCACCCCGAATGTGTAATTAGGGGTGCAACAAATAACCGATAACAATTGGAAATTGTTTTAAATACAATGTTGTGAGTTCCTCGGTATACACAGGTCCAAGGGTCCACCCAAGTGTAAAATAAACCGGCCGGTGGCCTGATTACAAAGTTACGAATCACACTCCTCAGCCTTCCCGGTAAGGTCTATTCAGGTGTACTGGAGAGGAGGCTACGCCGGATAGTCGAACCTCGGATTCAGGAGGAACAGTGTGGTTTTCGTCCTGGTCGTGGAACTGTGGACCAGCTCTATACTCTCGGCAGGGTCCTTGAGGGTGCATGGGAGTTTGCCCAACCAGTCTACATGTGCTTTGTGGACTTGGAGAAGGCATTCGACCGTGTCCCTCGGGAAGTCCTGTGGGGAGTGCTCAGAGAGTATGGGGTTTCGGACTGTCTGATTGTGGCGGTCCGCTCCCTGTATGATCAGTGTCAGAGCTTGGTTCGCATTGCCGGCAGTAAGTCGGACACGTTTCCGGTGAGGGTTGGACTCCGCCAAGGCTGCCCTTTGTCACCGATTCTGTTCATAACTTTTATGGACAGAATTTCTAGGCGCAGTCAAGGCGTTGAGGGGATCCGGTTTGGTGGCTGCAGGATTAGGTCTCTGCTTTTTGCAGATGATTTGGTCCTGATGGCTTCATCTGGCCAGGATCTTCAGCTCTCACTGGATCGGTTCGCAGCTGAGTGTGAAGCGACTGGGATGAGAATCAGCACCTCCAAGTCCGAGTCCATGGTTCTCGCCCGGAAAAGGGTGGAGTGCCATCTCCGGGTTGGGGAGGAGATCTTGCCCCAAGTGGAGGAGTTCAAGTACCTCGGAGTCTTGTTCACGAGTGAGGGAAGAGTGGATCGTGAGATCGACAGGCGGATCGGTGCGGCGTCTTCAGTAATGCGGACGCTGTATCGATCCGTTGTGGTGAAGAAGGAGCTGAGCCGGAAGGCAAAGCTCTCAATTTACCGGTCGATCTACGTTCCCATCCTCACCTATGGTCATGAGCTTTGGGTTATGACCGAAAGGACAAGATCACGGGTACAAGCGGCCGAAATGAGTTTCCTCCGCCGGGTGGCGGGGCTCTCCCTTAGAGATAGGGTGAGAAGCTCTGTCATCCGGGGGGAGCTCAAAGTAAAGCCGCTGCTCCTCCGCATCGAGAGGAGCCAGATGAGGTGGTTCGGTCATCTGGTCAGGATGCCACCTGAGCGCCTCCCTAAGGAGGTGTTTAGGGCATGTCCGACCGGTAGGAGGCCACGGGGAAGACCCAGGACACGTTGGGAAGACTATGTCTCCCGGCTGGCCTGGGAACGCCTCGGGATCCCCCGGGAGGAGCTGGACGAAGTGGCTGGGGAGAGGGAAGTCTGGGCTTCCCTGCTTAGGCTGCTGCCCCCGCGACCCGACCTCGGATAAGCGGAAGAAGATGGATGGATGGATGGAAAAAGAATGCGTAAAATGTCAACTTTAATTCATGGAGGACAGGATGCTTTTTATGAAATTTTATGGTCAACTTGTTTCCAGCCCTTTCCTGCTCCGTCACTGAAATAATAAAATAATAGACTTTCACCCCGAATGTGTAATTAGGGGTGCAACAAATAACCGATGACAATTGGAAATTGTTTTAAATACAATGTTGTGAGTTCCTCGGTATACACAGGTCCAAGGGTCCACCCAAGTGTAAAATAAACCGGCCGGTGGCCTGATTACAAAGTTACGAATCAGTTTAATCTGCTAGTGCAGGATGTCGGCCTGCTCAAAAGGCTCTCTGTCCCTCTCTCAGAGTGTGCACCTCTCTCGCGTCCCATTAAACTTGTGCGTTACTTGTCCAAGTAATGTAAAAAAAAAAATGAGGGAAAGACAAAATGTGCGACAAGATTAAGTACAACGTTTGACAGAGGTTTGGATTGTTTAAGAAGAATGGTAAACTTGATAATACTGTTGCGATATGCAATGACTGCAAACAGCACTGAAGTACAACGATGGCATTGCATCTCGCACCTTGTAGAAGACATAGAGAAACTGACAATGAGAAGACTTAGTAGGACAAAGACTTGGATACTGAAGGTTTCTTTCAAGCAAAACTTGATCATAATAATAACCTCTTCAATAGTCAGTTTCATTGTTGAAGACTTAATATTGTTGTGAAGAATGAGAGCAAGATAAATACATTGGAGTGTATTTATTTGAAGATAAACAGTTTATTATTTATTGTTATTGTTAATATTTTTTTACAACTGACCTATGCTCATTTATAAAGTCAACTGAACGTCTACCAGATTGCACCATATTGCAATGAATCGGATTTAATTAAATCCTACCAAATAGTTCCTGTGCACTTAAGAAGTGACTTTAAGGTTTTACTACTTACGTATAAAATACTACACGGTCTAGCTCCGTCCTATCTTGTCGATTGCATTGTACCATATGTCCCGGCAAGAAATCTGCGTTCAAAGAACTCCGGCTTATTAGTGATTCCCAGAGCCCAAAAAAAGTCTGCGGGCTATAGAGCGTTTTCTATTCGGGCTCCAGTACTATGGAATGCCCTCCCGGTAACAATTAGAGATGCTACCTCAGTAGAAGCATTTAAGTCCCATCTTAAAACTCATTTGTATACTCTAGCCTTTAAATAGCCCCCCTGTTAGACCAGTTGATCTGCCGTTTCTTTTCTTTTCTCCTCTGCTCCCCTTTTCCTTGAGGGGGGGGGGGCACAGGTCCGGTGGCCATGGATGAAGTGCTGGCTGTCCAGAGTCGGGACCCGGGGTGGACCGCTCGCCTGTGCATCGGCTGGGAACATCTCTACGCTGCTGACCCGTCTCCGCTCGGGATGGTGTCCTGCTGGCCCCACTATGGACTGGACTCTTACTATTATGTTGGATCCACTATGGACTGGACTCTCACAATATTATGTCAGACCCACTCGACATCCATTGCTTTCGGTCTCCCCTAGAGGGGGGGGGTTACCCACATATGCGGTCCTCTCCAAGGTTTCTTATAGTCATTCACATCGACGTCCCACTGGGGTGAGTTTTTCCTTGCCCGTATGTGGGCTTTGTACCGAGGATGTCGTTGTGGCTTGTGCAGCCCTTTGAGACACTTGTGATTTAGGGCTATATAAATAAAGATTGATTGATTGATTGAAATCAAATCGAGTAGTTATATTTCAAAATGTATAGTTTCTGATTTGTATCGTTCTTCATGTATATAGATATGTATCAAATAATCTAATCTCACTTTTGCCTTTGGTAACAGAGGGCGCAGGTTCGATACCCAGCCAGGGTAGAGTTAGAAAGGTATACGGTGTGAACCTTGATCATTGTCTGGCTATGCCAACCCCTCACACAATTATTTACTCTATTCTGTTTATTTTGCACTGACAATGTTAAGACTCTGCCTAGCAGCAATAAAACACTATTAAAATCCATATTACGATGAGATATGGATAAAAAGCAAAAGCTAAAAGCCAATAAACAACAGAAGAATTCTTAAAAACTACATGTTTTGCATAACCAGAACTGCAACATATTCTCACTCTATGAGAAAAAAGCGGGCTTGATATGGTTGGAGGAAGGGAAGTTGGATATTGTGAGTAGTGCTGACGCAGAACATTTGGTATTTGACCACAGCTGCCCTTTTTGTCATGATCTGAGTCTGCTATTTAAGGGTCTGAAAATCAGCAGCGATCCAGGCCCAGACTGCATTTAACCCTACAAAAAGTATGTGTTGGTCAACAAACTGACCACCGAGACATTAAAATACTACTTTTTGTTAAAATATTTTATAATAGTACGAAAGTATTTGATTGACCATGGACCTCTCAAATAGCGACCATTCTTAACGTGTACTGATATGCGGTATTTACATTTTCTCCACTTATATATTCTTATTATCATCATTATTCTACTATTTCACAGTAGAATAAAGTTACATACATAATATACATCTGTATATATTTACTATTTATTATCTGCTCACTCTGAAACCATATCTCTCTGCAGATGTGCCAGAGTGCCACACTCTCTTTAAACTGTCTGTGTGTACTGGTGTGTACTTCTTAGAGGATAATGGTATCACTGAGCTGTTCCAGTCCGGTTTTAAAGCCCTCCACAGCACAGAGTCAGCGCTTCTAAAAGTTTTTAACGATATCCTCCTGTCCACTGATTCTGGTAAATATGTTGTCCTGGTGCTTTTAGATCTGTCTGCTGCGTTCCACACCGTCGACCACGCCACCTTAATCACTCGTCTTGAGAACTGTGTGGGCATTAAGGGCGCCGCCCTCAACTGGTTCCGGTCGTACCTAACCGACAGGAGTTTTTGTGTAAAAGTAGACAGTTTTATGTCGTCCACAGCTCCTTTACCACATGGGGTCCCCCAGGGCTCAATCCTTGCCCCAATTTTATTTGCGCTTTACCTTCTCCCCCTTGGTTCTATTTTTAGGAAGTACAGTATTGCATTTCATTTTTATGCCGATGATTGCCAGATTTATTTTCCCATGGCACAAAATAACACGGTTCAACGTCTTATTGACTGCCTGCACGACATCAAAGTCTGGCTTTCAGCTAACTTCCTGAGCCTAAATGAAGATAAAACAGAAGTTATGTTGTTCGGTCCAAGTCGCTCTCCCTCCCCCAACGTTGACCTCGGCACTCTGACCCCGTATCTCAGCGACTCTGTCACAAACCTGGGGGTAAAGTTCGACTCAGATTTTAAATTCGAAAAACAAATCAGCAGCGTCGTTCAAAAAAGCTTTTATCAATTACGCCAAATAGCGAAAGTGAAACCGCTTCTATCAAGACATGATCTTGAGAAATTAATCCACGCTTTTATCTCGACTCGTCTTGATTATTGTAATGCCCTGTATGTTGGCATTAGCCAGGCCTCCCTCGCCCGCCTGCAGCTCGTGCAGAACTCTGCTGCTCGTCTGCTAACACAGACCCGCAGACGTGAGCACATCACCCCTATTTTAGCGTCCCTTCACTGGCTCCCTGTGCGTTACCGAATACATTTTAAACTCCTTTTATTTGTTTTTAAATGTCTAAACAACCTCGCGCCAACCTCTCCAATCTCTCCGACCTCCTTCAGCCTTACTGCCCCACCCGATCCTTAAGATCAGCCGATCAGCTGCTGTTGACGGTCCCTGACACAAGGCTGAAGCTTAGAGGTGACAGAGCTTTCGCCGTTGCTGCTCCCAAGCTCTGGAACGACCTACCCCTGAGTGTTAGACAAGCCTCCTCTCTTCCTGTTTTTAAATCTCTCTTAAAAACATACTTTTATTCCATGGCTTTTAACACTGAGTGATATCCATCCTGCAATGGCGCCCCATAATACACCTGCTGTGATCCTGTTCTTATGTTTTTATGTTTTTATTAATTCTATTTTAATTATTTATTTTTTTATCATGTTCTGTTTGTGTTGTGTTGTGTTTGCTCGGTACTCGTTTTATCTTTTAACCTGCTCATTGTACAGCACTTTGGCTACCCCTGTGGTAAATTTTAAATGTGCTCTATAAATAAAGTTGATTTGATTTGATTTGATTTACTGACATGTGATGCATCTGTGTCATACTTGGAATTAAAATAACTTCCTTGGTGTTCAACATACTTTCTTTATTATATGACAAGTTGTATCATATGTGAATCAATTTGTATGTTTATGAAGCACGGACAACCGCAATACAAAGTACATTTGTTATTGCATTTATATGCCTTCTGTACAAATCAATCCATGAAAAACTGAAACCCTGGAAAAAAATAACAAATATCCAGACTTGGAGGATGTTTATTCAGTTGTTTCATTTTGTAGGAAAAAGCCGATAACAGACATGACACAAATCTACAGTCATTACAAATGGGAACTTTCTGGCTTTTAAGAAACACTAAAATAAATCAAGTATAAACAATGTTATACACAGTTTCATTTTTAGATCAAGCAAAGTGAAAAAAATATGAAATCAATCAATTCAGGGGAAAAAATTATGGAATCACCCTGTACATTTTCATTTTCAGAGCTAACACCTGCATCAGATTAAATATGTTCATTAGTCTGCAGTTAAAAATGAGTTTTTACACCTGTTGCACCAGGTGGATTGACATGCATCATGGCTCCAACACAAGATATATCAATTGAAACAAAGGACAGAATTATAGAATGTATTCAAAAAGGTAAGTTACCACGCCATATTGCAAAAGATGTTGATTGTTCATAGTCAGCTGTGCCTAAAATCTGGACCAAGGACAAACAACAAGGGAAAGTTGTAAAGGCAAGCATACTGGTAGACCACAGAACAATAAGACCAAGGACAAACAACATGGGAGGTTGTAAAAGGCAAGCAAACTGGTAGACCAAAGAAAACCTCAAAGTGTAAAGACAAAAAGTTAAAGCAACATACAGGTAGCTTAAAAACAGAAAATGCAAAGCAAAACAAATGAATAATATAATATAATAATAATATCGCTAAAATTCGTTCCATTTTGTCCACTAGCGACGCTGAGATCATTATTCATGCGTTCGTTACGTCTCGTCTCGATTACTGTAACGTATTATTTTCGGGTCTCCCTATGTCTAGCATTAAAAGATTACAGTTGGTACAAAATGCGGCTGCTAGACTTTTGACAAGAACAAGAAAGTTTGATCATATTACGCCTATACTGGCTCACCTGCACTGGCTTCCTGTGCACTTAAGATGCGACTTTAAGGTTTTACTACTTACGTATAAAATACTACACGGTCTAGCTCCAGCCTATCTTGCCGATTGTATTGTACCATATGTCCCGGCAAGAAATCTGCGTTCAAAGAACTCCGGCTTATTAGTGATTCCCAGAGCCCAAAAAAAGTCTGCGGGCTGTAGAGCGTTTTCTATTCGGGCTCCAGCACTATGGAATGCCCTCCCGGTAACAGTTAGAGATGCTACCTCAGTAGAAACATTTAAGTCCCATCTCAAAACTCATTTGTATACTCTAGCCTTTGAATAGCCCCCCTTTTTTAGACCAGTTGATCTGCCGTTTCTTTTCTTTTCTCCTCTGCTCCCCCCTATCCCTTATGGAAGGGGAGACACACAGATCCGGTGGCCATGGATGGGGTGCTGGCTGTCCGGGGTCGGGACCCGGGGTGGACCGCTTGCCTGTATATCGGTTGGGAACATCTCTGCGCTGCTGACCCGTCTCCGCTCGGGATGGTTTCCTGCTGACCCCACTGTGGATTGGACTCTTACTGTTATGCTGGATCCACTATGGACTGGACTCTCACAATATTATGTTAGACCCACTCGACATCCATTGCATTCGGTCTCCCTAGAGGGGGGGGTTACCCACATATGCGGTCCTCTCCAAGGTTTCTCATAGTCATTCACATCGACGTCCCACTGGGGTGAGTTTTTCCTTGCCCTTATGTGGGCTATACCGAGGATGTCGTTGTGGCTTGTGCAGCCCTTTGAGACACTTGTGATTTAGGGCTATATAAATAAACATTGATTGATTGATTGATTGATCATTGATTGAAGAACAAATCGAAACTTGTGTCACCGTCTGTGACCGAACTGTAAGCAAACCGCCAAAAGTAAAGGGGATTTAAATAAAGAAAATCCAAACGAAAGCCGTCATTAACACCTAAACAGAAAAAAAGAAAAAAAATTCCTAGGGGGGGCGTAACAGAAAATATTTGAGAAGCACTGAGCGAGTGCAAGTAAGACCAGATGTTTTGGCCAGATTCTACTGGGTTCACTGTGGCATTTTCTACGTCAACTAAGGGCAGGGACGATTGTAACTCATATTTTTGCTTTCGACTTCAAGCGCAACAATTAGCCAAGACACAGCTCTTATTTCAAAACACTTTTAAGTTGAACTACCACTGTTGATTTATTTATGACACATTTACAAGCTATACTGACTCGACGATTAGCCCTCTGCATAAAGCCCTAAAATTCTAAGTAAAATATTATTAATATCTCAGCCATGTTGGAGACTATATAACTCATTAAATTCACATCATACTCATATTTGTTGGAGCTGTACAAAACTAAAATCTTTTTGGGAAAAAGTACACTCAGTTATGTCTAAAGTGCTGGAATATAATACAGTATTCCAATGACATTGTGTCAGTTATACGAACAGAAGATCGTTATTTGGTTAAAGGGGAACTGCACTTTTTTTTAGGAATTTTGCCTATTGTTCACAATCATTATGAAAGACATGACGACCGATGTATTTTTTTAATGCATTCAAACACGTAAATAAACGTAAAAAAAAAAAGTCAGCTTACAGCAGAGCAAATGGGGTGGGGGGTCCTCTATTCCGCCCATAAAACCCAACTAAAAACATTCATAAAGCGTCAACAATACTCCATTTACATTTTCTGACTTGAATATTATTAACCAAGTATTAGTGATATTGTTATTATAAGCGCTAACGCAGACAAACTATTTATAGCGGCGCCGTGATCACTAGCATGTTTGCCTATCATCGAGTGGTAACTTGTTTCCTTGCTTCCCTACTCGTAGAAGTTTATTATAGATTTTAATTACCGTATTTTTCGGACTATAAGTCGCAGTTTTTTTCATAGTTTGGCCGGGCTGGGTTCACAGTGTGGCACATATTTGTAACAGCGTTAAAGTTGTTTATACGGCCACCCTCAGTGTGACCTGTATGGCTATTGATCAAATATGCCTTGCAGTCACTCATGTGTGTGTAAAAACTGCATATATTATGTGACTGGGTTGGCACGCTGTTTGAATGGAGGAAAAGCGAATGTGACGACAGGTTGTAGAGGACTCTAAAGGTAGTGCCATCACGGCATGCCCTTAATATTGTTGTCCGGGTGAAAATCGGGAGAATGGTTGTCCCGGGAGATTTTCGGGAGGGACACTGAAATTCGGGAGTCTCCCGGAAAAATCGGGAGGGTTGGCAAGTATGGTGTATAGTTGTTTCCAGAGGTGTGGACTCGAGTCACATGACTTGGACTCGAGTCAGACTCGAGTCATGAATTTGATGACTTTAGACTCGACTTGACAAAATGTAAAAAGACTTGCAACTCGACTTAGACTTTAACATCAATGACTTGTGACTTCACTTGGACTTGAGCCTTTTGAATTGACATGACTTGACATGACTTGCTACTTTCCCCAAAACCCAAAGATGAAAAAGTTATTCGGGAGTGCTCTGTATTTTTCATTGTGTACTTGTCTATCAGCGTTGCGTGTGTCAGCTGGTGTGGTCTAGAGCACTCAACAGCCAATCAAATTAGATCTACTTTGTTTTCATCACACAGCATTCATCCAATCAAATTGCAGGACAACCAACGAAGAAGACATGTCCAAACCACATGCCAGTGAACAAAAAATGATACCTAAAATAATTTCGTTTGGGTATAAAAATTACGAGGTGGTCAACACAAAACGGTTTGCAGTATGCAACACATGCGGTTCGAAAATTACTGATGGAGAGGCAACAACTTCCAACTTCGTCCGGCATTTGAAGTTGCACAAAGAACGGTAAGTTTTGAATGTAAGATAACGTTTATTGGCTAAGTAACGTGACTTTTATTTGCTGTGTAGTTAAATCAGTGAGGCTGTAAACTCACTGCTAACGTTATAACGTTATTGCAAACACGGGAATCTGTTGCAGTTCACTACCTTATTCATACTTTTTGTTCAGTGATTTTTTTTAAGCAGGGTTACGTTAGTCAATATATCACACGTAACGTTAGACGGCGGTCAGCAGCACCGCGTATTTTAGCCACCTAAAAAAAGACAAAAATAGTAAAATAAAGGTAAAATAAATACTACGCCCCCATCGTGCACAAATGACTGACAGA
This sequence comes from Nerophis lumbriciformis, assembly GCF_033978685.3. Classification (NCBI taxonomy): domain Eukaryota; kingdom Metazoa; phylum Chordata; class Actinopteri; order Syngnathiformes; family Syngnathidae; genus Nerophis; species Nerophis lumbriciformis. The sequence continues at coordinate 36,497,254 of NC_084562.2, forward strand.
CTCTTGGCTAATTTGGTCTTTTGCAAATGCAATGCAGCATAGGGCCCTGACATATTAAAAGTACAACTTTTTTGTTATGTTCACGTATATGTCATGTTTTTTCAATGTTAACACTTTTGTACAAATAAGTACATTTGCACTTTATTTTTTAATGTGTTTGTTCTGTAAAGGAATGAGTTAATGTTTAAAATGACTGGTTAATAGTGCTATTATAAAGTGCAATGTCAGCACAATTTTCTTTCCTGCAATTTAAAATGCACTTGTTTTAATAAATAAATACAGCGTTTGAAAAGCATACACAATCTGTGTTAATATATTAGTCTGTGGTTAAAAGGACTTGAAAGGACTCGAAACTCAAAATGCAGGACTTAGGACTTGACTTGAGACTTTCCAGTCTTGACTTTGGACTTGACTCGGGGCTTGCCTGCAGGCCCGGCCCTAACCAATCTGGCGCCCTAGGCAAGATTTTAGGTGGCGCCCCCCCACATCGACAGTGAAGTGTATATACTCACAAGAAACCGAATAGCTTTGTCTTTGACCTTTTTTTTACTTAAAGAAAGCAAATTAACAATCAGAATAGTTAACAAGATAAAAAAAATATGAATAAATAAATGAATGCAAAAAATAAAAAATGAATATATGAAATACAATATTTTTTACATACATATTGCTTAATTTACATTAATGATGTGCACTTTAACAACTAGGCTTACAACTATACCTAATATATAAAGGGGTGGAAAAGTGACTATTACCTGCAGGGCAAACATTAGCTAACCAGAAGGCAATAACAATGTAAACAAAAAACACCTGCTTAAAAGATCTAATACAAATGTCCCTGAGGAATGTAAGGTAATTACCTAACGTTACATTATTATTTTCCATAACAATTTAGCCCCCTCCACAATATTAACCCGACGTTAAAACATAACTAGCTATTTATTGATTAGCAATTGCCGAATCATGTAACATTAGCTTAATGCTAAAAAGCCAGGTTAATATTCTGTAACAGACTAATAATTTCATGTAGGCTAACGTTACCTACCTGCTACCTCTTGTCTTTTTCTCGTTTCTCCTCCTCTTCTTTTCTCTTTTTTTCTTCCCTGGGCACCTGACAGTTTTGGCCGTTTTGACATCTTGTGTTGATTTTTTGATGGGGGGGGGGGGGGGGGGGGGGGCGTAATGTTGTAACAAATAATATTTCCATTATATAGGCTTTACTTTGCATTTTAATTAACGTTGGATTCTTTTTTGTATTTAGAAATAATAGTACCAACTTTTTTTTTCTCCATTTGTGGCACTGGCGTGGCGCCCCCTGATGGACGGCGCCCTTAGCATTTGCCTATACGGCCTATGCCACGGGCCGGTGTTGTGCCGGAAAACGCACCCCTGCCATAATATGCACCCCCTGACGCGGGAGCGCGCTTACGTCACTCGATTGCATCACTCGTCTCGAAAAGTATATCTAACTCGGCTGTTGGCTGAAATAGCCTCTTTTAAATCGCCTCTTTCGGCATAAAAAAGTACATAAAGTGAAATAATCCAAGTTTTCTTTAATTGTGCTTTACTTGTGGATGAATTAAAAATTGTGAGCATTTAATGATTTCGCCGTCATTCAAGTGGCTGAAATCGCCTCTTTCGGCATAAAAAAGTACATAAAGTGAAATAATCCAAGTTTACTTTAATTGTGCTTTACTTGTGGATGAATTAAAAATTGTGAGCATTTAATTATTTCGCCGTCATTAGATCAGATAACTTTAAGACACTATTTAAAAGTAGGCCCCTAGGTTTGAACGTGTGAGTCAATTGTGTGTGTCCTGTGATGGACTTGTTACCTGCCCAGGGTGTTTTCCTACCTTGTGACCCAGATTATGGGTAAGTGTATACCCGGGGGGCTACGATGAGTAACCAGGGTGAGTTTCATGTCTCTAGGACCTTCCTAGCCAGAGATAGATGGGGGGTGCATTTTATGGCAGGTGGGAAATGCACCCCCCCCATAACTCCACTTCTGGTAGTCCGATCATCACATGGTTTTCAGTGTATACCTGGGGGGCTATGATTAGTAACCAGGGTGAGTTCCATGTCTCTAGGACCTTCCTAGCCAGAGATAGATGGGGGGTGCATTCTGTGGCAGGTGGGAAATGCACCCCCCCATAACTCCACTTCTGGTAGTCCAATTTTCACATGGTTTTCAGTGTATACCCGGGGGGCTACGATGAGTAACCAGGGTGAGTTCCATGTCTCTAGGACCTTCCTAGCCAGAGATAGATGGGGGGTGCATTTTATGGCAGGTGGGAAATGCACCCCCCGCCCCCCCCCATAACTCCGCCTCTGGTACTTCGGGTACTTTTGGTAACGTTATTTGTGAATGTTCAATTTGAAACTTCTTAAAACCAAATCAAAGGTAGACATCAGATGCATTCATTTATTTATTCATCCATCCACCCATAAGCTCCTTAAAGTTAAAGAAAATGTCATATTTTTAAAATACGAGTATTGGATCACGACAATTCACGTCGAATGAAGCAGCAAACATTCGTTCTTCTTGATGTCTCTAAAAAAGTACATATAGAGGTTTACTTTGGTGTACACATTCTTTACAGTATAGCTGTCATTTGGTAGACAATACTACATTTTCGGGACAGCAAATATTCCAATATTAATTGGTTGTTTTCGCCTTATCTGATCTAATGACGGCGAAATCATTAAATGCTCACAATTTTTAATTCATCCACAAGTAAAGCACAATTAAAGAAAACTTGGATTATTTCACTTTATGTACTTTTTTATGCCGAAAGAGGCGATTTCAGCCACTTGAATGACGGCGAAATCATTAAATGCTCACAATTTTTAATTCATCCACAAGTAAAGCACAATTAAAGAAAACTTGGATTATTTCACTTTATGTACTTTTTTATGCCGAAAGAGGCGATTTAAAATAGGCTTTTCAGCCAACAGCCGAGTTAGATATACTTTTCGAGACGAGTGATGCAATCGAGTGACGTAAGCGCGCTCCCGCGTCAGGGGGTGCATATTATGGCAGGGGTGCGTTTTCCGGTACTTTTCGAGACGAGTGATGCAATCGAGTGACGTAAGCGCGCTCCCGCGTCAGGGGGTGCATATTATGGCAGGGGTGCGTTTTCCGGCACAACACCGGCCCTGCTTGCCTGTCTTGACTCGGGACTTGACTCGGACTTGAGGGCAAAGACTTGAGACTTACTTGTGACTTGCAAAACAATGACTTGGTCCCACCTCTGGTTGTTTCTTATAAAAATTCCAATACATTTTAAGTAAAAAAAAAAAAAAGTGAGTCAATATTAATATTCTTTACTGTGCATTTTTCTTCCAGCCATCTGATATTGGAGTCACAATAACACACGCATTTTGGTTTGTTGTTAGTTTTGCATATTTTAATCAATTCATAAAACGTCATTGACTGTGGAATGCAGTCATTTTAACGTGAGCCCGCGTTGCGACAAGCGCGTCACACTACGTCACAAAGAGGCGTGACGTTGTACCATAGAAACATGTGTATGTGTTTTGGACATTTCCAGCAGATGTAGGCTGTATTTTCTCATAATCTTGAAGTTATTTTTACCGGATGGCTTTTGTTTCAAATAGCCAGCGAGGTAAAAATGGAACCTACGTGTTCTCTAGTCGACCCAGACCTGTTGAGAGCCGATCCAAATGCAGTTCTGGATCCCCCACGGAGCAATCTCAGTATGGAAGTATTATGTATGATCGGCGTGTCATCAGGGGAGGCAGCCGTTCACAACATGTGTTGCCGGCCAAGTCAGCAATGCAGGCCGCCGACATCCAGCAGCAGCACAGCTTCCGGGGGAGGTCTGTGGATCTCATGCGGTCCAGAGAAGCGTGGTTCAAGTCCGGTGACGCCGTGCCCGGTAGAAAACACGTTGACGTGCAAACCGAGTCTTACCTGGAAGAGCTGAGTCTCATTTTGGTGACTAAAAATATCGACTGCCAAACCGATAGCTTCCTCGATCGACCCGCATCTCCGCTCTTCATCCCTGCCAAATCCGGCGATGACGTCGCAACGCAGATCGAGGTCGGGGAGCTGTTCGACTTCGACCGGGAGGTGCAGCCGTTGTTGGAGGTCCTGGTGGGGAAGACCATTGAGCAGTCCCTCCTGGAGGTGCTGGAGGAGGAAGAACTCGCCTGCCTGAGGGCCCAGCAGAGGGCCTTCGAACAGCTGAGAAATGCTGAGTTGGCGGAGCTGCAGCGCCTGCAGGAACAGGAGCGGCGGCGCAACGAAGAGAAGGAGTGCAGGATCGCCCAGCAGAGGGAGGCAGTGAGGAAGGAAAAAGAAACCTCAGAGATGATCGCCGCTCAGGCGTGTGCGCAGCAGTTTCTGTCCAAACTTTTCCCCGCGGTCTTTGCCTCGCTGAGGAGACACGGATACTTTTACGACCCCGTAGAAAGAGACATCGAAACCAATTTCTTCCAGTGGCTGATGGTGGCAGTAAACGACACTCTGGAGAAAAGGAACTCAGCCAGACTGTTGCTGGACACCATTATTCATGATATTGCTATGACCAGCCAGGACTTCTTTGCGGACCTGGAGCCGATCAAACTTGACAAATAGACTTGAAAACGAGATTCAAGGAACCTGCTTTTTAAAAAAAGGTGTGTTCTCAACAGTGTTGGGTTAGTTACTGAAAACCAGTAACTAGTTACAGTTACTAGTTACTTTATTTCAAAAGTAACTCAGTTACTAACTCAGTTACTTAAACCAAAAAGTAATGCGTTACTGTGAAAAGTAACTATTTAGTTACTTACCGTATTTTCCGCACTATAAGGCGCACCTAAAAACCACAATTTTTCTCAAAAGCTGACAGTGCGCCTAATAACCCGGTGCGCTTTATTACGATTCATTTTCATAAAGTTTCGGTCTCGCAACTTCGGTAAACAGCCGCCATCTTTTTTCCCGGTAGAACAGGAAGCGCTTCTTCTTCTACGCAAGCAACCGCCAAGGAAAGCACCCGCCCCCATAGAACAGGAAGCGCTTCACCCGCCCCCATAGAAAAGGAAGCGCTTCACCCGCCCCCGGAAGAAGAAGAAAAAACGCGCGGATATCACCGTACGTTTCATTTCCTGTTTACATCTGTAAAGACCACAAAATGGCTCCTAATAAGCGATCCGGTTCATAAAAAGACGCAATCTCTCCATCCGCACACGGATTACTACCGTATTTCACAGCAACTGATATTCCTGTGAACTGCACTGTGGAACGGGAGCACGTACGGTGAATATTCGCTCCACAGGGAATGAGAAGTCATCCTTCACTGTGGTTCTAGCTTGCCATGCTAACTTCCACTCATGGTGATATTCAAAAGGAAGACCTTGCCAAAAGAGACCTTTCCAGCCGGCGTCATCATAAAAGCTAACTCGAAGGGATGGATGGATGAAGAAAAGATGAGCGAGTGGTTAAGGGAAGTTTACGCGAAGAGGCCGGGTGGCTTTTTTCACACAGCTCCGAAGGCGAACACACCTTCACTAAGACGGGCAGACAGCCTCGGTCGACATACGCCAACATCTGCCAGTGGATCGTAAATGCTTGGGCAGATATTTCGGTCACAACTGTGGTCCGAGCTTTCCGGAAGGCAGGATTCACAGAACTGCTGCACAACAACAGCGACACTGACTCCCGATGACTTCTACGAGACGGAACCGGCCATTTTGGATCCCGTATTCGCCCAACTTTTCAATTCGGACACCGAAGACGAAGAATTCGAAGGATTTACGAATGAAGAATAACTTCAGAAGGTGAGCGCTATGTTTATTTTGTGTGTTGTGACATTAACGTTAAAGCAACATTATGTTGCTATTGTTCTACACCATTTTGAATTTTACTATGTTTGTGATTGCACATTTGCGTACATTTTGGGACAGAGTTGTTAGAACGCTGGTTTTCAATATATTATTAAAGTTTGACTGAACTATCTGACTGTTTTTTTGACATTCACTTTAGCGCAGCGTTTTTTTGACATTCACTTTAGCGCAGCGTAGGCGCGGCTTTTAGTCCGGGGCGGCTTATTGGTGGACAAAATTATGAAATATGTAATTCATAGAAGGTGCGGCTAATAATCCGGTGCGCCTTATAGTGCGGAAAATACGGTATATATATATTTTTTAATTTTTTTAAGGCCCCATTTAATGCCCTTTTAGCCTTCATTTTAGTACTGTTATTGCACTGGAGAATAATACAATCTGTTGATCAACTTGACATGCATTTGCATCATTGAACTCTGCTAAGCAATGTGCTCTACATACAACACACAAAGACAAAGATATGTTTTAAAGGGCCAATTTGTTTCAGACCAGAACAAATTGACAAAACTATTTTAAATAGCTGCAACTTAACATACATAAGTAACAAACAGTATAATAACAACATAGCTGTAAAACAAGAAAGGCACACACTACATACATAAAGCCTAACCAGGTGTTTTCTCAAGGAATTCTGAAATAAAATCATGTCTGAAGCCCAGAACACTCTACACATTTCCCCACTTAGTTTAGAGAAAAGGAAATATTAGCCTGGCCCACTAGTATCCCTCTTTAGGTTTGTGAACTTTATAGTCTAAACATTTAGAGTGATGTGATAATCAAACACTCTAAAAGTTTAAAATGAAAGAGTATATAAGAGAATTGACAGAGTGTGTGTACCTTCACGTGTGCAGTGCCTCGTTAAAATCCAGCCGCTGTTGGAGGTGGAGGTGAGTGTGTCTCTTTACTAGCTTCGTCGAAGCATGTTGTTTTTGTCGCTGTTTCAGCATATTTGAAACTTACATTCAGCTAAAATGTTCTTTTCTTTGTGGTCGATAAAAGAAACGTACTGAAAATATCTCCATTTTAAGAAACTCGGCTTCGGGGTTCGCCATGACGTCTTGATAGTAGACACAGACACGCCCCCTCCCCCACACACACACTCACACACACACACGTACACACAGACAGCGCGCGGCGCGCCTCTTTTTCGTCGCCTCTTCAGCAGCGACACTCAGATCTTCTCAGTTTCTAGCCGATACTACATAAAAAATAACGCAAAATAACGCAGTAACGCATCATGTAGTAACGGTAACGGAGTTACTGAATATAAAAAATAACGCGTTAGATTACTAGTTACCGCCGATAGTAACGGCGTTACAGTAACGCGTTACTTTGTAACGCGTTAGTCCCAACACTGGTTCTCAACACCAATACATGGTGTTTACGTGACGTCACACATCCGGGTTATCCCGGGTCATCCGCCATCTTGGGAGGCAAACAAAACACACCTGGCCTAGTTGACACGCTTCACGATTATTGACAATAGCTTCGAGCAAACACTGGTGAAAGGCGCATAATGGTTATTTCCTGTTGGGTGAATGGATGTACAAATCGACGGGATGGATCAGCCCTGCAAAAAATGTTCTATAGAATCTCTATAGAAATATATAGAACGCTATAGAATTTCGTCGGAATTTCTTTAGAACTGAAGATTCTATAGAATATGTATTCAAAATTCTATAGAAATTCTATAGACATCAGCTTCATGTGCTGGAAGGTCTTTTCACTGTTCTATAGAGCTGGGAATTCTATAGAATATCCTATAGAAATTCTATAGACATTACATTATCTGATGAAAAGTCCATAGATTGTTCTATAGAACTGGGCATTCTATAGAATGTCTAACAGAAATTCTATAGACATTACTTTATCTGCTGAAAGGTCTATAGATTGTTCTATAGAACTGGGCATTCTATAGAATGTCTAACAGAAATTCTATAGACATTATCCTTTATCTGCTGAAAGTTCTATAGATTGTTCCATGGAATAAAATTCTATAAAATGGCAGCAGCGCTATCACCATAGCATTGATTAATCTCATTAAGTTGATTCACCAGACTTGAGCTTGTTTTTTGAACAATGCAGGATGTCTCCCTCAATTATGAAAATGTTAATTTTGTATCATTCAAAATTGTGAGGTGTCATTTCAAGGCGGACACCCAGAACTTCGGCAGACTTTATTTTTAAAAGTATATTTATTCCAATAAATCAATTTATTTTTATTTTTAGAGTTTTTGAGTTATCTATAAGTAAAAAGTGTGAATATTTTCGTAACTTACTTTTTTATGTGATAAAATTAATTTTATTGGACTTCCAACATAAATTGATTTAGCAAAACTCAGTTCAAAGGTTTAAATCAGACCTAAAACGTCAGGACCCGCCCACGTACCTGCATGCAGCTGTGGAGTGCAGTGAGGATTTTTCAGTATTCCTAAAATTAGACACAACGAAGGAGAACAGACAAGGAAAATCAGCGAGGAGAGACGACGCTTGTGGTTGGCAAGCATCAACAGGAAAGAGGAGCCATCTCAACATTCCAAAATATGTTCTGATCACTTTGTAACAGGTAGGATTACGTCTCAAACTGTTTATTAAACATTTTAGAACGATGTATTGTTTATTTTTTTGTCAATTTGCTATTCTCGAAGCCCTTTATGGGATGGACCACGAAAGCGAAAGCCCCCCCCCCCCCCCTCAGGATATATAGCGCCCATCTCAGCCCAGGTTGCTTGTACACGAAATGAGTTGTAGATCTCAATGGATAAAATATTTAGGTATCAACCTTGTCATAAGTTAGATACATTAGAGATGCATAACAACAAATTTATCACATATATAAATAAATATAAGTGGATGGGAGAGGACAGGCTTGGGCAGACTCCCCTTATCCTAAGGAGTCCGACGTGTCCTCGCTAAACACATGGTTTTAATGTACGTTATATATACATACCCTGCCCACTACAAGCACTTTCTCGTTTGCAGTCATGCTTTTAACGTCGCTGACCCATCCGTTCATAAACTGGTTGTACGCCTCCAGAGACTTGAATGCCCTCAATTCCTCCATTGTATAGGCACTGGTGTAATTGACGAGGTAGTTCAAAATGTCTATGTACGTTATGGCCGGGAGGCATTTGTGGTCATACGTGAAACTTTGTTTCGGCACTTCGTACGGGTCAACGCCTATGCATTGTGTCTTCTGGTTGTATCTTTCCAACGTCTGGTTGTCCAAGCCTTCTTTATACTTCTTTTTTGCTGGTTTCTCGGCCATTATGCATACGTTTGTGAACGGGTTCGTATATATGAATTTGCTGATGTTGTACCGGTGCGCTTGCCTTTCAAAATGGCGGATCGCGCGGAGCATCATGGGAAATCAGTCGGGCGTGAAAACTATGTATTGTCTCTCGTGGAAACATCAAATTCAATTTAACACCATGGATTTTGTAAAAAGTGTACAATATGTTTTTGTAATATAATTGTTTTTGTTTAGGAATGGAATCATTTTCATGCCAATCCCCATAATCGGTGCCAATTTGCTCAAAAATAAACTTAAATGTTTGTTTTTTTCATATTTAATCTGACATTGCGTACGCGTAAATGGTGCCTAGTGGCACCATTTACATGCTGCCGCTAGGCGACATCATACGCAAATACGGTGTTAGCTTTCATTGTTATGCTGATGACACCCAACTCTACATGCCCCTAAAGCTGACCAACACGCCGGATTGTAGTCAGCTGGAGGCGTGTCTTAATGAAATTAAACAATGGATGTCCGCTAACTTCTTGCAACTCAACGCCAAGAAAACGGAAATGCTGATTATCGGTCCTGCTAAACACCGACATTTATTTAATAATACCACCTTAACATTTGACAACCAAACAATTACACAAGGCGAATCAGTAAAGAATCTGGGTATTATCTTCCACCCAACTCTCTCCTTTGAATCACACATTAAGAGTGTTACTAAAACGGCCTTCTTTCATCTCCGTAATATCGCTAAAATCCGTTCTATTTTATCCACTAGCGACGCTGAGATCATTATTCATGCGTTCGTTACGTCTCGTCTCGACTACTGTAACGTATTATTTTCGGGTCTCCCTATGTCTAGCATTAAAAAATTACAGTTGGTACAAAATGCGGCTGCTAGACTTTTGACAAGAACAAGAAAGTTTGATCATATTACGCCTATACTGGCTCACCTGCACTGGCTTCCTGTGCACTTAAGATGTGACTTTAAGGTTTTACTACTTACGTATAAAATACTACACGGTCTAGCTCCGTCCTATCTTGTCGATTGCATTGTACCATATGTCCCGGCAAGAAATCTGCGTTCAAAGAACTCCGGCTTATTAGTGATTCCCAGAGCCCAAAAAAAGTCTGCGGGCTATAGAGCGTTTTCTATTCGGGCTCCAGTACTATGGAATGCCCTCCCGGTAACAGTTAGAGATGCTACCTCAGTAGAAGCATTTAAGTCCCATCTTAAAACTCATTTGTATACTCTAGCCTTTAAATAGCCCCCCTGTTAGACAAGTTGATCTGCCGTTTCTTTTCTTTTCTCCTCTGCTCCCCTTTTCCTTGAGGGGGGGGGGGGCACAGGTCCGGTGGCCATGGATGAAGTGCTGGCTGTCCAGAGTCGGGACCCGGGGTGGACCGCTCGCCTGTGCATCGGCTGGGAACATCTCTGCGCTGCTGACCCGTCTCCGCTCGGGATGGTGTCCTGCTGGCCCCACTATGGACTGGACTCTTACTATTATGTTGGATCCACTATGGACTGGACTCTCACAATATTATGTCAGACCCACTCGACATCCATTGCTTTCGGTCTCCCCTAGAGGGGGGGGTTACCCACATATGCGGTCCTCTCCAAGGTTTCTCATAGTCATTCACATCGACGTCCCACTGGGGTGAGTTTTTCCTTGCCCGTATGTGGGCTTTGTACCGAGGATGTCGTTGTGGCTTGTGCAGCCCTTTGAGACACTTGTGATTTAGGGCTATATAAATAAAGATTGATTGATTGATTGATTGACATTGAAGTACTCAAAATGCGTGTTGTTTCATTTCAGGAAACTATATTTACTTTTTTTATGTGGCTCATAATCCGAAGATAACTCCATCCATCCATCCATTTTCTACCGCTTATTCCCTTCGGGGTCGCGGGGGGCGCTGGAGCCTATCTCAGCTACAATCGGGCGGAAGGCGGGGTACACCCTGGACAAGTCGCTATCTCATCGCAAGGCCAACACAGATAGACAGACAACATTCACACTCACATTCACACACTAGGGCCAATTTAGTGTTGCCAATCAACCTATCCCCAGGTGCATGTCTTTGGAAGATAACTCATTCGAGTAAAATGACTAAAAATAATAGGAGTTTTAGCATATAGTAAATGTGGTTAATTATATCATGTATTTGCTGATATGATTGGAAGTAGCGTGTGTTTGTATTTGGTCACATAATCCTTTAAAAGCATTCTTCTACTAAGGTCAAAGTGCACGTGTCCATCCACGGCGCTGCAGGGAGTTCCCAGGAAAGTAACATCTGGTAGAAGGTCCACACATAGGGACAGAGGATAGGGGTCGGAGGTCACCGGACCCAAATCGATCACAGGAGATAGGTTGATTAGTCAAGTAAATAAACTGAGTGGTATGCAGGCTGTCCGGCATCAAGATTAGACCCACAAGGCAAGGGGGTCTATACAAGAAATGGTTTTTAAATACAGTGTTCTGACAGGACAGCAGAATGAAGAGATTTGACACACTTCTAGAACTGCAGCTCTAGTCCGAGGCTCGCTGAAACAAATAAAGCTTTTTGTTCGACGATTCCTCTTGGCGTCTCCTTGGCTCATCACTCATCACACGACATGAAATGTACAACATAAATACACAAACAATATATATATATATATATATATATATATATATATATATATATATATATATATATATATGTATGTGTGGGAAAAAAAATCACAAGACTATTTCATCTCTACAGGCCTGTTTCATGAGGGGGGGTACCCTCAATCATCAGGAGATTTTAATGGGAGCATTCGCATACCATGGTTTGTATAGGGCACAGAGTGGGTGGGTACAGGCTGGCGTAGGGGCGTGGTGATTGGCTCATGTGTTACCTAGGAGGTGTTTCCATCTATGGCGGCATGCTGTTACAATTTCGCTGCGCTTGTTGAGGGATGACAGGTCTGGACGGTAAATAATAAACAGTTTCTCTTTCAAGCATAGGTTGCATCTTTTATTACCACTATTGTAAGGTGTGCTGGATGCAAGAATTTGCCATGTTATTGAATATTCAACATTATTGTCTTTGAGGTCCCAAATGTGTTTGCTGAGTTCTGTGGTATTTCGCAGGTTTTTGTTCCTGAAAGAAGCCTTGTGATTGTTCCATCTGGTTTTGAATTCTCCCTCGGTTAATCCTACATATGTGTCGGATGTGTTAATGTCCTTGCGTATTACCTTAGATTGGTAGACAACTGATGTTTGTAAGCACCCCCCGTTGAGAGGGCAATCAGGTTTCTTTCGACAGTTACAGCCTTTGTTGGTTTTGGAGTCGCTCTGTCTGGGGGCCGACGGCTCATTTGCAATTGTTTTGTTGTGGTTTGAGATGATTTGTCGTATATTGTTCATGCAGCTGTAGCTCAATTTAATGTTGTTCTTGTTGAATACTTTTCTTAGGGTGTTGTCTTTGGGAAAGTGTTTGTCAATCAGATTGAGGAATTTGTGTCCAATGTTAGTTGAGACGTTTTTGCTGTATGGGGGTTGCTGTCATGGTGCACGTATTGGAGTGTTGTGTTGGGTTTCGTGAATGGTTGGTAGCTGTTATTTCTCAGGTTACTTTCAACCTGGTTGGTAGCTGTTATTTCTCAGGTTACTTTCAACCTGAGAAATAACAGCTACCAACCATTCACGAAACCCAACACAACACTCCAATACGTGCACCATGACAGCAACCACCCACCCACCACCACGAAAAGAATACCTACTGGAATCAATAAAAGGCTATCGATGCTGTCATCTAGCAAAGCTGAATTTGACCAAGCAACCCCCCCGTACCAAAAAGCCCTTGATGAAAGCGGATACAATTTCACCCTCACCTATGAACCCACGCCAGGAAACCAGCCAAAAAAGAACAGAAAACGAAACGACATCATCTGGTACAACCCCCCATACAGCAAAAACGTCTCAACTAACATTGGACACAAATTCCTCAATCTGATTGACAAACACTTTCCCAAAGACAACACCCTAAGAAAAGTATTCAACAAGAACAACATTAAATTGAGCTACAGCTGCATGAACAATATACGACAAATCATCTCAAACCACAACAAAACAATTGCAAATGAGCCGTCGGCCCCCAGACAGAGCGACTCCAAAACCAACAAAGGCTGTAACTGTCGAAAGAAACCTGATTGCCCTCTCAACGGGGGGTGCTTACAAACATCAGTTGCCTACCAATCTAAGGTAATACGCAAGGACATTAACACATCCGACACATATGTAGGATTAACCGAGGGAGAATTCAAAACCAGATGGAACAATCACAAGGCTTCTTTCAGGAACAAAAACCTGCGAAATACCACAGAACTCAGCAAACACATTTGGGACCGCAAAGACAATAATGTTGAATATTCAATAACATGGCAAATTCTTGCATCCAGCACACCTTACAATAGTGGTAATAAAAGATGCAACCTATGCTTGAAAGAGAAACTGTTTATTATTTACCGTCCAGACCTGTCATCCCTCAACAAGCGCAGCGAAATTGTAACAGCAATTGAAACACCTCCTAGGTAACACATGAGCCAATCACCACGCCCCTACGCCAGCCTGTACCCACCCACTCTGTGCCCTATATAAACCATGGTATGCAAATGCTCCCTTTAAAATCTCCTGATGATTGAGGGTACCCCCCCTCATGAAACAGGCCTGTAGAGATGAAATAGTCTTGTGATTTTTTTTCCCACACATACATATATTGCGCTCTACTACGGTATCGAGCACTATTTTTTGGATAACCTTATTAAGACACATATATATATATATATATATATATATATATATATATATATATATGGCATTTATACTAATAGCTTTGTGGCAATAAGCACATTATTCAACAACAAACTGTATTTTGAAAATAACTAATTAAATGTAATTCTAGTCCTGCCGCCCCCTCCCGGGCAGAGGGACGACGCGGCTGCATAGCTGGATCAAAAGAGACGTCGGAGACGCTTTGCTGAACCCAAAGTTGCTTTATTACAAGCGAGCGTCATTTAAAAAGGTCGGCAGTACCCAGAGGAATGTAAGTCAAAATATGGAAGACTCTTGCCTTGGAGAAGCCAAACCATCAGTTTTATATTCCTCCTTCCTGTCTCTGTGTGTGTGTGTGTGTGTGTGTGAGTGAGTCAGGAGAGCACATCCTGACCTTAAAAGGAGATGTTCGTGTGTAAGTGTCTGGAAAACAACTGCTTTAAGTCATAACTCAAATGTTGGCTTTGAGCTAGACAGGTAGTCTTTTCTCAAGGATATAGCTATCACTTTTGCATTCCGAAGTCCCAATTAGGGCCTCTTTCCTACGAGAAGTGATCCAATCCCCCTGTGAATATCAAACTAAGGGGCCTTATCTTATCATGTGCTCAAACTGAAATACCACTGTTTACTTAAACTTGGTGGTTTACTTTCTCCAAGATGAATATGAACATTCACCATATGTAGAACATAATATGAGTTAATTAAAGGCCTACTGAAACCCACTACTACCGACCACACAGTCTGATAGTTTATATATCAATGATGAAATCTTAACATTGCAACACATGCCAAAACGGCCGGGTTAGCTTACTAAAGTGCAATTTTAAATTTCGCGCTAAATATCCTGCTGAAAACGTCTCGGTATGATGATGCCTGCGCGTGACGTCACAGATTGTAGAGGACATTTTGGGACAGCATGGTGGCCAGCTATTAAGTCGTCCGTTTTCATCGCAAAATTCCACAGTATTCTGGACATCTGTGTTGGTGAATCTTTTGCAATTTGTTCAATAAACAATGGAGACAGCAAAGAAGAAAGCTGTAGGTGGGAAGCGGTGTATTGCGGCAGGTGTTGTGCCGGATAACGCACCCCCGCCGTAGAATGCATCCCCTGACTGTTGTGCCGGATAACACAGCCGGTGTTTCATTGTTTACATTCCCGAAAGATGACAGCTTTACCATTGGCCTGTGGAGAACTGGGACAACAGAGACTCTTACCAGGAGGACTTTGAGTTGGATACGCAGACACGGTACCGTGAGTACGCATGCAGCTGCGGCTTCCAAGAAATGATAGCTTGCCCGTACGTGCGTGGCGCTATGTGCATGTCACGTACGTAACTTTGGGGACTTTGGGGAAACATATGTGCTGTATGAACTTTGGGGAGGTGAACGGTACTTTGGGCTGTGGGATTGAGTGTGTTGTGCAGGTGTTTGAGTTGTATTGGCGGGTTATATGGACGGGTGGGGGGAGATGTTTGTTATGCGGTATTCATTTGTGGCATATTAAATATAAGCCTGGTTGTGTTGTGGCTAATAGAGTATATACAGTATATGTCTTATGTTTATTTACTGTTTTAGTCATTCCCAGCTGAATATCAGGTCCCACCTGCCTCTCACAGCATCTTCCCTATCTGAATCGCTCCCACTGCCCTCTAGTCCTTCACTCTCACTTTCCTCATCCACAAATCTTTCATCCTCGCTCAAATTAATGGGGAAATCGTCGCTTTCTCGGTCCGAATCGCTCTCGCTGCTGGTGGCCATGATTGTAAACAATGTGCAGATGTGAGGAGCTCCACACCCTGTGACGTCACGCGCATATCGTCTGCTACTTCGTTCTTTATTATTATTATTATTATTATTATTATTACAGGCAAGGCTTTTTTATCAGCGACCAAAAGTTGTGAACTTTATCGTCGATGTTCTCTACTAAATCCTTTCAGCAAAAATATGGCAATATCGCAAAATGATCAAGTATGACACATAGAATGGACCTGCTATCCCCGTTTAAATAAGAAAATTGCATTTCAGTAGGCCTTTAATTCACTTCACTAACAAACAAATTAAGGTAACAGGACTGTATTGATATTTGAACACCAATTTCATTGTCGAAAAATCAAACAGAAAGTGAAAGTTCACTCTTTTCACTTTCGAATGGACTGCAGAGAATGATGCAACTTCCTGTCGACTTGTAAAATATTCTACATTTTTCAGAGGGGGTAGGTTGTTATTATATTGCCAAGTGAAAAGCCAAGGACACAACTAAAATGTGAATTGCACTTTTTTTCTTTTAAAGAAAATACACCTACAAAATTTATAGGATAAGATGTAACACTAATTTGTAAAAAAAAAAAAAAAAACATTTCTGCCTTATTTAAATTATAGTTTCTAATGTTTAAGGTATTAAACTGATATTTAAAAGTGTATTATTTCAATGTGCAGGACACTTGGCTTTAAAAAATTGCCTGTCTTGTATATGCTAGTAATTATTGTAGCAAAATTATTTGCAAACGTGTATCTCAATCTGAGCGTGTGTCCAAATGTTGTGTCTATATATCAAACCGAGTTTGTGTATTAGTTTTTTCCAAATGCTTACACACTAAATTTTACATTTTCACACAGTTAACAAAAGTCTACACAGATTTGCCTAATATTAGGCATAGACTCTGCTTCACATTTTTTTGCGAAATATTACACACACCTTCCCATCTTGCACACAGATAACGATTGTGATACACACATCTTTGTCAATACGTGGTCCTTGGAGTTTGTTTTCCCGGAATGCAAAGGAAAGTTGGCGCGGGCAAGGCGTGAATGTAAGTACATCTTTATTTTTAAATACTAACAGTCTACAAAAAAAGAAGCAAACAAAAGGCGGAGAACAAACTAGACTAATGAAACAAAACTTGCACAAAGGCAGAAACTATGAAAAATAAACAAAAACTTACTTGGCATGAAACTATGGTAGCATGAAGACAAAACAAGGTAGCAGGGGTGTCAGAAGAAGCATGGTATGAAAGGATAGATAGATAATGTTACCAGGACGAACAACAGAAACAGACAGGCTTAAATAGCAGTGACATGATCAGTGAAAACAGGTGCGTGACTCAAAACGTGAAACAGGTGCGACATGACAGGTGAAAACTAATGGGTTGCTATGGTGACAAAACAAACAAAAGTGCACAAAGAGTCCAAAAACAAAACCGAACATGACTAAAACAAAACATGATCACACAGACATGACAATCTTTACACCTTACACAAAGATAAGGATTATTAAGTTACATCCTGGTCAATCCAAAGGGCTGTCTTGCCAATGACCACACGATTGAACACATTGGATAATCACATCCACCAGGTGTAAAGACACACAGGTGATAAATTGAAAATACAGCTTTCAAGTGGGTGCTACAGCTATACAGTTTTTTCCATTTGTAATTTTTATCTCCAGATTTTTTTTCAAACCTTTTTATTTGTCTCAGATTTGATTTTGTACTGCATATCATTGTTGACTACTGTGATAAGTTACTTTACCTGACTGTAGTAAAAATAAATATTTTCAGTTTGCAGCATCATTGTTGAGCAGTTCTTGAAAAGATTACAGGATATTTTTACTTTCTCTTTAGGTCCTTACGTATAGGCACACTTCAAAGTAAACAATGATGATTGCTATGGATTTGCCAATATATTTTGTCAAGTTACAGTAATCATTCATCACATACAGGTAAAAGCCAGTAAATTAGAATATTTTGAAAAACTTGATTTATTTCAGTAATTGCATTCAAAAGGTGTAACTTGTACATTATATTTATTCATTGCACACAGACTGATGCATTCAAATGTTTATTTCATTTAATTTTGATGATTTGAAGTGGCCACAAATGAAAACCCAAAATTCCGTGTGTCACAAAATTAGAATATTACTTAAGGCTAATACAAAAAAGGGATTTTTAGAAATGTTGGCCAACTGAAAAGTATGAAAATGAAAAATATGAGCATGTACAATACTCAATACTTGGTTGGAGCTCCTTTTGCCTCAATTACTGCGTTAATGCGGCGTGGCATGGAGTCGATGAGTTTCTGGCACTGCTCAGGTGTTATGAGAGCCCAGGTTGCTCTGATAGTGGCCTTCAACTCTTCTGCGTTTTTGGGTCTGGCATTCTGCATCTTCCTTTTCACAATACCCCACAGATTTTCTATGGGGCTAAGGTCAGGGGAGTTGGCGGGCCAATTTAGAACAGAAATACCATGGTCCGTAAACCAGGCACGGGTAGATTTTGCGCTGTGTGCAGGCGCCAAGTCCTGTTGGAACTTGAAATCTCCATCTCCATAGAGCAGGTCAGCAGCAGGAAGCATGAAGTGCTCTAAAACTTGCTGGTAGACGGCTGCGTTGACCCTGGATCTCAGGAAACAGAGTGGACCGACACCAGCAGATGACATGGCACCCCAAACCATCACTGATGGTGGAAACTTTACACTAGACTTCAGGCAACGTGGATCCTGTGCCTCTCCTGTCTTCCTCCAGACTCTGGGACCTCGTTTTCCAAAGGAAATGCAAAATTTGCTTTCGTCAGAAAACATGACAGGACGGTCCACTCTGTTTCCTGAGATCCAGGGTCAACGCAGCCGTCTACCAGCAAGTTTTAGAGCACTTCATGCTTCCTGCTGCTGACCTGCTCTATGGAGATGGAGATTTCAAGTTCCAACAGGACTTGGCGCCTGCACACAGCGCAAAATCTACCCGTGCCTGGTTTACAGACCATGGTATATCTGTTCTAAATTGGCCCGCCAACTCCCCTGACCTTAGCCCCATAGAAAATCTGTGGGGTATTGTGAACAGGAAGATGCAGAATGCCAGACCCAAAAACGCAGAAGAGTTGAAGGCCACTATCAGAGCAACCTGGGCTCTCATAACACCTGAGCAGTGCCAGAAACTCATCGACTCCATGCCACGCCGCATTAACGCAGTAATTGAGGCAAAAGGAGCTCCAACCAAGTATTGAGTATTGTACATGCTCATATTTTTTATTTTCATACTTTTCAGCTGGCCAACATTTCTAAAAATCCCTTTTTTGTATTAGCCTTAAGTAATATTCTAATTTTGTGACACACGGAATTTTGGATTTTCATTTGTTGCCACTTCAAATCATCAAAATTAAATGAAATAAACATTTGAATGCATCAGTCTGTGTGCAATGAATAAATATAATGTACAAGTTACACCTTTTGAATGCAATTACTGAAATAAATCAAGTTTTTCAAAATATTCTAATTTACTGGCTTTTACCTGTATACTAAAAAGGTCGGGCAAAATGCCCCAAACATGTGATTTCCTATAGTAAAATAGGGTTTTTTACAAATGTGTTTTGTATTTATCACTGTTCTGGGTAACTCACTCCAAAAGTGTTTTATTATTTGAAGTCTGTGTGAGTGAGATGACAATAAAACTGCATGTTTACAATTACTTGCTTTATTTTGATGAATGGGCATACGTATGTTTTGACCGAAGTGTGTCATTTTGCAAATAATCTAGGTATTAAGAAAATTGAATGTTGTGTTTGGAAAAGTGTGTACCGTATTTTCCGCACCATTAGCCGCACCTAAAAACCACAAATTTACTCAAAAGCTGACAGTGCGGCTTTTAACCCGGTGCGCTTTATATATGGATAAATATTAAGATTCATTTTCATAAAGTTTCGTTCTCGCAACTTCGGTAAACAGCCGCCATCTTTTTTCCCGGTAGAGCAGGAAGCGCTTCTTCTTCTACGCAAGCAACCGCCAAGGTAAGCACCCGCCCCCATAGAACAGGAAGCGCTTCTTCTTCTACTGTAAGCAACCACCCGCCCCCGGAAGAAGGAGAAGCGCGCGGTGCATGCTGGGATATGTGACGTTTCATTTCCATTTGTGTGTTTATGTAAAGACCCCAAAATGGCTCCTATTAAGTGTGTTGTCTGTCTAATTATAAATAATGCAGACGAGGCGTGTTAACTGAGTTCTCAACGTTTACTCACAGCGTGCTCATAACCACATTCTAACTGCCAGCATACAACGCTTCTCAGGGCTACCGCGCATGCTCGTCACTATCGTTGCATGCTGGGTAGTGTAGTTGTTATATTTGCTAGCTCATAACATCACAATAAGAGACACGCTTACGCGCTTAATTCAATACTCGCCGTCATTCCGGGTGGATTGACAAAAGACCTCCAGCCGCTACATATTGGTGTCAACAGGGCATTCGAAGCTAGACTGCTAACTGCGTGGGAACAATGGATGACCGAAGGCGAACACACCTTCACTAAGACAGGGAGGCAGCGCCAGACGACGCCAACATCTGCCAGTGGATCGTAAATGCCTGGGCAGATATTTCGGTCACAACTGTGGTCCGAGCTTTCCGGAAGGCAGGATTCACAGAACTGCTGGATAACAGTGACACTGACTCCGATGACTTCGACGAGACGGAACCGGCCATTTTGGATCTCACATTTGCCCAACTTTTCACTTCGGACACCGAAGACGAAGAATTCGAAGGATTTACGAATGAAGAATAACTTCAGAAAGTGAGCGCTATGTTTATTTTGTGTGTTGTGACATTAACGTTCGAGCAACATTATGTTGCTATTGCTCTGCACTATTTTGAATTTTACTATGTTTGTGATTGCACATTTGCGTACATTTTGGGAGTGAACAGAGTTGTTAGAACGCTGGTTTTTAATATATTATTAAAGTTTGACTGACCTATCTGACTGTTTTTTTGACATTCCCTTTAGCGCAGCGTAGGCGCGGCTTATAGTCCGGGGCGGCTTATTGGTGGACAAAGTTATGAAATATGCCATTCATTGAAGGTGCGGCTAATAATCCGGTGCGCCTTATAGTGCGGAAAATACGGTAAATCCTTTTGAAAAAAGACACAGAGTTAGTCAAATTCTGTGTAAGCAAATGGAAAAAACTGTAAGATCCGCGAAAGGGTGTTTTAGATCGGTGACTTTTGCAACACTTCTGCCATGTAAGATTTGAGTGAGCGCATCCAGATTCGTGAGCGTGTAATATAGCCTGCGTGTGTGTATCTGAGGTGCTCCTACATTTACTACGGAAGACACCACCCAATTGAAACCAATCAGAAACAACGTGCTGCTGAGGTGTGTGAAAGAGAGACGCCAAGACCCGTCTTATATCTATTGTTGGTTAAAAGCAGCAACAGTTGATTGATGGCTTGACCTGAGATGAGTTATTTCGATCTGTCTGTACAGAAATTTGAGCATGTAAAAATAGTTGTCTGTCTGTCTCATCCTCGCCACGAGTCAGCACCTTGCAGCCACAGATCATGTTATTCTGCCATGAAGTCAACAACGATGCACCACCCTCGCACACTTGCTCAGAGTTGCCAAGCTTCACGCTTCATTGTACAATAATGTAATTTACGTAAATAAATAGTTTGTCATAATATGAAGTGAAGTGAATTATTTTTATATAGCGCTTTTCTCTAGTGACACATAGCGCTTTTACATAGTGAAACCCAATATCTAAGTTACATTTAAACCAGTGTGGGTGGCACTGGGAGCAGGTGGGTAAAGCGTCTTGACCAAGGACACAACGGCAGTGGCTAGGATGGCGGAAGCGGGGATCGAACTTTGAACCCTCAAGTTGCTGGCACGGCCACGCTACCAACCGAGCTATACCGCCCCATCATGTAATTACTCCAAAGGGAGAATGTGAGCTGCAGTGTCATCATTTGATTTGAATACT
The DNA here is from genome assembly GCF_033978685.3 of Nerophis lumbriciformis. Classification (NCBI taxonomy): domain Eukaryota; kingdom Metazoa; phylum Chordata; class Actinopteri; order Syngnathiformes; family Syngnathidae; genus Nerophis; species Nerophis lumbriciformis. The sequence continues at coordinate 36,518,887 of NC_084562.2, forward strand.
TTTGTCATGTCTGTGTTGATCATGTTTTTGTTTTAGTCATGTTTTGTTTTGTTTAGTTATTGGACTCTTTAGTTTCTGGTTGTTCACTCCCTTGTTTTGTTTCCATAGCAACCCATTAGTTTTCACCTGTCACGTCACACACCTGTTTTACGTATTGAGTCACGCACCTGTTTTCGTTAATCATGTCTGTGTTATTTAAGCTTTTCTTTTTCTGTTGGTCAGCTGGCGACATCAAACTCCTGTCACTCTCCACACACCCTTATGACCCTTGCTGCTCTTTTTCATGCCGTTTTCTCGTACAAGTAAGTTTTCTTTATTCATGCCATAGTTTGCAAGTTTTGTTTCATTGTTCATATTTTCTGCCTTTGTGCAAGTTTTGTGTTTATAGTCAAGTTTTGTACTTCCGCCCTTGTGCGCGCCTTTTGTTTATTCTTTTTTTTGAGTGTTAAAATTAAATATGTATTCACCTGCACGTCATATCTGGTCCAAATAATTTGCACCTCGGGAGAACAAACCACGCCATAGTACAAGTCCTGACAGATGTCGCCAGCTAGAAAGTTCTCCCGCAAACGTTTTGGATGAGGCTTCTTGGGCGGTCCTGCGCGCGATGGAAGAGGAAACTCTGCGCTACTCCTCCGTGGAGTTCAGAGACTCCATTTGGTCCCAGGACTGCGGTGACGCAGCGCAGTCCTGGAAGCGCCGCTCCTGACGAAGGACGTCAGGGAGGGCTTCCGCAAGCAGAGAGGAGGCGTCGTCCCCGCAAGCTCCTCCCCCTCCGGGCGGAAATGGCATGCCAGCCAGCCTGGCAGCTCAAGGAGGACGCCACAGACCTGGAGATTTTTTTTCTAAACTCTTTATTCTGTCAAGCCAAGCCACCCAAATTTCATGCCCCGCCCCCCAGGACTCAAGCCACGCCCAAGTCACACAACATTTTTTTTTCTCCCACAAAATCCCAGGTACAAAATAGACTTTTTGGACAATTTAAAGGGGAAGTTTCTGCCCCCCTCCTGACCTCCCTCCACCCACCCAAAAAAACGGTTCCAGAGCACGGGGAGCGCGTCTGGTATCCGCTCCTTGAGGGGGGGGGCTAGGGCTGGGAATTGTTCAGGTGGGGTGGCTCAGCATCACCAGGCCAAGCCACAGCCGCCAGCACGGCCGCCGCCACCGGTCTTTCGGCCTGCTAAGCCGCAACCTCCGGTTCGGCCACCACCAACGGCCTTTCAGCCTGCCAAGCCGCAAACCCCAGCTAAGCCACCTCCACCTGCTCCAAAGCTAGCACCAGTAGCTGCACCACGGCTAGCGCCAAGGCTAGCACCAGAGCCAAGGCTAGCACCTGTCGCAGCACCAATGCTAGCACCTGTCGCAGCACCACGGCTAGCACCTGTTGCTGCACCACGGCTAGCACCTGTCGCTGCACCACGGCTAGCACCAGTCGCTGCACCACGGCTAGCACGTGTCGCTACACCACGACTAGCACCTGTCGCTGCACCACGGCTAGTACGTGTCGCTGCACCACGACTAGCACCTGTCGCTGCACCACGGCTAGCACCTGTCGCTGCACCACATCAAGTTCCACCACGCCAAGTTCCACAGCAGGCTCCAGTACCCGCACCACGCCTAGCCGCACCACGCCAAGCTCCGGTACCAGCTCCACGCCGCCAAGCGCCGCCAGTCGCAGTTCCACGCCGCCAAACCAAGACCAAGCACCGCCAAGCCAAGACCAAGCACCGCCAAGCCAAGACCAAGCACCGCCACGCCAAGACCAAGATTCATGCCAAGACCAAGATTCATGCCAAGACCAAGACCAAGACCAAGACCCGCCATGCCAAGACCAAGACCCGCCATGCCAAGACCAAGACCCGCCATGCCAAGACCAAGATCCGCCATGCCAAGACCAAGACCCGCCACGCCAAGACCAAGACCAAGACCCACGCCAAGACCAAGACCCACACCAAGACCAAGACCCGCCACGCCGAGCTTCGCCGCCTGACGCGCCACGCCAAGCTTCGCTGCCTGACGCACCACGCCGAGCTTCGCTGCCTGCTTCATCGGCAGCTTCCACGCCTGCCACGATGACGACGCGCCTGCCTCCTCGTCGGCCACGGATATGGCCGCTACCTGGTCGCCCGCCACGCCAAGTGCGCCCACCTACCAGTCGGCCACAAATGTGGCCATTCCCTGGGCGCCCGCCTCGCCTGCTGCAGCGGCGTTCCACTCGCCGCCGCCACTTGACTTTGCCTCGGTGGATTCGGGGACACTTGGTCTGGCGACCCACCACCATGTCCCCCTCCCGCCCTCCCATGACTCTTGTTAATTCTTTTGTTTTTGGACATCTGGGATCTGTCCGTAAGGGGGGGTTATTTCATGTCTGTGTTGATCATGTTTTTGTTTTAGTCATGTTTTGTTTTGTTTAGTTATTGGACTCTTTAGTTTCTGGTTATTCACTCCCTTGTTGTTTCCATAGCAACCCATTAGTTTTCACCTGTCACGTCACGCACCTGTTTCACGTATTGAGTCACGCACCTGTTTTCGTTAATCATGTCTATGTTATTTAAGCTTTTCTTTTTCTGTTGGTCAGCTGGCGACATTAAACTCCTGTCACTCTCCACACACCCTTATGACCCTTGCTGCTCTTTTTCATGCCGTTTTCTCATCCAAGTAAGTTTTCTTTATTCATGCCATAGTTTGCAAGTTTTGTTTCATTGTTCATAGTTTCTGCCTTTGTGCAAGTTTTGTGTTTATAGTCAAGTTTGGTACTTCCGCCCTTGTGCGCGCCTTTTGTTTATTCTTTTTTTTGAGTGTTAAAATTAAATATGTATTCACCTGCACGTCATATCTGGTCCAAATCATTTGCACCTCGGGAGAACAAACCACGCCATAGTCCAAGTCCTGACAGATGTCGCCAGCTAGAAAGTTCTCCCGCAAACGTTTTGGATGAGGCTTCTTGGGCGGTCCTGCGCGCGATGGAAGAGGAAACTCTGCGCTACTCCTCCGTGGAGTTCAGAGACTCCATTTGGTCCCAGGACTGCGGTGACGCAGCGCAGTCCTGGAAGCGCCGCTCCTGACGAAGGACGTCAGCGAGGGCTTCCGCAAGCAGAGAGGAGGCGTCGTCCCCGCAAGCTCCTCCCCCTCCGGGCGGAAATGGCATGCCAGCCAGCCTGGCAGCTCAAGGAGGACGCCACAGACCTGGAGATTTTTTTTCTAAACTCTTTATTCTATCAAGCCAAGCCACCCAAATTTCATGCCCCGCCCCCCAGGACTCAAGCCACGCCCAAGTCACACAACATTTTTTTTTCTCCCACAAAATCCCAGGTACAAAATAGACTTTTTGGACAATTTAAAGGGGAAGTTTCTGCCCCCCTCCTGACCTCCCTCCACCCACCCAAAAAAACGGTTCCAGACCACGGGGAGCGCGTCTGGTATCCGCTCCTTGAGGTTGAGCGGGCAGTCAGGACTGCCACAAGATGACGGCTGCACTTTTGGGCGCTGCAAGATCTATAGTACTGTATCAGGGCTGCAACCAGGATTTGACAAATACTGAAGTTAAAGAATGGTGGTCCAAAAGGCATACTTGCCAACCCTCACGGATTTTCCGGGAGACTCCCGAAATTCAGCGCCTCTCCCGAAAACCTCCCGGGACAAATTTTCTCCCAAAAATTTCCCGAAATTCAGGCGGAGCTGGAGGCCACGCCCCCTCCAGCTCCATGCGGACCTGAGTGACGTGTCGACAGCCTGTTTTCGCGTCCGCTTTCCCACAATATAAACAGCGTGCCTGCCCAATCACATTATAACTGTAGAATGATCGAGGGCGAGTTCTTGGTTTCTTATGTGGGTTTATTGTTAGGCAGTTTCATTAACGTCCTCCCAGCGCGGCAACAACACACAACAACAGCAGTCACGTTTTCGTATACCGTAAAGCAGTTCGTCTGCCGTAAACAGCAATGTTGTGACACTCTTAAACAGGACAATACTGCCATCTACTGAGGCAGGTAGAAGGTCCTGTCCCAATGGAACAAGGTTCTAAATGACCTGGACCAATTATGTCGCTTTGGACTTTGTAGCTGTATCCCGGTGGTCGTGAGAATCAAGAACAGCCTTCGCAATGTCGTCACACAGAGGTGGGGAACAACGGGACTGAGTCGCACCCAGTTTTGTTCTCTTTGTCTGGTGGCACTTGACTTTTAAACAGAAGACATCCTGAATTCCATGTTCTCCAAATCCATCAGATTTGGCAAACATATTGCTGTAGGACTCTAGGACAAGTCTATTCCCAATGATCTTAGCAAACGGGTCCCGGCTGCGAGCGTCAACCACTGTCATACTTGCCAACCCTCCCGAAGTTTCCGGGAGACTCCCGAAATTCAGCGCCTCTCCCGAAAACCTCCCGGGACAAATATTCTCCCGAAAATCTCCCGATTTTCAGCCGGAGCTGGAAGCCACGCCCCCTCCAGCTCCATGCGGACCTGAGTGAGGACAGCCTTTTTTCATGACGGGAGGACAACAGGGTGACAAGAACTAAATCATCCAGACTAGAGATAAATTGTAGTATTATGTTTATTTTACCTAAAAATAAATATATTTATTAATTGAAAAAAAAAAAAAAAACTAAATAAATTTTTACTATATTTTGCTAAAAACATCAAAATTGATTGTATTTTTATTTGTATTTTTTCTGACTCCTTATTACATTCAGCCATATAATTATACATTAAAATAAACATATTTGAAATATTTGATTTTAAATTATCATAATAATTCATTTAAAATGACCATATTTAATTATTAAAATAATTGCTTGTTCATCAACAACTTTAGCATTTTATTCATTATATTTTGAAACTCTCAGAAGCCGAGTTATGTTCCTTAATATTTATTTATGCAAGTTTGAAGTATCAATTATTCATCTAAACACAGTTTTGTTTGCATATTTTCAGGATGTAGATTATATATATATATATATATATATATATATACAGGTAAAAGCCAGTAAATTTGAATATTTTGAAAAACTTGATTTATTTCAGTAATTGCATTCAAAAGGTGTAACTTGTACATTATATTTATTCATTGCACACAGACTGATGCATTCAAATGTTTATTTCATTTAATTTTGATGATTTGAAGTGGCAACAAATGAAAATCCAAAATTCCGTGTCACAAAATTAGAATATTACTTAAGGCTAATACAAAAAAGGGATTTTTAGAAATGTTGGCCAACTGAAAAGTATGAAAATGAAAAATATGAGCATGTACAATACTCAATACTTGGTTGGAGCTCCTTTTGCCTCAATTACTGCGTTAATGCGGCGTGGCATGGAGTCGATGAGTTTCTGGCACTGCTCAGGTGTTATGAGAGCCCAGGTTGCTCTGATAGTGGCCTTCAACTCTTCTGCGTTTTTGGGTCTGGCATTCTGCATCTTCCTTTTCACAATACCCCACAGATTTTCTATGGGGCTAAGGTCAGGGGAGTTGGCGGGCCAATTTAGAACAGAAATACCATGGTCCGTAAACCAGGCACGGGTAGATTTTGCGCTGTGTGCAGGCGCCAAGTCCTGTTGGAACTTGAAATCTCCATCTCCATAGAGCAGGTCAGCAGCAGGAAGCATGAAGTGCTCTAAAACTTGCTGGTAGACGGCTGCGTTGACCCTGGATCTCAGGAAACAGAGTGGACCGACACCAGCAGATGACATGGCACCCCAAACCATCACCCAACCATGCAAATTTTGCATTTCCTTTGGAAATCGAGGTCCCAGAGTCTGGAGGAAGACAGGAGAGGCACAGGATCCACGTTGCCTGAAGTCTAGTGTAAAGTTTCCACCATCAGTGATGGCAAAAGGAGCTCCAACCAAGTATTGAGTATTGTACATGCTCATATTTTTCATTTTCATACTTTTCAGTTGGCCAACAGTTCTAAAAATCCCTTTTTTGTATTAGCCTTAAGTAATATTCTAATTTTGTGACACACGGAATTTTGGATTTTCATTTGTTGCCACTTCAAATCATCAAAATTAAATGAAATAAACATTTGAATGCATCAGTCTGTGTGCAATGAATAAATATAATGTACAAGTTACACCTTTTGAATGCAATTACTGAAATAAATCAAGTTTTTCAAAATATTCTAATTTACTGGCTTTTACCTGTATATATGAAATACTTGACTTGGTGAATTCTAGCTGTCAATATACTCCCTCTCTCTTAACCAAACAACCTGCACTTTCACTTGTAGACTGTGCTAGTAACAACATCTGTCCAATCAGAAATAATCTTCTCCAAAACAGGGCATCTGCATAACAGAAAGGAGAAACAGGATTAGCTCCTCAAAATTGAGGCAATTGTTTTATTTAAGGCTAATCTTTCCTCACCTGCATGCTGCTTTTTGTTTTTGTTTTTGCACGTTTAAATTATATTTTGATGAGTGAATTTTGTGTTTTTTCACAAATTAAAATGGGTCTTTTTAATTTAAAATGCATTTGTGTATAAGTTAAGTTATGTTAAGTTTATCAATAAAGCCATATAAATACTACACATAGGTTATATTTCATGTGTTTTTACATTAGTTATTAATTTTACACATAATTTTGTTATAAATTAATTTAAGGAGCACAACGTCTGAGGAGTAGGTTGATTGGCAACAATAAATTGGCCCTAGTGTGTGAATGTGAGTGTTGTTGTCTGTCTATCTGTGTTGGCCCTGCGATGAGGTGGTGACTTGTCCAGGGTGTACCCCGCCTACCACCCGAATGCAGCTGAGATAAGCTCCAGCGACCCCAAAAGGGACAAGCGGTAGAAAATGGGTGGATGGAAAGTCTGAGGAGCAACTTTGGAGCCGAAAGATCTAATTCCGACTCTTCACATAGAGACCGAATTCCCATCACTAGTGAGGAGGCAGGTAGACAACTAACTACTGGAGAAAGTTAGGACTTCAAAATAAAATTACAAATCCTCCCAAAACGAACTATTTGCTGAAAATATTACAACATAAAAGTGACAATAAATAATAATACAGCAATAAAATAAAACGTGGGGGAATTTTGGTGGAATGCATACAATATATTTATATACCTGCTACACTCAGTAACATTTTTTAAAGCAAAAAATATAACATCACCAAACAGCTTATGTTATACCATTCATGGTTTAACAGAACACATTTGTTTGACAATTGTCTCTATTTTTTACAATTGCAAAGTTTATGTAATACATTTTTTTACCGGCCTGTATAAAAGGATTGGTGTTTACGGTGGTCACTCACCCGGTTTCGTCAACACGTACGTACACGCATACAAAAGCAGTGCAAGAGAAGCAACGGACAATTTGCAGTCATATTGTTGTTATGATAGAATATACATTCAATGCACATTATAGGTTGCTATTATTAGCTAACAACACCTAAAGCTAATGCGTGTGCATGTGTTACGTACGTATGTTATTACATCAATACAGAGGTGGGACCAAGTCATTGTTTTGCAAGTCACAAGTAAGTCTCAAGTCTTTGCCCTCAAGTCCGAGTCAAGTCCCGAGTCAAGACAGGCAAGCCCCGAGTCAAGTCCAAAGTCAAGACTGGAAAGTCTCAAGTCAAGTCCTAAGTCCTGCATTTTGAGTTTCGAGTCCTTTCAAGTCCTTTTAACCACAGACTAATATATTAACACAGATTGTGTATGCTTTTCAAACGCTGTATTTATTTATTAAAACAAGTGCATTTTAAATTGCAGGAAAGAAAATTGTGCTGACATTGCACTTTATAATAGCACTATTAACCAGTCATTTTAAACATTAACTCATTCCTTTACAGAACAAACACATTAAAAAATAAAGTGCAAATGTACTTATTTGTACAAAAGTGTTAACATTGAAAAAACATGACATATACGTGAACATAACAAAAAAGTTGTACTTTTAATATGTCAGGGCCCTATGCTGCATTGCATTTGCAAAAGACCAAATTAGCCAAGAGTCTGTCAGTCATTTGTGCACGATGGGGGCGTAGTATTTATTTTACCTTTATTTTACTATTTTTGTCTTTTTTTAGGTGGCTAAAATACGCGGTGCTGCTGACCGCCGTCTAACGTTACGTGTGATATATTGACTAACGTAACCCTGCTTAAAAAAAATCACTGAACAAAAAGTATGAATAAGGTAGTGAACTGCAACAGATTCCCGTGTTTGCAATAACGTTATAACGTTAGCAGTGAGTTTACAGCCTCACTGATTTAACTACACAGCAAATAAAAGTCACGTTACTTAGCCAATAAACGTTATCTTACATTCAAAACTTACCGTTCTTTGTGCAACTTCAAATGCCGGACGAAGTTGGAAGTTGTTGCCTCTCCATCAGTAATTTTCGAACCGCATGTGTTGCATACTGCAAACCGTTTTGTGTTGACCACCTCGTAATTTTTATACCCAAACAAAATTATTTTAGGTATCATTTTTTGTTCACTGGCGTGTGGTTTGGACATGTCTTCTTCGTTGGTTGTCCTGCAATTTGATTGGATGAATGCTGTGTGATGAAAACAAAGTAGATCTAATTTGATTGGCTGTTGTACTGAGCTCAGTACAACAGCTGGTGTGCTCTAGAGCACACCAGCTGACACACGCAACGCTGATAGACAAGTACACAATGAAAAATACAGAGCACTCCCGAATAACTTTTTCATCTTTGGGTTTTGGGGAAAGTAGCAAGTCATGTCAAGTCATGTCAATTCAAAAGGCTCAAGTCCAAGTGAAGTCACAAGTCATTGATGTTAAAGTCTAAGTCGAGTTGCAAGTCTTTTTACATTTTGTCAAGTCGAGTCTAAAGTCATCAAATTCATGACTCGAGTCTGACTCGAGTCCAAGTCATGTGACTCGAGTCCACACCTCTGCATCAATATGTACGAGAAGCCGTAAGTAGACGGGATATACTGTGTAAAGTACATTGGGAAATTTGCGCCCTCCAGGCATCTGTGTAAATGTTGCAAACATCCATCGATTTTCTACCACTTGTCCCTCTCGGGGAGCCTATCCCATCTGCACTCGGGCAGAAGGCGGTGTACACCCTGGACAAGTGGCCACCTCATCGCAGGGCCAACACAGATAGACAGACAACATTCACACTCACATTCACACACTGGGGCCAATTTAGTGTTGCCAATCAACCTATCCCCAGGTGCATGTCTTTGGAGGTGGGAGGAAGCCAGAGTACCTGGAGGGAACCCAGGCAGTCACGGGGAGAACATGCAAACTCCACACAGAAAGACCCGGAGCCTGGGGATCGAGCTCAGGACCTTTGTATTGTGAGGCACATGCACTAACCCATGTTGCAAACAACCCCTTTAAAAAAATACAGAGGACATGACCTCGGTGTCTTCATGGTAGTACGGCCATGTACTGTGTATAAAGATCGATATAACGACCTCCTCACTTCAATGCAAACTTTACACCCGATTGGCTGGTTCTGAGACACGATTGATTGCTCCAGTCTTAATTTACCATAAATGGATTGAGTTTTGAGCAATACATTTGCAATGATTCATAATACTTGAATAAACTAGTTTGTGAACAATTTAGCAAAGAATGAACATCCATTAGCTCGGTTTTAAATCATATATTTTAGTCTGTCATTTCTCATTTGCCTGTATTCCTCTGCTTTTTGTGTGTTACCTGTTTGTGGTGTACAGCATTTTGTTTTTCTACTGTGGTTGTTTTGTAGAAGCATTTAAGTCCCATCTTAAAACTCATTTGTATACTCTAGCCTTTAAATAGCCCCCCTGTTAGACCAGTTGATCTGCCGTTTCTTTTCTTTTCGCCTCTGCTCCCCTTTTCCTTGAGGGGGGGGGCACAGGTCCGGTGGCCATGGATGAAGTGCTGGCTGTCCAGAGTCGGGACCCGGGGTGGACCGCTCGCCTGTGCATCGGCTGGGAACATCTCTGCGCTGCTGACCCGTCTCCGCTCGGGATGGTGTCCTGCTGGCCCCACTATGGACTGGACTCTTACTATTATGTTGGATCCACTATGGACTGGACTCTCACAATATTATGTCAGACCCACTCGACATCCATTGCTTTCGGTCTCCCCTAGAGGGGGGGGGGGTTACCCACATATGCGGTCCTCTCCAAGGTTTCTCATAGTCATTCACATCGACGTCCCACTGGGGTGAGTTTTTCCTTGCCCGTGTGTGGGCTTTGTGCCGAGGATGTCGTTGTGGCTTGTGCAGCCCTTTGAGACACTTGTGATTTAGGGCTATATAAATAAAGATTGATTGATTGAGATTGATTGTTTTTAAACGGCTTTATAAATAAAGTTGGTATGGTATGGTATGGTAACATATCAGTTTAGGACAATGTAACAATATCAACAAAATAATACAAGTGTTCCCTTTTAATTTAGAATTTAGACTTTAGACTTCCTTTTTATTGTCATTCAAATTTGAACTTTACAGCACAGATAAGAACAAAATTCTTAAATAAGCTCATGGTAATGCAGGATCAAAAAGCAATAAGGTGCATATATAAATAAATAAATATACATAAATATAAATAAGCGGTAGAAAATGGATGGATGGATGGATAAATAATATATAAATATATATATAAAATAAACACATATATATAAATATATATAAATAAATAAATAGATTACTGTACAGATAAATATATTGCACTTTTTCCACATGCGTCCACGTTTATGGATGTATGTTACATTGTCTTTTTTATTCCAGTGAGTAAATCCATTTTGGGGGGGTGGGGGATGTTGTAGTAGTGTTTATATCCGTAAAAGCAGACTCCAGAGACTTGTAAACTTCACACAGCTTCCTTTACTCGTGCTTGTTAATTCACACTGTTAATCCCCACAACACACTCAACGGCGCCCCCTCTGGACACTATGTAGTATTGTACTTAACATCTGTACATCCCCCCCTTTTTAGCTTCTAAACCTCTTTTCTTTATTTTAAAGATTGAACTGTTTCAAAATAAAATGATTCCAAAATGATAGTTACTTCTATCTTAATCACCAGGTATTAATAACTGAGCATGTTCAACTCACATTCAATAACATTAGTACCCAACATAACACACATGTTTTTAGGAACAACAAACAGTTAGGTCTACACCATTCTTTCCCAAAGACCAGGGAAAACTCTCTGGTCAATTAGAATGTTCATAAATCCAGTCTATCTGGAGGGCGGGAAACTCTTCCGGACCTGGTCACTGTTTCACCTGAATCTGTCTGCCTTTGAACAGTCTCTATCTCATCAGAGCGGGACAGACGTCCCTCAGGGAGCACTGTCAGGTGAGCCCTGTTTCGTCTTAAGCTCCCTTGGTCTGTTTCCACATTGTACGACCTTGGTGTTGAAGCCGGTCCCTGGACAGTAGCTGTGGTCTGCGCTGTTTTAATCCACACTCTCTGTCCTGGAACCAGAACTGGTAAGTCTTTTGTCCTGTGTCTCAGGTTGAATGACTCTCTCTGCTTCACTTTTAGTTCTTTGTCTTTTTCCCTGAAAGCTCTGAGGTTTGGCCAGGCTGGTTTCAATGCTTGTGGAGCGGTAGGAACTGTTGATCTTATCCTCCTCCCCATCAGCAGCTGCGCTGGACTCAGCCCGTGAGCCAGTGGTGTAGCTCTGTAAGCCAAAAGAGCTTTCTGAGGGTCTGGACTTTTGTTGAGCAGCTGTTTGACCGTGCGGACAGCTCTCTCTGCTTCCCCATTGCTCTGGGGATAGCGAGGGCTGCTGGTCGTGTGGTTGAAACCATAGTCCTGGGCAAAAGTGGCAAAGTCTGTGGAAGCAAACTGTGGCCCGTTGTCAGTCACCAAGATTTCAGGCACTCCAGATCTTGCAAAGATTACCTTGAGTCTCTCCACTGTTGTAGATGTTGTCAGGGTCGGGAGGTTTGCTACTTCAATGTATCGGGAGTAGTAGTCCACCACCACGATATAATGTCCATTCTTCCACTGAAAGATATCAGCCGCCACTTTTTCCCATGGTCGTGCTGGTAGGGGCGTGGTCATTAAAGGTTCTGTCTTTGCCTGTGAATATTGGCAACAGATTTCACACCTTTCCACCATCTCTTTAATCTGTCTTGTTATCCCTGGCCACCATAGGGATCCTTGTGCCCTTGCCACACACTTAGTCACACCCTGATGGCCTTCGTGCAACCTTTCCATCATTTCCTGCTGCATGCATACATCAGAATCCTTGTTCCCTTAAGAAGCAAGCCCTCTGCCATGTTGATGTCGTTCCTCTCTGACCAGAATGGCAGAAGATGCTCAGGAACGCTTCTCCTGTGAGAGGGCCAGCCTTTTTCCGTTAATGTTTTCAGCTGCCTGCAAACACTGTCTGTGCTCTGAGCTTCCTTGATGCAAGCTAGTTTACTGTCAGTGGCGGGGAGGTGGTGTAGAATGTGATCAATGTATGCACAGCATTCTTTCTGCAAGCTGCTATTGGCCTCTCTGGCCTCCATTCCCAGGGGAGCTCTAGAGAGAGTGTCAGCAGTGACGAGTTGTTTTCCCGGGACATGTATGATTTTATAGTTGAACCTCAACAGTCTTAGCCTAAATCTAAGAATTCTTGGAGGAAGATCATCCAAAGACCGAGAGCCAAGCAGCGAAATTAAAGGTTTGTGATCGGTTCTCACTGTGAATTCCAAGCCTAGCAGATATGAGCTGAGTCGCTCACAGGCCCATGTTGCCCCTAGTGCTTCTTTTTCTATCTGCGCGTACTGGACCTCCGTGGGCGTCAGGCTCCGTGATATGTACACAACAGGTCTCCACCTACCATCTGTCTGCTGCTGCTGGAGGACCGCCCCAAGTCCGTATGACGACGCATCTGCCGATACCAATGTTTCTTTTTTAGGACTGTATTGTGCAAGGACTGGAGGAGAACTCAGCTCTTTTTTAATTTTTTCAAAGGCTGTTTTCTGTTGTGCGTCCCAGGTCCATGTGCTGTCACTTTTTAGCAGGTCACGTAGGGGTTTTGTGAGAGCTGGTAGGCTGGGTGAGAATTTGCCAACATAATTCACCATTCCCATGAACCGGCGGACCTCCTCCACATTGCGAGGTTCTGGCATGTTTTTAATGGCACTGATTTTGTCTGGATCAGCCTCGATTCCTGATGCGCTTATGTGGTGTCCAAGAAATTTCACTTTTTCCACTGAAAATTCACATTTTTCATTGAGGGTGAGGCCCGCTTTTTCACACCTTTTCAGTACTTCCTGCAGCCTTTCATCATGCTCTTTTTTGTCTTTTCCATAGACTAAGATGTCATCTGCATGGCACAGAGCGCCCTTTGCCCCTGCGATTATTTGTGAGATTCTCAGCTGAAAATGCTCAGGCGCGGAAGAAATGCCGAAGGGGAGCCTCTGAAAGCAATATCTTCCGAAGGGAGTAATAAAAGTTGTTAAAGGCTGTGATTCTTCATGTAGAGGAACTTGCCAGAAACCAGATGTTGCATCTAATTTCGAAAAGACTCTTGCCCCCTCCAGCTGCGCCAGTGTCTCATCAACTGCAGGCAGTATGTGTCTCTCTCTGCACACGCTGTCGTTAAGTCGGGTAAGGTCCACACAAATGCGAGGTTTCTTATTTGGCTTGGGGACCACTACCATCCCCGCACACCATTCAGTTGGCTCCTCAATTTTTCTTATGACTCCCATTGCTTCCATCCTGTCTAACTCTTCTTTAACTTGTTCTTTCATAGGTAATGGAACTCTGCGCGGGGCCGAGAGAGCACAAGGAACTGCTTCATTATTCAGTTTTATCTTGTAGTTTCCTTGTAGCTTTCCAAGCCCTGAAAACACTTTTGGGAACATAGCTCTGTATTGATGCCTTGCTTCTTGTTTCTCCTCCTGTACTGAAGCTACCTGTTGAACCAGGTTCAGCTTTATTAAAGCAGGAAGTCCCATTAGTGGCATCACCAGGTTTGTCACCACATATACATCTTGCCTTATTTCTCTTTTTTCTGTTTTAATGTGTGCTTTCATGATGCCCAAAACCTTCAATGGACAGTTATCTGGACCTTTAATCTTTTTAGGTGGTGTCTTCAGCCTGCCGTCACGTGCTCTCAAGTACATGGCAGATGGAATAGCTGTAACTGAGGTTCCTGAGTCCAGTTTAAATGTTACCTTCTTTCCGTTAAGGCTGATTTCTTTTAACCATTCCTCTTCAATTCCTTCTGTGTTAACTGTCCCCATGAAAGCTATGTCTTCTTCTGTGTTGCTGTCCACTATAGCTTCCACTCTTTGAGATGATCTGCAGACCGCAGCGAAATGTCCCTTTTTTTTTGCATTTTCGACACTCAGCCTCTTTGGCTGGGCACAGTTTCCATGGGTGTTGTGGCGTTTTGCCGCACCTTGTACATTTCTCATTATAGTATGTCTTGTTTACAGTGCTTGGCTTGGAATTAAACTGCTCTGGTCTGCGTGGGGGAGCTTGTCTATTTTGTGTTTTCCCTCTATTTGTGTTTATGGCATCCATATTAGCACCTTTAATTTCTGTGTGTGTCCCTCGTAGCAGTTGCTGTTGTTTCTTTATTTCTTCCTGCTGCCTGACCTGGGTTATTGTTTTTGCCAGCGTCAGGTCAGGGTCTAACTGAAGTCTCTCTGACAGCCGGGAGTCTCTTATCCCGACCACTATGCGGTCTCTTATCATTTCCTCCTTTAAGGCACCAAATTTGCAGTGTTCAGCCAACTTATGCACATCTGTGATAAAGTTCTCTGCAGACTCGCCTTGTTGTTGCTGTCTGCTATTAAACTTAGCACGTTCATAAATTACATTGTGCTTACCCACAAAATGTTCATCAAAGGCTTTTGTCACCTCTGCATAGACTGTCTTCTGTTGGTCGCTTAGTGGTAACGTAGTGAGAATGTCGTCACTCTTTTCACCCATCACATACAGTAGGGAGTTGACCTGATAGCCGTCCTCTTTTCCGCTCAAGCCTGACGCAATCCTGAACCTCTCGAACCGTCTCAACCATTGCGGCCACGAGCTGGGCTCCTCGAAGTTGAAGCTGCCAGGAGGCGCGATGGAGAATATTTGATCTGTCATCTCAGTCCTTATCCGGGCTCCGATGCTGATCCGCTGCTCTCCGTGCTCACCTTAGCCTAGCGTAGCTTAGCCTGTCGCCGGCCAGGTAAACAATGACGACCTCGGCTGGACTATTTCAGCCTCACTTTTCTCAACTACACCTACTTTTTACCCACAGTAGGTTCGCTTACTTCTGACACCATGTTGTAGTAGTGTTTATATCCGTAAAAGCAGACTCCAGAGACTTGTAAACTTCACACAGCTTCCTTTACTCGTGCTTGTTTAATTCACACTGTTAATCCCCACAACACACTCAACGGCGCCCCCTCTGGACACTATGTAGTATTGTACTTAACATCTGTACAGGGGGATGTTTGTATGAATTTAATGATACCTAACCGACAGGAGTTTTTTGTGTAAAAGTAGACAGTTTTATGTCGTCCACAGCTCCTTTACCACATGGGGTCCCCCAGGGCTCAATCCTTGCCCCAATTTTATTTGCGCTTTACCTTCTCCCCCTTGGTTCTATTTTTAGGAAGTACAGTATTGCATTTCATTTTTATGCCGATGATTGCCAGATTTATTTTCCCATGGCACAAAATAACACGGTTCAACGTCTTATTGACTGCCTGCACGACATCAAAGTCTGGCTTTCAGCTAACTTCCTGAGCCTAAATGAAGATAAAACAGAAGTTATGTTGTTCGGTCCAAGTCGCTCTCCCTCCCCCAACGTTGACCTCGGCACTCTGACCCCGTATCTCAGCGACTCTGTCACAAACCTGGGGGTAAAGTTCGACTCAGATTTTAAATTCGAAAAACAAATCAGCAGCGTCGTTCAAAAAAGCTTTTATCAATTACGCCAAATAGCGAAAGTGAAACCGCTTCTATCAAGACATGATCTTGAGAAATTAATCCACGCTTTTATCTCGACTCGTCTTGATTATTGTAATGCCCTGTATGTTGGCATTAGCCAGGCCTCCCTCGCCCGCCTGCAGCTCGTGCAGAACTCTGCTGCTCGTCTGCTAACACAGACCCGCAGACGTGAGCACATCACCCCTATTTTAGCATCCCTTCACTGGCTCCCTGTGCGTTACCGAATACATTTTAAACTCCTTTTATTTGTTTTTAAATGTCTAAACAACCTCGCGCCAACCTATCTCTCCGACCTCCTTCAGCCTTACTGCCCCACCCGATCCTTAAGATCAGCCGATCAGCTGCTGTTGACGGTCCCTGACACAAGGCTGAAGCTTAGAGGTGACAGAGCTTTCGCCGTTGCTGCTCCCAAGCTCTGGAACGACCTACCCCTGAGTGTTAGACAAGCCTCCTCTCTTCCTGTTTTTAAATCTCTCTTAAAAACATACTTTTATTCCATGGCTTTTAACACTGAGTGATATCCATACTGCAATGGCGCCCCATAATACACCTGCTGTGATCCTGTTTTTATGTTTTTATTAATTCTATTTTAATTATTTATTTTTTATCGTGTTCTGTTTGTGTTGTGTTGTGTTTGCTCGGTACTCGTTTTATCTTTTAACCTGCTCATTGTACAGCACTTTGGCTACCCCTGTGGTAAATTTTAAATGTGCTCTATAAATAAAGTTGATTTGATTTGATTTGATTTGATAAAGTCAATAGTACAAAAATATAACAAACATTAATACAATACTGATACTTTCGTTGACATTTTTCAAGCTCATTACATGAATTTGTAATTTGTTTATTATGATTGTAAGAATCAAAATAAAACACAGGGCAAATATTTAAGGCGGACGAATAAAATACAAGACATAAAAAATTGTCGCACGGCAGCTAAATGAACACTTAGTGTCTAACAATCTCTGTGAACCTTTTCAATCCGGTTTCAGGGCAAATCACTCTACGGAGACAGCCCTCGCAAAAATGACTAATGATCTACTGCTAACGATGGATTCTGATGCGTCATCTATGTTGCTGCTTCTTGATCTTAGCGCTGCTTTCGATACCGTCGATCATAATATTTTATTAGAGCGTATCAAAACACGTATTGGTATGTCAGACTTAGCTTTGTCGTGGTTTAACTCTTATCTTACTGACAGGATGCAATGCGTCTCCCATAATAATGTGACCTCGGACTATGTTAAGGTAACGTGCGGAGTTCCTCAGGGTTCGGTTCTTGTCCCTGCACTCTTTAGTATTTACATGCTGCCGCTAGGCGACATCATACGCAAATACGGTGTTAGCTTTCATTGCTATGCTGATGACACCCAACTCTACATGCCCCTAAAGCTGACCAACACGCCGGATTGTAGTCAGCTGGAGGCGTGTCTTAATGAAATTAAACAATGGATGTCCGCTAACTTCTTGCAACTCAACGCCAAGAAAACGGAAATGCTGATTATCAGTCCTGCTAAACACCGACATTTATTTAATAATACCACCTTAACATTTGACAACCAAACAATTACACAAGGCGAATGAGTAAAGAATCTGGGTATTATCTTCGACCCAACTCTCTCCTTTGAATCACACATTAAGAGTGTTACTAAAACGGCCTTCTTTCATCTCCGTAATATCGCTAAAATTCGTTCTATTTTATCCACTAGCGACGCTGAGATCATTATTCATGCGTTCGTTACGTCTCGTCTCGACTACTGTAACGTATTATTTTCGGGTCTCCCTATGTCTAGCATTAAAAAATTACAGTTGGTACAAAATGCGGCTGCTAGACTTTTGACAAGAACAAGAAAGTTTGATCATATTACGCCTATACTGGCTCACCTGCACTGGCTTCCTGTGCACTTAAGAAGTGACTTTAAGGTTTTACTACTTACGTATAAAATACTACACGGTCTAGCTCCGTCCTATCTTGTCGATTGCATTGTACCATATGTCCCGGCAAGAAATCTGCGTTCAAAGAACTCCGGCTTATTAGTGATTCCCAGAGCCCAAAAAAAGTCTGCGGGCTATAGAGCGTTTTCTATTCGGGCTCCAGTACTATGGAATGCCCTCCCGGTAACAATTAGAGATGCTACCTCAGTAGAAGCATTTAAGTCCCATCTTAAAACTCATTTGTATACTCTAGCCTTTAAATAGCCCCCCTGTTAGACCAGTTGATCTGCCGTTTCTTTTCTTTTCTCCTCTGCTCCCCTTTTCCTTGAGGGGGGGGGGCACAGGTCCGGTGGCCATGGATGAAGTGCTGGCTGTCCAGAGTCGGGACCCGGGGTGGACCGCTCGCCTGTGCATCGGCTGGGAACATCTCTACGCTGCTGACCCGTCTCCTGCTGGCCCCACTATGGACTGGACTCTTACTATTATGTTGGATCCACTATGGACTGGACTCTCACAATATTATGTCAGACCCACTCGACATCCATTGCTTTCGGTCTCCCCTAGAGGGGGGGGGGGGGGGTTACCCACATATGCGGTCCTCTCCAAGGTTTCTCATAGTCATTCACATCGACGTCCCACTGGGGTGAGTTTTTCCTTGCCCGTATGTGGGCTTTGTATCGAGGATGTCGTTGTGGCTTGTGCAGCCCTTTGAGACACTTGTGATTTAGGGCTATATAAATAAAGATTGATGATGATATACAACTTCAACAAAATAACGCAACCCTCATTGTCTATTACATACAATTTTTCATAAACTATAGATATTTGTGAAACTAAACAAATATTGAAAAAAATAAAAAAATATTGATCTCATCACGCTCGTATCATACTGATGACACCTTTAGGACCCATCCATCCATCCATCCATCCATCCATTTTCTCCCGCTTGTCCCTTTTGAAATTTTGATTGACTGTGGCGCATGTTATGCTTGTGCCGAAAGAAAGTTATCGCGCACTTGAATACTCCAACAGATAAACACAACAGATCACAGACGTGCACGACGGAACACTACAATGAACACGACATTGTCATCAGTTGCGTGACGACCACGTTAAAATCTGCAACTTCAAAGAGTTACATCACCTAATCCATGTCAATACTGTAGATGTTTATTATCATGCCATCAAGACGTGAGGACAACGACAAACAATAGCATGCGTGATGAAGATTAAAGAATGAACTGAACAGACACGGAAACAAGGCTTGGTTTCGTGTGTGTGTGCGTGTGTGTGCGTGTGCGTGTGTGTGCGTGTGCGTGTGCCACTCAGCCCGCACTCACCATGTCTTTCAGGGATTTGCAAAGTAAGTATTACTCTATTTTATGTGGATGTACAAACACTTACTGCTTTAAAAAGTCCTCTTTGACAGATTTCACAGAGATGATGAGAGCGTTGGGCTTTCCTCGCTTGATATCGGTGGAAAACTTCCGAACGCCCAATTTCACACTGGTGGCGGAAATCCTTATATGGCTTGCTCAATGGTACGTCCAAAATATCCCTTTAATAATAAAGTGTAACTTTTAATTTAATCTATTATTGTTATTTGAGCAGGGAAAGTAATTCATGTGCTGTGATTATTTAAATATTATTGTACCATTTTTTATTTTTTATTTTTTTAACTTAGTATTTATTTTATTTATAAAGTCTTACATTTTATCCCTATATGTGCTTGTGTTTCCGTGTACCCGAATATGGCATGGACAGGAAATGAGGCTGTTTCTAGAGTCCGGGAAACTCCCGAAATTCAGCGCCTCTCCCGAAAACCTCCCGGGACAAATTTTCTCCCGAAAATCTCCCGAAATTCAGGCGGAGCTGGAGGCCACGCCCCCTCCAGCTCCATGCGGACCTGAGTGACGTGTCGACAGCCTGTTTTCACGTCCGCTTTCACACAATATAAACAGCGTGCCTGCCCAATCACGTTATAACTGTAGAATGATCGAGGGCGAGTTCTTGGTTTCTTATGTGGATTTATTGTCAGTACAGTCAGAAAACAACAAAATATACATTTTTTGGTTATTTATTTACCAAATTTGCAAAATCTTCCACCAAAAATATTTTTCTTAGTGGAATATTTGATGTGAAGTAATGGGAACCTTGGATAGGTCAATAATTCAAAATAACATTGATTTTTATTCAATATTATGTTTTGAGCAATGACAGTTTGAAAGAAGAAAAAAAAAACAGCTTTGTTTTATTAGTCAACATTGCAACTTTTTCTAAATTACATTTCACCTTTAAGCTTTTTTATTTCACTTTTGTTATGTTTTTGTTTATTTTAATAGTATTTTTAGAATGTGCCGTGGGCCTTTAAAACATTAGCTGTGGGCCGCAAATGGCCTCCGGGGCACACTTTTGACACCCCTGCTATAGATAATAAAAAATTAAATCTGATAAATCTATGGATAAAAAGCAGAGCCTGGCGACGCATGCGCGTTTATCATAACTCTCACTCTCTCTCTGTCTCTGCCCCTCACGAATGCTGCTGGCGCACAATTTGTTTTGTTTTTAACCCCTTCTTTTAACCCGGCGTGGCGAAGTTGGTAGAGTGGCCGTGCCAGCAATCGGAGGGTTGCTGGTTACTGGGGTTCAATCCCCACCTTCTACCATCGTAGTCACGTCCGTTGTGTCCTTGTGCAAGACACTTCACCCCTTGCTCTTGATGGCTGCTGGTTAGCGCCTTGCATGGCAGCTCCCGCCATCAGTGTGTGAATGTGTGTGTGAATGGATGAATGTGGAAATAGTGTCAAAGCGCTTTGAGTACCTTGAAGGTAGAAAAGCGCTATACAAGTATAACCCATTACCATTGTTAGGCAATTTCATTAACGTCCTCCCAGCGCGGCAACAACAGCAGTCACGTTTTCGTCTACCGTAAAGCAGTTCGTCTGCCATAAACAGCAATGTTTTGACACTCTTAAACAGGGCAATGCTGCCATCTACTGTACATGCATATGTGACAATAACATCCACGGTTTTTAGAGAGTGCAGTGCATAACAAGGAGATGAAGCAGAATGCATCATCAGAGAGGGTGTTCAGCATGGTTAGAAAAATAGTGACAGAGAATAGAACAAGGATGGACAATTCAACCCATAACTCAACAATGAGTAGATGAGTGTTATGTGTGTGTATATGTGTAAATAAATGAACACTGAAATTCAAGTATTTCTCTTATATATATATATATATATATATATATATATATATAATAAAATACATATATATATATATATATAGGTAGAATTCACTGTATATATATAATAAAATACATATATATATATATATATATAGGTAGAATTCACTGTATATATATATATAATAAAATACATATATATATATATATATATATATATATATAGGTAGAATTCACTGAAAGTCAAGTATTTCTTATATATATATATATATATATATATATATATATACAGAACTCAGCAAACACATTTGGGACCTCAAAGACAATAATGTTGAATATTCAATAACATGGCAAATTCTTGCATCCAGCACACCTTACAATAGTGGTAATAAAAGATGCAACCTATGCTTGAAAGAGAAACTGTTTATTATTTACCGTCCAGACCTGTCATCCCTCAACAAGCGCAGCGAAATTGTAACAACATGCCGCCATAGACGGAAACACCTCCTAGGTAACACATGAGCCAATCACCACGCCCCTAGGCCAGCCTGTACCCACCCACTCTGTGCCCTATATAAACCATGGTATGCGAATGCTCCCATTAAAATCTCCTGACAATTGAGGGTACCCCCCCTCATGAAACAGGCCTGTAGAGATGAAATAGTCTTGTGATTTTTTTCCCACACATACATATATATATATATATATATATATATATATATATATATATATATATATATATATGAAATACTTGACTTGGTGAATTCTAGCTGTAAATATACTCCTCCTCTCTTAACCACGCCCCCAACCACGCCCCCCCACCCCCCACCCCCACCTCTCGAAATCGGAGGTTTCAAGGTTGGCAAGTATGTCCATGAGGGAAATCTTTTTTTAGTTATCTTCTGTTTATTTGTACACATATGTGCTTTTTGTTGTATTCAAATATTATAATCTTATATTGTTTATAAATAAGTAATAGTATGGCTTTAGGTGGCAAAAAGACATAGTAGTTAAGTACTTATTTTGCACTATTGTTAAAGTTAAAGTACCAATGATTGTCACACACACACTAGGTGACTTTAGTTTACGCAAACATTGTATGTAATAACATGGAATCGTTGCATTTTTGTTGCTCATTACATTGTATTACATTGATGTATTCATATATTATTAATTGTTCACAAATAAGTGTGTTGATACAAATATGTTCTGTCTGCCTTTCATTCAGTGATCCTGTGAAATGGCCAATTAAAATGGTATCAATATTGGCCACAGTGGGCCTGTCTTTACTTGGTATCAGATTAATACCAACATTTGTATTATTGGACAAGAGGTGGACTGTTTGTGAGCCCATCACAAGAAAACATGAACTGCAGATGAGGACAAATACATATTGACTCTCACATTCACAATTATGGACAATTTAGAGCAGGACTGTCAAACTCATTTTGGTTTAGGGGTCAAATAAAGCCTAATTCAGTGTTTCTTAACCACAGGGAACAGGGTTCTATCGATTTTGGCAACCCATCGATTTCGGCAACCCATTGCTACTGAGCATGTATTTCGCTACTAACGCAAGTATTTAAACTATTCCTTGAACACAAAACCAATCAAAAACAGCAGCTCCCTCGTGTAGACTATTCATGTAAACATACTCCACAAGTAAGTAGTCATTCGTGAGGTAGTTCACATTGTATATTAAACCACAGTACGCAGGTAGACAAATACAGCGTGAGCAAGTTCACAAATCGGGAGACTCCCGAAATTCAGCGCCTCTCCCGAAAACCTCCCGGGACAAATTTTCTCCCGAAAATCTCCCGAAATTCAGGCGGACTCAGGTCCATGAGGACCTGAGTCCGCTAACCCACAACATAAACAGCATACCTGCCCAATAACGTTATAACTGTAGAATGATGGAGGGCGAGTTCTTGGTTTCTTATGTGGGTTTATTGTTAGGCAGTTTCATTAATGTCCTCCCAGCGTGGTAACAACACACAACAACAGCAGTCACGTTTTTGTATACCGTAAAGCAGTTCGTCTGCCGTAAACAGCAATGTTGTGACACTCTTAAACAGGACAATACTGCCATCTAGTGCATTTGATGAAAGCACTTTTGTGCGTGCCACACAGAATGCATCATCATGTTCAGCATTGTTCGAAAAATATTGACAAGAGAATAGAACAAGGATGGACAATTCAACCCTTAACTCAACAATGAGTAGATGAGTGTTATGTGTGTGTATATGTGTAAATAAATGAACACTGAAATTCAAGTATTTGTCTTATTTATATATATATATATATATATATATATATATATATATATATATATATATATATATATATATATATATATATATATATATACATACAATAAAATAAGTAGTACAAGTATTTATTTTATATACATATATAATAAAATAAATATATATATATATATATATATAATAAAATACATATATATATATACGTATATATATATATATATATATATATATATATATATATATATATATATATGTATGTGTGGGGAAAAAATCACAAGACTATTTCATCTCTACAGGCCTGTTTCATGAGGGGGGTACCCTCAATCGTCAGGAGATTTTAATGGGAGCATTCGCATACCATGGTTTATATAGGGCACAGAGTGGGTGGGTACAGGCTGGCCTAGGGGCGTGGTGATTGGCTCATGTGTTACCTAGGAGGTGTTTCCGTCTATGGCGGCATGTTGTTACAATTTCGCTGCGCTTGTTGAGGGATGACAGGTCTGGACGGTAAATAATAAACAGTTTCTCTTTCAAGTATAGGTTGCATCTTTTATTACCACTATTGTAAGGTGTGCTGGATGCAAGAATTTGCCATGTTATTGAATATTCAACATTATTGTCTTTGAGGTCCCAAATGTGTTTGCTGAGTTCTGTGGTATTTCGCAGGTTTTTGTTCCTGAAAGAAGCCTTGTGATTGTTCCATCTGGTTTTGAATTCTCCCTCGGTTAATCCTACATATGTGTCGGATGTGTTAATGTCCTTGCGTATTACCTTAGATTGGTAGACAACTGATGTTTGTAAGCATCCCCCGTTGAGAGGGCAATCAGGTTTCTTTCGACAATTACATCCTTTGTTGGTTTTGGAGTCGCTCTGTCTGAGGGCCGACGGCTCATTTGCAATTGTTTTGTTGTGGTTTGAGATGATTTGTCGTATATTGTTCATGCAGCTGTAGCTCAATTTAATGTTGTTCTTGTTGAATACTTTTCTTAGGATGTTGTCTTTGGGAAAGTGTTTGTCAATCAGATTGAGGAATACATATATATATATATATATATATATATATATATATAGCTAGAATTCACCAAGTCAAGTATTTCATAGATATATATATCTATGAAATACTTGACTTGGTGAATTCTAGCTGTAAATATACTCCTCCCCTTTTAGCCCCGCCCCCAACCACGCCCCGCCCCACCCCGCCCCGACCACGCCCACCCCCCTCCCCCCGAAATCGGAGGTCTCAAGGTTGGCAAGTATGCAAATCGGCGTTTAGAAACCTATTTATGTTGCTAAATAACTGACAAACAAAGTAAACCCATGGCGAAAACATAAGGTTTATGTTGTATATTGAAGGTGATAATTGCAATTTTACAGTGGGAGTGTTATTTGGATATCCAAATCGGCGTTCCGAAACTTAAAGTTGCATTTTTTTTTTTACGCGACTACGTAATTCAATAGACCCCACTATCGAGTTACGCGACTGGTTGCTTTTTTCGAGGAACACCAGGGCCCATTGGTTGGCCACTTGTGGCAGTAATGACAATAGCAAACAAACAGAACAAGCCTGGAGCTAAAGTCATAAAATACATTTTGTAAGTGCAAATAGTTGGATTATAGTGGCAAAGCTGTATTTTCATTTGCACTTTAATTTTGATTGACAGTTAAGTTAAGAAACTTATTCATTTTTAATATACTCTATTAATTTTATCACAACATCATTGTATGTAAGCATATTTTTTGTTGTTTATTTATAAGTCCTTTCTTTGGTTAGTACTTATGTTAGTTAGCACTTATGTTGGTTAGACATCAGTGTGTGAATGTCTGTATGAGTTTGGAAATAGTGTCAAAGCGCTTTGAGTACCTTGATGGTAGAACGGTGCTATACAATAATAACCCATTTACTATTTATACATCTGCTAGAAAAGTGTGACTGAACTTTTACTTACTTTCACTATACCTGGAATGATACCCAAAACGCTTTACATTATACATAATTTACCCATTCACACACACTGATGGTGGGCGCTGCCATGCAAAGGCCCTAACCACGACCCATCAGGAGCAAGGGTGAAGTGTCTTGCCCAAAAACATAATGGCCGTGACTAAGATGGCGGCAGGTCGAATTGAACCTGGAACCCAACTTAGAACCCTCAAGCTTCTGGCATGGCGCCACGCCACCCACATATGACTATATTATTGTTACACACTGTCTGGTACCAATCTCTAATTCATTTTGTTCATACTTTTGTCGATGTAGTTATGATCCTCAGCTGGAAATTCCAACGGACATGAACACAGAGTCAGAAAGAATATTCCTTATCAAGACCGTGGCTCAGTTCATGGTAACATCTCAAGTTAAAAACACATTATTGTAAAAATCCATTTGTTAAAGACCTGCTATTTTTGTTTAACAGGCAACGAAAGCTCACATAAGGATGAACACCAAACGCCTTTACCAGGCTGATGGCTATGCAGTGAAAGAGATGGTAAAGATCACAGCGGTGCTCTACAATGCTATGAAGACCAAGCAGATGGCACTGGGGGACAGAGTGGACGAGGGCAACAACACTTTCAAGTTCGACCTGGGCTCTCGAGTGAGAAGATTTGTTGTATGAAAATATCGCTATGACAATGCACGTGCTTCAGGCTTTTAGCCTAAAATTGTAATGTTAAGGCTCACATTAGCTAACAAAGCCACTCAATACTTTTCATTGTTACAAATATTTTAAAAATCATATGTTATTTGTGGACCAGCTCTATACTCTCGGCAGGGTCCTTGAGGGTGCATGGGAGTTTGCCCAACCAGTCTACATGTGCTTTGTGGACTTGGAGAAGGCATTCGACCGTGTCCCTCGGGAAGTCCTGTGGGGAGTGCTCAGAGAATATGAGGTTTCGGACTGTCTGATTGTGGCGGTCCGCTCCTTGTATGATCAGTGTCAGAGCTTGGTTCGCATTGCCGGCAGTAAGTCGGACACGTTTCCGGTGAGGGTTGGACTCCGCCAAGGCTGCCCTTTGTCACCGATTCTGTTCATAACTTTTATGGACAGAATTTCTAGGCGCAGTCAAGGCGTTGAGGGGATTCGGTTTGGTGGCTGCAGGATTAGGTCTCTGCTTTTTGCAGATGATGTGGTCCTGATGGCTTCATCTAGCCAGGATCTTCAGCTCTCACTGGATCGGTTCGCAGCTGAGTGTGAAGCGACTGGGATGAGAATCAGCACCTCCAAGTCCGAGTCCATGGTTCTCGCCCGGAAAAGGGTGGAGTGCCATCTCCGGGTTGGGGAGGAGATCTTGCCCCAAGTGGAGGAGTTCAAGTACCTCGGAGTCTTGTTCACGAGTGAGGGAAGAGTGGATCGTGAGATCGACAGGCGGATCGGTGCGGCGTCTTCAGTAATGCGGACGCTGTATCGATCCGTTGTGGTGAAGAAGGAGCTGAGCCGGAAGGCAAAGCTCTCAATTTACCGGTCGATCTACGTTCCCATCCTCACCTATGGTCATGAGCTTTGGGTTATGACCGAAAGGACAAGATCACGGGTACAAGCGGCCGAAATGAGTTTCCTCCGCCGGGTGGCGGGGCTCTCCCTTAGAGATAGGGTGAGAAGCTCTGTCATCCGGGGGGAGCTCAAAGTAAAGCCGCTGCTCCTCCACATCGAGAGGAGCCAGATGAGGTGGTTCGGGCATCTAGTCAGGATGCCACCCAAGCGCCTCCCTAGGGAGTTGTTTAGGGCACGTCCGACCGGTAGGAGGCCACGAGGAAGACCCAGGACACATTGGGAAGACTATGTCTCCCGGCTGGCCTGGGAACGCCTCGGGATCCCCTGGGAGGAGCTGGACGAAGTGGCTGGGGAGAGGGAAGTCTGGGCTTCCCTGCTTAGGCTGCTGCCCCCGCGACCCGATCTTGGATAAGCGGAAGAAGATGGATGGATGGATGGATGGATGTTATTTGTTTCAATTCAAAGTACAGTGGAACCTTGTTTTTTTGTAGGCCCCATTTTTAGTATGAATGAGTTTTGTCCAAAAAAACCTACGACAAGTTTAACCTGGTTTTTGGTGATGGTCATAGCTTAAATGGCGCCATGTTGGTGAAGTGTGGGTGGGCTTTCCTACACGCTTTGTGTTCATGCTGAGAAGATCGAGATAGTGGATTGAGTTGATGACCCTCTGTGTGCTGTGTGTGCAGCAATGCCAGACGTACAATAATTATTGTATTTGTACGATAATTATCACATTTTTTATCATTTCAACCAGTCTAGTATTAATATCCTGATAATGTACTGCGCCTGATATTGTTCATTGTCCCAGGTGCCTGTTCACAGCCACATGGAGTTTTTCAGCAGTGCTGTTAGTTCTACACCAAAATTAATTTATTATTCTTCTTCCGCCGATATTGGCACGCTCTACCTTCCACATTTTTCATCTGATTCACACCCTTCCAACTTCAAACTGGCACGTTTTTCCCATTCAAAATTAATTGACCGTTTTGTAAACTTCCACAATTCACACATTATTCAACCGATTCAAATCATTCCACCATCCTGGAAATCAAAACTACCATTTTTCCAAGTTAAAAAAAATTCCAGGGTTTCCCAGAATTCTCGGTTTTCCAAAACTTTATTTCCACCTTTTATTCTTTCGACTACTCCTTCCACATGTTTCAACCAATTTCAACCATTCCATTGTCCGAAACATTCATCTTTGTCAGGATAAAACCAAATTGTTTTTGAAACTGGACAAATTCCTGGTTTTCCGGAAATTCAGTAACACAAATCGCGACTAATTCGAAAAATTCCAACACCAAACCGTTCATTTCATCCAGGGCAATTGTGCTAGTATCTGTACTTAAAACATTCCCGTTTTTCCCGAAATTCCCAAACTGCCAGGAAATTCCTATTGAAAAGAATGCACTATCTTTCCAAATTCTACAATTTCCACCTTTCTCAACGATTCAAACCAGTACCTTCCACACATTTCGACATCGTGGACATTCCAACCACCAATTTTCCAGGCTCCAAATATTGTTTCCTGAAAAAAGATTTCCTGAAATTCCAAGATACCCAAGTGCTATGATATCAACATTTCCCGATCAATTCTAAAAATTACAATGCCTACCCATTCATCTCATTAAAATGGCAATTGTGATATTTACTATATTCTAAAAAATTTCAGTTTTTCCCCAAATTCCTGAATTACCAGGAATTTCCCATTGAAATGAATGGGACATTTTTCAAAGTTCTGCAATTCCCTCATTTCTCAAACGATTCTAACACAAAACTATTCAGTTCATGAATTTCATGACATGGCGCCATCCTGGAAGTATGCTAACGGTGGTAATGTTAGCATGCTAACATTATCATGTTGACATTTTATATTAGCAAGTCGCTAATTAAGAACATTTTACCCCTATAGTCTTGGATTCTGCTACTTGGTGCCATCTTAAAAATATGCTAGCCTTTCACCTGTTTGCATGCTTAAGTTAGCATGCAAATGTTAACTTGCTAACATTTTATGCTATCAATTTAGCTCATTTTATATATTTTAAACCGAATAATCATGGATTTATTTACTTGGTGCCATCTAAGAAGTATGTTAGCTTTTCCCTGTTAGCATGCTTTGGTTATTCGCACGCTGATGTTAGCGTGCTAAAGTTTTATGCTCGCAATTTAGCAAATTTTGGAAATTTAAACCTAATAATCATTGATTTCGTTACTTGCTAATGTTATATGCAAGCAATTTAGCTATTTTTTTGACGTTTTAAAGCTAATAATCATGGATTATTCGTTACTTGGTGCCATTGTACCAGTATGCTAGCTGTTCCCCTGTTACCATGCTAAGGTGAGCACAATATGGTTTTATGTTAGTGTTACAGGTCTCACAGGTGTGTGAGTTCAGTAGACAAAAGGTTGTGTTCATAGTCTAACCCCTGGAAAACACAGGCAATGTTTAAGAAGAGTGAAGACACGAACAATCCTTGAAGCTTCCCAAGTTTCCACTCTTTATTACACATTATATATATTTCCTATAATCCACAATGACAATATAATTATTATTCTCTAAATTCAATATTACATTCTCAAAACATATCTTCTTCATAGCACAATAGCTATAATAATGGTATATACTTCTGTATATTCACATTTCTATATATTGTTGTTACAGAAACATCTTGAGTAATAAACTCTTTCACAAATGGGGAAGTTCATTTAGACATGAAATGTCCTTGGGAAGTACACTTGGAGTCAAACAAAATGTACCGTATTTTCCGCACTATAAGGCGCACCGGATTATTAGCCGCACCTTCAATGAATGGCATATTTCAAAACTTTGTCCACCTATAAGCCGCCCCGGACTATAAGCCGCGCCTACGCTGCGCTAAAGGGAATGTCAAAAAAACAGTCAGATAGGTCAGTCAAACTTGAATAATATATTAAAAACCAGCGTTCTAACAACTCTGTCCCAAAATGTACGCAAATGTGCAATCACAAACATAGTAAAATTCAAAATAGTGCAGAGCAATAGCAACATAATGTTGCTCGAACGTTAATGTCACAACACACAAAATAAACATAGCGCTCACCTTCTGAAGTTATTCTTCATTCGTAAATCCTTCGAATTCTTCGTCTTCGGTGTTCGAATTGAAAAGTTGGGCAAATGTGGGATCCAAAATGGCCGGTTCCGTCTCGTCGAAGTCATCGGAGTCAGTGTCACTGTTCAGCA
The DNA here is from genome assembly GCF_033978685.3 of Nerophis lumbriciformis. Taxonomy (NCBI): domain Eukaryota; kingdom Metazoa; phylum Chordata; class Actinopteri; order Syngnathiformes; family Syngnathidae; genus Nerophis; species Nerophis lumbriciformis. The sequence continues at coordinate 36,548,858 of NC_084562.2, forward strand.
GTTCTGTGAATCCTGCCTTCCGGAAAGCTCGGACCACAGTTGTGACCGAAATATCTGCCCAGGCATTTACGATCCACTGGCAAATGTTGGCGTATGTCGTCCGGCGCTGTCTGCCTGTCTTAGTGAAGGTGTGTTCGCCTTCGGTCATCCATTGTTCCCACGCCGTTCGCAGTCGTGATTTGAATGCCCTGTTGACACCAATATCCAGCGGTTGGAGTTCTTTGGTTAATCCACCCGGAATGACGGCGAGTGTTGTATTTGTGTGCTTCACTTGTTTTTTGACACCATCTGTGATGTGGGCGCGCATAGAGTCGTATATCAACATGGACGGAGCTGTGTGAAAAAAGCCACCCGGCCTCTTCGCGTAAACTTCCCTTAACCACTCGCTCATCTTTTCTTCATCCATCCATCCCTTCGAGTTAGCTTTTATGATGACGCCGGCTGGAAAGGTCTCTTTTGGCAAGGTCTTCCTTTTGAATATCACCATGGGTGGAAGTTTCAGGCCATTAGCATGGCAAGCTAGAACCACAGTGAAGGACGACTTCTCATTCCCTGTGGTGCGAATATTCACCGTACGTGCTCCCGTTGTATCCACAGTATCCACAGTGCGGTTCACAGGAATATCAGTTGCTGTGAAATAGTAATCCGTGTGAGGATGGAGAGATTGCGTCTTTTCATGAACCGGATCCTTGTCGCTTAGTAGGAGCCATTTTGTGGTCTTTACAGATGTAAACAGGAAATGAAACGTACGGTAATATCCGCGCGCTTTTTCTTCTTCTACGCGGGCGGGTGGTTGCTTACAGTAGAAGAAGAAGCGCTTCCTGTTCTATGGGGGCGGGTGCTTACCTTGGCGGTTGCTTGCGTAGAAGAAGAAGCGCTTCCTGTTCTACCGGGAAAAAAGATGGCGGCTGTTTACCGTAGTTACGAGACCGAAACTTTATGAAAATGAATCTTAATATTTATCCATATATAAAGCGCACCGGGTTAAAAGCCGCACTGTCAGCTTTTGAGTAAATTTGTGGTTTTTAGGTGCGGCTAATGGTGCGGAAAATACGGTGTCCACATCACTCAGTTCATTATCTATTTACAAATATAAGAAACAACAATAACATATTTACACAGATAATAATATGACCTTGTGTGAGATAAAAATAGAAGAGTATTTCTTTACAACACAGAACTATATATACACACTGCAGTGCTCTTCGGTTGGCATAAAAAGAGGGTTAACTGCTCTCAACTGACCCACACGCAAAGAAGAGCTAGCTAGATGCTAACACACAGTGGTATTAAAGTCTAAAGGCACTAAAACATCAATCTCTGTCGCTGAATCATATTACATTTGAATTATAAGGTGTTTAATTATCAAACGTTTACATTTGATATATTTCACAACATTACTGACCTGGAAAACACAGGCAATGTTTAAGAAGAGTGAAGACACGAACAATCCTTGAAGCTTCCCAAGTTTCCTCTGAGGGGTGGGGGAGGAAATACCCACACCTAGAAAGGGACCTACGGGCAACTACTTCACTACACATTAGTTCCACTCTTCATTTCTGGCTTTACACTACATGGATGGAAAACGGCTATAACCTCTGTCAATAAAAAGTGATTGACAAAAAAAACATATATATTCCACATTGTGAAGGCATCACATTAGCATTTTAACTACATTTTTTACTTTTTAACCTAATAATCATGGCTTTAGTTACTTGGCACCATCTTAAAAAATATGCTAGCCTTTCACCTGCTAGCATACCAATGCTAGCATGCCAATGTTAGCCTGCTAACATTTTATGCAAACAATTAAGATAATTTTTGTCATGTCTGTGTGATCATGTTTTGTTTTAGTAATGTTCAGTTTAAATTTTTGACTTTTTGTGCACTTTTGTTTTGTTTTGTCACCATAGCAACCATTAGTTTCACCTGTCACGTCACGCACCTGTTCCACGTTTGGACTCATTGTACACTCTTGTCACCATAGCAACCATTAGTTTTCACCTGTCACGTCACGCACCTGTTTCACGTTTCGAGTCACGCACCTGCTTTCACTAATCATGTCCATAGTATTTAAGTTCATTCATTTTCTGTTGTTCGTTCTGACGACATCACCACATTTATGCTCCTGCACACTCCACACCCTGATGACCCTTGCTACTCTTTTTTTCATGCCGGTTCCATGCCAAGTAAGTTTTTGTTCGTTAAGCCACAGTTAGTGTTTTGTTTAATTGTTCATAGTTTCTGCCAATGTGCAAGTTTTGTGTTTAAAGTCTAGTTTTATTCTCCGCCACTGTGCGCGCTTTTTGTTTATTCCTTTTTTGATAGTTTAAAATAAATCATGTACCCACCTTCAAGCCTTAACCAGTCCAGTTCATTTGCACCACGGGAGAACAAACCAAGCCAAAGTCCAAGTCTTGACAATTTTGAATGTTTTAAACCTAATAATCATGGATTTTGTAACTTGGTGCCATCTTACAAGTATGCTAGCTGTTCCCCTGTTACCATGCTAATGTTAGCATGCTAACGTTTTATGCTAGCATTTTAGCTAATTATTGATCATTTAAACTATATGAACTTTCAAACCATTTCTACATTCCACTAGAATTTCAGTTTAGCAACAACTCTTTAATATTCAAACCATTTCAACATTTGAACAATTTTAACATTCAAACAATTTCAACATCGAAACCATTTCAACATTAAACCACTTCAACATTGAAACCACTTCAACATTTAAACCATTTCGACATTCAAACAATTTCTACTTTCATCATTCAATGGGCGTGTGTGAGAACATTCTTTGTCAGTATCATGTTGCATACAAAACGTGCTCATTGTAGCCAGTAATCCTGAGTTCCTTATGTTAATTTAAAAAAAAAAAAATCAGCACAAATTGTTTTATTATTTTATACATATAAATTTGATCAGAAAAGGTTTTATGCACCTCATCTGAGCAGTCAAGAATATCCCACCTGTAGAGGGCACTCATTTGACACGCATATTCTGACTTTATAAGCATTGAGCACAAAAAAACTTCCCCTCATCTTTGTGGCGCCATATAGAGGATGATGCCTGGGCTAATTTCCCTTTTGGCCCACAGCTAAGCTAAAAATTTTCTTTACATAAATTGGTCTGGCTTCTTACGAGTTAATAGATCTACTGTTGTGACCTGCAGGCATGCCTTGTCATGCTTTTTGTTGTTATTTTCCTTGGTTTATATTTCTGTTTCAGTGCTCTTTCCTTTGTTTATGTTCTGGTTGCTATGTGCACACCATTTTCTGTTAATTGATTAGTGTCCCCCACTTGCTGTTGCCAGTAATCACGGCCCTTTATATACCCATCTCGCCCTGCCAGTCTTTGTGGGATTTGTGATCGCCACAGGTGACTGTTTATGTTTGTGCTAGCCTTGTACTATCATTACTTTTAGTATTTGTTATGCTACGGTAAGCTTTCTTTCTAATGAAGATAACAACAAAAAGTATGACAAGGCATGACCTAAGACATGTTCAGAGGTACAGATCATGACATTTACCTTTTTTTTAAGGCAACTTCCATCTTCTTCCGCTTATCCGAGGTCGGGTCGCGGGGGCAGCAGCCTAAGCAGGGAAGCCCAGACTTCCCTCTCCCCAGCCACTTCGTCCAGCTCCTCCCGGGGGATCCCGAGGCGTTCCCAGGCCAGCCGGGAGACATAGTCTTCCCAACGTGTCCTGGGTCTTCCTCGTGGCCTCCTACCGGTCGGACATGCCCTAAACACCTCCTTAGGGAGGCGCTCGGGTGGCATCCTGACCAGATGCCCGAACCACCTCATCTGGCTCCTCTCGATGCGGAGGAGCAGCGGCTTTACTTTGAGCTCCCCCCGGATGACAGAGCTTCTCACCCTATCTCTAAGGGAGAGCCCCGCCACCCGGCGGAGGAAACTCATTTCGGCCGCTTGTACCCGTGATCTTGTCCTTTTGGTCATAACCCAAAGCTCATGACCATAGGTGAGGATGGGAACGTAGATCGACCGGTAAATTGAGAGCTTTGCCTTCCGGCTCAGCTCCTTCTTCACCACAACGGATCGATACAGGCAACTTGTATAACAATTAAGAATATGTCACTTTCAAACATAATTCAGTTTTTTTCGTATGGGAAAGTGGTTTTAAAATACAGCCAAATCAGTCATCAAGCAACATCCAAAATTTATCATAGTCGACCTAAAAAATTCCACACTGTTACCATGCTTAACTGAATAGTCAACAATACAACTCGGTGGAGTCTGGTTTGATCACCAACCCTGCAGTCGAATCCCCGGACCTTTAACCCCGCGCCCTTTCTGCCGTTAAAAGGACGCGAGGTAAGTATACTGAACAAAAATATCAACGCAACACTTTTATTTTTGCTCGCATTTGTCATGAGATGAACTCCCAAAGATCTAAAGCTTTTACTATACATACAAAAGACCTATTCCTCTCAAATATTGTTCATGTGTGTTAGTGGGCACCAAGATCCCACCTCACAGGTGTGGCATATCAAGATGCTGATTGAACAGCATGATTATTGCACAGGTGTGCCTTAGGCTGCCCACAATAAAAGGCCACTCTGTAGTGTGCAGTTTTATCACACAGCACAATGCCATAGATGTTGCAAGTGTTGAGGGAGCGTGCAGTTGGCATGCTGACTGCAGGAATATCCACTAGAGCTGTTGTCCGTGAATTGAATGTTCATTTCCTCTACCAAAGGCGTCTCAGAGAATTTGGCAGTACATCCAACCGGCCTCACAACCGCAGACCACATGTAACCACACCATCCGAGGACCTCCACATACAGCAGGTGCACCTCCATCATGGACAGCTACTCAGCTATCGCAACAATTGGTTTGCATAACCAAAGATTTTTTCTGCACAAACAGAGAAACTCAGGGAAACTCGTCTGCATGCTTGTCGGCCTCATTGGGGTCTCGACCTGACTGCTGTTCGTCGTCGTAACCGACTTGAGTGGACAAATGCTCACATTCGATGGGGTCTGACATGTTGGAGAGATGTTCTCTTCTTGGATGAATCCCGGTTTTCAAAGTTCAAGGCAGATTGCAGACAGCGTGTATGGCATCGTGTGGGAGAGCGTTTTGTTTTATAGATCGAATGGCCCATGTTGGGGTGGGTTTATGGTATGGACAGGCGTATGTTATGGACAATGAACGTAAGTGCATTTTCTTGTTGGCATTTTGAATGCACAGAGATACCGTGACAAGATCCTGAGGCCAGTGATCTGTTGTTTTGTTCTCTTCATTGAAACATTGTGTTTATTTTACCATCAAGAGAATCACATTAGCATTGAGATCCTAGCTATTGTCCTAATCCCTCCTTCCTGTAGCAGCTATAAGTACATCCTTGTAATGTTACTGACATCTAGTGACCAGTGCTTAATTCTACACACAATCACAATCTTTGGGCCATCCCCATTAGCTGTGCCTTAAAAAAGCCATTGATTCAACTAATTGTCGGCTATGGGCAACATCTAATTCATTAGATTCAACTATAAACATTCTTAGATAGAGACAACCCAAAGAGCCCTTCAAATGCCTATTTTAACAGAGGAAATTCTCATTGCATATATTCAGCAAACTTTCCTCTGTCTTCATTACAGATTTCAGACCTGAAAGCAGCGCGGCAGCTTGCATCAGAGGCCACATCTAAAGGAGCATCGCTGTATGATTTATTAGGAAAGGAGGTGGACCTGAGGGTAAGGGGAAACATTCACATCATTGTTCTTACAGTCCAGTTTTAAAGTGTGTTCTGTGTTTTGGTTGTTTTTTTTATTAAGAAATTGAGAACTGCTGCCATTGCAAGACCTCTTGAGATTGGCGAGACTGAAAAGGCCTTGAGACATGCAATCAAAGAAGTCTTGGTTTGTATTTCTTCTACAGAGTTTCATACAATTACCATTTTTAGTGCAGTGGTAGCTATTTATGTCTTACTCGCATGTTATATAAGCAGTTGTCAACATAAGTGAAACCGCAACTCGCCATTGCCTGCACATTTACTTAAATAGACATAAGTAGAATAGACGATAATCAAGGATTTTTTAACCTACGACCGTTTTGTTGACATGATTTTCCTTCATTTGTGCATATTTTTATGTGATATTTAATCATTTCATCTAACAGAGTTGCTGCAGTAATTTTGTTGACAATGACAAAACAGTTTTCATACATGCGCAAAACTTTCTTGTAGTGGCTACCAAACTAAAAAAAACAAAACGTTTTATATAATGCAATCGTTGTCAGTACGTGGACTTTGAAGGTTTTGTTTTCCCGAGATGCAAGTAAAGCTGGATCGGACATGGCGTGAGGGTAAGGACGTCTTTATTTTAACACTAACAAAAGGAATAAACAAAAAGCGGAAGTACAAGGGCGGAAGTACAAACTTGGCTAATGAAAACAAATCTAGAACAAAGGCTAAAACTATGAACATGAAACTAAAATCACTAACTGTGGCATTAATAACAAAAACTTACTTGACAGAGCAGGAATCTATGGCATGGAACACGTGATCAATGACGTAACAGGGGTAGTATGGATAATGTCACCAGGACGATCAACAGAAAAAGACAGGCTTAAATAACAGTGACATGATTAGTGACAGGTGTGCGAGTGCAAAACGTGAGACAGGTGCGTGACATGAGTACAGGTGAAAACTAATTGGTTGTCATGGAAACAAAACAATCAAGAGTGCACAAAGGGTCCAACAACCAAACCGAACATAACCAAAACAAAACATGATCACACAGACATGACAATCGTGACATTCACTCCAAATTTTCGCCCAATGTTGCCAGCACTCCTAGTCCTCCTTTGTTTATGTTCTTGCTGGGAATGCCTGAGCATACGTAACTCTTTCTGTTTGTTGATTAATGTCTACACCTGCCGCTGCTACTAATCACTCCCCTTCTAATGTCCGTGTCACCTTACCTGTACTTATGGGATTTTGGTTCGCTGTTACGTGTCTTCATTGCAACACGGAGACTTTTTTATCGTTCGCCGTTGGTGATCCTTTGATATCCAGATAGCTTCATGCTAGGCTGTATGTTTTGGTGCCTCGTATTGGAATTAAACAAGCATTCTTACCTGCAAGCTGCTTGCTGCCTTTCTTTGCATCCTGCAAGAGATCAATCAATCAATCAATCTTTATTTATATAGCCCTAAATCACAAGTGTCTCAAAGGGCTGCACAAGCCACAACGACATCCTCGGTACAAAGCCCACATACGGGCAAGGAAAAACTCACCCCAGTGGGACGTCGATGTGAATGACTATGAGAAACCTTGGAGAGGACCGCATATGTGGGTAACCCCCCCCCTCTAGGGGAGACCGAAAGCAATGGATGTCGAGTGGGTCTGACATAATATTGTGAGAGTCCAGTCCATAGTGGATCCAACATAATAGTAAGAGTCCAGTCCATAGTGGGGCCAGCAGGACACCATCCCGAGCGGAGACGGGTCAGCAGCGCAGAGATGTTCCCAGCCGATGCACAGGCGAGCGGTCCACCCCGGGTCACGACTCTGGACAGCCAGCACTTCATCCATGGCCACCCGACCTGTGCCCCCCCTCCTCAAGGAAAAGGGGAGCAGAGGAGAAAAGAAAAGAAACGGCAGATCAACTGGTCTAACAGGGGGGCTATTTAAAGGCTAGAGTATACAAATGAGTTTTAAGATGGGACTTAAATGCTTCTACTGAGGTAGCATCTCTAATTGTTACCGGGAGGGCATTCCATAGTACTGGAGCCCGAATAGAAAACGCTCTATAGCCCGCAGACTTTTTTTGGGCTCTGGGAATCACTAATAAGCCAGAGTTCTTTGAACGCAGATTTCTTGCCGGGACATATGGTACAATGCAATCGACAAGATAGGACGGAGCTAGACCGTGTAGTATTTTATACGTAAGTAGTAAAACCTTAAAGTCACATCTTAAGTGCACAGGAAGCCAGTGCAGGTGAGCCAGTATAGGCGTAATATGATCAAACTTTCTTGTTCTTGTCAAAAGTCTAGCAGCCGCATTTTGTACCAACTGTAATCTTTTAATGCTAGACATAGGGAGACCCGAAAATAATACGTTACAGTAGTCGAGACGAGACGTAACGAACGCATGAATAATGATCTCAGCGTCGCTAGTGGATAAAATAGAACGGATTTTAGCGATATTACGGAGATGAAAAAAGGCCGTTTTAGTAACACTCTTAATGTGTGATTCAAACGAGAGAGTTGGGTCGAAGATAATAAAAAGATGACCTTTGCAGACATGCAACCAGATCGTAACACTTACACAATACATCTTTAAGAAAGTCTCCAAAAAGAAGGAATTAAAAATAAATAAATAAATAAAAATGACGAAATATTGACCCAGTGATGTTCAAACCTACCGCTGGTGGATAGTGCCCACTTCATTCTGTGGCGTGGGAGCACAATCCACCATTCACTTCAAAAGGGCAATATTTACCATGGAGGTTTAGGCAGCTGGGCTACAGTGCATAACTTCATTCCAAAACAAAAGGGTAAAAAATAAGGATTTCTATATAACACGATTCCGGGGATAACCTCTTTCAGGGATATTTTTTGTACCTCAACGACCATGTTATTTTTTTAGTTGCTGTGATAGAAGGGTTAATACCGCCATGCTTTTATTTTGTACTGAAAAGTTTTTGTTTCACACTGCTTCTTAATGATGACGTAAGCATGACAACATACGTCAACATAAACAGGCCAATTTCTAAAATGAATGACCCCTTTGTGTCTCAAATTTTATGTGGATAAAAGTGGGTTGTCATTTTGAAGGGTTGTTGACATAAATGGGACCAACCTACTCTGTATTTTTTTACCCTTTTTAGAAATTGTCTTCATATATTAGCATACGCATAAAGTCTTTGTTCTTTATCAAGGAAAGTGTGGAGAAGACCAAAGTCATGATGAGGAATGTTGTTTCGGATGTCGCCAGTCTGGATGCCAAGAAAGAAAAGAAAAATTTGCAGTTGGAGATGGTCCAGAGGAGGCTCCAGACATTGCAAAGTGTGAGGTTGGTTTCACGCTTCCCTTCATCAGATGTTGGAACTGCCTCAGGCCAGTGTTTCTCAAATAGTGGGTGTTAGTGGTGAGGTGTCATTGTGTTTGTGAGCAGCAGGGGAGATTTTTACGATTCAATTCTTTGTCATTTAAAAAAATGTTTGTCCAGCCACTCTGACAAATTATATTGTTGAGATTTTGTTGATGGGGAAGTTGATCAATTCCACTGTTTAGATTTTGGAGAGCAGTGTAAAAAGAGGCTCCAAGAAGGTTAAGACAGGACAAAACGAGACAAAGAAGCAAAAGTAGGAGAGAAAAGGGAAGCATCCGCCTTTGATGAGAGCCAGAGAGAAAGATTATTTGTGTTTACACTCTAGGTGGAAGCAGTGCTCAATTTAATCAACATGCTGTCTGTTCTACCCAGTAAAAGTAGTAAGTACACAGGAACATGGGGACAGAGCTAAATAAGGCAAAGAGTCAGTGACTAACGAACTAACTGACTAACTAACTAATGGCAACGATTACTGGCGGCTGTAAAGACTGCAAGTATCCTTGTTTACTAATTAAAGACACATAAAAACAATTTTGAAGCTTAAATAAATATAACATACAGTACATACAGAAACCTCAGCCTTCCCGGTAAGGTTTATTCAGGTGTACTGGAGAGGAAGCAACGCCGGATAGTCGAACTTCGGATTCAAGAGGAACAGTGTGGTTTTCGTCCTGGTCGTGGAACTGTGGACCAGCCCTATACTCTCGGCAGGGTCCTTGAGGGTGCATGGGAGTTTGCCCAACCAGTCTACATGGGCTTTGTGGACTTGGAGAAGACATTCGACCGTGTGCCTCGGAAAGTCCTGTGGGGAGTGCTCAGAGAGTATGGGGTATCGGACTGTCTGATTGTGGCGGTTCGCTCCCTGTATGATCAGTGTCAGAGCTTGGTCCGCATTGCCGGCAGTAAGTCGGACACGTTTCCAGTGAGGGTTGGACTCCGCCAAGGCTGCCCTTTGTCACCGATTCTGTTCATAACTTTTATGGACAGAATTTCTAGGCGCAGTCAAGGCGTTCAGGGGATCCGGTTTGGTGGCTGCAGGATTGGGTCTCTGCTTTTTGCAGATGATGTGGTCCTGATGGCTTCATCTGGCCAGGATCTTCAGCTCTCACTGGATCGGTTCGCAGCTGAGTGTGAAGCGACTGGGATGAGAATCAGCACCTCCAAGTCCGAGTCCATGGTTCTCGCCCGGAAAAGGGTGGAGTGCCATCTCCGGGTTGGGGAGGAGATCTTGCCCCAAGTGGCGGAGTTCAAGTACCTAGGAGTCTTGTTCAGGAGTGAGGGAAGAGTGGATCGTGAGATCGACAGGCGGGTCGGTGCGGCGTCTTCAGTAATGTGGACGCTGTATCGATCTGTTGCGGTGAAGAAGCAGCTGAGCCGGAAGGTAAAGCTCTCAATTTACCGGTCGATTTACGTTCCCATCCTCACCTATGGTCATGAGCTTTGGATTATGACCGAAAGGACAAGATCACGGGTACAAGCGGCCCAAATGAGTTTCCTCCGCCGGGTGGCGGGGCTCTCCCTTAGAGATAGGGTGAGAAGCTCTGCCATCCGGGGGCAGCTCAAAGTAAAGCCGCTGCTCCTCCACATCGAGAGGAGCCAGATGAGGTGGTTCGGGCATCTGGTCAGGATGCCACCCGAACGCCTCCCTAGGGAGGTGTTTAGGGCACGTCCAACCGGTAGGAGGCCACGGGGAAGACCCAGGACACGTTGGGAAGACTATGTCTCCCGGCTGGCCTGGGAATGCCTCGGGATCCCCCCGGGAAGAGCTGCACGAAGTGGCTAGGGAGAGGAAAGTCTGGGCTTCCCTGCTTAGGCTGCTGCCCCCGCGACCGACCTCGGATAAGCGGAAGAAGATGGATGGATAACATACAGTATATATTTCTAAATAATTTCCTAGAACAAATACGTACAGACGATGCTTTCGAAGGCGCAAACCACACAAAGCTAACAAGAAGTTTTAATGTGCAGCAGGACTGAGCATAAATATAACCAGATAGGACAGTGGCCTGTACAGTCGGTTGTTATTAGCTTAAAATATTTCAGAAATACATTTCTGAAATATTTTATTCTCTGTGTGGTTTAGGTGGCGAGTTCTTGTCATTTAGTGTTGACAATGTGTCCTGCAGCCAAAGCAGCTAAGAACCAATGTTCTGGACAGTAGAGTTGTGCAATACAACACATTTTGGTATCATTTTGGTATGAACACAGGGCCAGTATTGCAGATACCAATAGACCGCCATCGGTACCTGCAATACTGGATCTGCCAACTGTGATTTCCTGTGAGTCTGAAGGATAAGCAGTAAAAAAAGGAAGAATGGATGTCTTTTACCAAGATGTCTTTTGTTGATCGGTCAGGCCGTTGTTTATGGATGAATACGAGCAGATCGAGGAGCAGCTGGAGGAGCAATATAAGATGCAGGTGGAAAACTTTTCCAACTTTTATTTTCTTGAGTCTCAGCGAGAAAAACATCTCAGACAAGAGGTATGTGACTCTGAAATCCTATTAGACTATTTAAGCAACAAATTGTTAACATTTCTGAGACACTGGAAGAAAATCTGAAAGTTGATATGATCTCAAAGAGTTGTTTCTCAATTTGCGCTCTTCTATACGTGCACCAGGTTTTTTTGAGTGTTAAGTACATACACATTTAGAAGTATGGTATAATGCGATAGACCCGTAGACACTTAAAATCCTCAATCAGTGCGGAAATAAGGGAAATTAATGGTGGAAAGTAATGAACAGAAGAACAAGCGGATATGCCACCAGCTTGTGTAATGATAGTAATACATTTTGAACAATATTTTTCAAATGACAACTTTATGGCTTTAGGAAACACTAAAATAAATCAAGAATCAATCAATCAATCAATCTTTATTTATATAGCCCTAAATCACAAGTGTCTCAAAGGGCTGCACAAGCCACAACGACATCCTCGGTACAAAGCCCACATACGGGCAAGGAAAAACTCACCCCAGTGGGACGTCGATGTGAATGACTATGAGAAACCTTGGAGAGGACCGCATATGTGGGTAACCCCCCCCCCTCTAGGGGAGACCGAAAGCAATGGATGTCGAGTGGGTCTGACATAATATTGTGAGAGTCCAGTCCATAGTGGATCCAACATAATAGTAAGAGTCCAGTCCATAGTGGGGCCAGCAGGACACCATCCCGAGCGGAGACGGGTCAGCAGCGTAGAGATGTTCCCAGCCGATGCACAGGCGAGCGGTCCACCCCGGGTCCCGACTCTGGACAGCCAGCACTTCATCCATGGCCACCGGACCTGTGCCCCCCCCCCCCCTCAAGGAAAAGGGGAGCAGAGGAGAAAAGAAAAGAAACGGCAGATCAACTGGTCTAACAGGGGGGCTATTTAAAGGCTAGAGTATACAAATGAGTTTTAAGATGGGACTTAAATGCTTCTACTGAGGTAGCATCTCTAATTGTTACCGGGAGGGCATTCCATAGTACTGGAGCCCGAATAGAAAACGCTCTATAGCCCGCAGACTTTTTTTGGGCTCTGGGAATCACTAATAAGCCGGAGTTCTTTGAACGCAGATTTCTTGCCGGGACATATGGTACAATGCAATCGACAAGATAGGACGGAGCTAGACCGTGTAGTATTTTATACGTAAGTAGTAAAACCTTAAAGTCACTTCTTAAGTGCACAGGAAGCCAGTGCAGGTGAGCCAGTATAGGCGTAATATGATCAAACTTTCTTGTTCTTGTCAAAAGTCTAGCAGCCGCATTTTGTACCAACTGTAATTTTTTAATGCTAGACATAGGGAGACCCGAAAATAATACGTTACAGTAGTCGAGACGAGACGTAACAAACGCATGAATAATGATATCAGCGTCGCTAGTGGATAAAATAGAACGAATTTTAGCGATATTACGGAGATGAAAGAAGGCCGTTTTAGTAACACTCTTAATGTGTGATTCAAACGAGAGAGTTGGGTGGAAGATAATACCCAGATTCTTTACTGATTCGCCTTGTGTAATTGTTTGGTTGTCAAATGTTTAGGTGGTATTATTAAATAAATGTCGGTGTTTAGCAGGACCGATAATCAGCATTTCCGTTTTCTTGGCGTTGAGTTGCAAGAAGTTAGCGGACATCCATTGTTTAATTTCATTAAGACACGCCTCCAGCTGACTACAATCCGGCGTGTTGGTCAGCTTTAGGGGCATGTAGAGTTGGGTGTCATCAGCATAGCAATGAAAGCTAACACCGTATTTGCGTATGATGTCGCCTAGCGGCAGCATGTAAATACTAAAGAGTGCAGGGCCAAGAACCGAACCCTGAGGAACTCCGCACGTTACCTTAACATAGTCCGAGGTCACATTATTATGGGAGACGCATTGCATCCTGTCAGTAAGATAAGAGTTAAACCACGACAAAGCTAAGTCTGACATACCAATACGTGTTTTGATACGCTCTAATAAAATATTATGATCGACGGTATCGAAAGCAGCGCTAAGATCAAGAAGCAGCAACATAGATGACGCATCAGAATCCATCGTTAGCAGTAGATCATTAGTCATTTTTGCGAGGGCTGTCTCCGTAGAGTGATTTGCCCTGAAACCGGATTGAAAAGGTTCACAGAGATTGTTAGACACTAAGTGTTCATTTAGCTGCTGTGCGACAATGTTTTCGAGGATTTTCGAAATAAAGGGAAGGTGGGACACCGGTCGGTAGTTTAACATGAGGTCAGGATCAAGGTTAGGTCTTTTGAGCAGAGGATGAATAACCGCTTTCTTGAATGCTAGGGGAACAGTGCCAGAGGAAAGTGATAATTTTATAATATTTAGCACTGATGGACCTAATAATACAAAAAGCTCCTTGATAAGTTTCCCAGGAAGTGGGTCAAGTAAACATGTTGTTTGTTTTTATCCCACTTACACGCTGTAATAGAATAATAGAAGAATAAACATTAGATCAAGCAGAGTGAAAAAAAAATATGGACTCAATCAACTCTGATGAAAAAAAATATGGAATCAGTCGGTACTTTTTCATTTCCAAAGCTAACACCTGCATCAGATTAAATTTGTTCATTAGTCTGCAGTTGAAAGGAGTGTTCACATCTTAGAGAGCTGTTACACCAAGTGATCATGACTCCAACACGAGAGATGTAAATTAAAACAAGGGAGAGGATTGTCAAACTTCTTCAAGAAGGTAAATCATCACACCATCTAGCAAAATATGTTGATTGTTCACAGCCAGCTTTGTCTAAAATCTGTACCAAGTTCAAAGAACACAATAGAAGGTTGTAAAAGGCAAGCATACTGGTAGACCAAAGAAAACATCAAAGCAGAAAATAAATGAAGAACAAATGGGCGAAAACTGGAATCACCGTACAGAAAATCTAACCAAAAGCCGTCAACGACTAAACAGAAAAAAAACAAGGTTACAATGGGCTAAGGAAAAGCAATTGTGGACTCTGGATGACTGGATGAAAGTCATATTTAGGGATGAATCACAAATATGTATTGGCCAGGTGATGATGCTGGAACTTTGGTTTGATGCAGTTTCAATTAGATTTATGAAGACGACTGCCTGAAGAAAACATGCACATTTCCACAGTCATTGGCAATATGAGGCTGCATGTCAGCTAATGACACTGGGGAGATGGCTGTCATTACATATTCAATAAATGCCCAAGTTTACATCAACATTTTGGACACTTTTTCTTATTACATCAATCGAAAGGATTTTTGGGGGTGATTTTTTAGGATGACAATGCATCTGCCACTGAGCAAAATACAATCCTTGAAGAAAGAAACAAAAGGTCAATGTCATGGCCTGAAAATAGCAGCAATCAGAGAAAATTGATGAAGAATACTGTTTGTCACTCGTTAGGTTCACACTTAAGAGACTGAGATTAAGAGACTGAGAGGTGTTATAAAAGAGGTGGCGCAACAAAGTACTCGAGGTGTGTTGTGGTGTTTTTTTTGTTAGTTTGTTTTTTATTTTCACTCCGCTAGATCTAAAAATAAAACGTTACTGACTACGACAATTAATTTTCGTGATTCTTTTTAGTGTTTCTTAAAGACAGAACATTTGAAGTGACTATAGTTTTGTTTCATGTCTGTTTCCCCCCCTTTTTTCTACAAAATTAAACAACTGAATAAACATCCTTCAAGATTGGTGATTCCGTAGTTTTTGCCAGGAGTTGCAACCTATTTTTGGTCAACTCTTTGGAATGGACTTATGCTGTCTTCAAGGCATAATTGTTTATTTTGCGACACCTAGTGGCCATAATAATTTAATTTACTTGAGGGTGGAATAACTTCTACACTGCATTTAAGATACATTTAGACCTCAGGAAAAGAGAAAATCCAACTTATAACGTCAGCCATGGATCTTCAAGAGGTAGACTTTTGCAAGAATGTAAGCTCGTCATATGGGATGAAGCAACTGTGAGCCACAAAGCTGCATTTGAAGCTTTTAATCTTCAACGTAATTCACAAAACAGGGGTGGAGCAACAGTTCTGTTGGCTGGAGATTTCCGCCAGTGATTCCGAAAGGAACAAGTGAATGCCTGCTTGAAAGAAATCACACTTGTGGTCGGAAGTTGAATGCTTTGGACTATCAACCAATATGAGAGTCCTGCTATCAGGATATCAACAAGCTGGCATATTCTCAGAGCAACTACTTCAGGAGGAAAATGGGAGGCTGAAATCTAAACCTATTGGTCTTTTGGAATGTTTGTAGAATCCCATCAACGCTGTCGTCCCAGACATAGCAATACAATTCCAAGACCGAAACTGGCTGCAAAGAGATATACTCTCTTTTAGGAATGTTACAGTTGATGAGCTGACCATAGACTCTTAAATCATCTGTGAGGAGTTAACATTGTCTACAAATCCATGGACAGCATGGAAGCTCTAATTACTGTAAATTACTTTACAAAATTATTTTATTATTTAGCTCCATCTGGTCTTTCGACTTAGTCTCTTCACCTCAAGGTTGGCACACCTATTATGCTTCTTTGAAACCTTGATCCCCAAACCTTTGCAATAGGACAAGGCTGACGGTCAAACAGCTTCTTCCAAGAGTTATTGAAGCAACTTTGATGACAGACAAGCCACAGGACCCGATATTTTAATTCCAAAAATACCTTTGAACCCATCAGACTTGCCGTTTGAATTCAAACGTCTTCAGCTTCCAGTCAAATTAAGTTTTGCCATGACCAAAAACAAAGCCCAGGGACAATCGTCAAAGTTGTAGGACTTAACCTGAATGACCGAGTCTTTTCACACGGCCAACTATATGTTGGCTGTTCAAGAGTGGGCATCCCCACAAATCTTTTCATCTACTCAGCAAAAAAAAAACAACCAAAAAAACGTGGTCTACCACAAGGCTCAAGACAACTAAACCGAGAGTACTCAAGTCCTTTTAGGATTGTCCAGCTTTTGCTATTAGCTAATAGAATATTAGACCCAATTTATTTTTCTCGCCCGGAAAAGGGTGGAGTGCCATCTCCGGGTTGGGGAGGAGATCTTGCCCCAAGTGGAGGAGTTCAAGTACCTCGGAGTCTTGTTCACGAGTGAGGGAAGAGTGGATCGTGAGATCGACAGGCGGATCGGTGCGGCGTCTTCAGTAATGCGGACGCTGTATCGATCCGTTGTGGTGAAGAAGGAGCTGAGCCGGAAGGCAAAGCTCTCAATTTACCGGTCGATCTACGTTCCCATCCTCACCTATGGTCATGAGCTTTGGGTTATGACCGAAAGGACAAGATCACGGGTACAAGCGGCCGAAATGAGTTTCCTCCGCCGGGTGGCGGGGCTCTCCCTTAGAGATAGGGTGAGAAGCTCTGTCATCCGGGGGGAGCTCAAAGTAAAGCCGCTGCTCCTCCGCATCGAGAGGAGCCAGATGAGGTGGTTCGGGCATCTGGTCAGGATGCCACCCGAGCGCCTCCCTAAGGAGGTGTTTAGGGCATGTCCGACCGGTAGGAGGCCACGAGGAAGACCCAGGACACGTTGGGAAGACTATGTCTCCCGGCTGGCCTGGGAACGCCTCGGGATCCCCCGGGAGGAGCTGGACGAAGTGGCTGGGGAGAGGGAAGTCTGGGCTTCCCTGCTTAGGCTGCTGCCCCCGCGACCCGACCTCGGATAAGCGGAAGAAGATGGATGGATGGATCGATGGACCCAATTTATATAATAAAAAATTCAGTTATTGTCCTCAAGCATTCAAGTGTTAAGCAGCTGATATTGAGGATGCCTCAAAAGTACCTCCAGAATATGACCTGATGGCCCAAGGCAACGCCAGGTACCCCTGTAGTTGTTCTACATTTTTATTTAAAGCGGGCAAATTGTATACCAACAACTCAACATTTGAATATATGTGGATGAAACAACAAATCTAAAGAGCCGACAGAAAAGCTGCTTGGTGTTACTCACTTGGTTTCCTTTTTCTCCTTATGATTTGGCTCTCGTGGTAGGAGGAAAACACTCGAAAGAGGATGGTGCAGCAAATCAAGGAGAAGGATGGCGATTATATGAGTTCATGTGAGACAAATGCACGCACGCACGCATGCACACACATACACGCACAAGCACACACAAAAACCCTTTTAGAAACCACTCGTCGCTTACATTTTTGCTGATATTTTATTATACATTTTCATGGGACAACACTGAAGAAATGACACTTTAGTACAATATAAGGTCAGTGCACAGCTTGTTGACAGTGCAAAATTACTGTCCTCTCAAAATAACTCAACATACAACCTCTACTGTCTTCACTGCCGGCAACAAAAGTGATTACACCCCTATGTCAAAATGTCCAAATCCTGAGACTCTTTAGTGCCTAAGGCGTGAATGGGGATAGTACCGTATTTTCCGCACTATAAGGCGCACCGGATTATTAGCCGCACCTTCAATGAATGGCAAATTTCAAAACTTTGTCCACCTATAAGCCGCCCCGGACTATAAGCCGCGCCTACGCTGCGCTAAAGGGAATGTCAAAAAAACAGTCAGATAGGTCAGTCAAACTTTAATAATATATTAAAAACCAGCGTTCTAACAACTCTGTCCCAAAATGTACGCAAATGTGCAATCACAAACATAGTAAAATTCAAAATAGTGCAGAGCAATAGCAACATAATGTTGCTCGAACGTTAATGTCACAACACACAAAATAAACATAGCGCTCACCTTCTGAAGTTATTCTTCATTCGTAAATCCTTCGAATTCTTCGTCTTCGGTGTCCGAATTGAAAAGTTGGGCAAATGTGGGATCCAAAATGGCCGGTTCCGTCTCGTCGAAGTCATCGGAGTCAGTGTCACTGTTCAGCAGTTCTGTGAATCCTGCCTTCCGGAAAGCTCGGACCACAGTTGTGACCGAAATATCTGCCCAGGCATTTACGATCCACTGGCAAATGTTGGCGTATGTCGTCCGGCGCTGTCTGCCTGTCTTAGTGAAGGTGTGTTCGCCTTCGGTCATCCATTGTTCCCACGCCGTTCGCAGTCGTGATTTGAATGCCCTGTTGACACCAATATCCAGCGGTTGGAGTTCTTTGGTTAATCCACCCGGAATGACGGCGAGTGTTGTATTTGTGTGCTTCACTTGTTTTTTGACACCATCTGTGATGTGGGCGCGCATAGAGTCGTATATCAACATGGACGGAGCTGTGTGAAAAAAGCCACCCGGCCTCTTCGCGTAAACTTCCCTTAACCACTCGCTCATCTTTTCTTCATCCATCCATCCCTTCGAGTTAGCTTTTATGATGACGCCGGCTGGAAAGGTCTCTTTTGGCAAGGTCTTCCTTTTGAATATCACCATGGGTGGAAGTTTCAGGCCATTAGCATGGCAAGCTAGAACCACAGTGAAGGACGACTTCTCATTCCCTGTGGTGCGAATATTCACCGTACGTGCTCCCGTTGTATCCACAGTATCCACAGTGCGGTTCACAGGAATATCAGTTGCTGTGAAATAGTAATCCGTGTGAGGATGGAGAGATTGCGTCTTTTCATGAACCGGATCCTTGTCGCTTAGTAGGAGCCATTTTGTGGTCTTTACAGATGTAAACAGGAAATGAAACGTACGGTAATATCCGCGCGCTTTTTCTTCTTCTACGCGGGCGGGTGGTTGCTTACAGTAGAAGAAGAAGCGCTTCCTGTTCTATGGGGGCGGGTGCTTACCTTGGCGGTTGCTTGCGTAGAAGAAGAAGCGCTTCCTGTTCTACCGGGAAAAAAGATGGCGGCTGTTTACCGTAGTTACGAGACCGAAACTTTATGAAAATGAATCTTAATATTTATCCATATATAAAGCGCACCGGGTTAAAAGCCGCACTGTCAGCTTTTGAGTAAATTTGTGGTTTTTAGGTGCGGCTAATGGTGCGGAAAATACGATAATTGAATTTGGTGTTACTTGACCCCATTAGAGCATATGCAGGGCATCTTCAAATGGACGTTAGCTCTGTAATGCCATCATGGAGGAATGGATGAGGTCTACTACTCCATGTCCAAAAGAGTTAAGTCAATGCTGGAAAATAACAAAACAAATAATAATGGCTCCAGAAAATATTAGAATTTTGTCCCAATTTGTACATTTTCCCTCAGTATTTTGTTGCCAGTGGTTGTGAGACATTAATGGCTATGTTTTTAACTTTTTTGATATATTTGTTATACATGTTGTACACTGACTACTTTACATTGTATTAAAGTGTAATGTTTTCAGTATTATCCCATGAAAATATATAATAAGATATTGGCAGAAATGTGAGAATGAACTCATTTTTGTGAAATACTGTATACAGAATCTCTCTGTCTCTCTTTATTAAAACTGTCAAAGATAAGGCAATTAAACACAAACAAATATTGCATTAATCATGTATAAATGCCAGTGACGTGTAGTCACTAGAGGCAGGTGAGGCGGGGCCTCACCTGCCATCATGGAAAGAAAAAAAAAGTAAAAAGAAAAAAAAAAATTAAATTGTTATATGTATCCAGTGATTATACTATAAAGTTATTTTACATTTAACTTCACCAGTTTTAGATTATTTTTATTCAAAATCGCTGAATTTTCACATTTGCCGTTCAAATACTGAGAAGAGACGGTGCGGTGATCAGCAGCCAGTTGAGGCACGTCACTCAGTTGTGCCTCAACATGGATTGCGGACTCGGCTAACTGCTGGCCTGCTGTGCAGTGAGACCGTATTGCTATATGAACTATATTATACATTTCCATAGTTTAGTTAGCTGAGGTATATAATGTACAGTGTATTTTGTCAACAACTGTATGTGTGTAACGTATTTCTTGTGCTGAGCAATCATAAAACTGCTGCGAAGACACACTGTGTGAGGCTCGCAGTAATCCCGCCTCCTGGTGGTAGAGAATGCACTCCCGCCGTAGAATGCACCCCCTGACGGGAGTGTTGTATCAACTAAAGCCCACACTTAAACTTTCTACGTGCAAGATTGAATCTATTTAAAAAAGTTATTTAATAAGAAGCCAAGAAGTGCAAAAACAATAATGTTCGTGTTGGAGGAGTTGTGAATGACTGCAGGGCCACAACATTAGGTACACCTGCAGACTGCAGCACGGACTTCATATTTCATTCATTCACAACTCCTCCAACACGAACATTATTGTTTTTGCACTTTTTGGCTTCTTATTGAGCTGCTGCATTTTTTGGTTGGGTTGTTTATTTCTTTTGAGTAACTTACTTCTACATTTCTAAAAGGGGAGGAATGTAATAGAGTGATCTATGTTTGTCTGTTGCCATCTCCTGGTTAATGTTGGCTATAGCGTATTGTGGTTACTTTTTGGTTGGCCAACGATTTACGTAGTGTTGCGCACCTGACGTCAAGTGTGTTGAGTCTGTTCTGAAGTCTACAGTAAAGAGACGTACTTCATCACCTCGCCTGGTTATTGCCTTCAACCCAATATATTACATAAAGGTAAGACCATAATAAAGTTTTTTTTTAATTAAATGTGCTTTTTTGTGTGCTACAGTTTGTATGTGTAAAGTTAAAGTTAAGTTAAAGTAGCAATGATTGTCACACACACTACGTGTGGTGAAATTTGTCCTCTGCATTTGACCCATCCCTTGATCACCCCCTGGGAGGTGAGGGGAGCAGTGGGCAGCAGCGGCGCCGCGCCCGGGAATAATTTTTGGTGATTTAACCCCCAATTCCAACCCTTGATGCTGAGTGCCAAGCAGGGAAGAATGCTGGTATGAGCTTTTAAACATAACCCGTTAACTGCTGCCAATCAAATGGTGAATAAGATACTCTTTAGGGTTCATATGTTTGTAAATCTGACTGTGATGAAGTCAGTGCCTCACCAGCCATGAACCTCACCGCACGTCACTGATAAATGCAAATTCATCGCACAGTTATTATCTGGTACCTCTACCTGGTTGATCCTGCCAGTAACATATGCTTGTTTCAAAGAATAAGCCATGCAAGTGTAAGCACACACAGACTGTGCAGACTTTGTACATTTTCATTGGATCTTATTTCCAATAACGCCCAATTTTTCTAAATGTGCACTTACTATTATTTTACTTCCAAATTTTGAGCAAATAAATATTGTGCATTCAAGTAAATTATTTACCATATGACATTCTGAAAATAAAACTGCATTTGCGTGAAAATATTATATATTCAGATGATGAAAGCAAGTAATTAAAAGTGACTATTTAAAGATCAAAAGATAATAATATAATAATATATTCTAAAACTAATAGTTTGACAGCACTAATATATATATATATATATATATATACGTAATATATATATATATATGTATATATATATATATATATATATATATATATATATATATATATATATATGTATGTGTGGGAAAAAAATCACAAGACTATTTCATCTCTACAGGCCTGTTTCATGAGGGGGGGTACCCTCAATCATCAGGAGATTTTAATGGGAGCATTCGCATACCATGGTTTATATAGGGCACAGAGTGGGTGGGTACAGGCTGGCCTAGGGGCGTGGTGATTGGCTCATGTTTTACCTAGGAGGTGTTTCCGTCTATGGCGGCATGTTTCGCTGCGCTTGTTGAGGGATGACAGGTCTGGACGGTAAATAATAAACAGTTTCTCTTTCAAGCATAGGTTGCATCATTTTATTACCACTATTGTAAGGTGTGCTGGATGCAAGAATTTGCCATGTTATTGAATATTCAACATTATTGTCTTTGAGGTCCCAAATGTGTTTGCTGAGTTCTGTGGTATTTCGCAGGTTTTTGTTCCTGAAAGAAGCCTTGTGATTGTTCCATCTGGTTTTGAATTCTCCCTCGGTTAATCCTACATATGTGTCGGATGTGTTAATGTCCTTGCGTATTACCTTAGATTGGTAGACAACTGATGTTTGTAAGCACCCCCCGTTGAGAGGGCAATCAGGTTTCTTTCGACAGTTACATCCTTTGTTGGTTTTGGAGTCGCTCTGTCTGGGGGCTCAGCAAACACATTTGGGACCTCAAAGACAATAATGTTGAATATTCAATAACATGGCAAATTCTTGCATCCAGCACACCTTACAATAGTGGTAATAAAAGATGCAACCTATGCTTGAAAGAGAAACTGTTTATTATTTACCGTCCAGACCTGTCATCCCTCAACAAGCGCAGCGAAATTGTAACAGCATGCCGCCATAGACGGAAACACCTCCTAGGTAACACATGAGCCAATCACCACGCCCCTAGGCCAGCCTGTACCCACCCACTCTGTGCCCTATATAAACCATGGTATGCGAATGCTCCCATTAAAATCTCCTGATGATTGAGGGTACCCCCCCTCATGAAACAGGCCTGTAGAGATGAAATAGTCTTGTGATTTTTTCCCACACATACATATATATATATATATATATATATATGTGTGTGTGTGTGTGTATATATACACACACACACACACACACACACACACACATGTACAATATATATATATATATATATATACACACACACATATATACATATATACATAAATATACATATATACACAAACACACACACACACACATATAATTTGTGTTATATACATATGTATATATGTCCTACATACATACAATGTATGTCTATTGCAGTTAATGAGGAAGATACTGTTGAGGAAAAAAGCCAGGATGGTGAGACGGAAGGATGTCAAATGTCTGATCAACAGCTCCCTCTTAATGACATCATAGCAGGTAAATTAACCAAGTAATTAATTAACTTCAGTAGTTCATTTTCCATGTTTTTACATTAGTGAGTTTACGCTCCGCTGGCTTGATATGCCTCAAACCAACAATATAGAAGGTGGCACAAAAAAGTCACTCACAAAGTGAAGCAGTACACCCCTTACTTTTCAGGAAATATTTTTACTACATCGTAAAGGTGCAGATGGCAGTGGATTCAAAATTAAAACGTTTTCAAACAAAAGGACTAATACTCTTAAGCAGTGCCGGCCCAAGCCTCCATGGGGCCCGAAGCAAAATTTGATTTTGGGGCCCTCTATTTCTGCCAATAATATATAAATAATATATAAACTCATTGCGGCTCTGGCAGTGTTGTTTACATGATCCTATTGTCAGCCTGGCATGTCTTTACAAATGACATGTCATTTATAAAGATATGGGGGTGGCCCAGTTAAGAACATAAATAATACCAATGAATGAACGAATGATGTCCAGAGTGCCACATATGGTTCCTAATCTTAAAATGTAGAAAACATTCAGCTACAAGCAGGCCCGGCCCTAACCAATCTGGCGCCCTAGGCAAGATTTTAGGTGGCGCCCCCCCACATCGGCAGTGAAGTGTATATACTCACAAGAAACCGAATAGCTTTGTCTTTGACCTTTTTTTTTTTTTACTTACAACTATACCTAATATATAAAGGGGTGGAAAAGTTACCTGCAGGGCAAACATTAGCTAACCAGAAGGCAATAACAATGTAAACAAAAAACACCTGCTTAAAAGATCTAATACAAATGTCCCTGAGGAATGTAAGGTAGGAGTACTGTAATTACCTAACGTTACATTATTATTTTCCATAACAATTTAGCCCCCTCCACAATATTAACCCGACGTTAAAACAGAACTAGCTATTTATTGATTAGCAATTGCCGAATCATGTAACATTAGCTTAATGCTAAAAAGCCAGGTTACTATCACATTCTGTAACAGACAAATAATTTCATGTAGGCTAACGTTACCTACCTGCTACCTCTGTCTTTTCTCGTTTCTCCTCCTCTTCTTTTCTCTTTTTTCTTCCCTGGGCACATAAAAGTTTTGGCCGTTTTGACATCTTGTGTTGATTTTTTGATGTGGTGACGTCCAAAAAGAGTCATGATACGGGAAGGGAGGGGGCGCACCGTGCGGGGGGGCGTAATGTTGTAACAAATAATATTTCTATTAAATAGGCTTTACTTTGCATTTTAATTAACGTGGGATTATTTTTTGTATTTAGAAATAATAGTACCAACTTTTTTTTTTTTTTTTTTTTTTTTTTCTCCAACATTTGTGGCACTGGCGTGGCGCCCCCTAATGGACGGCGCCCTTAGCATTTGCCTATACGGCCTATGCCACGGGCCGGCCCTGGCTACAAGAGTGGCCTGGGGTTGAACAGTCCAAGTGATAAAGCTTTGTATTTACAGTAAAAGTGTCATCTTGTCTCATCAGTCTTGTACATATTAGTCTATTACTAGTTTATATTTTTAGTTAATTGTTCATATTTAATGTTTACTTTGTACAAAGAGAGCGCAGTCTACTGAAGTTAAATTCCATGTGTGTTAAACATAACTGGACAATAAAGCTGATTCTAATTCACATTATTATTTTTGGTAACAAAAACCTGAAACAGCAATGTGCAAAAATGTTGACCTAAAATTGTGTTTTTGTACAATAATATATCTTTGATCATTTAGAAATCATCAATCAGACTCCTACTTGCAAAAAATAAAAAATAAGAATTTTTTGTTAATTGCTTTTGGGGGCCCCCTGGTGGCCGCGGGGCCCTAAGCAAGCGCTTAGTACGCTTATGCCTTGGGCCGGCTCTGCTCTTAAGTCATATCCAATTTTTACAGCACCCTTGACAAGATAATAATAGCTATACTAATAAAAAGCTTGCTGAAACTTTTCCAAAATACTGGACATTTTTTAAATGCATACTCCATAATGTAACATGACCTTACTGTGTCTTCATGCATTGTGTTTTGATGTCTTTGAATCCAGGAACAACCATCGCAAACATGCTGGGTGGTGACTCTGATGAGGTAAACTGATAGAAACATTTAACACACAAAATTCATGGTTGGATTAACAATATTTAGCGCTCCATGGCTTGTCTTGTCAAAAGAACCCAGGATTTGGAAATGTTGTCAGATTTGTCACAATACAATTGAGCAGAAGAACCTTTTTGTAGTTTCCATGTTACCATACAGACCCGAAGAAATAGACGACCCTGAAAAGGGTCTCTCTTTTTCAAAACTTGCTTTTTGACAAATATTTTTATTTTATGAACTGGTACTCATAACTCCGTTGGCTGGGCTGGGTCACAAATTAAAAACAATTATTGTCATGGTACATTTGCTTTATTTAGGGATGCATACTTCCTGTGATATCTTAGTATCCACTCAAAAAAGAGAAACATCTTCAGTTTTGTTGGCTTTATTTACAGACATAACACTTTCTATGCTATGCAAAAATCCCCACTGTATACTGTAAAGTGCTCTGCAGGCTATACACTACTGCAATCTAATGTCTTGGAATTGCAAATGTATGCAAATATAATACTTGCAAAGAGAGTCAGAAATGTAAGAAAACAGCATGTAAAAACTGGTTATCATAAGCTCGGTGTTAAGTAATAATATATCAATTTAATTTCGATTTTTTTTATTAAAGAATTAACATTTATTAACACATGAACACACAAAGTTACCGAAAATTGGTATAGCCTACTGGTATCGATTCCCACGTACCAGGAATTGGTACTGTATCGGTTCAAATGTGAAAGATATCCATACCTAGCGACACCGCAACTTTGTTTGTATTGCAATACCAATCCGATTTTTTTCTCCTTTTTTTCTTGTAATAATACATTTGCACGCGTGCACTTTGTTTAATATGGTGTTTAAACAAAAATAAGAAATAAAAACCAGCATGTTTACTCTGTGCAACATAACATATACAGGTAAAAGCCAGTAAATTAGAATATTTTGAAAAACTTGATTTATTTCAGTAATTGCATTCAAAAGGTGTAACTTGTACATTATATTTATTCATTGCACACAGACTGATGCATTCAAATGTTTATTTCATTTAATTTTGATGATTTGAAGTGGCAACAAATGAAAATCCAAAATTCCGTGTGTCACAAAATTAGAATATTACTTAAGGCTAATACAAAAAAGGGATTTTTAGAAATGTTGGCCAACTGAAAAGTATGAAAATGAAAAATATGAGCAAGTACAATACTCAATACTTGGTTGGAGCTCCTTTTGCCTCAATTACTGCGTTAATGCGGCGTGGCATGGAGTCGATGAGTTTCTGGCACTGCTCAGGTGTTATGAGAGCCCAGGTTGCTCTGATAGTGGCCTTCAACTCTTCTGCGTTTTTGGGTCTGGCATTCTGCATCTTCCTTTTCACAATACCCCACAGATTTTCTATGGGGCTAAGGTCAGGGGAGTTGGCGGGCCAATTTAGAACAGAAATACCATGGTCCGTAAACCAGGCATGGGTAGATTTTGCGCTGTGTGCAGGCGCCAAGTCCTGTTGGAACTTGAAATCTCCATCTCCATAGAGCAAGTCAGCAGCAGGAAGCATGAAGTGCTCTAAAACTTGCTGGTAGACGGCTGCGTTGACCCTGGATCTCAGGAAACAGAGTGGACCGACACCAGCAGATGACATGGCACCCCAAACCATCACTGATGGTTTGGGTTGGTTTGGTTTGCATTTCCTTTGGAAATCGAGGTCCCAGAGTCTGGAGGAAGACAGGAGAGGCACAGGATCCACGTTGCCTGAAGTCTAGTGTAAAGTTTCCACCATCAGTGATGGTTTGGGGTGCCATGTCATCTGCTGGTGTCGGTCCACTCTGTTTCCTGAGATCCAGGGTCAACGCAGCCGTCTACCAGCAAGTTTTAGAGCACTTCATGCTTCCTGCTGCTGACCTGCTCTATGGAGATGGAGATTTCAAGTTCCAACAGGACTTGGCGCCTGCACACAGCGCAAAATCTACCCGTGCCTGGTTTACGGACCATGGTATTTCTGTTCTAAATTGGCCCGCCAACTCCCCTGACCTTAGCCCCATAGAAAATCTGTGGGGTATTGTGAAAAGGAAGATGCAGAATGCCAGACCCAAAAACGCAGAAGAGTTGAAGGCCACTATCAGAGCAACCTGGGCTCTCATAACACCTGAGCAGTGCCAGAAACTCATCGACTCCATGCCACGCCGCATTAACGCAGTAATTGAGGCAAAAGGAGCTCCAACCAAGTATTGAGTATTGTACATGCTCATATTTTTCATTTTCATACTTTTCAGTTGGCCAACATTTCTAAAAATCCCTTTTTTGTATTAGCCTTAAGTAATATTCTAATTTTGTGACACACGGAATTTTGGATTTTCATTTGTTGCCACTTCAAATCATCAAAATTAAATGAAATAAACATTTGAATGCATCAGTCTGTGTGCAATGAATAAATATAATGTACAAGTTACACCTTTTGAATGCAATTACTGAAATAAATCAAGTTTTTCAAAATATTCTAATTTACTGGCTTTTACCTGTATATTTGATCTGCTGCCACCCCGTGAGTCACAAAAGGGACTTTTTTCTTGATGACAGATGACAACAGAGCTAGACTAATTGACCTTACACTCTAGTCTTACACTCTAGTTTGTATTGCAGCCGCTGCGTCTCTGCTGACGGCATGTCACGTAGCGTTGAATGGAACATTTTTTTTATGTGAAAGTTGCGGCTTTTGTGTCAGATCAAAGGGATGTTTTTTTTCCCTGTGATATTTAAAAATTAAATTCTGGCCGAATCGATACGGATTGGATCTCATAATAACAAAATAGTTTGACAAAACTCAAAGTACTCCAAAACATCCAGAGAGTAGCAGGGTGGGTGTCTGAAGTCTATCCCAGCTACACTCGGTCTAAGGCAGGGGTCGGCAACCTTTACCACTCAAAGAGCCATTTTGACCCGTTTCACAAAATAAAGAAAACAATGGGAGCCACAAAACTCTTTTGAAATTGAAAATGAAATAACACTGCATAAGTTTTTTTTTTGCTTTGCGCTATGTAAACCAGGGGTCTCAGACATGCGGCCCGCACCTTAATATGAAAATGTAATGTTAGTGCGGCCAGCGAGTTTGCTTGACAGCATCACACTTGCCAACCCTCCCAATTTTTCCGGGAGACTCCCGAATTTCAGAGCAATTATTCTCTCGAATGTCTGCTGATTTTCACCCAAACAACAATAATAAGGGCGTGCTATGATGGCACTGCCTTTAGCGCCCTCTACAAAAAGCTTGCCAGCCTAGTCACATGTTGTATGTGGCTTCTGCAGACACACATACTTATGCGCGATCAATACTTGTTCCATTAGGTACACCTGCGTGATCAATACTTGTCCCATTAGGTACACCTGCGCGATCAATACTTGTTCCATTAGGTACACCTGCGTGATCAATACTCGTTCCATTAGGTACACCTGCGTGATCAATACTTGTCCCATTAGGTACACCTGCGCGATCAACACTTGTTCCATTAGGTACACCTGCGTGATCAATACTCGTTCCATTAGGTACACCTGTGTGATCAATACTTGTTCCATTAGGTACACCTGGGTGATCAATACTTGTTCCATTAGGTACACCTGTGTGATCAATACTTGTTCCATTAGGTACACCTGGGTGATCAATACTCGTTCCATTAGGTACACCTGCGTGATCAATACTTGTTCCATTAGGTACACCTGCGTGATCAATACTTGTTCCATTAGGTACACCTGCGCGATCAATACTTGTTCCATTAGGTACACCTGCGCAATCAAACTATGTATTATGTGCAAGGCAAACTTGTTCAACAGCCATACAGGTCACACTGAGGGTGCCCGTTTAAACAACTTTAACACTCTTACTAATATGCGCCACACTGTGAACCCACACCAAACAAGAATGACAAACACATTTCGAGAGAACACCCGCACCGTAACACAACATAAACACAACAGAACAAATACCCAGAATCCCATGCATCCCTAACTCTTCCGGGCTACATTATACACCCCCGCTACCAACAAGTAGTCGTAAGTAAGCCAACAAAGGCTCCTAATTTGTCTGCTGACGTATGCGGTAACATATTGTGTCATTACTCATTCTATTGTCAAAATTATTAAGGACAAGTGGTAGAAAATGTATTAGTAATCTACTTGTTCATTTACTGTTAATATCAGCTTACTTTCTCTTTTAACGTGCTCTATCTACACTTCTGTTAAAATGTAAAACTCCCTTATTATTCTTTGGATACTTTACATTAGTTTTAGATGATACCACAAATTTAGGTATCGATCCGGTACCAAGTAGTTGCAGGATCATGCATTGGTCATAATCAAAGTCCTCATGCGTCCAGGGACGTATTTCGTGAGTTTATAAACATAATATACATTTAAAAAAAAAAAAAAAAAAAGATTTTGTGATGTTTAAAAATATCGATGTAATCATAGTACCGTATTTTCCGCACTATAAGGCGCACCGGATTATTAGCCGCACCTTCAATGAATGGCATATTTCATAACTTTGTCCACCAATAAGCCGCCCCGGACTATAAGCCGCGCCTACGCTGCGCTAAAGGGAATGTCAAAAAAACAGTCAGATAGGTCAGTCAAACTTTAATAATATATTAAAAACCAGCGTTCTAACAACTCTGTCCCAAAATGTACGCAAATGTGCAATCACAAACATAGTAAAATTCAAAATAGTGCAGAGCAATAGCAACATAATGTTGCTCGAACGTTAATGTCACAACACACAAAATAAACATAGCGCTCACTTTCTGAAGTTATTCTTCATTCGTAAATCCTTCGTCTTCGGTGTCCGAAGTGAAACGTTGGGCAAATGTGAGATCCAAAATGGCCGGTTCCGTCTCGTCGAAGTCATCGGAGTCAGTGTCACTGTTATCCAGCAGTTCTGTGAATCCTGCCTTCCGGAAAGCTCGGACCACAGTTGTGACCGAAATATCTGCCCAGGCATTTACGATCCACTGGCAGATGTTGGCGTCGTCTGGCGCTGCCTCCCTGTCTTAGTGAAGGTGTGTTCGCCTTCTGTCATCCATTGTTCCCACGCAGTTAGCAGTCTAGCTTCGAATGCCCTGTTGACACCAATATCTAGCAGCTGGAGGTCTTTTGTCAATCCACCCGGAATGACGGCGAGTATTGAATTAAGCGCGTAAGCGTGTCTCTTATTGTGATGTTATGAGCTAGCAAATATAACAACTACACTACCCAGCATGCAACGATAGTTACGAGCATGCGCGGTAGCCCTGAGAAGCGTTGTTGTATGCTGGCAGTTAGAATGTGGTTATGAGCACGCTGTGAGTAAACGTTGAGAACTCAGTTAACACGCCTCGTCTGCATTATTTATAATTAGACAGACAACACACTTAATAGGAGCCATTTTGGGGTCTTTACATAAACACACAAATGGAAATGAAACGTCACATATCCCAGCATGCACCGCGCGCTTCTTCTTCTTCCGGGGGCGGGTGGTTGCTTACAGTACAAGAAGAAGCGCTTCCTGTTCTATGGGGGCGGGTGCTTACCTTGGCGGTTGCTTGCGTAGAAGAAGAAGCGCTTCCTGCTCTACCGGGGAAAAAAGATGGCGGCTGTTTACCGAAGTTGCGAGAACGAAACTTTATGAAAATGAATCTTAATATTTATCCATATATAAAGCGCACCGGGTTAAAAGCCGCACTGTCAGCTTTTGAGTAAATTTGTGGTTTTTAGGTGCGGCTAATGGTGCGGAAAATACGGTAGTATCAACTAGATACGCTCTTGTACTTGGTATCATTACAGTGGATGTTAGGTGTAGATCCACTGTTTGTTTGCTTACTACCTAATGAGAAGTTGTCTAGTATGTTCACTATCTTAAGGCCAAAATCATTTTTTTGATTGCAATAAGAAACATGTGTTTAATGTACCATAAGATCATCTGTTAAAATAAAGCCAAAAATGCAATTTTTTGTGGTCCCCTTTATTTCGAAAAGTATCAAAATACATTTTGGTACCGGTAAAATAAGAGCACATTTACAAGGAGGAGAATCTTGTTTTAATTGCCCGTGTGTGTGATGGCGCACAAAATGAAATCATAAGCTTGTTTGTAAATAACTAAATGTTTAATCGTTAATAAGGTTTAAAAACGTGATATAATGTTACACATTGATGATTGACAACAAGGGAAGTCAATTAAAGCCAACATCTCATCCGATCTGTTTTACAAAGTTTAACATCTACGTAATTGTGACAAATATAATAATTTATTTGTTAAATCTGTTTTCTTAAACCACTTTTGGTAACACATGCTACCACTGACAATGACGGCTCTGTTTGATTTATTTTATATTATTTGCCGAGTTAAAGCGCAACATTCAAAACGTATTGCTCAGAAAGGTGTTTTTTTAATGTATTTAGTAGCTTTAGCACTTTTATATGGACCTGATGTTTTATTTTAGTAAAGACCACAGACTGCATCTAAAACACAACAAATTATAAAGCAATTTTTTTTTTGGTTTATACATCTATCTTTACAATAATGTAATTCATTTAAATGAAAATACCTCAAATTGGGGGCATTGTCAGCATTTTTTTTTTAGTTGAGATAAAAAATTAGATTAATTCATTACAGACAATAAATTAATCTCTCATTTTCTTAATCGCTCAATAGTACTATAAACAATACTGTATATTGGGGTCAGTACGGTATCCTTGGTGGTGTAATGCTATGCTTCTGCCTTAGGGTATGGGTTCAATTACCATGTCAGGAAGGGCCTTCGGCATAAAAGTTAAGTCAAAACCATAGCTGTGAAGTAGGCTCGCTTATCAGAAAAAGCTAAAAATTGGGTTCGATAGAGTACATATGACGAAATTCATAAATGAACACGCTTCTTTGCTTTTAAAAGCAGGTGAAAATGTAGTTAACGTGAAATACATCATGTACAGATACAAAATAGGCTTAGCAAATTTGAATGTTATCATCATTCTTGCATCCACATTCTGTGTTGAGGCTTGTGATCCATAATCACCTTTCTGTTTAGACAATTGTTCTCTCTACCATCTCTGTTTTGTCACAACTTTGGGTCAGACCGTAGTACTCCAGATGTTTGCTGACAGCCAAAAACACTGCCAAAGGGAACTATTTAGCTTTAGCAGAGGTGCTAACAGTAATTTCCGCAGATTATCTACTTTTGGGCCATGGCTAACTTTTCTGTTTCGTGAAAACACTATGAAGTACCGTATTTTCCGCACTATAAGGCGCACCGGATTATTAGCCGCACCTTCAATGAATGGCATATTTCATAACTTTGTCCACCAATAAGCCGCCCCGGACTATAAGCCGCGCCTACGCTGCGCTAAAGGGAATGTCAAAAAAACAGTCAGATAGGTCAGTCAAACTTTAATAATATATTGAAAACCAGCGTTCTAACAACTCTGTCCCAAAATGTACGCAAATGTGCAATCACAAACATAGTAAAATTCAAAATAGTGCAGAGCAATAGCAACATAATGTTGCTCGAACGTTAATGTCACAACACACAAAATAAACATAGCGCTCACCTTCTGAAGTTATTCTTCATTCGTAAATCCTTCGTCTTCGGTGTCCGAAGTGAAAAGTTGGGCAAATGTGAGATCCAAAATAGCCGGTTCCGTCTCGTCGAAGTCATCGGAGTCAGTGTCACTGTTATCCAGCAGTTCTGTGAATCCTGCCTTCCGGAAAGCTCGGACCACAGTTGTGACCGAAATATCTGCCCAGGCATTTACGATCCACTGGCAGATGTTGGCGTCGTCTGGCGCTGCCTCCCTGTCTTAGTGAAGGTGTGTTCGCCTTCTGTCATCCATTGTTCCCACGCAGTTAGCAGTCTAGCTTCGAATGCCCTGTTGACACCAATATCTAGCGGCTGGAGGTCTTTTGTCAAAATGAATCTTAATATTTATCCATATATAAAGCGCACCGGGTTAAAAGCCGCACTGTCAGCTTTTGAGTAAATTTGTGGTTTTTAGGTGCGGCTAATGGTGCGGAAAATACGGTAGATACATTATCTACTTATATATACTTTTTTTTTTCAGTCAGAAGACAGTGATAGAGATGAAGAAGATGAGGGCCCGGAAATGGAGGGCTTTTTGAAGGGCGCAGAGACCATGAGGCCTCACACTTCCAAGGGAGGCATGAAACACCCTCTGTTGGCAAAGAGTGATGATGACTTTTGAATAAAGAATACACCTTTTAAAGTGACTAACCCTAACCTACAAAACCCCCTTTACTAGAAAATTGTGACAACACAAAGTCCTTACTCTAATCTGATCACCCAACTGGCCTTAACCCACAAAAAACCCTCTTCTGAAAAAGAGTACACACATTCAAAGTCCAAACTCTTTACCCTAAATTGCACAGTTACTCTTTCTAGAATTTTCATTTTATCTTTGCTGTCCAGCTTCAGTTAGGTCCAGGTTGATCCCAGACAGCAGTTCTCCTCCACAGGAGTGGTTCAGCAACTCTTTCAGGGCTTCATTTACTTCATTGTTGAAGACAGTGCTGAAGTTGCCATTGGGGAAACCACCACCTCCGTCCACGGGACATGAACCCATCGCCTCCTGCACCCATTTCAACTCATTGCTGAGCTCCAGGTGGAGTGCATCAAAGTGCTTCTGTCTTTCTTGGTAGCGGCTGTTGACGCTACTGAGGTTGGAGCTAAAAGACTGCATGTCATCCTGAAGACTCCTCTTCAGGGCCTCCAGCTTACGGAACTCGTAACGGATTTGTGAGAGCTCATGACGCGCCCCCTCACTCTCCTCCTTGTACCAGGCCTCTTTCTCATTATATATAGAGACCATGGCATCGATATCTTCTTGCAGAGAATCATGGGATGCGGCCAAGCTGATAAATAACCGTTCCATATGATCGATGTCCTCAACCACTTGGGCAAAGCGCTCAAAGTTTACGTAGGTGTTGTTAGGCGGCATGCTTGAGTGGGACTTTATTGTGTACTCCCTCAGGCGCTTGGTCTTAAGCTGGCGCCTCTCTCTTTTCTGAAGCTCTTTACCTTTATTATCCTCTTTGTGCTCATTAGGCTGCAAGATTCAAACAATGCATAGTTAATACAGTATATGTTTAAAGTGGCCCTGAGACAGAATCCAAAAATGTATGAGCCATATTTCAAACCATGCCAATCATGGTACTTCGGGCCTGAGCGACTCAAAACATGTGTAAAGTTGATAGCACACGCAAAGCTCATGCGTCAAGTATTGTGCCTCTTAATTAAGCAAAATAGCAAGCACAATACATTTAGGGTGTCTTCATGTATATGCAGAATATATGATGATTTGGATGCTGTAGGGCTGTCTTGGTTGACAAGACTCTGCAGCATCGCGTGGACATCGGGGGCAGTACCTCTGGATTGGCAGACTGGGGTGGTGGTTCCTCTCTTTAAAAAGGGGAACCGGAGGGTGTGTTCTAACTATCGTGGGATCACACTCCTCAGCCTTCCCGGTAAGGTCTATTCAGGTGTACTGGAGAGGAGGCTACGCCGGATAGTCGAACCTCGGATTCAGGAGGAACAGTGTGGTTTTCGTCCTGGTCGTGGAACTGTGGACCAGCTCTATACTCTCGGCAGGGTCCTTGAGGGTGCATGGGAGTTTGCCCAACCAGTCTACATGTGCTTTGTGGACTTGGAGAAGGCATTCGACCGTGTCCCTCGGGAAGTTCTGTGGGGAGTGCTCAGAGAGTATGGGGTTTCTTCGGACTGTCTGATTGTGGCGGTCCGCTCCCTGTATGATCAGTGTCAGA
Organism: Nerophis lumbriciformis; assembly: GCF_033978685.3. Classification (NCBI taxonomy): domain Eukaryota; kingdom Metazoa; phylum Chordata; class Actinopteri; order Syngnathiformes; family Syngnathidae; genus Nerophis; species Nerophis lumbriciformis. The sequence goes on from NC_084562.2 coordinate 36,583,941, forward strand.
GCTTGGTTCGCATTGCCGGCAGTAAGTCGGACACGTTTCCGGTGAGGGTTGGACTCCGCCAAGGCTGCCCTTTGTCACCGATTCTGTTCATAACTTTTATGGACAGAATTTCTAGGCGCAGTCAAGGCGTTGAGGGGGTCCGGTTTGGTGGCTGCAGGATTAGGTCTCTGCTTTTTGCAGATGATTTGGTCCTGATGGCTTCATCTGGCCAGGATCTTCAGCTCTCACTGGATCGGTTCGCAGCTGAGTGTGAAGCGACTGGGATGAGAATCAGCACCTCCAAGTCCGAGTCCATGGTTCTCGCCCGGAAAAGGGTGGAGTGCCATCTCCGGGTTGGGGAGGAGATCTTGCCCCAAGTGGAGGAGTTCAAGTACCTCGGAGTCTTGTTCACGAGTGAGGGAAGAGTGGATCGTGAGATCGACAGGCGGATCGGTGCGGCGTCTTCAGTAATGCGGACGCTGTATCGATCCGTTGTGGTGAAGAAGGAGCTGAGCCGGAAGGCAAAGCTCTCAATTTACCGGTCGATCTACGTTCCCATCCTCACCTATGGTCATGAGCTTTGGGTTATGACCGAAAGGACAAGATCACGGGTACAAGCGGCCGAAATGAGTTTCCTCCGCCGGGTGGCGGGGCTCTCCCTTAGAGATAGGGTGAGAAGCTCTGTCATCCGGGGGGAGCTCAAAGTAAAGCTGCTGCTCCTCCACATCGAGAGGAGCCAGATGAGGTGGTTCGGGCATCTGGTCAGGATGCCACCCGAGCGCCTCCCTAAGGAGGTGTTTAGGGCATGTCCGACCGGTAGGAGGCCACGAGGAAGACCCAGGACACGTTGGGAAGACTATGTCTCCCGGCTGGCCTGGGAACGCCTCGGGATCCCCCGGGAGGAGCTGGACGAAGTGGCTGGGGAGAGGGAAGTCTGGCCTTCCCTGTTTAGGCTGCTGCCCCCGCGACCCGACCTCGGATAAGCGGAAGAAGATGGATGGATGGATGGATGATGATTTTAGAAATGGCCACAATACTGGGTGGAGGGGATGTAAATGCAATGTGACTTAAGGCATTCAGTATTTCAACATGTGTCTTTTTTTAATTCTGACAGTCCAAATAAGTCAACAGATATTAACAATTCTCTCTCCATCGTTTGTCATTTCACAATGACACAGCCAGTTTGCACGTATCTTTAGAGCGTGCTGGAGAGACCCAAAATTAGTGGCCGCTCAACGTTTCAAGCTTAATGATTACATTTACATTGTCTTTAAGATGATATAATTGAATTGATTAGTTTTTGTGTCTGTTGGATTTTTTTTTTTTTACATGGCAGGTTTTTTTTAAATATGGAAAAACTTCTTGCAACACTACATTTTTAATTCCAGCGCACCAAAGTTAGTTCTGTTGGTTTTCCGGAGCATGCCTCTGGCTTATTGTAGCCCAAAAAAATGTGACATTGTTGTGTGCTGCATGTTCCACAACAAAGCCCCACAGCTTGGAGCACGATGTCATGGATGTGCAGTAAATGACTATCTCCATGGTGACCGACGGGGGTACATGAAAAAAGATGGTCCGCATCACTTGTATACTTATATCAATCATGTACGCAGCCTTAGTAAATCAGCTGCAACACGTCTAATAGCACACACAATTTTATAGCATGTACATGTTTTTTTGCACTTCTTGGGGTCTTAGCAGATCAGGCCCTTGGTGTTTATATAAATGGGGATGACTTATCAGACTGCAAAAACGGAGCAGACAAGTCAGAAAGCAGCTCGAAGATGGTCTGTAAAACAATCTAAGAAAGTGGTTTGAATGGAGAAAAAAATGCATAATATGACACATTTAAGTTCATCCATCCATCCATCTTCTTCCGCTTATCCGAGGTCGGGTCGCGGGGGCAGCAGCCTAAGCAGAGAAGCCCAGACTTCCCTCTCCCCAGCCACTTCGTCCAGCTCCTCCCGGGGGATCCCGAGGCGTTCCCAGGCCAGCCGGGAGACATAGTCTTCCCAACGTGTCCTGGGTCTTCCTCGTGGCCTCCTACCGGTCGGACATGCCCTGAACACCTCCTTAGGGAGGCGCTCGGGTGGCATCCTGACCAGATGCCCGAACCACCTCATCTGGCTCCTCTCGATGCGGAGGAGCAGCGGCTTTACTTTGAGCTCCCCCCGGATGACAGAGCTTCTCACCCTATCTCTAAGGGAGAGCCCCGCCACCCGGCGGAGGAAACTCATTTCGGCCGCTTGTACCCGTGATCTTGTCCTTTCGGTCATAACCCAAAGCTCATGACCATAGGTGAGGATGGGAACGTAGATCGACCGGTAAATTGAGAGCTTTGCCTTCCGGCTCAGCTCCTTCTTCACCACAACGGATCGATACAGCGTCCGCATTACTGAAGACGCCGCACCGATCCGCCTGTCGATCTCACGATCCACTCTTCCCTCACTCGTGAACAAGACTCCGAGGTACTTGAACTCCTCCACTTGGGGCAAGATCTCCTCCCCAACCCGGAGATGGCACTCCACCCTTTTCCGGGCGAGAACCATGGACTCGGACTTGGAGGTGCTGATTCTCATCCCAGTCGCTTCACACTCAGCTGCGAACCGATCCAGTGAGAGCTGAAGATCCTGGCCAGATGAAGCCATCAGGACCAAATCATCTGCAAAAAGCAGAGACCTAATCCTGCAGCCACCAAACCGGATCCCCTCAACGCCTTGACTGCGCCTAGAAATTCTGTCCATAAAAGTTATGAACAGAATCGGTGACAAAGGGCAGCCTTGGCGGAGTCCAACCCTCACCGGAAACGTGTCCGACTTACTGCCGGCAATGCGAACCAAGCTCTGACACTGATCATACAGGGAGCGGACCGCCACAATCAGACAGTCCGAAACCCCATACTCTCTGAGCACTCCCCACAGGACTTCCCGAGGGACACGGTCGAATGCCTTCTCCAAGTCCACAAAGCACATGTAGACTGGTTGGGCAAACTCCCATGCACCCTCAAGGACCCTGCCGAGAGTATAGAGCTGGTCCACAGTTCCACGACCAGGACGAAAACCACACTGTTCCTCCTGAATCCGAGGTTCGACTATCCGGCGTAGCCTCCTCTCCAGTACACCTGAATAGACCTTACCGGGAAGGCTGAGGAGTGTGATCCCACGATAGTTAGAACACACCCTCCGGTTCCCCTTTTTAAAGAGAGGAACCACCACCCCGGTCTGCCAATCCAGAGGTACTGCCCCCGATGTCCACATTTAAGTTGATCCCTTTTATGTTGACAACCCGTCTTTGTCGACCAACTCAAGTCACGACTAAAAAGTGTCAATATGAGCTGACAAACATAAATCGTCAACCGCTTTTGTCGACCTAAACTGTTCATAGAAGTCAACTTTCATGTCGACATGCCCTACAGACACAGCAAAGTGGAACATTTGACATTACCTTGATCCATGGGTGATTGAGAGCATCTTGAATAGTGAGTCTTTTCCTGCAATGAAATGAGTCTAAACATTACCATGGCATGTCTGATGCCAGTCTTAAGAAACTCTTACTTCTTATCTCGCTCCAGCAACCGGCTGATGAAATTTTTGGCCAGCTCGCTGGTGTTGCAGAAGAACTCTTCATCAAAGTCATAGTTCACAGCAGAAATGTTCCTGAGTGTGTCCTGTTTAGTTTCTCCAAGAAAAGGAGAAGCACCGCTTAAACTGGAATGAAATAAAAGGTGTGTGCAGTTAATTACTCTGTTTAGGGCGTGAGATGCAGTGCGATCAGTATACGAGGTCAATTTTAGAAGTTGCTATTTTTCACTTGCAGGATGTAGGTGATGACGCCAATGCTCCACATGTCTGCTTCCAAACCCAGTGGCTCATAGCTGACAATCTCAGGTGCTTAAAGAAACCGACATGAACTGTTAAAAGAAAGAACACACAGAACTGCAAATTAAAACAACAACCAGTCTTACCAACAAACTCGGGCGTTCCAAAGATGTTTTTGAACTCCACTCCAGCTTCAATTTTGTGGGCGAGGCCGAAGTCAATGAGTTTGATCCTTGGCAACGGTACTTTCTTGTCTAGTAGCATTATGTTTTCAGGCTGGAGGGAAACACATTTGAGGTGATTGGTTATAAACAAAATATTGAATGACAGCCTCTTGAACCTCTTGTAATTTAACATTTCTATTAACATTATTTCCTCAAGTTATTTTGGGCAGCCGGTGGCACAGGGGTCAATGCGTGTGCCTCGCAATAAGGTCTTGGGTGACGCTAACTCACAAAACACACATTTTGAACAAATTGAGGAAACTCAAATCAGACTTGGGCAGCACCCTGGCACAGGTTCACAATACGAAGGTCCTGGGTTCGATCCACACGCTCGGGTTCTTTCCATACATAGGCCGGCGGGGCAGTGATCCAGCCCTCTGAACCCACTGTCCACTGAGAACCTTTCGATCACAACCCCCTGAACCCCCCGGCCACAGGTCCGGCCGCCTTAGGGACAACCCCCGACAAGCCCGCACCCAGACGACGGCACGTCACCGGGTGTGAAGGACAGCGCGCCAGAGCGCGAGGGCAGACCTGAGCTGACTCCCGACAAGCCAACCACACAACAAACGATAATGAAGCTGGCAAGTTCGCCAGCCCTGACAGCCAACACGTGCCACAAGTCACATTGGCCCACAACGCAAACAAACGGCATCAGAAACAATGGCGACAATACCCCAGACAACAAGCATCACTTGATCAAATCAAAGTAATCAATAAACCGCGACCAACAACCAAACGCAACAGGACCATGGAGACCAACCAGTTGCAGCTCGCCAGCCAGCCCAAACGCCAACACGCAAACAAGAGATATCAACACCTCCCCCACTAAAAGACTCCACTCTCCAATCCAAACCCACACAAACACACCACCGCCCAAACACCCACACCAAACAAGAGGGCTGCGCTGCCCCTGCATCTAGCCACTGACACAGACCTCACAGCGCAAGGCAAAAAAACAAAACAAAAATTAATACCATTTTATTTTAAATACAATTAAAAACTTACACCCCCAGCGATGTCTCTGCCCGGGAATGGCAGGCTACCAGACCGCAGTCCCCGGAGCCCCGCGACGGACGAAACCCAACCGACTCGTGCATGTGATGTGGGAGTGTATAAGGCCCCCAGAGTGTCTACTGTGTTGTTAAAATTAGGAGGTCAGCCATTACAGCCGACGTCCAGTCCCTATTGATGTGTGCACTGTAGCGTGAGGGAGATATGTATGTGGGTGCGGACTAATAATGTGATTAAAAATTGGGGGACAACAAGGCCATGGTGGGTCCTTACTATGCCAAGCTCCCCAAACCTTAAGTGTCTAACATGCAGTTAAAATTGAGGGATGGAAGAACAGGGGACAAGTCAGAAGGACTGGAGCCCCAAGGCATGGAGACATCCTCATCCATCCGCCATGCCTCCCCGCAGGACAATCCCTCGAAGTGTATATGTATACCGTACCGTGCACACATATACACATTCTTACATACATACACACACATACACATATGTATACTTATACAGTATACATACACATACATATACATACACACATTTACAGTACGTACATACAGTACACACATACATACACATACATATACGCATACTTATCCATCAAACACACACATACCCATATATATACACACACACACACACATACACGTACACAAACATACAGAGGTGTGGACTCGAGTCACATGACTTGGACTCGAGTCAGACTCGAGTCATGAATTTGATGACTTTAGACTCGACTTGACAAAATGTAAAAAGACTTGCAACTCGACTTAGACTTTAACATCAATGACTTGTGACTTCACTTGGACTTGAGCCTTTTGAATTGACATGACTTGACAGGACTTGCTACTTTCCCCAAAACCCAAAGATGAAAAAGTTATTTGGGAGCGCTCCGTATTTTTCATTGTGTACTTGTCTATCAGCGTTGCGTGTGTCAGCTGGTGTGGTCTCAGTACAACAGCCAATCAAATTAGATCTGCTTTGTTTTCATCACACAGCATTCATCCAATCAAATTGCAGGACAACCAACGAAGAAGACATGTCCAAACCACACGCCAGTGAACAAAAAATGATACCTAAAATAATTTTGTTTGGGTATAAAAATTACGAAGTGGTCAACACAAAACGGTTTGCAGTATGCAACACATGCGGTTCGAAAATTACTGATGGAGAGGCAACAACTTCCAACTTCGTCCAGCATTTGAAGTTGCACAAAGAACGGTAAGTTTTGAATGTAAGATAACGTTTATTGGCTAAGTAACGTGACTTTTATTTGCTGTGTAGTTAAATCAGTGAGGCTGTAAACTCACTGCTAACGTTATAACGTTATTGCAAACACGGGAATCTGTTGCCGTTCACTACCTTATTCATACTTTTTGTTCAGTGATTTTTTTAAGCAGGGTTACGTTAGTCAATATATCACACGTAACGTTAGACGGCGGTCAGCAGCACCGCGTATTTTAGCCACCTAAAAAAAGACAAAAATAGTCAAATAAAGGTCAGTTAAAATGTATACTATATTATGAATATGTGTACCGTTTTAGCTAGCTTTCTGACATACTGTTGGTTGTTTACCTCAGTGGTCCCCAACCACCGGGCCGCGGCCCGGTACTGGTCCGTGGATCGATTGGTATCGGGCCGCACAAGAAATAATTTTTTTTTCTTTTCTTTTTTTTAATTAAATCAACATAAAAAACACAAGATACACTTACAAGTAGTGCACCAACCCAAAACAACTCTCTCCCCCTTTTGTTCTGGGCATTGAACATGAAGACTCTTCCTTCACTGTTCCGAGTGGCCATGAGAGTCTTGGCAGTGCCTGCCTCCAGTGCTCCAGTGGAGCGAGTTTTCAGCCATGGTGGCATCATACTACGCCCCCATCGTGCACAAATGACTGACAGACTCTTGGCTAATTTGGTCTTTTGCAAATGCAATGCAGCATAGGGCCCTGACATATAAAAAGTACAACTTTTTTGTTATGTTCACGTATATGTCATGTTTTTTCAATGTTAACACTTTTGTACAAATAAGTACATTTGCACTTTATTTTTCAATGTGTTTGTTCTGTAAAGGAATGAGTTAATGTTTAAAATGACTGGTTAATAGTGCTATTATAAAGTGCAATGTCAGCACAATTTTCTTTCCTGCAATTTAAAATGCACTTCTTTTAATACATAAATACAGCATTTGAAAAGCATACACAATCTGTGTTAATATATTAGTCTGTGGTTAAAAGGACTTGAAAGGACTCGAAACTCAAAATGCAGGACTTAGGACTTGACTTGAGTCTTTCCAGTCTTGACTTTGGACTTGACTCGGGGCTTGCCTGTCTTGACTCGGGACTTGACTCGGACTTGAGGGCAAAGACTTGAGACTTACTTGTGACTTGCAAAACAATGACTTGGTCCCACCTCTGCAAACATACACATATACACCTATATGTATATATGTATATATATATATATATATATATAAATGTACACATACACATACTGTATATATAATTACATACATATATGTATATATACAGGTACACACATACATATACACAGATTTTACCGTATACAAAACCCAAAACCAGTGAAGTTGGCACGTTGTGTAAATCGTAAATAAAAACAGAATACAATGATTTGCAAATCCTTTTTAACCTATATTTAATTGAATAGACTGCAAAGACAAGATACTTAACTTTTGAACCGGAAAACGTTATTTTTTTGCAATTATTAGCTCATTTAGAATTTGATGCCTGCAATATGTTTCAAAGAAGCTGGCACAAGTGGCAAAAAATACTGAGAAAGCTGAAGAATGCTCATCAAAGACTTATTTGGAACATCCCACAGGTGAACAGGCTAATTGGGAACAGGTGGGTGCCAGGATTGGGTATAAAAGCAGCTTCCATGAAATGCTCAGTCATTCACAAACAAGGATGGGGTGGGGGTCACCACTTTGTGAACAAATGTGTGAGCAAATTGTCCAACAGTTTAAGAACAACATTTCTCAATGAGCTATTGCAAGGAATTTAAGGATTTCACCATCTACGGTCCGTAATATCATCAAAAGGTTCAGAGAATCTGGAGAAATCACTGCACGTAAGCCATGATATTACGGACCTTCGATCCCTCAGGCGGTACGGCATCAAAAATCAGTGTGTAAAGGATATCACCACATGGGCTCAGGAACACGTCAGAAAACCACTGTCAGTAACTACAGTTTGTCGCTACATCTGTAAGTGCAAGTTAAAACTCAACCCAGAACACAGAATCACCCAGAAATTCTGCCGGCTTCACCGGGCCCGAGCTCATCTAAGATGGACTGATGCACAGTGGAAAAGTGTTCTGTGGTCTGATGAGTCCACATTTCAAATTGTTTTTGGAAACTATGGACGTCGTGTCCTCCGGAAACAAAGAGGAAAAGAAGCATCCGGATTGTTATAGGCGCCAAGTTCAAAAGCCAGCATCTGTGATGGTATGGGGGTGTATTAGTGCCCAAGGCATGGGTAACTTACACATCTGTGAAGGCGCCATTAATGCTGAAAGGTACATACAGGTTTTGGAGCAACATATGTTGCCATCCAAGCAACGTTATCATGGACGCCCCTGCTTATTTCAGCAAGACAATGCCAAGCCAAGTGCAACAACAGCGTGGCTTCATAGTAAAAGAGTGCGGGTACTAGACTGGCCTGCCTGTAGTCCAGACCTGTCTCCCATTGAACATGTGTGGCGCAATATGAAGCTTAAAATACCACAACGGAGACCCCGGACTCCAGATTTCCACCTGAAAAGCTTAAAAAATTGGGCTCCTCAGTTCCCAAATGTTTAGACTAGACTAGACTTAGACTTAGACTAGACTTAGACTTCCTTTTTATTGTCATTTAAATTTGAACTTTACAGTACAGATAAGAACGAAATTTCGTTGCATTAGCTCGTTGTAGTGCAGGATAAAAGAGCACAATAAGGTGCAGATATAAATACATAGATTACTGTACAGATAAATATATTGCACTTTTGCATATGCATCTACGTTTATGGATGTATGTTATATTGTCTTTATATTCCAGCGAGTTAATTCATTTTTGGGGGGAATTGAGGGGAAAAAAATTGAGTTTACTGAGTGTTCTTAAAAGGAAAGGCCATGTAACACACTGGTAAAAATGCCCCTGTGCCAAATTTTTTTGCAATGTGTTGCTGCCATTAAATTCTAAGTTAATGCCATCCATCCATTCATCCATCTTCTTCCGTTTATCCGAGGTCGGGTCGCGAGGGCAGCAGCCTAAACAGGGAAGCCCAGACTTCCCTCTCCCAAGCCACTTCGTCCAGCTCTTCCCGGGGGATCCCGAGGCGTTCCCAGGCCAGCCGGGAGACATAGTCTTCCCAACGTGTCCTGGGTCTTCCCCGTGGCCTCCTACCGGTCCATCCTCACCAGATGCCCGAACCACCTTATTTGGCTCCTCTTGATGTGGAGGAGCAGCGGCTTTACTTTGAGCTCCCCCCGGATGGCAGAGCTTCTCACCCTATCTCTCAGGGAGAGCCCCGCCACCCGGCAGAGGAAACTCATTTCGGCCGCTTGTACCCGTGATCTTGTCCTTTCGGTCATAACCCAAAGCTCATGACCGTAGGTAAGGATGGGATGAGAGTTTTGCCTTCCGGCTCAGCTCCTTCTTCACCACATCGGATCGATACAGCGTACGCATTACTGAAGACGCTGCACCGATCCGCCTGTCGATCTCACGATCCACTCTTCCCTCACTCGTGAACAAGACTCTGAGGTACTTGAACTCCTCCACTTGGGGCAGGGTCTCCTCCGCAACGCGGAGATGGCACTCCACCCTTTTCCGGGCGAGAACCATGGACTCGGACTTGGAGGTGCTGATTCTCATCCCAGTCGCTTTACACTCAGCTGCGAACCGATCCAGTGAGAGCTGAAGATCCTGGCCAGATGAAGCCATCAGGACCACATCATCTGCAAAAAGCAGAGACCTAATCCTGCAGCCACCAAACCGGATCCCCTCAACGCCTTGACTGCGCCCAGAAATTCTCTCCATAAAAGTTATGAACATAATTGGTGACAAAGGGCAGCCTTGGCGGAGTCCAACCCTCACTGGAAACGTGTCCGACTTACTGCCGGCAATGCGGACCAAGCTCTGACACTGATCATACAGGGAGCGGACCGCCACAATCAGACAGTCCGATACCCCATAGTCTCTGAGCACTCACCACAGGACTTCCCAAGGGACACGGTTGAATGCCTTCTCCAAGTCCACTGGGCAAACTCTCATGCACCCTCAAGGACCCTGCCGAGAGTATAGAGCTGGACGGCTTTACACAACAAGGAGACGAAGCAGAAGAACGAGGAAGATACAGCCGTGGCGACGAGGAGTAAAATGAAGAAATACGCTTGTAAGTTCCAAGCCGTAGCTGCGATTGGACCTGGATAGCCTCTGGGAAGAAGTAGTGGACTACCAAGTGCTTGGCAGTGAAAATCTTCCTCAGGAAGCAAAGATTGACCGGTTTTGGGCCATGCTAGGGAGAGATGGAAGATTCCAGACTCTAGTGCATTTGATGAAAGCACTTTTGTGCGTGCCACACAGCAATGCATCATCAGAGAGGGTGTTCAGCATCGTTAGAAAAATAGTGACAGAGAATAGAAGAAGGATGGACAATTCAACCCTTAACTCAACAATGAGTAGATGAGTGTTATGTGTGTGTATATGTGTAAATAAATGAACACTGAAATTCAAGTATTTATGTATATATATATATATGTATATATATATATATATATATATGAAATACTTGACTTAGTGAATTCTAGCTGTAAATATACTTCTCCCCTCTTAACCACGCCCCCCAACCACGACCCCCCCCCCCACCTCCCGGAATCGGAGGTCTCAAGGTTGGCAAGTATGCCCTCAAGGCTTAGTGGTTGGTCCACTCTTTGACAAATCGATGGCCCCGTTTACACAGCACACCAAATCACCCTCAAGTGACATAGATCGGATTTTTTTGCCAGTCTAAATGCTCCAAAGTGCTTCAAATCTGATCTTTTGGCATCAGATTCAGGCCACATGAGGAGGTAGTCCTGAATCCGATTGGAAAATCAGATTTTTTCCAATGTGACTGCAATCTAAAAGCAATGCGACCTGAATGTTACCTGAATGTGATTTTTTTCATCAGCTTTGGGCAACCTACGTTATTCGTTTGCAGTCGCAGTCGCAGTCGCCATCGCCATCACAAAATCCGGTTTTGTTTTTTATTTAAGACGACTGAATTTTCGGTGCATCACTCGTCAACATATAAGGCTACATGTAATATATTAATATGTATTTGGATTCCAAAGAAGTAGCGATTGTTGAAAGACCAGAATTGACGCTGTGGCGTATTTGTTTACATGCGAGTTAAAAAATAAAGCTCCCGTAGATCCTCGTTGATGTCCGTGTCTCCTCTACTTAACAGCCATAAAAGGATTACAACTCTACCAAATATATTACACTATATACATCCATTCATTCATTATATTACTTTCACTTACTTTCACGTATAAAAATGACTAATCTTTAAGGTTTTGCAACTTTTTATTTTATTTTGTAGTTGTGGCGACTTCCTCCCAATCAACTTCCTTTGTTTTCACTTTATCGAAGTGCGCATGCAAGTGACAGCTATGCCACAATGGGGCCATATTGGGGCCTGTGCGCATTTACACTGGAGTCTGATGAAAATCACATTTTACTTGCAGTGTAAACAATCAGCTAGAAAAATTCAGATCTCAAAAAATCCAATTTGGGCCACTTTGGCCTGAAATGTAAACATAGTCAGTGACTCCAATTTCATTGCCTTGCCAAAAACACACAATTATACCTATCCAACAAAACAATAAACCCAACATCATCTAGGCTTTAGTAAAATCTCAAAATTGTACATGTTTATGGTCGTCTCAATTATTTGCTATTTGCGGGTAATCTTGCAACGTAACCAACGCAAGTAATGAAGTATGTATGTGAGAGTAACAATTTGTGGGATGGATTATTACATTTAATTCAGTGCGCAACTTTATAGGTTCTCGTTTAATAACTGTTTGCCTAAATTTTGAGAAAATATTTTTCGTGGAACTGTGGACCAGCTCTATACTCTCGGCAGGGTCCTTGAGGGTGCATGGGAGTTTGCCCAACCAGTCTACATGTGCTTTGTGGACTTGGAGAAGGCATTCGACCGTGTACCCCGGGAAGTCCTGTGGGGAGTGCTCAGAGAGTATGGGGTAACGGACTGTCTTATTGTGGCGGTTAGCTCCCTGTATAATCGGTGTCAGAGCTTGGTCCGCATTGCCGGCAGTAAGTCGGACACGTTTCCAGTGAGGGTTGGACTCCGCCAGGGCTGCCCTTTGTCACCGATTCTGTTCATAACCTTTATGGACAGAATTTCTAGGCGCAGTCAGGGCGTTGAGGGTATCTGGTTTGGTGGCTGCAGGATTAGGTCTCTGCTTTTTGCAGATGATTTGGTCCTGATGGCTTCATCTGGCCAGGATCTTCAGCTCTCACTGGATCGGTTCGCAGCTGAGTGTGAAGCGACTGGGATGAGAGTCAGCACCTCCAAGTCCGAGTCCATGGTTCTCGCCCGGAAAAGGGTGGAGTGCCATCTCCGGGTTGGGGAGGAGATCTTGCCCCAAGTGGAGGAGTTCAAGTACCTCGGAGTCTTGTTCACGAGTGAGGGAAGAGTGGATCGTGAGATCGACAGGCGGATTGGTGCGGCATCTTCAGTAATGCGGACGCTGTATCGATCCGTTGTGGTGAAGAAGGAGCTGAGCCAGAAGGCAAAGCTCTCGATTTACCGGTCGATCTACGTTCCCATCCTCACCTATGGTCATGAGCTTTGGGTCATGACCGAAAGGACAAGATCACGGGTACAAGCGGCCGAAATGAGTTTCCTCCGCCGGGTGGCGGGGCTCTCCCTTAGAGATAGGGTGAGAAGCTCTGTCATCCGGGGGGAGCTCAAAGTAAAGCCGCTGCTCCTCCATATCGAGAGGAGCCAGATGAGGTGGTTCGGGCATCTGGTCAGGATGCCACCCGAACGCCTCCCTCGGGAGGTGTTTCGGGCACGTCCGACCGGTAGGAGGCCACGGGGAAGACCCAGGACACGTTGGGAAGACTATGTCTCCCGGCTGGCCTGGGAACGCCTCGGGATCCCCCGGGAGGAGCTGGACGAAGTGGCTGGGGAGAGGAGAGTCTGGGCTTCCCTGCTTAGGCTGCTGCCCCCGCGACCCGACCTCGGATAAGCGGAAGAAGATGGATGGATGGATGGATGGATTTTTCAGAATACTAAATTTCAGAATAGCCAATACCATAGCAACATTAATTAATGTGCTTTGGCTTCCCATACATTTTTGTAAAAAAAAGTTGAATGGATGGTTGAAAATGTTTGACAATTTTGGAGAGCCTCCAGTATAACATTTGTGCCTTATAGAATATTGTCAAAGCATGTTAGCCAGGAGCCTGAGCTCAGTTTGGGAGGGTTAGATTCCTAGCTCAAGGAGAATTTGAGCTAAGAATTTAATACAAATATATCCAAAACACATAAATATGTACTATGTAAAAACTGCATTTCTTAAAGTGTTGTAACTCTTCACAACTTGGACAATAGTATATAATTCCAAATATTTATAATTATTCTAGTCCGTTGTTTTCTAACCTTTATTGTACATACTTTACATCAGACAAATCTCGTGGCACACCTTCTGTCTTATGAGACTAAAGACAGACTAGATCTGACCAATCTAAGTCTATGAGCATGACCTAAAAAAGAAGCCTGTTTGGATGTGAGGCGAAACCTCTAAGATTTTGAAAAAATTAAGAAAACACCCAACACTGACAATGAAATGACCTAAATGGATGAGAACATCCATAGACAGGTTTTCTATCTTCTACATTTAGCATTGAGCATTGAGCATTTAGTTGTTTGAAAAATTCATAATATTTAGTAAATAGAAAATAACTAAACAAATAAATACATAAATAAACATTTTCAGATCCCCTCTCACGACACAATAATATGTCGCAATAAAGTGGTTGGGAATCCCTGCTCTTGCCATTAGTCTTAACAATTGACAAAAATAATTGAAATACCTGGTTATGTATATAACTTTGGCAAAACATATGTCTGCACATTAGCGGTGTTTAACAGTTATTTCTCTTTACATATTGCATTACTTTCGATGCGAATGGACCTTATTTCTTATATTTAAATTTTTAAGAATGATTTCTATATGGTATATATTTGCACATTATATTGTTCTATATAACTCCATATAATTATATATATATGTGACTGGAAGAATATGTCAAAAGAGACAAACCTTCAGATCAAAGTGGGCTATTTTCCTGGCATGGAGGTAGTTGACCCCCTCTAGGATTTGCTTGATGAACTGGGTTGCCTCTTCCTCGCTAAGAGACTCTTTCTGGGCCAAGAAGTCAAAAAGCTCACCACCAGAGACACTGAAATAAAGACATTTAGCACATAGTACATTTTAGTCAGAAAATCATTTGGATACATGATAATAATGGTCATTGACTGTAGATTACTTCTCTTTATGTCATTTTTGATAAAAAAAAAAAAAAAAAAATCCTAAATACTTTGATGTTAATTTTTTATTACATGTCATGCACAAATAATTTATTTACACATTTGGAGTTTTTTTTACATTGAATGCACGCTCAACGTTCTACTCCTGAGCTTGATAACTTTTTTGCCAATCTAGATATCCCCTTGGTTGATCAGTCTGCTACGGTAGAATTAGAGAGACCAGTTACTGTTGCAGAATTACATGTTGCAGTCATCATTACAAAATGACAAATCCCTGGGACCAGATGACTATCCTCCCAAATTTTTCAAAACATTTTGGCAGAAACTAACCCCCATAATATTGGACATGTACAATGAATCGTTTGAATCTGCCCACCTTCCGCAAACACTTAACCAAGCTTCAATTTCTATCCTCTTATAAAAAGGCAAGGACCCCTTTATGCACCTTGCATCGTCCACTTAGCCTGTTAAATGTGGACTTCAAACTCTTATCCAAACTGCTGGCTTCATGCCTGGACACTATTCTTCCTTCTATTGTTAATGCTATCAAACTGGGTTCATTCGGAATAGGCATTCCTTTTTGAATACTCAACATATTCTCAATATATTGTACAGTGTACCTACTTTTAACACTGAAGACGAAGTGGTATCCGTGGATACTGAAAAGGCATTTGACCGAGTGGAGTAGAATTTTGGCTTTGGTAACAGTTTTATTTGCTCCTTTATTCATCTCCTGAGATCTCTGTCAGGAAAAAATAATATTTAATCTGAATATTTTCTCCTCCTTCGCTCTGCACGGCAAGGTTGTCCTCTGAGTCCATTGCTTTTTGTTCTTGCCATTGAGCCTGTGTCAATAGCGCTTCGAACTAATTCGCTTATGTAGATACAATGTGCAATTGAAAGTCTCTCTCTACATGGATTACTTCCTACCGTATGTCTCAGACCTCTCCGTCTCGGTCCTGGCTGCCTTGAGTACACTCCAAGCATTTGTCCGGGTAATAACTAACTTGGGTAAAAGTGAAATGTTTCCTATAAAGTCTGCTGCTAAGAAATATCCTCTGCATGATTTCCCTTTTGAAATTGCCTCGCAAAGTTTTACATACTTGGGCGTCCAGGTCACACATTCGTTTGCAGAACTTTATAGAGCCAATTTTGTTCCACTGCTGTCCAGAATGCATGGAGACTTTGATCTCTGGTCCCTACTTAATGTATCTACAGTGGCTCATGTCAACTCTATTAAAAATAACATGCAGTCGCAATTTCCTCATATATTCCATTGCATACCACTTTTGCTCCCTCAGTCCTTCTTTTGTAAATTAGAAAGTCAGATTTTGGATTTCTTTTGGAATAAAAAGACTTGCAGGTTACGTAAACAATATTTGCAAATACCCAGATCGTTGGGAGGATTAGCATTACCAAAATTTAGGGGTCATCACTGGGCCACCAACATTAAAATTCTTAAGTATTGGCTGCAATATGAAGGTGGAGACATTTCTAGGGGGAATTTCCGCCCAAATGCAGCTGGTATAGGCTCCAGCTGCCCTGTCACCCCAAGAGGGACCAGCGGTAGAAAATGGATGGACGGATGAAGCATTTGAGCCCCCTTCATTATGGCTGGTCATCGAAGCAAACTCAACTAAACCAGTTTCTCTTAGAGCTTTGGTTCTCTTTCCCATTTGTTTATCTACCTCCTCTTATACGAAAAACTTAATTTTAAAGACCTCATACAGGACTTGGGTTCAGTTAAAGAGCTATTTTGGTCTACAGACTATTTCTAGTCTTGCACCCATCACTGAAAATAATGCTTTCCCTCCCTCTCTTGTCTACAGTGTCTTCTTAAAGTGGTCATTAGCAACTTGGTGATTATTTAGCAACTTTTTAAATAAATGTTCACTCCTAAAAGCCAATTATTTTTTTTAGATATCTACAAATCAGCAGTTTTGTTCATAATACTTTACCCTGGTCCCCAAACTTACTGACTGACACATGCGTTTTTGACACCACTTCCGACTTAAAAGGATTAATTACACGTATATACAATAAAATGTTTCATTTACGCCTTGAGTCTCTGCATTTAGTTAATTCACTTAGGAAGGGTGACTTAGGAGTGACCCTATCTGAGGAGAGCTGGACAGAGATTTTAAGTAGCGTTCATAAGTCTTCTATTTGTGCGAGACACAGTCTTGTTCAATACAAGATAATACATCGTAATTATTATACCAAGTCCGACTAGCTAAGATGAATGACGGAATATCGGCATTATGTTATCGCTGTCAACAGTCTCCAACAAACTTAATAAATATGTTTTGGTCTTGCCCATCCCTGTGCAGTTATTGGACCAAAATGTTTAATACTTTTTCTTTGGTAATTGGCGAAAAGATTAAACCGAATCCTCTAAGGATTGGGGTAGCTCTTCTGTCAGCAAATCCAAAAATAACTTGTTAGCATTTACTACTTTGTTAGCTAGAACACTCATTGTGCTTAATTAGAAGGCTGCTGCGCCTCCCTGCCACCAAATTGGAGAATATTAGGCTGACATTGAATGGTTGTTCTGTGAAATTTTAAGAAGTATGGGGTGCTTTCCTAAAATATGTAAAAGAGACTGATATCCAATTCAACCCCCGATTGAAAGTAATTGAAGTGTAGATAATTGATGAGCCTTTTGTTTGCTTTGTGTTGTGGCTGTTCAGGAGTGCAGTTGTCTGTGGCTTCGTGTCAAAATTTGCCTGTACTTATTTAACTGATGTTTTATATATATACAGGTAAAAGCCAGTAAATTAGAATATTTTGAAAAACTTGATTTATTTCAGTAATTGCATTCAAAAGGTGTAACTTGTGCATTATATTTATTCATTGCACACAGACTGATGCATTCAAATGTTTATTTCATTTAATTTTGATGATTTGAAGTGGCAACAAATGAAAATCCAAAATTCCGTGTGTCACAAAATTAGAATATTACTTAAGGCTAATACAAAAAAGGGATTTTTAGAAATGTTGGCCAACTGAAAAGTATGAAAATGAAAAATATGAGCATGTACAATACTCAATACTTGGTTGGAGCTCCTTTTGCCTCAATTACAGCGTTAATGCGGCCTGGCATGGAGTCGATGAGTTTCTGGCACTGCTCAGGTGTTATGAGAGCCCAGGTTGCTCTGATAGTGGCCTTCAACTCTTCTGCGTTTTTGGGTCTGGCATTCTGCATCTTCCTTTTCACAATACCCCACAGATTTTCTATGGAGCTAAGGTCAGGGGAGTTGGCGGGCCAATTTAGAACAGAAATACCATGGTCCGTAAACCAGGCACAGGTAGATTTTGCGCTGTGTGCAGGCGCCAAGTCCTGTTGGAACTTGAAATCTCCATCTCCATAGAGCAGGTCAGCAGCAGGAAGCATGAAGTGCTCTAAAACTTGCTGGTAGACGGCTGCCTTGACCCTGGATCTCAGGAAACAGAGTGGACCGACACCAGCAGATGACATGGCACCCCAAACCATCACCCAACCATGCAAATTTTGCATTTCCTTTGGAAATCGAGGTCCCAGAGTCTGGAGGAACACAGGAGAGGCACAGGATCCACGTTGCCTGAAGTCTAGTGTAAAGTTTCCACCATCAGTGATGATTTGGGGTGCCATGTCATCTGCTGGTGTCGGTCCACTCTGTTTCCTGAGATCCAGGGTCAACGCAGCCGTCTACCAGCAAGTTTTAGAGCACTTCATGCTTCCTGCTGCTGACCTGCTCTATGGAGATGGAGATTTCAAGTTCCAACAGGACTTGGCGCCTGCACACAGCGCAAAATCTACCCGTGCCTGGTTTACGGACGATGGTATTTCTGTTCTAAATTGGCCCGCCAACTCCCCTGACCTTAGCCCCATAGAAAATCTGTGGGGTATTGTGAAAAGGAAGATGCAGAATGCCAGACCCAAAAACGCAGAAGAGTTGAAGGCCACTATCAGAGCAACCTGGGCTCTCATAACACCTGAGCAGTGCCAGAAACTCATCGACTCCATGCCACGCCGCATTAACGCAGTAATTGAGGCAAAAGGAGCTCCAAACAAGTATTGAGTATTTTACATGCTCATATTTTTCATTTTAATACTTTTCAGTTGGCCAACATTTCTAAAAATCCCTTTTTTGTATTAGCCTTAAGTAATATTCTAATTTTGTGACACACGGAATTTTGGATTTTCATTTGTTGCCACTTCAAATCATCAAAATTAAATGAAATAAACATTTGAATGCATCAGTCTGTGTGCAATGAATAAATATAATGTACAAGTTACACCTTTTGAATGCAATTACTGAAATAAATCAAGTTTTTCAAAATATTCTAATTTACTGGCTTTTACCTGTATATATATAGGTTCTTGAAACCTCTAGTTCTTTGAACTAGAGGTTCCTGTAGGAGTGTGTGGTTTGTGGATGAAGCACCAGTATAGCTCGGTTGGTGGAGCGGCCGTGCCAGCAACTAAAGGGTTGCAGGTTCGATCCCCGCTTCCACCATCCTAGTCACTGCCGTTGTGTCCTTGGGCAAGACACTTTACCTACCTGCTCCCAGTGCCACCCACACTGTTTTAAATGTAACTTAGATATTGGGTTTCACAATGTAAAGCGCTTTGAGTCACTTGAGAAAAAGCGCTATATAAATGTAATTCACTTCACACACTTCACTTCACTTGTGTTTCCACCACATTTCACAGTTAAGAGTAGTTTAATCAGGCTGTTGACGTATGGAGGAGTGGTTTAATATATTTCTACACTGATAACATGTACCGGTAAATAGACAATATTAGGTCACTGTTCTTTTACTAAAAAATAAATACATGAAATACAAAGCAATAATATACAAAACTGTATGATTTAAAAACATATTGTTCATAAAAAGTCAGGCTTTTGTCCGCAACGTCTAACAGTCAGAAAGTCGCCCTCTCAGTAAATTATGAATTCATGAGGGTCAGGCGGTTCCTTGTGGTATATTTCATCTCTAAATAACAATATATAAAAAATAAAATGTAGTGTTTATCTCATGCCGACAACACAAACATATCGGCTTTAGCGTTAGCTTGTCAGTATTAGCATTCTGTTTACTCGGGTTGAGGCTAATAACTACACGAATGGAGTGTCACTGACTACTTTTACAACATGTACTAATGTAAATAGTTAATGATTAATGCCATTTACCTTCATTCCAGTTGTGTACTGCCTCCTTTATTTCACATTTATCCAACAAAGTCAGAGTGGTAAGCAGCTGAGGTCATTGCTTCGAGTCTGGCTTAATACTACGCCGTATATACGTTTAAAAGAGTCCGAACAGTTCTCGTAGCTTCGCTTATTGAAATTAAGTTTGTAAAAAAAAAAAAACATTATTAAACTGCATAGATAGAGTTTGAAGACTATGATTGAGTAAATACACTGCAAGATAGTTCCGCTGATCAGCGTTCTTCAGCACACAAATGCCCCACAAAAGTTACTGCAGGTCGAAAGTTTATTTCATTCTTCATTCTCTTTGTTGTCAACTATGTTGTAATAGAAATGCACAAGAAATAAGAAATGAGCAAGTCGTCCTCGCATAACTTTCCTCCGCAATGACGGTCCTGTATTTGAAAAATATGTTTTAGGAACGCCCCCCAACCAATCAGCGATCTACAGCACAGCCGGCCCCCAAAATGGTTCACCTGTCTAGGAGGAACTCCGAAAGGTTCCTGAAGAACTAAATCTACCTGGGTTGCTTACTTACTTGCTTATGGTTGTCCATCGATTCGATGATGACCATCTTCTTTTATTTATGAGTCTGCTGATGTTTGAAAAGTCCGATCCTGGATCTACAGATGCGGTTACAGACCGGGCATGTGAAGGAGGTGCTGGGGGGAGCAGGGGTGGCTTGGCGAGCATGCCTCTTCATGCGTTTTGCTGCACGGTGTTGTGTGCGCTGTTCCTCAATATAATCCACTCCTTGTGAGGAGTGGGAGCGCCAGAGGTCTCGGCAGGAAGCAAGTTCCTCCAGTGAAGAGGGGTTGATCTGGCATCTCTTCAGTGTGGTCTTCATTTGGTCTTTGAACCGCTTCTTCTGCCCACCAGCACTGCGTTGGCCTAGGTGTAACTGACCATAGAGGATTCTGTGTGGGAGTCTATGGCTGGGCATTCGGATGACATGCCCCAACCACCTGAGTTGATGTTGGGTCATGATGGATTCCACGCTGCAGCTACCTGCCCTCTCCAGCACTTCTGTGTGCGGCACTCTGTCCTTCCATGTGATGCCAAGGATCTTCTGCAGACATCTTACATGGAAGGTCTCCAGGCTTCTCAGATGGCGGCTGTAGATAGTCCATGCCTCACATCCGTTCAGTAATGCAGTGATGCATACTGCTCTGTAGACCAGCACTTTGGTGTGGAGTTTGAGGTTGCTGTTCTGAAAAACCCTTCTCCTTAGACGACCAAAAGATGCTGATGCTTGCTTGAGGCGGTTCTGGATCTCGTCATCCATTGAGCAGGTGTCAGACATTATGCTCCCCAGGTATTTGAAGGTGGGCACTGTGAGCAGCTGTTGCCCTGCTGCTGTGAGGGTTATTGTGGGATTTTGTGGGAGGTCAGCACTGGACTGACAAAGTACCTCTGTCTTCTGGGTGTTGATCGTCAGTCCCATTCTGGTATATGCAGTTACAGCTGCCGAGAGGATGTTTTGCAGAGCCTCTGGTGTATGGGAAACCAGGGCACAGTCATCGGCGTATTGCAGCTCAATGATGGTCTCCGAGGTCAGTTTGGTAGTTGCCTGTAGCCTCCTGATGTTAAACAGGCTACCATCAAGCCTGAAGTCTATGGTAACTCCAGCCTGCTCCTCCATCCCCCTACGTAGCAGTGTTGTGACACAGACGAGGAAGATGTTGAAGAGAACTGGAGCCAGCACACAGCCCTGCCTCACTCCAGTTTTCACACCAAAGGGCTCTGAGTTGTGTCTTCCCACTACCACTCGGGCCATCATCCCAGAATGGAACTGTGCAAGGATGGTGAGAAACTTGGGTGGACACCCAAATCTCTTCAGGACTTGCCACAGTAGGTCCCTGCTCACTGTGTCAAATGCCTTTGAAAGGTCGACAAAGGCAATGTACAAGTCCTTGTGCTGCTCCCGGCATTTCTCTTGGAGCTGACGTGTCACAAAGATCATGTCAACTGTCCCCCTGTCCTTCCGAAAACCACACTGCGACTCTGGGGTGACCCGTTCTGATATTGCGGGGATGAGTCTGCGGAGCAGGACCTTGGCAAGGACCTTTCCAGCAACGGCCAACAGAGAGATACCCCTACTATTGGAGCAGATGGATTTGTCTCCTTTGTTCTTGTAGATGGTCACAATGTTGGCATCTTTCCACTGTTGCGGGACACACTCTCGTCTCCACACCTCTGAAATGTAGAGATGCAGTGTCCGTGTACAGAGGTAGCCTCCTTCTTTTGATCTACAGCACAGCCGGCCCCCAAAATGGTTCACCTGTCTAGGAGGAACTCCGAAAGGTTCCTGAAGAACTAAATCTACCTGGGTAGTTTTTGGTGGAAACACAGGGGAAACTTTATTTACCCGTTTAAGTGGGAAAGTTCCTGAAAAAGTTCCGGCGGTGGAAAAGGGCCTTTTGAGAGGTGCTGCAAAGAGGAATGGACAAAGAGGAATGGGCGATACAGTCCAAAGATAGATGTGCCAAGCTTGTGGCATTGTATTCAAAAGGTGCATTTGATTGATTGATTGAAACTTTTATTAGTAGATTGCACAGTGAAGTACATATTCCGTACAATTGACCACTAAATGGTAACACCCGAATACGTTTTTCAACTTGTTTAAGTCGCGGTCCACTTAAATTGATACATGATACAGATATATACTATCAAATATATACTAACATCATAATACAGTCATCACACAAGATAATCATCAGAGTATATACATTGAATTATTTACATTATTTACAATCCGGGGTGTGGGATATTGAGGGGGGAGGGGGTTAGGTTTGGTTGGTATCAACACTTCAGTCATCAACAATCAGCATCAACAATTGCATCATCAGAGAAATGGATATTGGACTGACTTGGTAGGATATGTACAGCGAGTAGTGTACATAGAGAGAGAGATCAGAAAGTATAAGAAAAAGTGTCTACATTTGATTGTTTGATTGTTTACATTTGATTAATTACAATCCGAAGAGGTATTATGTGGAAGGGAGGGTGTTAGTTTAGGGTTGAAGTTGCCTGGAGGTGTTCTTTTAGTGCGGTTTTGAAGGAGGATAGAGATGCCCTTTCTTTTACACTTGTTGGGAGTGCATTCCATATTGCTGTGGCATAGAAAGAGAATGAGTTAAGACCTTTGTTAGTTCGGAATCTGGGTTTAACGTGGTTAGTGGAGCTCCCCCTGGTGTTGTGGTTATGGCGGTCATTTACGTTAAGGAAGTAGTTTGACATGTACCGTATTTTCCGCACCATTAGCCGCACCTAAAAACCACAAATTTACTCAAAAGCTGACAGTGCGGCTTTTAACCCGGTGCGCTTTATATATGGATTAATATTAAGATTCATTTTCATAAAGTTTCGGTCTCGTAACTACGGTAAACAGCCGCCATCTTTTTTCCCGGTAGAACAGGAAGCGCTTCTTCTTCTACGCAAGCAACCGCCAAGGTAAGCACCCGCCCCCATAGAACAGGAAGCGCTTCTTCTTCTACTGTAAGCAACACCCGCCCGCGCAGAAGAAGAAAAAGCGCGCGGATATTACCGTACGTTTCATTTCCTGTTTACATCTGTAAAGACCACAAAATGGCTCCTACTAAGCGACAAGGATCCGGTTCATGAAAAGACGCAATCTCTCCATCCGCACACGGATTACTATTTCACAGCAACTGATATTCCTGTGAACCGCACTGTGGATACAACGGGAGCACGTACGGTGAATATTCGCACCACAGGGAATGAGAAGTCGTCCTTCACTGTGGTTCTAGCTTGCCATGCTAATGGCCTGAAACTTCCACCCATGGTGATATTCAAAAGGAAGACCTTGCCAAAAGAGACCTTTCCAGTCGGCGTCATCATAAAAGCTAACTCGAAGGGATGGATGGATGACGAAAAGATGAGCGAGTGGTTAAGGGAAGTTTACGCGAAGAGGCCGGGTGGCTTTTTTCACACAGCTCCGTCCATGTTGATATACGACTCTATGCGCGCCCACATCACAGATGGTGTCAAAAAACAAGTGAAGCACACAAATACAACACTCGCCGTCATTCCGGGTGGATTAACCAAAGAACTCCAACCGCTGGATATTGGTGTCAACAGGGCATTCAAATCACGACTGCGAACGGCGTGTGAACAATGGATGACCGAAGGCGAACACACCTTCACTAAGACAGGCAGACATCGCCGGACGACATACGCCAACATTTGCCAGTGGATCGTAAATGCCTGGGCAGATATTTCGGTCACAACTGTGGTCTGAGCTTTCCGGAAGGCAGGATTCACAGAACTGCTGAACAGTGACACTGACTCCGATGACTTCGACGAGACGGAACCGGCCATTTTGGATCCCACATTTGCCCAACTTTTCAATTCGGACACCGAAGACGAAGAATTCGAAGGATTTACGAATGAAGAATAACTTCAGAAGGTGAGCGCTATGTTTATTTTGTGTGTTGTGACATTAACGTTCGAGCAACATTATGTTGCTATTGCTCTGCACTATTTTGAATTGTATTATGTTTGTGATTGCACATTTGCGTACATTTTGGGACAGAGTTGTTAGAACGCTGGTTTTTAATATATTATTAAAGTTTGACTGACCTATCTGACTGTTTTTTTGACATTCCCTTTAGCGCAGCGTAGGCGCGGCTTATAGTCCGGGGCGGCTTATAGGTGGACAAAGTTTTGAAATATGCCATTCATTGAAGGTGCGGCTAATAATCCGGTGCGCCTTATAGTGCGGAAAATACGGTACTTCGGTATCAGGGAGGTGTAGTGGATTTTATAGACTAGGCTCAGTGCAAGTTGTTTTACTCTGTCCTCCACCCTGAGCCGGCCCACTTTGGAGAAGTGGATAGGAGTGAGGTGGGATCTGGGGTGGAGGTCTAGAAGTAATCTGACTAGCTTGTTCTGGGATGTTTGGAGTCTAGATTTGAGGGATTTGGAGGTGCTAGGGTACATCATCAACAAAGTATTGAGCAAAGGCTGTGAATACTTGCGTACATGTCATTTGTTTTAGTTTTTTTATTTCTAATAAATTTGCAAAATTTAAAACAAGTTTTCTAACATTGTCATTATGGGGTATTGTGTGTCGAATTTTGAGCACAAACAAATAATGTACTCCATTTTGGAATAAAGCTGTAACATAACAAAATGTGGAAAAAGCACTGTGAATACTTTCTGGATTCACTGTACCTATTACATGTGATTAATGTGGAGCTTTTGATTTATTTATTGCAGAAGCTAATGGGGATCATAATAAACAAATCAAATTGGGTACTTACAGCTCCAGGATGAGAACTACATCGGTGCGGTTCTCGTAGACGTCATGCAGCGTGACAATGTTCGGATGCTGAGTCTGCTGCAGGATCTGCACCTCACGCTCTATCTCCTCTAGTCGAACGCCACGAGAGCTGGCTATACTCTGTCGCTTCTTGATGAACTTGGCAGCAAATTCCTGTCCCGTTCTTTTCTCTCTGCATTGCTTTACAATGGCAAACTGCCCGCTAAAACACAGGAGGCACACAATAGCATGTCTGAAGTGAACATTGACATTCGGTAGTGAATAATAATAAAGAAGTCACATTTATTGTAATACATGTGACTTTTGTATTGGCCCATCAGGGTTCCTTCCACAAGCACACGCCGTTGATGACACACTGACGGTCGGAGAACCAGGGGAGTCAAATCTGAGGTGTTGAGCTGCCCATTAGCTTTTAACAAATTGTTAAAGGCCTACTGAAATGCGATTTTCTTATTTAAACGGGGATAGCAGGTCCATTCTATGTGTCATACTTGATCATTTCGCGATATTGCCATTTTTTTTTTGCTGAAAGGATTTAGTAGAGAACATTGACGATAAATTTCGCAACTTTTGGTCGCTGATAAAAAAGCCTTGTCTGTACCGGAAGTAGCAGACGAGTAGCGTGACGTCACAGGTTGTGGAGCTCCTCACATCTGCACATTGTTTACAATCATGGCCTCCAGCAGCGAGAGCGATTCGGACCGAGAAAGCGACAATTTCCCCATTAATTTGAGCGAGGATGAAAGATTTGTGGATGAGGAAAGTGAGAGTGAAGGACTAGAGGGCAGTGGGAGCGATTCAGATAGGGAAGATACTGTGAGAGGCGGGTGGGACCTGATATTCAGCTGGGAATGACTAAAAAAGTAAATAAACACAAGACATATATACAGGTAAAAGCCAGTAAATTAGAATATTTTGAAAAACTTGATTTATTTCAGTAATTGCATTCAAAAGGTGTAACTTGTACATTATATTTATTCATTGCACACAGACTGATGCATTCAAATGTTTATTTCATTTAATTTTGATGATTTGAAGTGGCAACAAATGAAAATCCAAAATTCCGTGTGTCACAAAATTAGAATATTACTTAAGGCTAATACAAAAAAGGGATTTTTAGAAATGTTGGCCAACTGAAAAGTATGAAAATGAAAAATATGAGCATGTACAATACTCAATACTTGGTTGGATCTCCTTTTGCCTCAATTACTGCGTTAATGCGGCGTGGCATGGAGTCGATGAGTTTCTGGCACTGCTCAGGTGTTATGAGAGCCCAGGTTGCTCTGATAGTGGCCTTCAACTCTTCTGCGTTTTTGGGTCTGGCATTCTGCATCTTCCTTTTCACAATACCCCACAGATTTTCTATGGGGCTAAGGTCAGGGGAGTTGGCGGGCCAATTTAGAACAGAAATACCATGGTCCGTAAACCAGGCACGGGTAGATTTTGCGCTGTGTGCAGGCGCCAAGTCCTGTTGGAACTTGAAATCTCCATCTCCATAGAGCAGGTCAGCAGCAGGAAGCATGAAGTGCTCTAAAACTTGCTGGTAGACGGCTGCGTTGACCCTGGATCTCAGGAAACAGAGTGGACCGACACCAGCAGATGACATGGCACCCCAAACCATCACTGATGGTGGAAACTTGACACTAGACTTCAGGCAACGTGGATCCTGTGCCTCTCCTGTCTTCCTCCAGACTCTGGGACCTCGATTTCCAAAGGAAATGCAAAATTTGCATGGTTGGGTGATGGTTTGGGGTGCCATGTCATCTGCTGGTGTCGGTCCACTCTGTTTCCTGAGATCCAGGGTCAACGCAGCCGTCTACCAGCAAGTTTTAGAGCACTTCATGCTTCCTGCTGCTGACCTGCTCTATGGAGATGGAGATTTCAAGTTCCAACAGGAATTGGCACCTGCACACAGCGCAAAATCTACCCGTGCCTGGTTTACAGACCATGGCATTTCTGTTCTAAATTGGCCCGCCAACTCCCCTGACCTTAGCCCCATAGAAAATCTGTGGGGTATTGTGAAAAGGAAGATGCAGAATGCCAGACCCAAAAACGCAGAAGAGTTGAAGGCCACTATCAGAGCAACCTGGGCTCTCATAACACCTGAGCAGTGCCAGAAACTCATGGACTCCATGCCACGCCGCATTAACGCAGTAATTGAGGCAAAAGGAGCTCCAACCAAGTATTGAGTATTGTACATGCTCATATTTTTCATTTTCATACTTTTCAGTTGGCCAACATTTCTAAAAATCCCTTTTTTGTATTAGCCTTACACAATATTCTAATTTTGTGACACACGGAATTTTGGATTTTCATTTGTTGCCACTTCAAATCATCAAAATTAAATGAAATAAACATTTGAATGCATCAGTCTGTGTGCAATGAATAAATATAATGTACAAGTTACACCTTTTGAATCCAATTACTGAAATAAATCAAGTTTTTCAAAATATTCAAATTTACTGGCTTTTACCTGTATACTCTATTAGCCACAACACAACCAGGCTTGTATTTAATATGCCACAAATTAATCTCGCATAACAAACACCTCCCCCCTCTCATCCATATAACCCGCCAATACAACTCAAACACCTGCACAACACACTCAATCCCACAGCCCAAAGTTCATACAGCACATATATTTCCCCAAAGTCCCCAAAGTTACGTACGTGACATGCACATAGCGGCACGCATGTACGGGCAAGCGATCAAATGTTTGGAAGCCGCAGCTGCATGCGTACTCACGGTACCGCGTCTGCGCATCCAACTCAAAGTCCTCCTGGTCAGAGTCTCTGTTGTCCCAGTTCTCCACAGGCCAATGGTAAAGCTTGACTGTCATCTTTCGGGAATGTAAACAATGAAACACCGTCTGTGTTTGTGTTGCTGCAGCCGCCCGCAATACACCGCTTCCCACCTACAGCTTTCTTCTTTGCTGTCTCCATTGTTTATTGAACAAATTGCAAAAGATTCACCAACACAGATGTCCAGACTACTGTGGAATTTTGCGATGAAAACAGACGACTTAATAGCTGGCCACCATGCTGGCCCAAAATGTCCTTTA
The DNA here is from genome assembly GCF_033978685.3 of Nerophis lumbriciformis. Lineage (NCBI taxonomy): Eukaryota > Metazoa > Chordata > Actinopteri > Syngnathiformes > Syngnathidae > Nerophis > Nerophis lumbriciformis. The sequence goes on from NC_084562.2 coordinate 36,612,100, forward strand.
CAATCCGTGACTTCACGTGCCGGCGTCATCATACCGAGACGTTTTCAGCAGGATATTTCACGCGAAATTTAAAATTGCACTTTAGTGAGCTAACCCGGCCGTATTGGCATGTGTTGCAATGTTAAGATTTCATCATTAATGTATAAACTATCAGACTGCGTGGTCGGTAGTAGTGGGTTTCAGTAGGCCTTTAAGGACTTCACCACACCACCACACTGCTCAGGAAGCATTAAATGCCTTACTTTTGAGAAATAATGGCACATCTGTCATGATATTATTATTTATTTTCCATTTCATAAACAACATTGCAGCAAATTGAATTGATAGTGTGCAAAACATTGTACGGCCACGCTGCGTATATGAACCCGTGACGTGGGTGACTTTTACACCAGGTGAGGCATAGATGCCTTGGTGCAACCCAGGTGGTTCGGTCCCCTGCCTTTATCCCATTCCACACGAGGACGCAAACCCTGGTCGTCCGCGTGGGATAAAAGTAGGTGGGGCGAATCGCCTGAGTTAAAGTACGTTAGTGAACCTCACTCCCCGACAGCTTCAAAAATAGTGCTGGCTGTCGAGTTGGTCAGCCTGGACTTTTAGCTCGGTGGTCAGCATGCTCACCTCTGATGCTGACAAGCGGGTTTTGCGTCCGTGTCCCCGAGCAGAATGGGATACAGGCAGGGACTGAACCCCCTGGGTTACATTTGTAATAATTGTTTTAATTTAAATTTTTTTTTACCTAATTTCATATGCTTTCATTGTTAATACGGGTTGTACATTAAAATGAGAAAAGAAGGGAGTAATTCACTTTCATAAAAATGTTATAATAACGATTTCATGATATGGATTGTTTTATCAAATACATTTTTGTCCTATTTGCTGTAATAAAATAAATAATGTTTTTCTTGCCTGGGTTAGGGTTAGGGTTAGGGTTAGGGTTAGGGTTAGGGTTAACCTAAAAACGCCATAAAAATCTAAGTTTGCTTTCCCAAAAAGGGCATAAAAACCTAGGGTTAGGGTTAGGGTTAGGGTTAGGGTTAGGGTTAACCCTAACCCTTAACCCTAACCCTAACCCTAACCCTAACCCTAACCCTAACCCTAGGTTTTTATGCCCTTTTTGTGAAAGCAAACTTAGATTTTTATGGCAAACACACAAAATATGCAATACATTTTTGATGTGAAGTAATTGGAGACCTTTCCATAGATTTGAATCATTATTTTATCAAATACATTTTTGTCCTATTTGCTGTAATAAAATAAATAATGTTTTTCTTGCCTGGGTTAGGGTTAGGGTTAGGGTTAGGGTTAGGGTTAACCTAAAAACGCCATAAAAATCTAAGTTTGCTTTCACAAAAAGGGCATAAAAACCTAGGGTTAGGGTTAGGGTTAGGGTTAGGGTTAGGGTTAACCCTAACCCTTAACACTAACCCTAACCCTAACCCTAACCCTAACCCTAACCCTAACCCTAGGTTTTTATGCCCTTTTTGTGAAAGCAAACTTAGATTTTTATGGCAAACACACAAAATATGCAATACATTTTTGATGTGAAGTAATTGGAGACCTTTCCATAGATTTGAATCATTATTGTTTTTGAACAATGACTGCTTTAAATTAAAAAAAAAAACAGCCTGCATGACAATTTTGTGCTATTAGAGACAACATTGCAACTTTTTCCCATTACATTTCACCTGTTTGTTATTTTATTCCACTTTTTTTATGTTTTTTTAAATAGTATTTGTAGAATGTGCCATGGGCTGTTAAAAAATGAGCTGCAGGCCGCAAATGGCCACCAGGCCACACATTGAACACCGGTGGCCTAGATGTTTTGTAAGCTAACACCACCCTTCTGTCAGTGTGACAGCAACCCTGGTATGCTGCTAAAAATAGAACCTTTTTAAATAGAAGCCTGACTTGTAAAACGGTTTCTCTCTAATACTGAAACTGTAACAGGACAAATATCATATATGGTAGTTACAACATTTAATGACATACTGCAGTTTTCCTCCACAACATGCAAGCTGAGTGACACGAAGAAGACTTTCAAACTACACTAGACCAAGTTATGAATGTTTATTCTGATGTGCTAGACAATTATCGACTGTTAATTCATATCCACAGTAACTTTTGTACACTAATGCTTGTACAATACCTTCCCAACTCTTCACCGATTTCATAGAAATCTTCAACTTTGTTTTGCTTGAAAACGTCCATACTAGGAGTCCTCGCCGACGTTTATAAGTCCACCTTTTTCTCTCCAAACATGCCAAGACTAACACAAAGCTGACGTTGATCAATACGTTTGAAATGCGTCGACGACAAGAGGAGCCTCCTGCAAAGTCACTTTTGTGAAGAGGACACGTCTGACTGCGTTATAAATAGTGTTGGTCACTCAGTCCTCCAGGGACAGGGGACCACCACTTATGGCAGGGGTGTCCAAAGTGTGGCTCGGGGGCCATTTTTGGTCCTAAATTTTTTTTATTGGCCCATTAAATGGCAACATTTTTATTTTAGCAATCTCTTGTTTAGAACCACAATTGGAGTCGAAGAGTTTGTGTGTGTGGTTTCGTCCTTACTGCCTTAGTCTGTTTTTTTGTTCGGAGATAAGACATTTTATGACCTCTAAGCATTCTTGGGGCTTATTGGGAATATCTACAAACCCCCACCTTTTTCTGTCAATAGGATAAAGACTGCTGTGATGATGGGTTTCTTTTATGATTTATGTTTTTACTGGCCTTATCCAATGCTTAACCAAAACATTCCTATCCACAATCAGATAGAGTTTGTATTTGCCTGTCTTCTTCTCCCTCCCCCTCCCAGGAGACAGGACATTTTGCCCTGCCTCCTCTCTCATTCCAAACAGCTCTAAAGTTCCAGAAAGAGTTTGTTTGTTCTCTCTCTCTCTCTCTCTCTCTCTCTCTCTCTCTTTTGCTTTCTCTCTCTCTTCTCTCAAACACTATAAAGTTAAAGTTTGACTCAGATTTTAAATTCGAAAAACAAATCAGCAGCGTCGTTCAAAAAAGCTTTTATCAATTACGCCAAATAGCGAAAGTGAAACCGCTTCTATCAAGCCATGATCTTGAGAAATTAATCCACGCTTTTATCTCGACTCGTCTTGATTATTGTAATGCCCTGTATGTTGGCATTAGCCAGGCCTCCCTCGCCCGCCTGCAGCTCGTGCAGAACTCTGCTGCTCGTCTGCTAACACAGACCCGCAGACGTGAGCACATCACCCCTATTTTAGCGTCCCTTCACTGGCTCCCTGTGCGTTACCGAATACATTTTAAACTCCTTTTATTTGTTTTTAAATGTCTAAACAACCTCGCGCCAACCTATCTCTCCGACCTCCTTCAGCCTTACTGCCCCACCCGATCCTTAAGATCAGCCGATCAGCTGCTGTTGTCGGTCCCTGACACAAGGCTGAAGCTTAGAGGTGACAGAGCTTTCGCCGTTGCTGCTCCCAAGCTCTGGAACGACCTACCCCTGAGTGTTAGACAAGCCTCCTCTCTTCCTGTTTTTAAATCTCTCTTAAAAACATACTTTTATTCCATGGCTTTTAACACTGAGTGATATCCATCCTGCAATGGCGCCCCATAATACACCTGCTGTGATCCTGTTTTTATGTTTTTATGTTTTTATTAATTCTATTTTAATTATTTATTTTTTATCGTGTTCTGTTTGTGTTGTGTTGTGTTTGCTCGGTACTCGTTTTATCTTTTAACCTGCTCATTGTACAGTACTTTGGCTACCCCTGTGGTAAATTTTAAATGTGCTCTATAAATAAAGTTGATTTGATTTGATTTGACTATGCTTCCATGTACGAAATTAGTCTGATTTTAGGCGCGTATTTCCTTTTAGCGCGGATAAATATTGCTTTTCCGGTTTACCAATGACGTCCCACTAGATGTCTGTAGCTCCTAATAAGTTAACAGCCGAGCTCTGTTGTGATGTCTGCTGTAATATTGACACAGATGATACAAAACCCAAAACCAGTGAAGTTGGCATGTTGTGTAAATCGTAAATAAAAACAGAATTCAATGATTTGCAAATCCTTTTCAACCTATATTCAGTTGAACACACTGCAAAGACAAGATACTTAACGTTCGAACAGGTAAACATTTTTATTTTTTGCAACTTAAAGGCCTACTGAAACCCACTACTACCGACCGCAGTCTGATAGTTTATATATCAATGATGAAATCTTAACATTGCAACACATGCCAATACGGCCGGGTTAGCTTACTAAAGTGCAATTTTAAATTTTGCGCGAAATATCCTGCTGAAAACGTCTCGGTATGATGACGTCAGCGCGTGACGTCGCGGATTGTAGAGGACATTTTGGGACAGCATGGTGGCCAGTCGTCTGTTTTCATCGCAAAATTCCACAGTATTCTGGACATCTGTGTTGGTGAATCTTTTGCAATTTGTTCAATGAACAATGGAGAAACAGCAAAGAAAAAAGCTGTAGGTGGGAAGCGGTGTATTGCGGCCGACTGCAGCAACACAAACAGAGCCGGTGTTTCATTGTTTACATTCCCGGAAGATGACAGTCAAGCTTTACCATTGGCCTGTGGAGAACTGAGACAGCAGAGACTCTTACCAGGAGGACTTTGAGTTGGATGCGCAGACGCGGTACCGTGAGTACGCATGCAGCTGCGGCTTCCAAACATTTGATCGCTTGCCCGTACGTGCGTGCCGCTATGTGCATGTCACGTACGTAACTTTGGGGACTTTGGGGAAATATATGTGCTGTATGAACTTTGGGGAGGTGAACGGTACTTTGGGCTGTGGGATTGAGTGTGTTGTGCAGGTGTTTGAGTTGTATTGGAGAATTATATGGACGGGAGGGGGGAGGTGTTTGTTATGCGGGATTAATTTGTGGTATATTAAATATAAGCCTGGTTGTGTTGTGGCTAATAGAGTATATTGTGTTTATTTACTGTTTTAGTCATTTCCAGCTGAATATCAGGTCCCACCCGCCTCTCACAGCATCTTCCCTATCTGAATCGCTCCCACTGCCCTCTAGTCCTTCACTCTCACTTTCCTCATCCACAAATCTTTCATCCTCGCTCAAATTAATGGGGAAATCGTCGCTTTCTCGGTCCGAATCGCTCTCGCTGCTGGTGGCCATGATTGTAAACAATGTGCAGATATGAGGAGCTCCACAACCTGTGACGTCACGCGCATATCGTCTGCTACTTCCGGTACAGGCAAGGCTTTTTTATCAGCGACCAAAAGTTGTGAACTTTATTGTCGATGTTCTCTACTAAATCCTTTCAGCAAATATATGGCAATATCGCGAAATGATCAAGTATGACAGATAGAATGGACCTGCTATCCCCGTTTAAATAAGAAAATCGCATTTCAGTAGGCCTTTAAGCTGCACATTAAGCAAGAATGGGAAATAATTCCACCTGAAAAGCTTCAAAAATTGGTCTCCTCAGTTCCCAAACGTTTACTGAGTGTTGTTAAAAGGAAAGTCCATGTAACACAGTGGTAAAAATGCCCCTGTGCCAACTTTTTTGCAATGCGTTGCTGCCATTAAATTCTAAGTGAATGATTATTCGTAAAAAAAATAAATAAATAAGTTCCTCAGTTCGAACATTAAATATCTTGTCTTTGCAGTGTATTCAATTAAATAAAAGTTGAAAAAGATTTGCAAATCATTGTATTCTGTTTTTATTTACGATTTACACAACGTGCCAACTTCACTGCTTTTGGGTTTTGTAAAATTACATCTCCAATGGTTATGCTGATGTTAAATAGCAGACAGTATCAAGTAATTATCTTGGCTAGCGCTACAAACATGGCACTACTACCAAGAATGTATCAGAGTAAATGCAGGAACGAAGCAAAGAAAGACCGGGGAAAGAGATTTTTTTCGAAGGAATTTGGTGCTTGAAGAAACAAAACTTCTGAATGTCTTGAAGTTCATTCAAAAGGCAGCAAAGGTTCTGTGGATTGATGGACAGAGTTTAAAATCCAAAGGAAAAGACAGTTCATGCCCCGACTGATACTGTTCCAAATGAAAGTTGCTTTTGCTCTGGACTATCTTGTTAGTTGTGTGGAAAACAGGGTTACCGCTAATCAGTTTGGAGTGCACAAACATACATTTTTTAAATTCAATTTCAAAATTTTGATGCAGTTTTCGAATACAATCTTGGTAATCACACTGCCAAACATTTGTTTGCTCACGTGCCCAACAAATTGCACGTGTTGGTGACTTAGGGCCTGATCCAAATAAGATCCAAATTCCACACGCTATTTGTAACTATAAAATTGTGTACACTAATAGGTGGTGTGCTGTGTGTGATTTACTACGACTGCGTGTACAACTGATAACAAGTGCAAAAGTGGCACAGTCCTCCCTATTTAAGTTTATTTTTTATTTTTTTTTACCATGGAGACCCTCATTTACTGCACAGTCATGTTATCATGCTTTGGTGTTTTGCTGTTTTTTGAATCACTTCAGAACCGAGGCAGGCTTCAGAACCCGTGACTAGCTGTATTGCCACCCCTGCTTCTGGACCTGGGAGCACCACTCAGACCCGAGACCCCAAGATTGCTAGCCCGAGGCCTTTCGAGAGCTACTTTGAACTGTGTAGAGGATTTTTGGTACAGTGCGACCTCATCTACAAGCACCAACACTCGCGCCACTCGTCCGACGGGGCCAAGATTGCCTTTATTTTTGCGCTGCTGACGGGACCGGCACTCAAGTGGGCCACAGCGGCCGTGGACAGGACCGTGGGCGCTGCTTTCCGGGCCGAATACCGGATGGTTTTCGACCACCCCGCTCCTGTACGACCAGAGACTTTCGGAACAAGCAGCAGTATGGGGCGGCCAACTTCACCCCTGCGGTTCAACTCCGACCTGCATACCACACCAGTCGAACAACCCATACCTCCACCTGCACTGATGACGACTCTTAAGCCCATGCAGTTGGGGAGAACACGTTTGGCGACTGAGGAGAGAGAGAGGAGGTATAGGCAGCGTCTCTGCCTCTACTGTGGCTTAGAAGCCTCTGCTGGCCAAAAGACCAGGCTCACCAGCAGAGGGGATCCTGGTGAGCCACACGTCGTTTTCCCAGGAAGGAAGGAACCCTGTTATCCTGTTTCCCGCTACTCTGGCGTGGAACACCAAGACCGTTTGAGTGGGTGCTTATTTGGAGTCCGGAGCGGACGAAAGTCTTATCGACTACGAGTTCGCCCAGCAAGCTGGTTTTCCTCTTGTGCCCTTAGATAAGATTCTTCCCGCTCAAGCCCTGGATGGGCCCACTTTGGGGCCCATTAAACACAGCACAGAGCCCCTATCCCTGACCTTTTTCAGGGAACCATGTCGAAACTATTAGTTTCTGGGTGCTGGAAGCTCCCGTCGCTCCGTTAGTCCTCGGGAGATCATGGCTGCGGCAACACGACCCACACGTCTCCTGGACCTCTGGCAAGATCATGGCGTGGCGCCACCATGCCACGCTAACTGCCTCAAGTCTGATTCTTCTCCGATCAGCAAACCCAGACCGAGTATTCCTCACGCTGATCTCGCCCAGATACCGGCTTGCTACCACGATCTCGCCGCTGTATTCAGCAAGGAACGCGTACAATCCCTTCCTGCTCACAGACCCTACGACTGCGCCATCAAACTGCTCCCCGACGCTACCCTGCCATCCAGCCACTTGTACAACCTGTCACTCCCTGAAAAGGAAGTCATGAAGGACTACATTACGCAGTCCCTAGCTTCAGGGAAACATCACACCTTCTAAATCTCAGTTGGCGGCTGGATTATTTTTTTGTGGCCAAGAATCGTTAAGACCCTGCATTGACTACCGTCTTTTGAGTAACATTACGGTCAAGAACAAGTACTCACTACCCCTGCTTAATTCTTCCTTTGAGCCTCTTACTCCGGCCACAATCTTCACCAAACTGGACTTGCGGAACGCGTATCACCTGGTACGGATCAAGGAGGGCGATGAGTGGAAGACGGCTTTCAACACCCATCTGGGGCATTATGAGTATAAGGTGATGCCCTTCGGACTCACCAACGCCCCAGCTGTCTTCCAGACACTCGTCAACGACATTCTCCGGGACATGCTGGATCAGTTTGTCGTGGTCTACTTGGATGAGCACCAACAGCACGTCCGTCTCGTCCTACAGCGCTTTCTTGAGAATCGGCTATTCCTCAAGGCGGAGAAGTGTAGGTTTCACCATTGGCGTTGTTAGGCCTATTTTAGGGGGGCTCAAGCCCCCCTAAAATATTCTTAAGCCCCCCTAAATATCCATCCATCCATCCATCTTCTTCCGCTTATCCGAGGTCGGGTCGCGGGGGCAGCAGCCTAAGCAGGGAAGCCCAGACTTCCCTCTCCCCAGCCACTTCGTCCAGCTCCTCCCGGGGGATCCCGAGGCGTTCCCAGGCCAGCCGGGAGACATAGTCTTCCCAACGTGTCCTGGGTCTTCCTCGTGGCCTCCTACCGGTCGGACGTGCCCTAAACAACTCCCTAGGGAGGCGCTCGGGTGGCATCCTGACTAGATGCCCGAACCACCTCATCTGGCTCCTCTTGATGTGGAGGAGCAGCGGCTTTACTTTGAGCTCTCCCCGGATGACAGAGCTTCTCACCCTATCTCTAAGGGAGAGCCCCGCCACCCGGCGGAGGAAACTCATTTCGGCCGCTTGTACCCGTGATCTTGTCCTTTCGGTCATAACCCAAAGCTCATGACCATAGGTGAGGATGGGAACGTAGATCGACCGGTAAATTGAGAGCTTTGCCTTCCGGCTCAGCTCCTTCTTCACCACAACGGATCGATACAGCGTCCGCATTACTGAAGACGCCGCACCGATCCGCCTGTCGATCTCACGATCCACTCTTCCCTCACTCGTGAACAAGACTCCGAGGTACTTGAACTCCTCCACTTGGGGCAAGATCTCCTCCCCAACCCGGAGATGGCACTCCACCCTTTTCCGGGCGAGAACCATGGACTCGGACTTGGAGGTGCTGATTCTCCCCTAAATAATTTGGTGTTATATATATATTTTTTATTTTTTTTACAAATACATGCCGAAATATTCATTATAAAGTGGCCCGAATATGAGTTTAAATAAATAATTATATAACCTGTCATTATTCACTCAGTTTCCCCTCACTTCATAGCGTAAGGTAGAGAGCCCCTTTAGTGCGTCGGTATCCAATCCATTCCACTTGTTTATATAGAAAATGCCCACATCACTCAAAATCCAGTCCGCATTTTCTCTGCGACCATGCTTGAGGTCCTGCAGGTGTACGAAGCACATTAGCACACAGCACGCACTGCAGAACAAGAACGTGAACGGATGCAAAATGGACATAAGAAACTTTTTCAAGAAAGTAAGTATTCATCACTGCTTGTAGTAAACTGTATCAGCTCCACTTTACACCAGGTCTGTGTTTGACAAAAAGTTACATTCCCGCTCTAAAACAATGCTGCTACTTAGTTAGCCCGAAATGCATCATGAAGGTCCTGGTTATTTATAGCTAAATGTGCACTCTTTTTTTACCATTTGCTATCTTTGGGGTTACTTCCTTCTGGAGCATCAGCTGTGTTTCTCACTTTACACATGGAGGAGAACAGGAGCTGAGCTCATTCACATATGACTATCATCAGTAGATAATAATAATAATCACTCCACAACCCCTATTGACCTGTAGGAGTCAGGGCAGAGGAGCACACAATGTGGGAGGGGAGAGGCCTCTACTGGAAAGGTGAGTAGGAGAATAATCCATCCATCCATTTTCTACCGCTTATTCCCTTTGGGGTCGCGGGGGGCGCTGGAGCCTATCTCAGCTACAATAATAATGATACATATAAATAAATATTAAAACAATTTTTTTTTAAATGGCTTATCGATAAGCCATTTGTTTTATTTATTTCTGGGTGGATCATGTTGACTATTGGTCCTCCTAATTGTCAATCATTCTGGTGATGTTACGTTATTGCAGTGAATATATATATATATATACATATTATTCATATAATAGATTGTATTTATAATCTACTTTATATTTGATTCCAAATCTCAAAGTGACGTCAAATGTTGCATTGTTCTTTTTTTGCCATGGTGTACTGTTGTGGATGAGAATGGAGTTTTTTGCGTGGATGATGATGTTTCTTTCGTTGCCTGTGATTGAGTCGTAGTCTGAGGCGAAGTCTAGTGCTTGAGTCAGTAGGTCTTACGTGATGGAAGGGTAAAATTCCTCGATATCAAAGGAGATAAAGTTGTGCTGTTGTTTGTCTTGGATGTTGTTGAACCATTTGATTACTGCTGCTGTATTTCTCCAAAAAAAGAACAATGCAACATTTGACGTCACTATGGGAAGTTTTGACGGAGCAGAAACGTGTGAACTCGTTGGGAGTTTCCTCCTCTCCCAGCTCGCTAGCCTCAATCTGAACCTTGGTATTTACCGTGATGACGGACTGGCAGTGTGTCGCGCCTCGCCAAGGAGCAGCGAGAATACCAAGAAGCGCATATGCCAAATTTTCAAAGAGAACGGCCTACGGATCACGATTGAAGCCAACAAGCAAACCGTCAACTTTCTTGACGTCACTTTCAACCTGAGAAATAACAGCTACCAACCATTCACGAAACCCAACACAACACTCCAATACATGCACCATGACAGCAACCATCCACCCACCACCACGAAAAGAATACCTACCGGAATCAATAAAAGGCTATCGATGCTGTCATCTAGCAAAGCTGAATTTGACCAAGCAACCCCCCCGTACCAAAAAGCCCTTGATGAAAGCGGATACAATTTCACCCTCACCTATGAACCCACGCCAGGAAACCAGCCAAAAAAGAACAGAAAACGAAACGGCATCATCTGGTGTACAACCCCCCATACAGCAAAAACGTCTCAACGAACATTGGACACAAATTCCTCAACCTGATTGACAAACACTTTCCCAAAGACAACAACCTAAGAAAAGTATTCAACAAGAACAACATCAAATTGAGCTACAGCTGCATGAACAATATACGACAAATCATCTCAAACCACAACAAAACAATTGCAAATGAGCCGTCGACCCCCAGTCAGAACGACTCCAAAACCAACAAAGCATGTAACTGTCGAAAGAAACCTGATTGCCCCCTCAACGGGGGATGCTTACAAACATCAGTTGTCTACCAATCTAAGGTAATACGCAAGGACATTAACACATCCGACACATATGTAGGATTAACCGAGGGTGAATTCAAAACCAGATGGATCAACCACAAGGCTTCTTTCAGGAACAAAAACCTGCGAAATACCACAGAACTCAGCAAACACATTTGGGACCTCAAAGACAATAATGTTGAATATTCAATAACATGGCAAATTCTTGCATCCAGCACACCTTACAATAGTGGTAATAAAAGATGCAACCTATGCTTGAAAGAGAAACTGTTTATTATCTACCGTCCAGACCTGTCATCCCTCAACAAGCGCAGCGAAATTGTAACAACATGCCGCCATAGACGGAAACACCTCCTACGTAACACATGAACCAATCACCACGCCCCTAGGCCAGCCTGTACCCACCCACTCTGTGCCCTATATAAACCATGGTATGCGAATGCTCCCATTAAAATCTCCTGACGATTGAGGGTACCCCCCTCATGAAACAGGCATGTAGAGATGAAATAGTCTTGTGATTTTTTTTCCCCACACATACATATATTGCGCTCTACTACGGTATCGAGCACTATTTTTTGGATAACCTTATTAAGACATATATATATATATATATATATATATATATATATATATATATATATATATATATATATATATATATATATATATATATATATATATATATATATGTCCTTACGTAACATCACCAGAGTGATTGACAATTAGGAGGACCAATAGTCAACATGATCCACAACATCCTCTAGTATACCTTTAAGTCTTTCATATATATAAGACAAACCCCAAACCCAGACACCATCTTTGTAGTCATTTTTCTCCTGCGTGGACTTCCGTCTTCCTTTACAATGAGTGAAGCTGCACGAAACCTTGTGTCTGCAATTGTAAATAATTTAATTTTTAAGTTTTGTGTTTCTTGTAGAATCTATATAAAGTAATATACATTAGCCTATTGTTAAAATATGAAACAAACATCATTAAATATATTTGTTTTATTGTATTGTTACATTAATAGCTGTTGTATTATTATAGGATGGCTTGTTGAACATTTCATAGGATTTTCAGAGGGAGGAAAATCCAAGACATTTAATATAAAATGTTAAATGAATAAATACACAAAAAGAAAAAGAAAAAAAATGGTTAAAAGCCATCATCCTGGGGAGCATTTCATTTCGTCCCTTGCATTTTTTTAAATAGTAATAATAACCATGAATAACTTCTAAGTCTTTGTTAGCCGTTTGTGAAGTTTTGTGCTCGTGCGCTACGTTCGCTCGCATCCTGTACATCTCCTGGGGGCTTAGCCCCCCCTGTCCTTAAAAGCTAAAGACGCCCCTGGGTTCCACGCATCTTCGGTGGAGTTTTTGGGATTTGTGGTCGAGAGCGGCCACGCCGTACGTAATAAATATAATAGCAAAACAGCGTCCGCAGAACCGTTTAAGTCTTAATAAATCACATTGCGTATGCTAATTAGTTATATTTGTATTTATTTCTGCCAGTATTGTGTTCGTCCCAATGATCAGCATATATCAATCAATCAATCAATCAATGTTTATTTATATAGCCCTAAATCACAAGTGTCTCAAAGGGCTGCACAAGCCACAACGACATCCTCGGTATAGCCCACATAAGGGCAAGGAAAAACTCACCCCAGTGGGACGTCGATGTGAATAACTATGAGAAACCTTGGAGAGGACCGCATATGTGGGTAACCCCCCCCTCTCTAGGGAGACCGAATGCAATGGATGTCGAGTGGGTCTAACATAATATTGTGGGAGTCCAGTCCATAGTGGATCCAGCATAACAGTAAGAGTCCAGTCCACAGTGGGGTCAGCAGGAAACCATCCCGAGCGGAGACGGGTCAGCAGCGCAGAGATGTTCCCAACCGATATACAGGCGAGCGGTCCACCCCGGGTCCCGACCCCGGACAGCCAGCACCCCATCCATGGCCACCGGATCTGTGTGTCTCCCCTTCCACAAGGGATAGGGGGGAGCAGAGGAGAAAAGAAAAGAAACGGCAGATCAACTGGTCTAAAAAAGGGGGGCTATTCAAAGGCTAGAGTATACAAATGAGTTTTGAGATGGGACTTAAATGTTTCTACTGAGGTAGCATCTCTAACTGTTACCGGGAGGGCATTCCATAGTGCTGGAGCCCGAATAGAAAACGCTCTACAGCCCGCAGACTTTTTTTGGGCTCTGGGAATCACTAATAAGCCGGAGTTCTTTGAACGCAGATTTCTTGCCGGGACATATGGTACAATACAATCGGCAAGATAGGATGGAGCTAGACCGTGTAGTATTTTATACGTAAGTAGTAAAACCTTAAAGTCGCATCTTAAGTGCACAGGAAGCCAGTGCAGGTGAGCCAGTATAGGCGTAATATGATCAAACTTTCTTGTTCTTGTCAAAAGTCTAGCAGCCGCATTTTGTACCAACTGTAATCTTTTAATGCTAGACATAGGGAGACCCGAAAATAATACGTTACAGTAATCGAGACGAGACGTAACGAACGCATGAATAATGATCTCAGCGTCGCTAGTGGACAAAATGGAACGAATTTTAGCGATATTACGGAGATGAAAGAAGGCCGTTTTAGTAACATTCTTAATGTGTGACTCAAAGGAGAGAGTTGGGTCGAAGATAATACCCAGATTCTTTACTGAGTCGCTTTGTGTAATTGTTTGGTTGTCAAATGTTAAGGTGGTATTATCAAATAAATGTCGGTGTTTAGCAGGACCGATAATCAGCATTTCCGTTTTCTTAGTGTTGAGTTGCAAGAAGTTATATTGTACATATTCATGAAGGTGGACAAGCTGAATAGATTGTGCTTCTCACTTAAGAGAAGCAATCTTCTGGGCACATCTGGGTCTTCTGGGTAGATCAGTTTTGTGTGCGCTATCAAGTTTGCATGTGTTTTAATACATGCATACCATTAGTACATCAGGCCCTCTGTCTCTGTATTTTGTATGGAGCACGACTCCAAAATAACCTACCATGGGACCAAAGAAAGTTGCAAGTTCTGGCTCTTGGATAAAAATATTGAAACACAATTGAATTCAAGAGAAAATACTAGAAATACAAGGGACGGCGTGGCGCAGTGGAAGAGTGGCCGTGCGCAACCCGAGGGTCCCTGGTTCAATCCCCACCTAGTACCAACCTCGTCATGTCCGTTGTGTCCTGAGCAAGACACTTCACCCTTGCTCCTGATGGGTGCTGGTTAGCGCGTTGCATGGCAGCTCCCTCCATCAGTGTGTGAATGTGTGTGTGAATGGGTAAATGTGGAAGTAGTGTCAAAGCGCTTTGAGTACCTTGAAGGTAGAAAAGCGCTATACAAGTACAACCCATTTATCATCATTTACAAGGGATGTATAATATTCATTTATGCATTTCATTCCTCATCAATATCTATTTCACATTGTTTTCCTCATGTACACAAACATGTTTTTTTTTAATATTCTTGGCTGCCTGGAACGGTTTAATTGGATTAATTGGTATTTTATTGGAAAATTGCTGCTTTCATATGGTTGGGTTGACGTTGGACCTTTTGGAACAAAATTAACAAAGAATTCTGCTTCTTCACTCAGGCTATATACATATATAGTAAGTAAGTAAGTAAGTAAATTGCATTTATAAAGCGCTTTTCACAGATGAACTCACAAAGCGCTGTACACAACTTAGGTAAAGTTAAACAACAATTAAATTTAAAACAAGAGGGGCAACATCATAAAAAGGATACAAAATGGATTAAAAATTATAGTTAAAAGGTGCTTAAACTAAAAGCTTTACTAAAAAGGGAAGTTTTCAAATGTTTCTTAAAAGTTTCAACACAGTCAAGGTCACGGAGGGACTGGTGCAAACTGTTCCAGAGTCTGGGAGCTATAGCCTGGAATGCCAGGTCTCCACAGGTTTTAAAACGAGTTTTCGGGATCTGTAGAAGACCCTGGCCTAAAGACCAGAGGCTGTGCCGTGAAGAGTAGGGGCATAACAAGTCTGTGATGTACTGAAGGGCCCCACCATGCAACGCACGGAATGTCAAGACTAAAATTGGGCTGTTCTGGGTGCACCGGTCAAAAGTCTGGCAGCCGCATTTTGTACTGTCTGAAGTCTCTTCAGCGTCGACTTGTTGAAAAGGGTTAAGAGGGTCATTTCGAGATCCAATTTTGACAACAAATTTCTCACTTTAGAAATATTTCTTAGATGATAAAAACAGTTTTTGGTCAGTTGACGACAGTGACCTTCCATAGACATTGACTGATCAAACACAACCCCAAGGTTTCTGAGGCTGCTTTTAACAGATTATTGTGATACATCCATTCATTTGTTCGTCGGTCATTTAGCCTTTTTGCCTAACACAGATAGCCGTTAAAGGCAGCAGTGATAATCTTAAGATAAAGTAAAACATTGCCATGGTTCAGATGTGTTTCATAGTCAAATGAGCACCTGTCCATCCTGTTCATCAGAAGTATTCAGGGTTAGCGCTCAGTGTGTCAGGTCCTGGCGAATGTGGGAGAATGGAGACAAAGTCATGTGTTGATCTGCAGCTGGACTCGTCTGAAGGAGGTCTGAAGGAGCTGGTGATGAGGTGGTTCGTTGGGACGCAAGCGCCTCTCATTCTGCAAAATGGAAACTTCCCTTACTGGTTTCAGGGCTTCACAGCAAGAAAGTAAGAAACATAGATTTAACTCAAATGGACTGAAATAAATTAATAAATGTAGTGACAACTATTTTACTAGAATACAAATTAAAACCTTGTGTTATCATATTAAATTGCCTAACAACTTGATTAAATCGTGGTCTATTCAGACTCAGTTGTGCAGTAGGAGTGTACTTTTATTTCATACTCACAAAGGCAAGAGAAATTAATTCTTCATAGAGGTTGCGTGACTTGAATGGAGAGGTTGGTTTCTATTGACATGAAGCTTACTGTACATTCACACACACTGACTACAATACAAGTCCAGCCACGTCCTTATGGGCTTTATGCAAACAATGATAGAACACAGTCTTTATTTATTCCCATGGGAACGTTTGATGTTTTGTAAAAATGAGCACACCTTCAAGTTAGATTTAGAAACCCAGACACATCTTGGTTGAAAGCTTTCCAAGTCTCATGAAAAATGTCACTATTAAAAATAAGATTAGGTTTTTATATTTGTTAATTCAACTAAATACTTTGCTCAGTTGCTGCTTGTCTCTCTGCCACAGGCATGCGGAGGATCACCTACAAGATAAAGCTCTCGGCTGTTTTCTCATTCGCCTCAGTGATAAAGCCATCGGCTACATCCTTTCCTACAAGTAAGAGGTTAGAGATATTCTCATTAGGGCTGTCAAAGTTGACGCATTAACGTTAATCACAAAAAAAAGGATAGCATTTACTGCATAAATCAAATCAAATCAAATCAACTTTATTTATAGAGCACATTTAAAATTTACCACAGGGGTAGCCAAAGTGCTGTACAATGAGCAGGTTAAAAGATAAAACGAGTACCGAGCAAACACAACACAACACAAACAGAACACGATAAAAAATAAATAATTAAAATAGAATTAATAAAAACATAAAAACATAAAAACAGGATCACAGCAGGTGTATTATGGGGCGCCATTGCAGGATGGATATCACTCAGTGTTAAAAGCCATGGAATAAAAGTATGTTTTTAAGAGAGATTTAAAAACAGGAAGAGAGGAGGCTTGTCTAACACTCAGGGGTAGGTCGTTCCAGAGCTTGGGAGCAGCAACGGCGAAAGCTCTGTCACCTCTAAGCTTCAGCCTTGTGTCAGGGACCGTCAACAGCAGCTGATCGGCTGATCTTAAGGATCGGGTGGGGCAGTAAGGCTGAAGGAGGTCGGAGAGATAGGTTGGCGCGAGGTTGTTTAGACATTTAAAAACAAATAAAAGGAGTTTAAAATGTATTCGGTAACGCACAGGGAGCCAGTGAAGGGACGCTAAAATAGGGGTGATGTGCTCACGTCTGCGGGTCTGTGTTAGCAGACGAGCAGCAGAGTTCTGCACGAGCTGCAGGCGGGCGAGGGAGGCCTGGCTAATGCCAACATACAGGGCATTACAATAATCAAGACGAGTCGAGATAAAAGCGTGGATTAATTTCTCAAGATCATGTCTTGATAGAAGCGGTTTCACTTTCGCTATTTGGCGTAATTGATAAAAGCTTTTTTGAACGACGCTGCTGATTTGTTTTTCGAATTTAAAATCTGAGTCAAACTTTACCCCCAGGTTTGTGACAGAGTCGCTGAGATACGGGGTCAGAGTGCCGAGGTCAACGTTGGGGGAGGGAGAGCGACTTGGACCGAACAACATAACTTCTGTTTTATCTTCATTTAGGCTCAGGAAGTTAGCTGAAAGCCAGACTTTGATGTCGTGCAGGCAGTCAATAAGACGTTGAACCGTGTTATTTTATAAATTTATAAACACAGTCTAATTACATAGTTTATTTACATTGTACTAAAAAAAGAGATCAGCACTGTCATCGAACAAATGTCAAGCTTGTTAGCCTAAATAACTGGTTAAAGCAGGGGTGTCCAAACTACGGCCCGTGAAATTGAAAACACTGGCGGGTCGCATTTGGCCCGCGAGTCGGCACAAATTCATAAAAACAATTTGACCGAGAGCAGTATATCCATATCATATACAAATATCCAATATTGCCGCCATTTTATTGCCATTTGTTGGCCAACAAAAGTATCTCTGCCATTAATTTTATGCCTATGAAGTACAGCATTTACTTATCAACTAGGGCTGGGCGATATGTCCGCTAACTTCTTGCAACTCAACGCCAAGAAAACGGAAATGCTGATTATCGGTCCTGCTAAACACCGACATTTATTTAATAATACCACCTTAACATTTGACAACCAAACAATTACACAAGGCGAATCAGTAAAGAATCTGGGTATTATCTTCGACCCAACTCTCTCGTTTGAATCACACATTAAGAGTGTTACTAAAATGGCCTTCTTCCATCTCCGTAATATCGCTAAAATTCGTTCTATTTTATCCACTAGCGACGCTGAGATCATTATTCATGCGTTCGTTACGTCTCGTCTCGACTACTGTAACGTATTATTTTCGGGTCTCCCTATGTCTAGCATTAAAAAATTACAGTTGGTACAAAATGCGGCTGCTAGACTTTTGACAAGAACAAGAAAGTTTGATCATATTACGCCTATACTGGCTCACCTGCACTGGCTTCCTGTGCACTTAAGATGTGACTTTAAGGTTTTACTACTTACGTATAAAATACTACACGGTCTAGCTCCGTCCTATCTTGTCGATTGCATTGTACCATATGTCCCGGCAAGAAATCTGCGTTCAAAGAACTCCGGCTTATTAGTGATTCCCAGAGCCCAAAAAAAGTCTGCGGGCTATAGAGCGTTTTCTATTCGGGCTCCAGTACTATGGAATGCCCTCCCGGTAACAATTAGAGATGCTACCTCAGTAGAAGCATTTAAGTCCCATCTTAAAACTCATTTGTATACTCTAGCCTTTAAATAGCCCCCCTGTTAGACCAGTTGATCTGCCGTTTCTTTTCTTTTCTCCTCTGCTCCCCTTTTCCTTGAGGGGGGGGCACAGGTCCGGTGGCCATGGATGAAGTGCTGGCTGTCCAGAGTCGGGACCCGGGGTGGACCGCTCGCCTGTGCATCGGCTGGGAACATCTCTGCGCTGCTGACCCGTCTCCGCTCGGGATGGTGTCCTGCTGGCCCCACTATGGACTGGACTCTTACTATTATGTTGGATCCACTATGGACTGGACTCTCACAATATTATGTCAGACCCACTCGACATCCATTGCTTTCGGTCTCCCCTAGAGGGGGGGGGTTACCCACATATGCGGTCCTCTCCAAGGTTTCTCATAGTCATTCACATCGACGTCCCACTGGGGTGAGTTTTTCCTTGCCCGTATGTGGGCTTTGTACCGAGGATGTCATTGTGGCTTGTGCAGCCCTTTGAGACACTTGTGATTTAGGGCTATATAAATAAAGATTGATTGATTGATTGACCTCCTTGATCGACATCTTTTATAATCAAGCTGGATCAACAAACATGGTGAAAAATAAAGGCCAAGGGATGAATTAAACATCCACTTATTTGATTTAGTATCACTGTTCCGTTCACCATAGTGTGTTTTTCATCTCTTAATGACCAAACTTTGCAATAGTATGTGTCTGCAGATCCGGAGGCTGCACGTTCAGGCCCGCACTTGTGGACCGACAGTGCCACCTACTGGTTAACTGTGACATTGCAACTGCACACTAGCACTCCACATAGCAACTATCCAAATAAAATATTAAGATGTGATTGGAACACTTTTTAAAGCCTTTGTACGAAATAGGCATAGCCAACAATAAAATGAAACAATTTCAAATGCTCTATTGCATGGGGTTATATTGACAAAACATCCTTAAATAGCAAAGGAAAAAGATTAAATTAAATGGTTTTAAATGTTTTATTGCACAAGCTGAACTTTTCCCAAAACAGCCTTTATGGCAGTGCTCCTTCCTTCCTCAATTGCCTTTCCAGCCTCCTCCAGAGCTCATCCACTTCACTGAAAACAGTTAAAATGATAACTCAATCTTTAATCAATCAATGTTTATTTATATAGCCCTAAATCACAAGTGTCTCAAAGGGCTGCACAAGCCACAACGACATCCTCGGTACAAAGCCCACATACGGGCAAGGAAAAACTCACCCCAGTGGGACGTCGATGTGAATGACTATGAGAAACCTTGGAGAGGACCGCATATGTGGGTAACCCCCCCCCCCCCCCTCTAGGGGAGACCAAAAGCAATGGATGTCGAGTGGGTCTGACATAATATTGTGAGAGTCCAGTCCATAGTGGATCCAACATAATAGTAAGAGTCCAGTCCATAGTGGGGCCAGCAGGACACCATCCCGAGCGGAGACGGGTCAGCAGCGCAGAGATGTTCCCAGCCGATGCACAGTCGAGCGGTCCACCCCGGGTCCCGACTCTGGACAGCCAGCACTTCATCCATGGCCACCGGACCTGTGCCCCCCCCCCCTCAAGGAAAAGGGGAGCAGAGGAGAAAATAAAAGAAACGGCACATCAACTGGTCTAACAGGGGGGCTATTTAAAGGCTAGAGTATACAAATGAGTTTTAAGATGGGACTTAAATGCTTCTACTGAGGTAGCATCTCTAATTGTTACCGGGAGGGCATTCCATAGTACTGGAGCCCGAATAGAAAACGCTCTATAGCTCGCAGACTTTTTTTGGGCTCTGGGAATCACTAATAAGCCGGAGTTCTTTGAACGCAGATTTCTTGCCGGGACATATGGTACAATGCAATCGACAAGATAGGACGGAGCTAGACCGTGTAGTATTTTATACGTAAGTAGTAAAACCTTAAAGTCACATCTTAAGTGCACAGGAAGCCAGTGCAGGTGAGCCAGTATAGGCGTAATATGATCAAACTTTCTTGTTCTTGTCAAAAGTCTACTACTGGAATAGAAGAGCCATCAATGTTTCTACTTATCTCCCCTTACCTTTTATGGACAACAGGCCCTGTCTTTGATTGATTGATTGAGACTTTTATTAGTAGGTTGCACAGTGAAGTACATATTCTGTACAATTGACCACTAAATGGTCACACCCGAATAAGTTTTTCAACTTGTTTAAGTCGGGGTCAGGAAGCCCTCCACTGCCTCCTAGCACAAAATGCCATTTACTGCAGAAATGCCATATATAAAAAGACCTCAAGAGATTTTTAAGCAATTACATTTATTTATATCAATACAAAAACAATTAGCAGACAATTTATTTTGGCTTTGACAATTCTGCAGCATGTACACAGTTATGCTCACCTCTGGAAAAAGAACTTTGCAGATGAATTTCACATTATCAGCGTATTTCACTGTTGATGGAGTTGTGGCGAGGAGTGACTTAAATGGGTGAAGAGGGTCTTTTGTCTATGTAAACATGGACCTGCTTCATCGCTGCCCACCTGATCGCCTTTCCACCGAGTATAATCTAAGAAAAAGGGTTGGGAAATTAACGCTTTAGTGTGCTGTGTGGCAAAAGTTCCATGAAATACTGACTATACTGACTATAAATGGCAGTTGAATGAAATACATGCGTATCCTAACACTAGAAAAAAGCTAGTTAGTTTGGTGGTGTGTGTAATACTATTTCTGAGAATAATCCTAACAAAGGGTTATTGTGGCAGAGTGCCTTTTAATCATTTAGCAGTAGTGATGAGAAAATGTAAACACTTGCTGCTCAGCTCCTTGTGAATGTACAATTAAGTCCACCAGTGTCTTTCCAGCCTCAGTGCGATCACTGACTGCTTGAAGGTGGGTCGGAAGTTGAGTCATAAGGCCACTATGTCGAGGCACTCAGAACACAGGTGGCAGCTCTCCCTTCACCTTTTGGCCTCGGTTGTCCACAAAGCAAACCGTTTACCATAACATGAAACAAGCAAATCATTAATCCAAATCATGACCTTTACACACAATGTTTGGCCTATGAAAATACAGCCAACAATTTGGCAAAGATTTGCATCGAAAAACCGACTCAAAGTTTAAGTGGGGCGTACGAAAACCCAGGTACTTCTGTGTATGATCTCAAATAGTTTCAATCAATCAATCAATGTTTATTTATATAGCCCTAAATCACAAGTGTCTCAAAGGGCTGCACAAGCCATGACGACATCCTCGGTTCAGAGCCCACAAAAGGGCAAGGAAAACTCACAACCCAGTGGGATGACAATGTGAATGACTATGAGAAACCTTGGAGAAGACCGCAGATGTGGGTGAGCTAAACCGCTAAACCGTGTAGTATTTTATACGTAAGTAGAAAAACCTTAAAGTCACATCTTAAGTGCACAGGAAGCCAGTGCAGGTGAGCCAGTATCGGCGTAATATGATCAAACTTTCTTGTTCTTGTCAAAAGTCTAGCAGCCGCATTTTGTACCAACTGTAATCTTTTAATGCTAGACATAGGGAGACCCGAAAATAATACGTTACAGTAATCGAGACGGGACGTAACGAACGCATGAATAATGATCTCAGCGTCGCTAGTGGACAAAATGGAACAAATTTTAGCGATATTACGGAGATGAAAGAAGGCCGTTTTAGTAACACTCTTAATGTGTGACTCAAACGAGAGAGTTGGGTCGAAAATAATACCCAGATTCTTTACCGAGTCGCCTTGTGTAATTGTTTGGTTGTCAAATGGTATTGGTATTATTAAATACAGGTAAAAGCCAGTAAATTAGAATGTTTTGAAAAACTTGATTTATTTCAGTAATTGCATTCAAAAGGTGTAACTTGTACATTATATTTATTCATTGCACACAGACTGATGCATTCAAATGTTTATTTCATTTAATTTTGATGATTTGAAGTGGCAACAAATGAAAATCCAAAATTCCGTGTGTCACAAAATTAGAATATTACTTAAGGCTAATACAAAAAAGGGATTTTTAGAAATGTTGGCCAACTGAAAAGTATGAAAATGAAAAATATGAGCATGTACAATACTCAATACTTGGTTGGAGCTCCTTTTGCCTCAATTACTGCGTTATTGCGGCGTGGCATGGAGTCGATGGGTTTCTGGCACTGCTCAGGTGTTATGAGAGCCCAGGTTGCTCTGATAGTGGCCTTCAACTCTTCTGCGTTTTTGGGTCTGGCATTCTGCATCTTCCTTTTCACAATACCCCACAGATTTTCTATGGGGCTAAGGTCAGGGGAGTTGGCAGGCCAATTTAGAACAGAAATACCATGGTCCGTAAACCAGGCACGGGTAGATTTTGCGCTGTGTGCAGGCGCCAAGTCCTGTTGGAACTTGAAATCTCCATCTCCATAGAGCAGGTCAGCAGCAGGAAGCATGAAGTGCTCTAAAACTTGCTGGTAGACGGCTGCGTTGACCCTGGATCTCAGGAAACAGAGTGGACCGACACCAGCAGATGACATGGCACCCCAAACCATCACCCAACCATGCAAATTTTGCATTTCCTTTGGAAATCGAGGTCCCAGAGTCTAGAGGAAGACAGGAGAGGCACAGGATCCACGTTGCCTGAAGTTTAGTGTAAAGTTTCCACCATCAGTGATGGTTTGGGGTGCCATGTCATCTGCTGGTGTCGGTCCACTCTGTTTCCTGAGATCCAGGGTCAACGCAGCCGTCTACCAGCACGTTTTAGAGCACTTCATGCTTCCTGCTGCTGACCTGCTCTATGGAGATGGAGATTTCAAGTTCCAACAGGACTTGGCGCCTGCACACAGCGCAAAATCTACCCGTGCCTGGTTTACGGACCATGGTATTTCTGTTCTAAATTGGCCCGCCAACTCCCCTGACCTTAGCCCCATAGAAAATCTGTGGGGTATTGTGAAAAGGAAGATGCAGAATGCCAGACCCAAAAACGCAGAAGAGTTGAAGGCCACTATCAGAGCAACCTGGGCTCTCATAACACCTGAGCAGTGCCAGAAACTCATCGACTCCATGCCACGCCACATTAACGCAGTAATTGAGGCAAAAGGAGCTCCAACCAAGTATTGAGTATTGTACATGCTCATATTTTTCATTTTCATACTTTTCAGTTGGCCAACATTTCTAAAAATCCCTTTTTTTGTATTAGCCTTAAGTAATATTCTAATTTTGTGACACACGGAATTTTGGATTTTCATTTGTTGCCACTTCAAATCATCAAAATTAAATGAAATAAACATTTGAATGCATCAGTCTGTGTGCAATGAATAAATATAATGTACAAGTTACACCTTTTGAATGCAATTACTGAAATAAATCAAGTTTTTCAAAATATTCTAATTTACTGGCTTTTACCTGTAGATGTCGGTTTCAAGTTTCTTGAATTACAACCGGCAAGCAGTGTAGATTATGTAGATCATGGATGTCAAACTCATTTTCATTGAGGGCCACATTGCAGTTATGAATGCCTTCTTTTATTATCATTTATTAGTGTTAACTATACATTTTACAATTTGCATGGTGTTTATGTGAGTGAGACATTTCTTAGTTTAGTTATATTTTTATGGGTGCATCCGTAGTATCCATAATTGGCTTTTTTTCCCTTGGATCTACTGTATGCGCCCTGTTATCCTCCGCTTCTCACCCAGAGTCAGCTGGGAGACGCATTAGCTTACTCGTGAGTCGTGGCCCCAGAAAACAATCATTTAAAATGAATACACTGTTTTTTCTCCGACTCATCTTTCTGTGCGTTTTTTCCACAGGGGCCTTGACCGGTGTCGTCATTTTGTTATAACGCAGAACCAAGATGGACTTTTTGTCCTATCAGGTGACTGCCAAACCTACCACAGTATCACCGAGCTGATCGAGCATTACAAAGTCAGCCCCATCCAGCCTTTTGGAGAATACCTGACAACCAGTTGTTTTGAGGTGAGATGTTTTAGGCCAACAATCAAATTACAAGCCAGGCTTGTGAAGCCTTATACAAACTGATAACGAGTCCGTGTCTGATATGTGTGTCATGGTCGCTAATGACAGTTATTACAAACCCCGTTTCCATATGAGTTGGGAAATTGTGTTAGATGTAAATATCAGAGGTGTGGACTCGAGTCACATGACTTGGACTCGAGTCAGACTCGAGTCATGAATTTGATGACTTTAGACTCGACTTGACAAAATGTAAAAAGACTTGCAACTCGACTTACACTTTAACATCAATGACTTGTGACTTCACTTGGACTTGAGCCTTTTGAATTGACATGACTTGACATGACTTGCTACTTTCCCCAAAACCCAAAGATGAAAAAGTTATTCGGGAGCGCTCCGTATTTTTCATTGTGTACTCGTCTATCAGCGTTGCGTGTGTCAGCTGGTGTGCTCTCAGTACAACAGCCAATCAAATTAGATCTACTTTGTTTTCATCACACAGCATTCATCCAATCAAATTGCAGGACAACCAACGAAGAAGACATGTCCAAACCACACGCCAGTGAACAAAAAATGATACCTAAAATAATTTCGTTTGGGTATAAAAATTACGAGGTGGTCAACACAAAACGGTTTGCAGTATGCAACACATGCGGTTCGAAAATGACTGATGGAGAGGCAACAACTTCCAACTTCGTCCGGCATTTGAAGTTGCACAAAGAACGGTAAGTTTTGAATGTAAGATAACGTTTATTGGCTAAGTAACGTGACTTTTATTTGCTGTGTAGTTAAATCAGTGAGGCTGTAAACTCACTGCTAACGTTATAACGTTATTGCAAACACGGGAATCTGTTGCAGTTCACTACCTTATTCATACTTTTTGTTCAGTGATTTTTTTAAGCAGGGTTACGTTAGTCAATATATCACACGTAACGTTAGACGGCGGTCAGCAGCACCGCGTATTTTAGCCACCTAAAAAAAGACAAAAATAGTAAAATAAAGGTCAGTTAAAATGTATACTATATTATGAATACGTGTACCGTTTTAGCTAGCTTTCTGACATACTGTTGGTTGTTTACCTTAGTGGTCCCCAACCACCGGGCCGCGGCCCGGTACTGGTCCGTGGATCGATTGGTATCGGGCCGCACAAGAAATATTTTTATTTTTATTTTTATTTTTTTTTTATTAAATCAACATAAAAAACACAAGATACACTTACAAGTAGTGCACCAACCCAAACAAACTCTCTCCCCCCTTTTGTTCTGGGCATTGAACATGAAGACTTCCTTCACTGTTCCGAGTGGCTATGAGAGTCTTGGCAGTGCCTGCCTCCAGTGCTCCAGTGGAGCGAGTTTTCAGCCATGGTGGCATCATACTACACCCCCATCGTGCACAAATGACTGACAGACTCTTGGCTAATTTCGTCTTTCGCAAATGCAATGCAGCATAGGGCCCTGACATAAAAAGTACAACTTTTTTGTTATGTTCACGTATATGTCATGTTTTTTCAATGTTAACACTTTTGTACAAATAAGTACATTTGCACTTTATTTTTCAATGTGTTTGTTCTGTAAAGGAATGAGTTAATGTTTAAAATGACTGGTTAATAGTGTTATTATAAAGTGCAATGTCAGCACAATTTTCTTTCCTGCAATTTAAAATGCACTTGTTTTAATAAATAAATACAGCGTTTGAAAAGCATACACAATCTGTGTTAATATATTAGTCTGTGGTTAAAAGGACTTGAAAGGACTCGAAACTCAAAATGCAGGACTTAGGACTTGACTTGAGACTTTCCAGTCTTGACTTTGGACTTGACTCGGGGCTTGCCTGTCTTGACTCGGGACTTGACTCGGACTTGAGGGCAAAGACTTGAGACTTACTTGTGACTTGCAAAACAATGACTTGGTCCCACCTCTGGTAAATATAAATGGAATACAATGATTTGCGAATCATTTTCAACCCATATTCAGTTGAATATGCTACAAAGACAACATATTTGATGTTCAAACTGATAAACATTTTTTTTTTTTTGCAAAAAATCATTAACTTTAGAATTTGATGCAAGCAACACGTGATAAAGAAGTTGGGAAAGGTGGCAATAAATACTGATAAAGTTGAGGAATGCTCATCAGACACTTATTTGGAACATCCCACAGGTGAACAGGCAAATTGGGAACAGGTGGGTGCCATGATTGGGTATAAAAGTAGATTCCATGAAATGCTCAGTCATTCACAAACAAGGATGGGGCGAGGGTCACCACTTTTGTCAACAAATGCGTGAGCAAATTGTTGAACAGTTTAAGAAAAACCTTTCTAAACCAGCTATTGCAAGGAATTTAGGGATTTCACCATCTACGGTCCGTAATGTCATCAAAGGGTTCAGGGAATCTGGAGAAATCACTGCACGTAAGCAGCTAAGCCCGTGACCTTCGATCCCTCAGGCTGTACTGTATCAACAAGCGACATCAGTGTGTAAAAGATATCACCACATGGGCTCAGGAACACCTCAGAAACCCACTGTCAGTAACTACAGTTGGTCACTACATCTGTAAGTGCAAGTTAAAACTTTCCTATGCAAGGCGAAAACCGTTTATCGACAACACCCAGAAACACCGTCGGCTTCGCTGGGTCTGAGCACATCTAAGATGGACTGATGCAAAGTGGAAAAGTGTTCTGTGGTCTGACGAGTCCACATTTCAAATTGTTTTTGGAAACTGTGGACGTCGTGTACTCCGGACCAAAGAGGAAAAGAACCATCCGGATTGTTATAGGCGCAAAGTTGAAAAGCCAGCATCTGTGATGGTATGGGGGTGTATTAGTGCCCAAGACATGGGTAACTTACACATCTGTGAAGGCGCCATTAATGCTGAAAGGTACATAAAGGTTTTATGTTGCCATCCAAGCAACGTTACCATGGACGCCCCTGCTTATTTCAGCAAGACAATGCCAAGACACGTGTTACATCAACGTGACTTCATAGTAAAAGAGTGCGGGTACTAGACTGGCCTGCCTGTAGTCCAGACCTGTCTCCCATTGAAAATGTGTGGCGCATTATGAAGCCTAAAATACCACTACGGAGACCCCCGGACTGTTGAACAATTTAAGCTGTACATCAAGCAAGAATGGGAAAGAATTCCACCTGAGAAGCTTAAAAAATGTGTCTCCTCAGTTCCCAAATGTTTACTGAGTGTTGTTAAAAGGAAAGGCCATGTAAGACAGTGGTGAACATGCCTTTTCCCAACTACTTTGGCACATGTTGCAGCCATGAAATTCTAAGTTAATTATTATTTGCAAAAAGTTTATGAGTTTGAACATCAAATATGTTGTCTTTCTAGTGCATTCAACTGAATATGGGTTGAAAAGGATTTGCAAATCATTGTATTCCATTTATATTTACATCTAACACAATTTCCCAACTCATATGGAAACTGAGTTTATATTAGTTTCTGGTATTTTGTATAATTTCTTGTCCAGTATTTTTGTTTTTGTTTCCACATTCTGTTTGCCACTCCTCCACTAAACACTGGCTATCTCATCTTTACCTGATTGGAAATCAGGACAAACCGGTTTCTGCTTACTTATTAGGAGGCCTCGTAAGCCAGCCTCATTGTTAGGTCATGGCTGGATCATTTTGCATCACTTTGCATTTTGCGCTTCCTTCACCTGTTTTCCACTTTTGCACTTCCCTGCTGCACTATTTATTTTTGTCATTCAGTACATTTTTAGCTGAACTTCACCTGCCATCTCTACATCCCGGTGTCCAGACCAATACTAAACGTAACAGTGTGAGTGGATATAGAAGTAGTTTTCTGAACAGCTGCATGGAGTCCCCTCAACGTTGACATTATAATTTAACAGTATTTTCAACTACAGTAATTGCAGTTTAATAACACACCCAAAAGGTCATTAAATAAAAACAAATCTGTTATTTTTACAGCACCAAGTAAATGCAACGGCCTCCTACTCTACATGATCTACCAAGTATTTTCACTTTTAGAGATGACCTAAAAAACATCTGACCTCTGAAGTGTATCATTGGTATTTAAGAGCTGCTATCATATCTTTAAATTGGTGGCTTTAATGTGTTTTACATTATATAAGAAAGGTTAAAGGTATATCATGTATCTTCTCATGCTATTGGGATTCAATTATGTTCTATTTAATTTGCAAACATTATGTGATTCACTATATATTCCGCAGGCCTGATTTTTATTTTTATTCCTCATTTAATGACAATACAATTGTATATCATTTCGAGTTTCAATGGTGCTGTCTATGAAGGGAATCCAAATAAACAAACAGTAGTCATAGTTCAATTAGTCATAGTTAATTACTGTACTTGCTTGCATAATTTTAATTAACTTAAAAAAAGACCCCAATCTTTTGACACAAATGCAAATTTTGTCAGAATGTCACACATTTTTTAAATGTTTTTCATGAATAAACGTCATTTATTTGCGCAAAACTGTCATGTCAGGACGAACAACAGAAAATGAATGAACTTAAATACTATGGACATGATTAGTGAAAGCAGGTGCGTGACTCAAAACGTGAAACAGGTGCGTGACGTGACAGGTGAAAACTAATGGTTGCTATGGTGACAAACAAGAGTGCACAATGAGTCCAAACGTGGAACAGGTGAAACTAATGGGTAATCATGCAAACAAGACAAGGGAGTGAAAAGCCAGAAACTAAACAAAACATGACTTAAAACAAAACATGATTACACAGACATGACAGAGCCCCTCCCTTTAAGGACAGATACCAGATGTCCATAAAAAAATTAACAAGAGTCATGGGAGGGCGGGAGGGGGACATGGCGGTGGGTCGCCAGACCACGTGTCACCGTATCCACCGGGGCAGAGTTAGGTGGCGGCGGCGAGTGGAACGCCGCTGCAGCAGGCGAGGCGGGCGCCCAGGGAATGGCCACATTCGTGGCCGACTGGGAGGTGGGCGCACTTGGCGTGGCGGGCGACCAGGTAGCGGCCATATCCGTGGCCGACGAGGAGGAAGGCGCGTAGTCATCGTGGCAGGCGTGGAAGCTCGACGTGGTGAGTCAGGCGGCGAAGCTCGGCGTGGCGCGTCAGGCGGCGAAGCTCGGCGTGGGTCTTGGTCTTGGCATGGCGGGTCTTGGTCTTGGTCTTGGCATGGCGGGTCTTGGTCTTGGTCTTGGCATGGCGGGCCTTGGTCTTGGTCTTGGCATGGCGGGTCTTGGTCTTGGTCTTGGCATGTCGGGTCTTGGTCTTGGCATGGCGGGTCTTGGTCTTGGCATGGCGGGTCTTGGTCTTGGTCTTGGCATGGCGGGTCTTGGTCTTGGCATGGCGGGTCTTGGTCTTGGTCTTGGCATGGCGGGTCTTGGTCTTGGCATGGCGGGTCTTGGTCTTGGTCTTGGCATGGCGGGTCTTGGTCTAGGTCTTGGCATGGCGGGTCTTGGTCTAGGTCTTGGCGTCGTGGAGCTGCGACTGGCGGCACTTGGCGTCGTGGAGCTGCGACTGGCGGCACTTGGCGTCGTGGAGCTGCGACTGGCGGCACTTGGCGTCGTGGAGCTGCGACTGGCGGCACTTGGCGTCGTGGAGCTGCGACTGGCGGCACTTGGCGTCGTGGAGCTGCGACTGGCGACACTTGGCGTCGTGGAGCTGCGACTGGCGGCACTTGGCGTCGTTGAGCTGCGACTGGCGACACTTGGCGTCGTGGAGCTGGTACCGGAGCTTGGCGTGGTGGGTCTTGGCGTAGTGGAGCTTGTGCTAGCCTTGGTGCGGCGACAGGTGCTAACCGTGGGGCAGCTACAGGTGCTAGCCATGGAGCAGTTACAGGTGCTAGCTTTGGTGCAGGTGGAGGTGGCCTAGCTGGGGGTTGCGGCTTGGCATGGCGAAGCTGAGTCACCCCACCTGTACAGTTCCCAGCCCTAGCCCCCCCCCTCAAGGAGCGGATACCAGACGCGCTCCCCGCGGTCTGGAACCGTTTTTAGGTGTGGGTGGAGCGAGGTCAGGAGGGGGGCAGAATCCTCCCCACTAAATTGTCCAAAAAATATTTCTTTTTCCCCCACCTGGGGTTGTGTGGGCGGAAAAAAAGAAACATTTTGTGACGGGGGCGGGGCTTGAGTCTTGGGGGGCAAGGATTGTACCAGTGAGCGGGTCTGTGAAAAAATTTTCTGGAAGTGTCTGATTCTGGCAAAAAAGTCCTTTGGTGGTGGCTGATAGACAAAGTTAACAGAATTAAAAAAAAAATCTTGGTCTCTGATGTCATCACCAGTGGGTGGGGTGACGTCATGACAAGGCGGCGGCGTGATGTCATCTGCGGGAAAACTTTTTTGCTGACGACATCTGTCAGGACTTGGACTGTGGCTTAGTTTGTTCTCCCGAGGTGCAAGTGAATTGGACTGGCCATGGCGTGAAGGTAAATACATTATTTATTTTACACTAAAAGGAACAAACGAAAAGCGCGCACAGGGGCGGAGGTACAAACTTGACTAATGAAAACAAAAGACTTGCACGGGGGCAAAAAACTATGAACAACAAAAAACACTAACTGTGGTAATAATAAACAAACTTACTTGGCATGGACATGAAGTGCGCAGAGGTGAACAGAGTGTGACAGGGGGCATAAATGCGGGGATGTCGTCAGGACGAACAAAAGAAAATGAATGAACTTAAATACTATGGACATGATTAGTGAAAGCAGGTGCGTGACTCAAAACGTGAAACAGGTGCGTGACGTGACAGGTGAAAACTAATGGTTGCTATGGTGACAAACAAGAGTGCACAATGAGTCCAAACGTGGAACAGGTGAAACTAATGGGTAATCATGCAAACAAGACAAGGGAGTGAAAAGCCAGAAACTAAACAAAACATGACTTAAAACAAAACATGATTACATAGACATGACAAAAACCTGCTAACAGTATAGTATGTATTGCACATTTTGAACATTAGCTATGTGCACATGGAAACATTTAATCGGATTAAAAGCCTAACCAGAATAATAATGCTTCATGTAAACATGCCAGTCGGAATATTCTTACGCGATCACACACGTTCGAAACAAAATTTTATTCCAATCGAGACGGGTGGTTTATGCCGATAGTCATTCAGATTGTAGCACAATTATCCTTACTGCGCATGTCTTGGATGTCAGCTATACATTGGTGGTGGAGCGGGAACTGAAATTAATAGCCTCGGAATGAAGCGATTGTCTTGCTGCTGTCTCCTCCCATTCAACATGTACAGATGTAGGGTTGTATGCTGTTGAGTTTGTTGCTTTAAAACGAGACTAGCAAAAAACAAAAGTATGGTTTTGGAGTGTCATGTGTCGATGTAACAATAAAATAAAGTATCCAGTCGTCGTCTTAACGAGCTGTTTTATTCACGACATTACAGCTACTCTATTTGCTAACTGCGAGCCTCAAACACATACACAGAATGTTGTAACATGAATGCGTGCTGCAACCCATTTATAATCACAACATAAAAAGCACAGAACAGCTCCATTTCAGAAAGAGAGGTAAAACAAAAGTAGTAAACAGAAGCAAAAAATTATAAATAAATACTGTGATAACGTCGGACAAGCAGAAATGCACAAAGTCATGTTTGTTAACAATGGAAGTCTAATGCTCCTTCAGCACCTGTAGTGAGCGAACTTGACCAAAAGATAGCACCATAGCACAAATAATAACATACATTTGCGTTTATGTCAGGTTCTGCGCATGTCAAAATAAAGTGCTGTATTCTGATTTAAGGTGTGATCCAGCTAATTTATTTCAATGTCCATGTACACAGTAACATTATAACCCAATGATGACTAGATTAAACAAATGTTGTCCATGTACATGTGGCTACTGATGCAAATAGTCACGTGGGGGTTAATGCAGCTTGCTGCGGTTCGTTCTCTTAAAGCAACAATGGACGGCTTCGGACGACAGCGTGAAGGTAGGCTTTGGTTTATTAAAATTAAATAAATCCAAACTACCAAAATGCAGGCGAAACAAAACAAAAAAGGCAAGCGTGCCTAAAACACATGAAGCTAATTACTTAGCATGAACTAGGACATGGTATAAACAAAACTTACGTGGCATAGATGTGACGCAAACAATGAATCCACACCGAGTGACCGGAAAAGGCAGAACTAAATAGAGTCTCTGATGAGCAACAGGTGCGCGAAAAGGCAGGTGAAAATCATAAGTAACCATGGTGACTAAACTCAGGAAGTGCATAACCAGGAACTAAAAGGAGTCCAAAACAAACCGATAACACAAAAAATTATCCGACCACGGATCATGACAGAGCTCCCCCCTTAAGGACAGATTCTAGATGTCCTAAAAACAAAACACATGCAGGGTCAAAAGTCACGGGAGGGCGGAGGGAGGACTTGGCGGTGGGTCGCCAGGCCAAGTGTCCCCGAATCCACCGAGGCAAAGTCAAGTGGCGGGGGCGAGTGGAACGCCGCTGCAGCAGGCGAGGCGGGCGACCAGGGAATAGCCACATTTGTGGCCGACGGGGAGGTGGGCGCACTTGGCGAAGCGGACGACCAGGGAGCGGCCACATCCGTGGTCAACGGGGAGGTGGGCGCGTCGGCGCCGTCATGGCAGGCTTGGAAGCAACGAACAAGGCAGGCGTGGACACCGCAGCGGACGAGTCAGGCGTGGACGCCGCAGCGGACGAGTCAGGCGTGGACGCCGCAGCGGACGAGTCAGGTGTGGTAGCCGCAGCGGACGAGTCAGGCGTGGTAGCAGGTGCAGGCGGCGAAGCTTGGCGTGGCGCAGGTACAGGCGGCGAAGCTTGGCGTGGCGCAGGTACAGGCGGCGAAGCTTGGCGTGGCGCAGGTACAGGCGGCGAAGCTTCGCGTGGCGCAGGTACAGGTGGCGAAGCTTGGCGTGGCGCAGGTACAGGCGGCGAAGCTTGGCGTGTCAGCCGAGGTGCAGGAACAGGTGTCAGCTGAGGTGCAGGAGCAGGAGCAGGTGCTAACCGAGGTGCAGGAGCAGGAACAGGTGCTAGCCGAGGAGCAGGAACAGGAGCTAGCCGAGGAGCAGGAACTGGAGCTAGCGGAGGAGCATGAACTGGAGCTAGCCGAGGAGCAGGAACTGGAGCTGGTGGCGTTTGCAAGCCCACCGGAGATGATGATGCCGTCTGCAAGCCCACCGGAGATGATGGTGGCGTCTGCAGGCCCACCGGAGATGATGATGGCGTCTGCAGGCCCACCGGAGATGATGGTGGCGTCTGCAGGCCCACCGGACATGATGGTGTCTGCAGGCCCACCGGAGATGATGGTGGCGTCTGCAGGCCCACCCGGGCTGAGGTTAGCCATGAGCATGGCGGAGGCGGTCTAGCTGGGGGTTGCGGCTTGACATGCCGACGGACTGGTGGTGGAGGACGGGCTGGAGGTTGCGGCTTGGCAGGCCAAAAGACTGGTGGTGGCGGCCGGGATGGAGGTTGCTGCCTGGATGGATGCAGCTGAGCCACCCCACCAGCACAGCTCCCGGCCCCAGCCCCCCCCTCAAGGGGCGGATACCAGACGCGCTCCTTGCGGTCTGGAAATGTCTTTAAGGGCGGGTGGCGGGAGGTCAGGAGGGGGGCAAAATCCTCCCCTCTAAATTGTCCAAAATGTCTTTTCCCATCCCCCACCTGAGGTCGTGTAGGAGGACGAGAGAAAAAGGTTGATGATGTGGGCGGGGCTCTAGTCCTTAGGGGCAGAGTCAGAGTCACTGGGGGCGGAGGTGACTGAGGTTGACAAAATCTAACTTTTGAAAAATTGTCCTGACAATATTTTATTTTAGGAATGAAGTCTTTAGGAGGTGGCTGACAGAAAGAGCTAGATTGAAAAAAAAAATCTTCGTCTCTGCCGTCATCACCTGTGGGCGGGGTGACGTCATCCGCGTGGGTCTCCAGCTGACTGACAGCCCAATCGGTGAACTGCTTAGCGAAGTGTGCTAGAAGATTACCATACAATGGCGGCGAGGAAGACTGGGTTGCCCGTGGAGTCTTACTGTCTGGAGGAGGAGTTTGGGGGTATGACACACATGTTTTTAATGTAACCTTGCTGCTGCCCTTTTGGCCAGGTTTCCCTTGGAAAAGAGATCTTTGATCTCAATGGGATTTTACCTGGTTAAATAAAGGCTAATAATAATAACACACCCTGATGGCGAAACGAAGCCTTTCTGGCTGGCTTCCGCTTTCGCCAGCGCGTCTCAATCTCCTTGTGGCCAGGTGCGAGAGAACATGATGGTGGATTCATTTCTGTCACGTGGGGGTTAATGCAGCTTGCTGCGGTTCGTTCTCTCAAAGCAACAATGGACGGCTCCGGACGACAGCGTGAAGGTAGGCTTTGGTTTATTAAAATTAAATAAATCCAAACTACCAAAATGCAGGCCAAACAAAACAAAAAAGGCAAGCGTGCCTAAAACACATGAAGCTAATTACTTAGCATGGACTAGGACATGGTATAAACAAAACTTACGTGGCATAGATGTGACGCAAACAATGAATCCACACCGAGTGACCGGAAAAGGCAGAACTAAATAGAGTCTCTGATGAGCAACAGGTGCGCGAAAAGGCAGGTGAAAATCATAAGTAACCATGGTGACTAAACTCAGGAAGTGCATAACCAGGAACTAAAAGGAGTCCAAAACAAACCGATAACACAAAAAATTATCCGACCACGGATCATGACAGAGCTCCCCCCTTAAGGACAGATTCTAGATGTCCTAAAAACAAAACACATGCAGGGTCAAAAGTCACGGGAGGGCGGAGGGAGGACTTGGCGGTGGGTCGCCAGGCCAAGTGTCCCCGAATCCACCGAGGCAAAGTCAAGTGGCGGGGGCGAGTGGAACGCCGCTGCAGCAGGCGAGGCGGGCGACCAGGGAATAGCCACATTTGTGGCCGACGGGGAGGTGGGCGCACTTGGCGAAGCGGACGACCAGGGAGCGGCCACATCCGTGGTCAACGGGGAGGTGGGCGCGTCGGCGCCGTCATGGCAGGCTTGGAAGCAACGAACAAGGCAGGCGTGGACACCGCAGCGGACGAGTCAGGCGTGGACGCCGCAGCGGACGAGTCAGGCGTGGACGCCGCAGCGGACGAGTCAGGTGTGGTAGCCGATAACACAAAAGATGATCCGACCACGGATCATGACACAAATAATGTCCTAATGAAGCAAAATTTGCCACAAGCACACCAGTAGGAGTCGCTTCAATTATTGCACTCACGAATACATCGACCTGATCACTGAGCGTTAGAAACCCAGGTAATATCTGTGGTTAAGCTAAAGAAACATGTGCGGTCAAAATAAACTGTGTGATTAATCTGTGTTTTATACATGATTAATGCAACACGTTTTGTAATTAATTAATTAATCTCATTCAGTACATCATGGTTCTGGTTTTATACTCTACTGTTACAGGCAACATTTCAACATATGCTGTTTTCATATGTGACTTGTTGTAGATTAATAAGCAGATATACGCTTCAACTAAAGAAGCAATAACCAGAATAACGTTTTTTCAGGCAAACTCTGCTGAGCTGTACGATGTGGTGAATTACAGCAGCAAAGGGAAATCAGGAGTAAGAGTCCAATCTCTGCGGAGCCTGTGGGACCAAAATAATGCAGACTGCACAGGAGACAGTAAAATGATCCTGCAACACACTGGCGGAATACACACTGTAGTTCAGCCCCCTGCCCTGCCGCCCAAATCCCAAAACAGGAAGCTGACTGGAACAGTGTCCGTCGATGCCATATCCATCTCTCAGGTACAGTATCATTGTAGAGTACAGGTACAATCATTGTCTGTGACATAGAGCAGGGTGGTCAAATCGTATTACAGGATGTGGGAGGCCACATTAAAAGATGCCAAAACCAATCCGATGTAAGTCAATATATGCTAAGCCAGTGGTTCTGAAACTTTTTTCACCAACTACCACCTCAGAAAACATTGGCTTTCCAAGTACCACCATAATGACAACATTAAAATACAGTAGCATTGAAGGGCCTAAATATTTGTTAAAAACAAGGCAGAGGTTTCATTTAACATTAACATTTCATCATCATTCATCATTGGCCACTAAAACATTACACACAGTTTTACCGGTAACACTGTGTTTGAATATTGAATGAAGTGATTGTCCATACCACTAGTGGTACACCACAGTTTGAGAATCACTGTGATATGCTATCGGATAGAGATGGGACTCTGACGACTTAAAATTTGATCCCGATTCTCAGGGTGATCATTCGATTTAGAGTCGATTCTCGATTCAACAAAATTCTTTATTCAAATCAATTTTCTGAAACCAATGTTTGGTATAAAAATTATTGTAAAACCTTATCAAAACAAGCTGTGATTACAAAAGCTCTTCTTGACTGCGGACGTATATGCACTGGCAGTAGGAAATGGAGATGGCCTAAAAACATTATTTTTTATAATTGATTCTTTCATATATATATATATATATATATATATATATATATATATATATATATATATATATATATATATATATATGTATATATGAAAGAATCAATTATAAAAAATAATGTTTTTAGGCCATCTCCATTTCCTACTGCCAGTGCATATACGTGTATATATATATATATATATATACATATATATATATATATATATATATATATATATATATATATATATATATATATATATATATATATATACATATACTGATTGACAAATTCCTCAATCTGATTGACAAACACTTTCCCAAAGACAACATCCTAAGAAAAGTATTCAACAAGAACAACATTAAATTGAGCTACAGCTGCATGAACAATATACGACAAATCATCTCAAACCACAACAAAACAATTGCAAATGAGCCGTCGGCCCTCAGACAGAGCGACTCCAAAACCAACAAAGGATGTAATTGTCGAAAGAAACCTGATTGCCCTCTCAACGGGGGGTGCTTACAAACATCAGTTGTCTACCAATCTAAGGTAATACGCAAGGACATTAACACATCCGACACATATGTAGGATTAACCGAGGGAGAATTCAAAACCAGATGGAACAATCACAAGGCTTCTTTCAGGAACAAAAACCTGCGAAATACCACAGAACTCAGCAAACACATTTGGGACCTCAAAGACAATAATGTTGAATATTCAATAACATGGCAAATTCTTGCATCCAGCACACCTTACAATAGTGGTAATAAAAGATGCAACCTATGCTTGAAAGAGAAACTGTTTATTATTTACCGTCCGGACCTGTCATCCCTCAACAAGCGCAGCGAAATTGTAACAACATGCCGCCATAGACGGAAACACCTCCTAGGTAACACATGAGCCAATCACCACGCCCCTAGGCCAGCCTGTACCCACCCACACTGTGCCCTATATAAACCATGGTATGCGAATGCTCCCATTAAAATCTCCTGACGATTGAGGGTACCCCCCCTCATGAAACAGGCCTGTAGAGATGAAATAGTCTTGTGATTTTTTTCCCCACACATACATATATTGCGCTCTACTACGGTATCGAGCACTATTTTTTGGATAACCTTATTAAGACATATATATGTATATATATATATATATATATATATATATATATATATATATATATATATATATATATATTTATACATATAAATACATTATGATTCGATTTAGAATCAGTATTAATGAGAATCACGATTCAGATGGGAATCAATTTTTCTTACTATCTGAACAAAACATCCACATCTTGGCTTTAAGTTATAGCTGACAAAGCACATTACAATGGTCCCTTGTTTATCGCAGGCCAATTGGTTCTACGTCTCACCGTGGTAAACAACTTTGCACATAGTAGTATTGTCAATAATCACATATCTTTATAGTGAGAGCATAAAAAACTATTTACTACCTAATGAATCATTATTTTGATCGTCACATCAAGATAATAAAAAATATGAAAAAAAATGCACTGTAAGACATAAACTTATTTTAACACTTAAAGGACGTATATTATGATTTTTTTTCTACATTGAAAACACTTCCTTGTGGCTCACATCACATTTAATGGTGGTTCTTCGGTCCAAATTTTGCATAGATTATGTTTTACAGATCATCTTCAAACCGCTTTCTGACCGTCTCTTCGGGATGCGTCGTTTTGTGGGTGGTCTTATTTATGTGCCTCCACTTTGTCTGCGTCTTATTCTCGTCAGCCGTGTTGTAGATTTTGGTGCTTCCATATCGAGTTTACTGACAGATATTTCTAAATATACGCTACTTTGTATTAGAAATAGCAACAGCGGAGGATGCATGTGCATGTAAACTGCCCCGCAACAAGAGGATAGAGAAAAAAAAAAGTTAGCTCATTGACTACAGTGTCAGACTACAATGGTAGACTAGCGCAAAGATCTTCGGGAGATATCTGCTGACGTCACAGGGCAAAAATGTCACTGGACAGAGCTAATTCCAAACAGCTCGTTTGGAGGAAATATGAAGGAAGGTAAGATTGTTTTAGAAATATCCCTGCAATACCTATACTGTTTGATTTAAAATTTTCGGGACTTATGGGGATCCTAAATAAACAAGAGCATGTACCATCAGGTAAGAAAAGTTGGTTTTGCAAAACAGGTTAGAGTGTCCGCCCTGAGATTGGTAGGTTGTGAGTTCAAACCCCGGCCGAGTCAATCAATCAATCAATCAATGTTTATTTATATAGCCCTAAATCACAAGTGTCTCAAAGGGCTGCACAAGCCACAACGACATCCTCGGTATAGCCCACATAAGGGCAAGGAAAAACTCACCCCAGTGGGACGTCGATGTGAATGACTACAAGAAACCTTGGAGAGGACCGCATATGTGGGTAACCCCCCCCCCTCTAGGGAGACCGAATGCAATGGATGTCGAGTGGGTCTAACATAATATTGTGAGAGTCCAGTCCATAGTGGATCCAGCATAACAGTAAGGGTCCAGTCCACAGTGGGGTCAGCAGGAAACCATCCCGAGCGGAGACGGGTCAGCAGCGCAGAGATGTTCCCAACCGATATACAGGCGAGCGGTCCACCCCGGGTCCCGACCCCGGACAGCCAGCACCCCATCCATGGCCACCGGATCTGAGTGTCTCCCCTTCCACAAGGGATAGGGGGGAGCAGAGGAGAAAAGAAAAGAAACGGCAGATCAACTGGTCTAAAAAAAGGGGGGCTATTCAAAGGCTAGAGTATACAAATGAGTTTTAAGATGGGACTTAAATGTTTCTACTGAGGTAGCATCTCTAACTGTTATCGGGAGGGCATTCCATAGTGCTGGAGCCCGAATAGAAAACGCTCTACAGCCCGCAGACTTTTTTTGGGCTCTGGGAATCACTAATAAGCCGGAGTTCTTTGAACGCAGATTTCTTGCCGGGACATATGGTACAATACAATCGGCAAGATAGGCTGGAGCTAGACCGTGTAGTATTTTATACGTAAGTAGTAAAACCTTAAAGTCGCATCTTAAGTGCACAGGAAGCCAGTGCAGGTGAGCCAGTATAGGCGTAATATGATCAAACTTTCTTGTTCTTGTCAAAAGTCTAGCAGCCGCATTTTGTACCAACTGTAATCTTTTAATGCTAGACATAGGGAGACCCGAAAATAATACGTTACAGTAATCGAGACGAGACGTACCAAAGACTATAAAAATGGGACCCATTACCTCCCTGCTTGGCACTCAGCATCAAGGGTTGGAAGTGGGGGTTAAATCACCAAAATTATTCCCGAGCGCGGCCACCGCTGCTGCTCACTGCTCCCCTCACCTCCCATGGGGCGGAAGAAGGGGATGGGTCAAATGCAGAGGGTAATTTTTCAGTGGTACTTTAACTTTAACTTTGAATACGCTTTTAAAAAAAAGTTAACAAAAAAAAAAAATGTATCTACGATTTAGTGAAGCAGCAATATTTGAAGCAAAAAAGAGGACTTTAGTGAATATCTAATAATATATGTCATTAATATTAAATGTATTTTGTTTTTAGAATATGTCAAGGGCTAATAAAAAATTGCTGCTGGCTTATAATAGCCACACTTTGGACACCTCTGCCATAGAGCATCATTTTGTCCTACACATGAACCTACATGAACCTACTCAGTGGCCTAGTGGTCAGAGTGTCCGCCCTGAGATCGGTAGGTTGTGAGTTCAAACCCCGGTTGAGTCATACCAAAGACTATAAAAATGGGACCCATTACCTCCCTGCTTGGCACTCAGCATCAAGGGTTGGAATTAGGGGTTAAATCATCAAAAATGATTCCCGGGCTGCTGCCCACTGCTCCCCTCACCTCCTAGGGAGTGAACAAGGGTATGGGTCAAATACAGAGGACACATTTCACCACACCTAGTGTGTGTGTGACAATCATTGGTGCTTTAATTAATGAAAATGGAACCTTTAAAGCTCTCTGGTCTACAACCATGGGCAGGGACTCCGGACTCCAGGTAGGGAAATGATTTGGAGCCGAAGAGCGGTAAGGGGTAAGCCAGGGCAGTTATACTGGTGGCCCAGAAGGCCAGGGAATGATACCATAGTTCAGTTCAGTCCTCCAGTTCGGTTCAATACATGGGAGAGACATAAAAGGTTTTGCAGCAAATTTTCGATAAACACTAGCCCCTGTTGTGTACTGAAGATGAACTTGGAACAGCAACAGATCCTTGCATTGACATTTTAACCTCCTGAAGTCCAACGGCGCTATTTTCTTATATACAAAAAACAAACATCCATTAAGAGCAGGCCTGGACAATTATTTTGACTCAGGGGGCCAAATTTAGAGAAAACAATGTGTCTGGGGGCCGGTATATCTATTTTTAGGAACACTAATACAAAACCTCACAATAATGTCAATCAATCAATCAATCAATCTTTATTTATATAGCCCTAAATCACAAGTGTCTCAAAGGGCTGCACAAGCCACAACGACATCCTCGGTACAAAGCCCACATACGGGCAAGGAAAAACTCACCCCAGTGGGACGTCGATGTGAATGACTATGAGAAACCTTGGAGAGGACCGCATATGTGGGTAACCCCCCCCCCTCTAGGGGAGACCGAAAGCAATGGATGTCGAGTGGGTCTGACATAATATTGTGAGAGTCCAGTCCATAGTGGATCCAACATAATAGTAAGAGTCCAGTCCATAGTGGGGCCAGCAGGACACCATCCCGAGCGGAGACGGGTCAGCAGCGTAGAGATGTTCCCAGCCGATGCACAGGCGAGCGGTCCACCCCGGGTCCCGACTCTGGACAGCCAGCACTTCATCCATGGCCACCGGACCTGTGCCCCCCCCCCCCTCAAGGAAAAGGGGAGCAGAGGAGAAAAGAAAAGAAACGGCAGATCAACTGGTCTAACAGGGGGGCTATTTAAAGGCTAGAGTATACAAATGAGTTTTAAGATGGGACTTAAATGCTTCTACTGAGGTAACATCTCTAACTGTTACCGGGAGGGCATTCCATAGTACTGGAGCCCGAATAGAAAACGCTCTATAGCCCGCAGACTTTTTTTGGGCTCTGGGAATCACTAATAAGCCGGAGTTCTTTGAACGCAGATTTCTTGCCGGGACATATGGTACAATGCAATCGACAAGATAGGACGGAGCTAGACCGTGTAGTATTTTATACGTAAGTAGTAAAACCTTAAAGTCACTTCTTAAGTGCACAGGAAGCCAGTGCAGGTGAGCCAGTATAGGCGTAATATGATCAAACTTTCTTGTTCTTGTCAAAAGTCTAGCAGCCGCATTTTGTACCAACTGTAATTTTTTTTTTTTGTCTGATTGAATGCTAAAAACGTTATGACAAACCGCCTTAAAAAACAGAATGGAATTTTTTTACTGAATGAAACACCCAGAATGTACATGAAAATAAAGAATGTGGGATTTACAATATTAACTATGAACGATAGAACACTGAATATTGACAACATATGAACGTCACACCCCCTCTCCATCGACATATTTTACAATCAAGCAAAACGCAACAAAAATGCAACAAACACAGCAAAATATGAACGCGAAGGGTAAAAAAACCCCACCTGCTATCTGATATATCTGATACATCACTAAGCTTTAGAACTTTGTTGTTAAAAAACTCCTTGCGCGTCTGTCCCTGACACCCGCATTATAGGCTGGCCGCTCTGGAAACACTCTGTGGAAACGCTCCCCACCCACACTGCTTGGTGCCTCGTCTGAGCTGCTGTGAATTAGATTACCATGGTAACTAATTAGATTACCATAGTAACTAGCATTAAAAAATTACAGTTGGTACAAAATGCGGCTGCTAGACTTTTGACAAGAACAAGAAAGTTTGATCATATTACGCCTATACTGGCTCACCTGCACTGGCTTCCTGTGCACTTAAGATGTGACTTTAAGTTTTACTACTTACGTATAAAATACTACACGGTCTAGCTCCGTCCTATCTTGTCGATTGCATTGTACCATATGTCCCGGCAAGAAATCTGCGTTCAAAGAACTCCGGCTTATTAGTGATTCCCAGAGCCCAAAAAAAGTCTGCGGGCTATAGAGCGTTTTCTATTCGGGCTCCAGTACTATGGAATGCCCTCCCGGTAACAATTAGAGATGCTACCTCAGTAGAAGCATTTAAGTCCCATCTTAAAACTCATTTGTATACTCTAGCCTTTAAATAGCCCCCCTGTTAGACCAGTTGATCTGCCGTTTCTTTTCTTTTCTCCTCTGCTCCCCTTTTCCTTGAGGGGGGGGGGCACAGGTCCGGTGGCCATGGATGAAGTGCTGGCTGTCCAGAGTCGGGACCCGGGGTGGACCGCTCGCCTGTGCATCGGCTGGGAACATCTCTACGCTGCTGACCCGTCTCCGCTCGGGATGGTGTCCTGCTGACCCCACTATGGACTGGACTCTTACTATTATGTTGGATCCACTATGGACTGGACTCTCACAATATTATGTCAGACCCACTCGACATCCATTGCTTTCGGTCTCCCCTAGAGGGGGGGGGGGGTTACCCACATATGCGGTCCTCTCCAAGGTTTCTCATAGTCATTCACATCGACGTCCCACTGGGGTGAGTTTTCCT
This sequence comes from Nerophis lumbriciformis, assembly GCF_033978685.3. Taxonomy (NCBI): domain Eukaryota; kingdom Metazoa; phylum Chordata; class Actinopteri; order Syngnathiformes; family Syngnathidae; genus Nerophis; species Nerophis lumbriciformis. The sequence goes on from NC_084562.2 coordinate 36,655,629, forward strand.
TGCCCGTATGTGGGCTTTGTACCGAGGATGTCGTTGTGGCTTGTGCAGCCCTTTGAGACACTTGTGATTTAGGGCTATATAAATAAAGATTGATTGATTGATTGATTGAACTAATTAGATTATCATAGTAACTAGTATATTATGCAAAAGCGCAGATTCCAACCATTGAAATATTTTGTATAGTTCAAGACTTACAGTCATTTGAAAACATCACTGCACATCATAATAGCAGCTACAGTTTCCATCTTAAAGATCTAAAAAACAAAATTATGGGAATGTCCGGCGGGCCAGATTGAAAAGCTTAACGGGCCGCATGTGGCCCCCGGGTCTTAATTTGCCCAGGTCTGACAAAGAGGATCCTGTTTGTAGAAATAAGAATAAAAGTGATGGAATAAGTGAGGCCCCCTGGTCCTTAGATTTCTGGAACAATTCAGTTGAATATACCTGCATGATAATCCAACACTGTAATGGTTTTGAGTTTAGAATTTTTTTAAACCACTGTTTTCATTGTAGTAAAAAGGAAAACGTATTGTTGTTTATTTCTACCAGACTCCTGCTGTACCCAAAAGGGGGGCTTTATTAGCCTTCTCCCTGAGTGGATCTGTGACTGATACGTCACAAGCGAGCACCGCCTCTTACACTCAGCTGACACCTGTAGGTGGCAGAAGCAAATCTGTACCGACAATAAACAAAAACAAGGAAGTGACCTACTTAAACCATCAAATCAACAGTCAGTCCTTCACAAACTCTTCATCTGAATCCCAGGCTGCCGCCAAGAGCGTCACATGTCACACTTATTCGCTTCACAACCCTAGAGAGCCTTTAAGATTCAGCAGTCCGAGTCCAAATGAGCAGAGGGATGATCTTCAAATGTCCAGGACGAACCTGATGTACCAGACTGAAGGGCCTGGAGAGAGTTCAGCTCCTGAGGGAGCCACTGTGTATGCTAAGCTTCAGCGGAAGCCAGCAACAGTCATTTTACCTGACGCCACCTACGAGCAGGTCCCTGGCAAGAGCAGCGATTACGAGAGAAACCCGTATGAGTCGTTAGATGATTTGAAGACCAAAATGTCCAAATCCACCTGGGGAAAAAATGTAAGTCAGACTTAGAACCTAAAATGCTCATAGTAAAATAACAAAGACCATTGAATATTTAACATTGTTTTTTTCTGTATTTCAGAATATGAAATGGAAGAAATTCCTCCCTGATTATATGAAGAAATAAACAACCTCTGGATGAATAGATTACCCTCAAACAGGGTCATCCAAAGTTAACTGACACTTAGCTTTTTTGAACCCTGAAAATAAAATGTATTCATTATCAATGATGAATGAATTATAGCTGACAAACCATTGGAAAGTCTACTCGCCAGAAAACAACAAACAATTATTTCCCACAATTCGACTCCCTCTTCAAACGGTCTTGGCCATGCTGTGCTGTTAACATCCCAGTGAGACCATTGCTGTAAATTAAGTCTCGTGTTTGTTTGTATGTGCTATCGTGTTGTTGTTGTTTTTTCCTGGCCTCAAACTGAGCACCCCCCATAGAAGCTCAGTCTGGGATCAACTTTTTTTTTACTCAACCTTCCCCTATAATTTACTTTTCCCCACCTTTTACGGGGCGCCGGGTAATGTATTTTTGCTTTTGAACTGGTCTGTCCTGGAAATGTAATTTTTGTTGGACTTTTTAAGTGCAATGACAATAAAATGCTATCTATGTACAGTGGAACCTTGATTTACGAACTTTTAGATCTGTAAGAAAAGAAAGTAGGGCAAAACTTTGTTGGGGAGGCAGAGACTTCTACTTCACCTGCTGTGCAGGAGAAGTCACGTCTCAACACTACAGCATGTGTGCCTTTTCTTAGTTTTTTCACCTTTTGACAAGTTTTGCTAACTCAATAAGAGTCCTAAAAATTAATCAGACCAGCGTGGAAAGGAGAAGGGAACCACAATCCATCCATCCATCCATCTTCTTCCGCTTATCCGAGGTCGGGTCGCGGGGGCAGCAGCCTAAGCAGGGAAGCCCAGACTTCCCTCTCCCCAGCCACTTCGTCCAGCTCCTCCCGGGGGATCCCGAGGCGTTCCCAGGCCAGCCGGGAGACATAGTCTTCCCAACGTGTCCTGGGTCTTCCTCGTGGCCTCCTACCGGTCGGACATGCCCTAAACACCTCCTTAGGGAGGCGCTCGGGTGGCATCCTGACCAGATGCCCGAACCACCTCATCTGGCTCCTCTCGATGCGGAGGAGCAGCGGCTTTACTTTGAGCTCCCCCCGGATGACAGAGCTTCTCACCCTATCTCTAAGGGAGAGCCCCGCCACCCGGCGGAGGAAACTCATTTCGGCCGCTTGTACCCGTGATCTTGTCCTTTCGGTCATAACCCAAAGCTCATGACCATAGGTGAGGATGGGAACGTAGATCGACCGGTAAATTGAGAGCTTTGCCTTCCGGCTCAGCTCCTTCTTCCACTATAAAATTGGAAAAAAACCACTATAAAATTGGAAAAAAAGACTATTTTGCGAGGAGTACATTTATGGCACTCAGAAGCATGACCACATCAAGTTTTTATTGTGATAAAGCCGGCCTTTTCCGGTAAAAGGAGAATACGATTATATCACAGCAGAGGAGGAGACAGTATCTGTTCTCTCTTTCCAGAGCGACCCATCACAGACACATAAGGCTCATTTCTCCCTTCCCCAGCCCCATTAATTTTCCTTTCCTTTGTTTTCTCCTCTTGTCAGTTCCCTGCCGTTGTTAATGTGTGTGCATTTTACTCTTTTAAATGTTTATTATTGTAGCAATATGGTTGTTTAAATTAAGGATTTTTGTGATTTTGTTTGGAAGAGGACACCATAGTGACTTCTGTGTGTTCATGTGTTGGCAGAACAGAGCACACAGCAGTTTGTTGTTTTGACTTTATTACATAGTTGATCCATCACCACCTTGTTAGCTGGTTTGATTTTTTTTTTTTTTTTTAGACATGTAACTTTCTCGTGCATGTCTAAAAAAATTCTAATTTAATTTTTTTTTTTGTGGCTTTATAGAGGGATTTTCGTGCGCACGAGATACATGTCTAAAAAAAAAATATATATATATATATATATATATATATATATATATATATATATATATATATATATATATATATATATATAGATATCTTTTTTATAACTTCATGAAAAGTTTCTTTTGCGCACAAGATAGTTTCTCGTGCGCACGAGAAACTTTGTAAAGTTGTAAAAAAAAAGTAATTAAATTGTTTAATTTTTTATTTTTTAGACATGTAACTTTCTTGTGCATGTCTAAAAAAAATAAATTCTAATTAAAACAATTTTTTTTCTTATAACTTTATGGAGAGTTTCTTGTGCGCACGAGAAACTTTATAAAGTTATAAAATAAAAAAATGTATAATTTTTTTTTTAGACATGTAGCTTTCTCGTGCGTACAAGATACATGTCTAAAAATATATTAAAACATTTTTTTTTGTAACTTTATGGGGAGTTTCTCTTGCGCACAAGATAGTTTCTCGTGCGCACGAGAGACTTTTTATAAAGTTATTAAAAAAAAAATTCAAAATTTTTTTTTTTTTTTTTTAGACATGTAACTTTTTCGTGCATGTCTAAAAAAAAAATTATAATTTAAATTTTTTTTTTTTTTTATAACTTTAGAAAAACATTTTCGTGCGCACGAGGTACATGTCTAAAAAAAAATATATATATATATATATAAATATCTTTTTTATAACTTCATAAAAAGTTTCTTTTGCGCACAAGATAGTTTCTTGTGCGCATGAGAAACTTTGTGAAGTTATAAAAAAAAATAAAAAAAAAATAAAAAAAATAAATAAATAAAATTAAAAATTAAAAATAATTAAATTGTTACATTTTTTATTTTTTTAGACATGTAACTTTCTCGTGCATGTCTAAAAAAAATAAATTCTAATTAAAACGGCGTGGCGCAGTGGAAGAATGGCCGTGCGCGACCCGAGGGTCCCTGGTTCAATCCCCACCTAGTACCAACCTCGTCATGTCCGTTGTGTCCTGAGCAAGACACTTCACCCTTGCTCCTGATGGGTGCTGGTTAGCGCCTTGCATGGCAGCTCCCTCCATCAGTGTGTGAATGTGTGTGTGAATGGGTAAATGTGGAAGTAGTGTCAAAGCGCTTTGAGTACCTTGAAGGTAGAAAAGCGCTATACAAGTACAACCCATTTATCATTATTTAAAGTACAGTAGCTAAACAACAAAACCGAAAGAGTTGGACACATTTTAAGCATTTCTGACCACAGAAGTGAAATACAAAAAAGGCTGACACAGCTCTGGCCGGTGCAAGGTACATGAAAAAACATGTTAGAGCTGTCGAAGCTCACTTGGCTGCCGAGCAACCATGAGCATGATAAGACGAAGTCAACAGAGCAATACAGGGTCGCCAGAGGTTGAACCAAATTTGAAGCGTTAATAGGAACTCTCCAGAGCAATGTCAATGAGGTACAAAGCAATGTCAGAAATCTCCAAGAACAGATTATCAATAGTATGCAAAAAGATGTTGAAAATCTCCAAAGACAGATTGTCAGAGAGATAAAGGAATATCTTGATATGATAGAAATGAAAAAGTTCAAAGACAAAATTAAGATTCTCAGTGACGACAACACAGCATTAAGACAGGAGATGAAGAAGCTGAAGGAGGAGAGTGCAACATTGCACTGACGGTGGAATGCCAAGCAGCAAGATAACCCACAATGGGACAACAGTGCGTAGTGTTGTGGAGAAAATTAAAAAGGAGATAGCAGCATTGCACCAACAGTTGAATGCCAGGCAACAAGATAACACTGATTTGGAGAACTTCAAAGAGGAGAAAGCAGCATTGAGCCAACAGCTGAAAGCCAGACAAGATATCACCAATCTGAGGAACATCAGTGTTTTAATAAAAACATCAAAGAGAAAATGCATTAGTTTACATGACAGAATGACATCGTCATTGCAGGGCTGCACATCAATTCTCTATCCTATGCAAGAGCAGTTGACAACAGAGTTGAACCAGATGACATTTAACAGAGCAACAGTTGGTCAACTTTCTGCAATCAAAGGGAATTGATGTCGATATTAACACCATCGATGCGTGCATTTCACTGAATAGAAGAGGCAACAGCACCACACCAGTCATCATCGTGAAACTTGCCAACAGGAAATCCAAAATGGCATTGGTGAAACAGGGAAATAAGCTGAAGAGTACCAACAGTACATCAGGGCTCGCCAACCTGTTGATCGCGATCGACCAGTCAATCTTTGGGACCCTACTGTTCGATCGCAAAAATGTTTTAAAAAACCCCAAAGTATTAATATGACATCATTGACACCCCCACCCTGAGAATTACCAATAGACCCGCCATCAGGCAAGCATTTTAACACCTGAACACGTCCGCATGCCTCTGCCTCTCTCTCTTCAGCATTTCTTCCTGCAGCTCTCCACACTGCGGCCACACACCCTGAGCCCTGCTGCGCGTGACACGCACTTGTCTCGCAAACGCGCATTGCATGACGTGCAATGCACGAACTGTGATCAAATCAAATCAACTTTATTTATAAAGCACATTTAAAATTTACCACAGGGGTAGCCAAAGTGCTGTACAATGAGCAGGTTAAAAGATAAAACGAGTACCGAGCAAACACAACACAACACAAACAGAACACGATAAAAAATAAATAATTAAAATAGAATTAATAAAAACATAAAAACATAAAAACAGGATCACAGCAGGTGTATTATGGGGCGCCATTGCAGGATGGATATCACTCAGTGTTAAAAGCCATGGAATAAAAGTATGTTTTTAAGAGAGATTTAAAAACAGGAAGAGAGGAGGCTTGTCTAACACTCAGGGGTAGGTCGTTCCAGAGCTTGGGAGCAGCAACGGCGAAAGCTCTGTCACCTCTAAGCTTCAGCCTTTGTGTCAGGGACCGTCAACAGCAGCTGATCGGCTGATCTTAAGGATCGGGTGGGGCAGTAAGGCTGAAGGAGGTCGGAGAGATAGGTTGGCGCGAGGTTGTTTAGACATTTAAAAACAAATAAAAGGAGTTTAAAATGTATTCGGTAACGCACAGGGAGCCAGTGAAGGGACGCTAAAATAGGGGTGATGTGCTCACGTCTGCGGGTCTGTGTTAGCAGACGAGCAGCAGAGTTCTGCACGAGCTGCAGGCGGGCGAGGGAGGCCTGGCTAATGCCAACATACAGGGCATTACAGTAATCAAGACGAGTCGAGATAAAAGCGTGGATTAATTTCTCAAGATCATGTCTTGATAGAAGCGGTTTCACTTTCGCTATTTGGCGTAATTGATAAAAGCTTTTTTGAACGACGCTGCTGATTTGTTTTTCGAATTTAAAATCTGAGTCAAACTTTACCCCCAGGTTTGTGACACAGTCGCTGAGATACGGGGTCAGAGTGCCGAGGTCAACGTTGGGGGAGGGAGAGCGACTTGGACCGAACAACATAACTTCTGTTTTGTCTTCATTTAGGCTCAGGAAGTTAGCTGAAAGCCAGACTTTGATGTCGTGCAGGCAGTCAATAAGACTTTGAACCGTGTTATTTTGTGCCATGGGAAAATAAATCTGGCAATCATCGGCATAAAAATGAAATGCAATACTGTACTTCCTAAAAATAGAACCAAGGGGGAGAAGGTAAAGCGCAAATAAAATTGGGGCAAGGATTGAGCCCTGGGGGACCCCATGTGGTAAAGGAGCTGTGGACGACATAAAACTGTCTACTTTTACACAAAAACTTAGTGATGGGAACTAACAAGCCAAATAATAGTCCTTAGACATTGCTCCTTGATTTTGTGTTGATTTGTTGTGCCTACAAAACTAAACATTGACTTGTGCAAAGGCAGTAATTATAACACAAGGCGGCAGCTGAAGAAGAACTTGCCCGTTTAGCCTCTCTTTTGTCACACAGGATAAACCCACCAGATGAACAGCTGATTTTAATACTTCCGAGTCTGACCTAAGAAAACCATGTGACTCGCGACCCATATGTAACCATAGGATGAATAAATATACTACGGTACTAAGAGCACGGTGGACAATGGGTTTGTGCATGTGTCTCACAATACGAAGGTCCTGGGTTCGATCCTGGGCTCGGGATCTTTCTGTGTGGAGTTTGCATGTTCTCCCTGTGACTGCGTGGGTTCCCTCCGGGTACTCCGGCTTCCTCCCACCTCCAAAGACATGCACCTGGGGGATAGGTTGATTAGCAACACTCAATTGGCCCTAGTGTGTGAATGTGAGTGTGAACGTTGTCTGTCTATCTGTGTTGGCCCTGCGACGAGGTGGCGACTTGTCCAGGCTGTACCCCACCTTCCGCCCGAATGCAGCTGAGATAGGCTCCAGCACCCCCCGCGGCTCCAAAAGGGACAAGCGGTAGAAAATGGATGGATATATTTATATCATTTATAAATTCAGAGTACCTGGAGCGCCAATTGCAAAATCTACATCACATTAAATGCAGCTCCGGGAGCAAGAGTACTGATTGTCTTTGACAACCAGGATCTGGACAAATATTGAAGCTTCCAGCGCAACCAGAACAACAACAACAACAATAATGGACTCTGACAGAAAACAAACATCGACATTTAACTACAAAACTACAACACTCCAAGGGAGTATTGAACAAGAAGATCTGTATTTCGGTGCACACTCATCTACACTTATGGACATTCATAGAACAACTCAAAAGATTGCCCAAAAGGAATATATGGAACTGAAAACCTTCTGCAGCATATATCACAATAGTCTGGAATTAGAGAAGGTAACAGATGCAGATACAATTTTTTCTCCCATATCAGGAAAAACTGCTTTTATTATTCAGACGGATAATATGATAACATTACAATCGACACCAAACTGATGATTACCGTATTTTCCGCACTATAAGCCGCCCCGGGTTATTAGCCGCACCTTCAATGAATGGCATATTTCAAAACTTTGTCCACCTATAAGCCGCCCCGGACTATAAGCCGCGCCTACGCTGCGCTAAAGGGAATGTCAAAAAAACAGTCAGATAGGTCAGTCAAACTTTAATAATATATTAAAAACCAGCGTTCTAACAACTCTGTTCACTCCCAAAATGTACGCAAATGTGCAATCACAAACATAGTAAAATTCAAAATAGTGCAGAGCAATAGCAACATAATGTTGCTCGAACGTTAATGTCACAACACACAAAATAAACATAACGCTCACTTTCTGAAGTTATTCTTCATTCATAAATCCCTCAAATTCTTCGTCTTCGGTGTCCGAATTGAAAAGTGTGTGTATAAGGTAAGACATATTATCTGGCACTTTGTTTCGCAATATTATGCAAACACAACTTTTCTTACCTTCTGGTACCTGCTGATCTGTATTTGGGATCTCTATAAATCCTGAAAAATTGTGCGAGTCCGCCTTTGTAGTCCGTGACGACACCGTAGTCTATAAGCGTCTTTTCATGAACCGGAAACACCAAGAAGCACCACCTTTAAAATCATCCAGGTGAAGTTCGCTTGCTAGCGTTGTTGCCTTCATTCGAATAGTGATGGTGCTGACACTTCTGCTTGCTGCTCTCTGCTCAACAACCCACTGTTCGAGTTTGTCCTCCAACAGTAGCCATCTTGCTTTGTTCCCTCGGAAACTCTGTTTTGTCTTCTTTACCTGGCGCAGGTCATCTTCTTGCTTCCTCCACCTACGCACCATTGATTCATTTATGTTATATTCTCTTGCTGCTGCTCTATTTCCGTGTTCTTCGGCATGACTTATTGCCTTAAGTTTAAATTCTGCGTCATACGCGTGTCGCTTAGTAGGAGCCATTTTGTGGTCTGGTCTTTACAGATGTAAACACACAAAGGAAATGAAACGAAAATCCGCGCGCTTCTTCTTCTTCCGGGGGCGGGTGGTTGCTTACAGTAGAAGAAGAAGCGCTTCCTGTTCTATGGGGGCGGGTGCTTACCTTGGCGGTTGCTTGCATAGAAGAAGAAGCGCTTCCTGTTCTACCGGGAAAAAAGATGGCGGCTGTTTACCGTAGTTGCGAGACCGAAACTTTATGAAAATGAATCTTAATATTTATCCATATATAAAGCGCACCGGGTTAAAAGCCGCACTGTCAGCTTTTGAGTAAATTTGTGGTTTTTAGGTGCGGCTAATGGTGCGGAAAATACGGTATTAATTTATACAGCAGAAGTTTGCAAACTACAACAATTTGAAGTAACTTTTGGAACAATTCAACGAACCCTTCAAAGCGATCGCTATCTCAGAAACATGGATAGACGCTAAAAAATGAAAAGATTTTCATCTGTAAGGATAGAAACTTAATTATATCAACGGAACCAAGTAGGAGTAGCTGTGTATGTGATTAAGAACTTGAACTACAAAGTGGTAAAAAATATGTCATTAGCTATTGATAATGTTTTAGAATGTCTAATCACTAAAATATGTCATGTAAAAAGCAAAAACGTATTAACTGCATATATAGAACCCCTAATTAAAACATGGATACATTTGAGAAGTCGATAAAGGCAACTTTTACTGAAATCTAACTTTCTTATGTCGAGACTTCAACATTGACCTCTTGAACCCTAACAAAAAGGGTCGATAACTTCAAAGACACAATGTATAGTGTGGAAGGATGCAGATATGTTTAAGAGTTCTTTCTTTTTACATAGCCATGTTTAGAGTAGATAGTACTTTTCCTTTGTTTATTCTACCAGTCTCTCTTTGTCTTCAGATTGTCTGTTTTATGTCTCAACCTTGGAATGTGAAGTTTCATGCTTTATTCAATCCAGGACTAGTATTGACATGTGTTTGGAACTTTGGATCATTGATCATGATCATGTCTGTATCTAAGTGTCAGTTGTTGATTTGAGGTACATTTTGGAAGTTCTTTAGTTTTCCTTCCACTTTGTACAGTGCATAAGTGACACGAGTAGCAAAACAGCCCCAGAGCATGATATTACCACCACCATGTTTGACAATTGCTACAGTGTTCTCAGGGTTGAAAGCCTCACCTTGACTCCTCCAAACACATTTTAGCATTAGGGCCAAATAGCTCAATCTTTGTCTTGTACGACCAAATATAATCTTTTCCCATAAAACATGCGTCTTTCTCATGTTGGTAGCAGCAAATTTCAGTCAAACTTAAAAGTCCACCTTCTGGAGCAGGAGCAGGGGCTTCTGTCTTGGTCCAAACTGTCTAAATCTATGGTGATGACTGTGGACAGTGACACTGGTATTCTAGCAGCCTTCCAAATAACAAAAAAAACTGGTCATTTACGGTTTGTTGTTAGAAACTACCATGCGAGCTGCACATTAAAGCTAGTTAGCTGCGCAATGAGTATCACTGCTGCCAACACTTTAACTGTGCCTCTGGAGTTTCTGCCTGCCTGCCTCATTTACTTCTTACCAGACCCTCGCTTCCAGAGCTTTAGTTCTCACATATTTTTAAAGAAAAGCATCACTCTGCACTTCATCTCTGCATCGTGACAGTCAGCAATACTTCTGCTGACTGACTGGTGCTGTTGTAAAATGCCTATATTCGATGTCAGTAAGAAAAAGGCTGACATCTTGGTAGTTTTGGTAGTTTTAGTTTTAAGTTTTCTAAATCAAGTCTGTACATGCGCAGTAACACGGAATAATCCATTGTCTGGGAAGAGACGGGAGAGCTCTTGAAACAATCCAAATTGAGAAAAAAATACCCGATCATTTGTTTTAAATAAAATAAAACTTTTTTACTCGTTTTTATGAGATATTTGGGGTCAACTGCATGATTATGATTATCACCCCTATTTTAGCGTCCCTTCACTGGCTCCCTGTGCGTTACCGAATACATTTTAAACTCCTTTTATTTGTTTTTAAATGTCTAAACAACCTCGCGCCAACCTATCTCTCCGACCTCCTTCAGCCTTACTGCCCCACCCGATCCTTAAGATCAGCCGATCAGCTGCTGTTGACGGTCCCTGACACAAGGCTGAAGCTTAGAGGTGACAGAGCTTTCGCCGTTGCTGCTCCCAAGCTCTGGAACGACCTACCCCTGAGTGTTAGACAAGCCTCCTCTCTTCCTGTTTTTAAATCTCTCTTAAAAACATACTTTTATTCCATGGCTTTTAACACTGAGTGATATCCATCCTGCAATGGCGCCCCATAATACACCTGCTGTGATCCTGTTTTTATGTTTTTATGTTTTTATTAATTCTATTTTAATTTTTTTTTTTTTTTTTATCGTGTTCTGTTTGTGTTGTGTTGTGTTTGCTCGGTACTCGTTTTATCTTTTAACCTGTTCATTGTCCAGCACTTTGGCTACCCCTGTGGTAAATTTTAAATGTGCTCTATAAATAAAGTTGATTTGATTTGATTTGATTATGCTGAATAGTAAGTTTGCCCATGATTGATTGATTTACTTATGATGACTATAGACTTATGATGTCTTTAAATGTAAAGTGGCATGGCCATTAATAGTCGGCAACGGTGAACGATGCGGACACGTTTGTTACTGGACACTTTCTAAATATGCGTCTGCTTTGGAGACTTTGTATGTGTACATAAAATGTGCTAATTTACACTGCAGTATTGTTCAATGATTATTACGTACGTCTTGCTTGAGTGCTATTGTGTGCTTAGCTGTTGTGTAGCTGCTAGCTGGTAGCATATAGCTTAGCATAATTACCTTTGGTAAATGACTAAAATAAAAATAATTTTTGTGCTTATTGGAGATCATTTAGATATTACTGTAAATTCCGGACTATAAGCCACTACTATTTTCCTACGCTTTTAACCCTGCGGATTGATTGTTTGAAAAACGACAAATACATTTGTTTGACCATCTGTCTGTCAATATATCCAACCAATGTGGATCCAATATGGGTTACGTGTTTTGAACTTTGTCATTGTATGTTCTTGCTGACTATTGATCTGACTCTTGGTGTGGGTGGAGCTAATGCACCATTGCTTCAATTATCAATAAATGGCTGCACCTTGTTGATGCTGTGTGTACAGGCAAACGCTGTGCTGTGTACTGAATGGCAATTCTAACTAATCCAAAAATGTCCGCACCAACAGGTTATGGGCCCATTAAAAAGTCTGGGAGCCGATGGAACCGTTTGTGTTTTGACGGAGATGAAAAGAATTATGAACTGTGGGAAACTAAGTTTTTGTTGCACCTGCGTCTGATGGACTTAATAAAAGCACCATACTCGGTGAACCGCCCGGTGTAGATGACAACGATGTTGCGGGAGAGGATGCCAATGAAAATGTAGAGGCGTATGCAGCTCTGATTCAACTATTGGACAATAAAAGTTTGTCACTCGTTATAAGAGACGCTGCGGAAAATGGCAGGAAGGGCCTGCAGATCCTGAGAGATGATTATGCTGGTAAAGGGAAGCCACACGTAGTTAGTTTGTGCACAGAATTGACATCTCTTCAAAAAGGAGTGAATGAGAGTGACGGCTTGCTGACCGCAATGATATTAAAGGGCCTTTCTCATGCATTAAAACCATTCTCTGTTTACGTGACACAGCTTGTGTGATCTTGAAGAACATATTTTCTGTCAAAGCTGTGACTGCGCAAGGAGCGACACTTAACTTCAAAGAAGGATAGAATAGATTCATTCTCAAAAATGGCATTCATATAATTAATCGACTATTTCAAGCACTGTCACCAGTGTTGGGTTGGTTACTGAAAAGCAGTAACTAGTTACAGTTACTAGTTACTTCATTTCAAAAGTAACTCAGTTACTAACTCAGTTACTTACACCAAAAAGTAATGCGTTACTGTGAAAAGTAACTATTTAGTTACTTCTTTTTTTCTTCTTCTTTTTTTTTTAAAGCTCCCATTAATGCCCTTTTAGCCTTCATTTCAGTACTGTTATTGCACTGGAGAATAATACAATCTGTTGAGCAACTTGACATGCATTTGCATCACTGAACTCTGCTAAGCAATGTGGTCTACATACAACACACAAAGACAAAGATATGTTACAAAGGCCAATTTGTTTCTGGCCAGAACAAATTGACAAAACTATTTTAAATAGCTGCAACATAACGTACATAAGTAACAAACAGCATAATAACAGCATAGATGTAAAGCAAGAAAGGCACACACTACATACACAAAGCCTAACCAGGCATTTTCTTCCTCAAGTAATTCTGATACAAAATCATGTCTGAAGCCCAGAACACTCTACACATTTCCCCAGTTTTAGTTTAGAGATAAGGAAAGATTGGCCTGGCCCACTAGGATCCCTCTTTATGTTTGTGAACTTTATAGTCTATACATTTAGAGTGATGTGATAATCAAACACTCTAGAAGTCTAGAATGAAAGAGTATATAAGAGAATTGACAGCAACATGACAAAATATTCTGTAACAATGTAAACATTTAAAACTTTTAACATTTAACAAAATTAAAAGTAGCTTATTTGCTTTTTAATGTGCAAATATAAAAGTAAACATCCAGTGCAATCTTAATATTCTGCAATAGTATAAGTTTTTCAAAAGTAAAAGTATTGCTTATTTTGCTTTAAAATGTGCAAAAATAAAGATAAACATCCAATACAAAAAAGTGCAAAACGAAATATTCTGTAACAGTGTAAACATTTCAACAAAAGTAAAAGTATTGCTTATTTTGCTTAATAACACAACAATGATAGTATGATTAAAGTGAAAGTTAACTGTTCGTTTGTACATAGTATATGTAACTGTTAATGTTGTAAAAGGTATTTGCACAACTAATTAACGTTAGCGTCTTTGTAAACACTGAAAAGGCACGCCAAACGCGCCTCTCAGAGCGAAACGGTGTTTTAGTTTATGAATTTACAACGCAGACACAAATGACACATTCATGTTTTTGTGTAATGATGACAACGTTTACTCACGCGGACGATTGACTAGTTGATGGTGATGGCAAGAACGCTGTCGGGTGTTTTCTTTTCAAATGTTCGTTCATAGCCGTTGTGCTGCTATGATAGGCCATTTCCGCTCGACACAGTGTGCATACAACAACTGTCAAGTGTTTTGCTTTTTTCGCTGTGCTTATCCCACACTTGAAGGGATGTACCAATGCTGAATGTGGCTTCTGGATTTCACACAAAAGACCAGACCGCAGTTACTTTTTCCTTTTATTTTCCTTTAGTTTGCAACAGTTTTTCCAACGAAGAAACAGCTTCTTTTTTCTTCTTTAGTCTTTTTAGCAGTCTTTAGCAGTGTTAGTAGACTTTAGTAGACTTTAGTTTCTTTAGCTGTCATTAGCTGTCTTTAGTAGCCTTTAGTAGCCTTTAGCTTCTTTAGTAGGTGAAAAACCTTTAAGGACAAAACACCACAAGATTAACATGCTGTAAAAAATCAATCAATTATCAATCCCATAATTTACAATTATTAATTAGGCTATCAAACTCTTAACCATTAAACAAGTGCAAGGTAATGGACACATATTTTCTCTTTAAGTTAAAACAGATTTTAAATAAATTGTCTCAACATAAATGCACCAAGATACATATAAAATACATTTAAACTCAGAAACACAATAGATAAATGCAGCAGAAAACCCAATATGCAAATACATAAATACCTAACCAATTAACCACCTATTTAGATACATATTTAAAATCCATATTCAATATAAATATATTATTAAATTAGCAGTGAAACACTCAATCTTAAACGCTGTCTACTGGTAGAAAAATGCCCCTTTTTCTATGCCCTCACCAGCAGCCAATGATCCAACACAGTTAAATCCAACACTTTAAGTTGAGCGACTTCACCCTCCTGATGAAGCAAACTGCTCCAACATTTATCAAACTAAGCAAAGAATATCAACACTTCCTTACTAAACAACAGTTACACAAAACACCGTGTGTATTTAGCCTCCAGACTAAGCACGCCACATGCTTAGTCCCCCCCTCCATCTCACCAGCACAACAGGTGCGCCACACCCACAAAGAGAAGTAAAGTGCAATCTTACCGGCTGTCCGTTCAGCTTTTGGTTTTGGTACACTTTTGGCACAACTCTGGGTTTTCTGTAATGAACTAAACCTTTTTCCACTCTGCGCTGCCGTCTTTTGTACTCCTTGATTTGACACAGCGGTCTAATTACCGGGCTCGCGCACCAGCAGATGAGACGGGAGCGCGCAAAGTTATACCTGCGCGTGAACGTAAACTGAGCGGTTCTGCTCATATAAACCGACTGGCCGAAATAATGCCGAATTATATACATTTCCTGGGGTTGCCTAGGTGAATATGGATGCGGATGTGCTCTAAGATAAAATATAATTTTATTAAGTGGGGTTTGGCTGGTTGCTAAACAGCCACGGTTGCGAGCTCGCGCTTCAGCTGACTAGACAGCTGTTCGCCGCTACAACATTATTAGGCCGTTTATTGAAATACTCCCACACTTTTGATGACTTTTGGCGTGCTTTTTTCCCCTCGCTCGCACCGCTCGCAACGTCTGCTTTGCACTCCGCCATGACGGTAGTGTGACGTAAATATGCGACGCGTCGACGCGCGAAAACGGCGTTGACGTATTTACGTAACCGATGACGTCGACTACGTCGATGCGTCGTTTCAGCCTTAGTCCTAAGTGAGGGATCAGACAAAGAGCAGCTCAAAGACCTTTATGAAGAATACAAACGAAAGAACCAGATTTCCCTCGCCCGAACGCGGGTCACCGGGGCCCCCCTCTGGAGCCAGGCCCAGAGGTGGGGCAAGATGGCGAGCGCCTTGTGGCCGGGCCTGTTTCCATGGGGCCCGGCTGGGCACAGCCCAAAGAGGCAACGTGGGTCCCCCCTCCAATGGGCTCACCACCCATGGTAGGGGCCATAGAGGTCGATCCTCGGCTACATAAACTAGCTCTTGGGACGTGAAATGTCACCTCGCTGGGGGGAAGGAGCCTGAGCTACTGCGCGAGGTGGGTAAGTTCCGGCTAGATATAGTCGGACTCACTTCGACGCACAGCAAGGGCTCTGGAACCAGTTCTCTCGAGAGGGGATGGACTCTCTTCCACTCTGGCGTTGCCAGCAGTGAGAGGCGACGGGCTAGGGTGGCAATTCTTGTTCCCTCCCGGCTCAAAGCCTACACGTTGGAGTTCAACCCAGTGGACGAGAGGGTAGCTTCCCTCCTCCTTCGGGTGGGGGGCCGGGTCCTGACTGTTGTTTGCGTTTACGTGCCAAGCGGCAGCTCAGAGTACCCACCCTTTTTGGATTCACTCGAGGGAGTACTGGAGAGTGCTCCCCCAGGTGATTCCCTCGTTCAACTGGGGGACTTCAACACTCATGTTGGCAACAACAGTGAAACCTGGAGAGGCGTGATTGGGAAGAATGGCCGCCCGGATCTGAACTCGAGTGGTGTTTTGTTAATGGACTTTTGTGTTCGTCACAGATTGTCCATAACAAACACCATGTTCAAACATAAGGGTGTCCATATGTGCATTTGGCACAGGGACACCCTAGGCCGGGAACGCCTAGCAGAGTCTCCTGTCAGAGAGAGTTTCAATTCTCGCCTCCGGAAGAACTTTGAACATGTCACGAGGGAGGCGCTGGACATTGAGTCCGAGTGGACCATGTTCCGTATCTCTATTGTCGAGGCGGCCGATTGGAGCTGTGGCCGCAAGGTGGTTGGTGCCTGTTGTGGCGGTAATCCTAGAACCCCCTGGTGTGGTGAGGGATGCCGTCAAGCTGAAGAAAGAGTCCTATCGGGCTCTTTTGGCTCATAGGACTCCGGAGGCATCAGACAGGTACCGACAGGCCAAGCGGTGTGTGGCTTCAGCGGTCGCGGAGGCAAAAACTCGGACATGGGAGGAGGTCGGGGAAGCCATGGAAAACGACTTCCAGACTGCTTCGAAGCGATTCTGGAACACCATCTGCCGCCTCAGGAAGTGGAAGCAGTGCAATGTCAACACCGTGTATGGTGGGGATGGTGTTCTGATGACCTCGACTGCGGATGTTGTGGATCGGTGGAGGAAATACTTCGAAGACCTCCTCAATCCTACCAACACGTCTTCCTATGAGGAAGCAGTGCCTGGGGAATCTGTGGTGGGCTCTCCTATTTCTGGGGCTGAGGTTGCCGAGGTAGCTAAAAAGCTCCTCGGTGGCAAGGCCCCGGGGATGATGAGATCCGCCCGGCGTTACTTAAGGCTCTGGATGCTGTGGGGCTGTCTTGGTTGACAAGACTCTGCAACATCGCGTGGACATCGGGGGCGGTACCTCTGGATTGGCAGACCGGGGTGGTGGTTCCTCTCTTTAAGAAGGGGAACCGGAGGGTGTGTTCCAACTATCGTGGGATCACACTCCTCAGCCTTCCCGGTAAGGTCTATTCAGGTGTACTGGAGAGGAGGCTACGCCGGATAGTCGAAACCTCGGATTCAGGAGGAACAGTGTGGTTTTCGTCCTGGTTGTGGAACTGTGGACCAGCTCTATATTCTCGGCAGGGTCCTTGAGGGTGCATGGGAGTTTGCCCAACCAGTCTACATGTGCTTTGTGGACTTGGAGAAGGCATTCGACCGTGTACCCCAGGAAGTCCTGTGGGGAGTGCTCAGAGAGTATGGGGTATCAGACTGTCTGATTGTGGCGGTCCACTCCCTGTATGATCAGTGTCAGAGCTTGGTCCGGATCGCCGGCAGTAAGTCAGACCCGTTTCCAGTGAGGGTTGGACTCCGCCAAGGCTGCCCTTTGTCACCGATTCTGTTCATAACTTTTATGGACAAAATTTCTAGGCACAGTCAGGGCGTTGAGGGTATCTGGTTTGGTGGCTGCAGGATTAGGTCTCTGCTTTTTGCAGATAATGTGGTCCTGATGGCTTCATCCGGCCAAGATCTTCAGCTCTCACTGGATCGGTTCGCAGCCGAGTGTGAAGCGACTGGGATGAGAATCAGCACCTCCAAGTCCGAGTCCATGGTTCTCGCCCGGAAAAGGGTGGAGTGCCATCTCCGGGTTGGGGAGGAGATCTTACCCCAAGTGGAGGAGTTCAAGTTCCTCGGAGTCTTGTTCACGAGTGAGGGAAGACTGGATCGTGAGATCAACAGGCGGATTGGTGCGGCGTCTTCAGTAATGCGGACGCTGTATCGATCCGTTGTGGTGAAGAAGGAGCTGAGCCAGAAGGCCAATCCCTCAATTTAACGGTCGAGCTACTTTCCGATCCTCAACTATGGTCATGAGCTTTGGGTTATGACCGAAAGGACAAGATCACGGGTACAAGCGCCGAAATGAGTTTCCTCTGCCGGGTGGCGGGGCTCTCCCTTAGAGATAGGGTGAGAAGCTCTGTCATCCGGGAGGAGCTCAAAGTAAAGCCGCTGCTCCTCCACATCGAGAGGAGCCAGATGAGGTGGTTCGGGCATCTGGTCAGGATGCCACCCGAACGCCTCCCTAGGGAGGTGTTTCGGGCACGTCCGACCGGTAGGAGGCCATGGGGAAGATCCAGGACACATTGGGAAGACTGTCTCCCGGCTGGCTTGGAAACGCCTCGGGATCCCCCAGGAAGAGCTGGACGGAGTGGCTGGGGAGAGAAAAGTCTGGGCTTCCCTGCTTAGGCTGTTGCCCCCGCGACCCGACCTCTGATAAGCGGAGGAAGATGGATGGATGAATGGATGGATGGATAGTTGGCATCCCCACAAACATTTTCATTTTCCTCTACTTAGCAAAAAAAAAGGCCCTAGACAACTAAATCGAGAGTCCTCCAATTATTTCAGGACTATCCAACTTTTCCTATTAACTAATAGAATATTACACCAAATTTAGATTACAAAACCCGAAACCAGTGAAATTGGCACATTTTTTAAATCGTAAATAAAAACAGAATACAACAACTTGCAAATCATTTTTAATTTATATGAATACACTGAATACACTGCAAAGACAAGATATTTAATGTTTAAACTTTTTTTTGCAAATAGTCATTAACTTAGAATTTAATGGCAGCAACACATTGCAAAAAACACCCCCATACCATAATTTTTACCTCTGTGTTACATGGCCTTTCCCTTTAACAACACTCAGTAAACATTCGGGAACTGAGGAGACCAATTTTTGAAGCTTTTCAGGTGGAATTCTTTCCCATTCTGGCTTGATGTACATCTTAAGTTGTTCAACAGTCCGGGTCTCCGATGTTGTACTTTACTCTTCATAATGCGCCACACATTTTCAATGGGGGACAGGACTACAGGCAGGCCAGTCTAGTACCCGCACTCTTTTACTACGAAGCCACGCTGTTGCAACACGTGCAGAATGTGGCTTGGCATTGTCTTGCTGAAATAAGCAGGGGCGTCCATGAAAAAGACGTTGCTTGGATGGCAACATATGTTGCTCCAAAACCTGTATGTACCTTTCAGCATTAATGGTGTCTTCACATATGTGTAAGTTACCCATGCCTTGGGCACTAATACACCCCCATACCATCACAGATGCTGGCTTTTGAACATTGCACCTATAACAGTCCGGATGGTTCTTTTCCTCTTTGGTCTGGAGCACACAATGTCCACGGTTTCCAAAAAATTTTGAAATGTGGACTCGTCAGACCACAGAGCACTTCTCCACTTTGCATCAGTCCATCTTAGATGAGCTCAGGCCCAGCGAAGCCGGCGGCGTTTCTGTGTGTTGTTGATAAAAGGCTTTGGCTTTGCATAGTAGAGTTTTAACTTGCTCTTACAGATGTAGCGACAAACTGTAGTTACTGACAGTGGTTTTCTGAAGTGTTCCCGAGCCCATGTGGTGATATCCTTTACACACTGATATCGTTTTTTGATGCTGTACAGCCTGAGGGACTGTAGGTCACAGGCATAGCCGCTTACGTGCAGTGATTTCTCCAGATTCTCTGAAAATGTTGATGATATTACGGACTGTAGATGGGGAAATCCCTAAATTCCTTGTAATAGCTCGTTAAGAAATGTTGTTCTTAAACTGTTGGACAATTTGCTCACACATTTGTTCACAAAGTGGTGACCCTCGCGCCATCCTTGTTTGTGAATGACTGAGCATTTCATGGAAGCTGCTTTTATACCCAATCAATGCACCCACCTTTTCCCAATTAGCCTGTTCACCTGTGGGATGTTCCAAATATGTGTTTGATGAGCATTCCTCAAATTTCTCAGTCTTTTTTGTCACTTGTGCCAGCTTTTTTGGAACATGTTGCAGGCATCAAATTCCGAATGAGCTAATATTTTCAAAAAATAAACAATGTTTACCAGTTTGAACGTTAAGTATCTTGTCTTTGCAGTGTATTGTGAAGTGAAGTGAATTATATTTATATAGTGCTTTTTATCTCGTGACTCAAAGCGCTTTACATAGTGAAACCCAATATCTAAGTTACATTTAAACCAGTGTGGGTGGCACTGGGAGCAGGTGGGTAAAGTGTCTTGCCCAAGGACACAACTACAGTGACTAGGATGGCAGAAGCGGGGATCGAACCTGCAACCCTCAAGTTGCTGGCACGGCCACTCTACCAACCGAGCTATACCGCCCCTTTTCAACCTATATTCAATTGAATATTGGTTGAAAAGGATTTGCAGATAATTGTATTCTGTTTTTATTTACAATTTGCACAACGTGCCAACTTCACTGGTTTTGGGTTTTGTATATAAAATTCAGTTATTGTTCTCAAGCATGCTGCCTTCAAGTGGCGGGGGTGTAGAAGGGGAACTGCACTTTTTGTTACCTCTGAATTGGCAGACCGGGGTGGTGGTTCCTCTCTTTAAGAAGGGGAACTGCAGGGTGTGTTCCAACTATCGTGGGATCACACTTCTCAGCCTTCCCGGTAAGGTCTATTCATGTGTACTGGAGAGAAGGCTACGCCCGGTAGTCAAACCTCGGATTCAGGAGGAGCAGTAAAAGGCCATCTTCGGGCTGAGGAAGAGATCTTGCCCCAAGTGGAGGAGTTCAAGTACTTTGGAGTCTTGTTCACAAGTGAGGGAAGAGTGGATTGTGAGATCGACAAGCGGATTGGTGCGGCATCTGTGGTAATGCGGACACTGTATCAATTTCTTGTGGTAAAGAAGGAGCTGAGTCGGAAGGCAAAGCTCTCATGACCATCTTCACCCATGGTCAATAGCTTTGGGTTCTTGTCAGTTCCAGGCATACTTGCCAACCCTCACGGATTTTCCGGGAGACTCCCGAAATTCAGCGCCTCTCCCAAAAACCTCCCGGGACAAATTTTCTCCCGGAAATCTCCCGAAATTCAGGCGGACCTGGAGGCCACGCCCCCTCCAGCTCCGTGCGGACCTGGAGGGTCCGCATGGAGCAATGTTGTTGTAATATATTGAGTTGGAGGCAATAAACAGGCGAGGGGATGAAGTACGTCTCTTTACTGTAGACTTCAGAACAGACTCACACACTTGATGTCAGGTGCGCAACACCACGTAAATCGTTGGCCAACCAAAAAGTAACCCCAGTACGCTATAGCCAACATTCACCAGGAGATGGCAACAGACAAACATAGACCATTTTCAGTGAATTCTAGCTATATATATATATATATATATTTTATTATATATATACATATATATATATATATATATATATATATATATATATATATATATATATATATATATACAGGTAAAAGCCAGTAAATTAGAATATTTTGAAAAACTTGATTTATTTCAGTAATTGCATTCAAAAGGTGTAACTTGTACATTATATTTATTCATTGCACACAGACTGATGCATTCAAATGTTTATTTCATTTAATTTTGATGATTTGAAGTGGCAACAAATGAAAATCCAAAATTCCGTGTGTCACAAAATTAGAATATTACTTAAGGCTAATACAAAAAAGGGATTTTTAGAAATGTTGGCCAACTGAAAAGTATGCAAATGAAAAATATGAGCATGTACAATACTCAATACTTGGTTGGAGCTCCTTTTGCCTCAATTACTGCGTTAATGCGGCGTGGCATGGAGTCGATGAGTTTCTGGCATGGCTCAGGTGTTATGAGAGCCCAGGTTGCTCTGATAGTGGCCTTCAACTCTTCTGCGTTTTTGGGTCTGGCATTCTGCATCTTCCTTTTCACAATACCCCACAGATTTTCTATGGGGCTAAGGTCAGGGGAGTTGGCGGGCCAATTTAGAACAGAAATACCATGGTCCGTAAACCAAGCACGGGTAGATTTTGCGCTGTGTGCAGGCGCCAAGTCCTGTTGGAACTTGAAATCTCCATCTCCATAGAGCAGGTCAGCAGCAGGAAGCATGAAGTGCTCTAAAACGTGCTGGTAGACGGCTGCGTTGACCCTGGATCTCAGGAAACAGAGTGGACCGACACCAGCAGATGACATGGCACCCCAAACCATCACTGATGGTGGAAACTTTACACTAGACTTCAGGCAACGTGGATCCTGTGCCTCTCCTGTCTTCCTCCAGAATCTGGGACCTCGATTTCCAAAGGAAATGCAAAATTTGCTTTCGTCAGAAAACATGACAGGACGGTCCACTCTGTTTCCTGAGATCCAGGGTCAACGCAGCCGTCTACCAGCAAGTTTTAGAGCACTTCATGCTTCCTGCTGCTGACCTGCTCTATGGAGATGGAGATTTCAAGTTCCAACAGGACTTGGCGCCTGCACACAGCGCAAAATCTACCCGTGCCTGGTTTACGGACCATGGTATTTCTGTTCTAAATTGGCCCGCCAACTCCCCTGACCTTAGCCCCATAGAAAATCTGTGGGGTATTGTGAAAAGGAAGATGCAGAATGCCAGACCCAAAAACGCAGAAGAGTTGAAGGCCACTATCAGAGCAACCTGGGCTCTCATAACACCTGAGCAGTGCCAGAAACTCATCGACTCCATGCCACGCCGCATTAACGCAGTAATTGAGGCAAAAGGAGCTCCAACCAAGTATTGAGTATTGTACATGCTCATATTTTTCATTTTCATACTTTTCAGTTGGCCAACATTTCTAAAAATCCCTTTTTTGTATTAGCCTTAAGTAATATTCTAATTTTGTGACACACAGAATTTTGGATTTTCATTTGTTGCCACTTCAAATCATCAAAATTAAATGAAATAAACATTTGAATGCATCAGTCTGTGTGCAATGAATAAATATAATGTACAAGTTACACCTTTTGAATGCAATTACTGAAATAAATCAAGTTTTTCAAAATATTCTAATTTACTGGCTTTTACCTGTATATATATATACATTTTATTATATATATACATATATATATATATATGAAATACTTGACTTGGTGAATTCTAGCTGTAAATATACTCCTCCCCTCTTAGCCACGCCCCCAACCACGCCCCCGCCCCACCCCCCACCTCCTGAAATCGGAGGTCTCAAGGTTGGCAAGTATGGTTCCAGGTCCTAAATGGATGTCATAGTGTCCCAGCTTGTTGGGTTATATCCTCAGCCATCTACTTTCCAGGTGAGAGGCATGATTTATGATCTACAATAAACTTCCAAGGAGCAGGGAAACGAGGAAACAGCAGAACACTTGATGATGTAAACATAGGGACACGGTTGTGATCACGTCGCCACTATAAATAGTTAATCTGCTTCATCACACATAATAACAATATCACTAATACTTGGTTAATATTCAAGTCACGGAATGTAAATGGAGTATTGTTGGCGCTTTTTGAATGGTTATTTATTTGGCGGAATAGAGGACCTCCCAATTGCTTATTTAGGTTTATTTAATATTTGGAATGCATTAAAAAATATATATGCGTCGTCATGTATTTCATAACGATTGTGAACGATAGGCAAAATATTTAAAAAAAAGTGCAGTTCCCCTTTAGGCAGCTGATATCCAGAGGTGTGGACTCGAGTCACATGACTTGGACTCGAGTCAGACTCGAGTCATGAATTTGATGACTTTAGACTCGACTTGACAAAATGTAAAAAGACTTGCAACTCGACTTAGACTTTAACATCAATGACTTGTGACTTCACTTGGACTTGAGCCTTTTGAATTGACATGACTTGACATGACTTGCTAATTTCCCCAAAACCCAAAGATGAAAAAGTTATTCGGGAGCGCTCCGTATTTTTCATTGTGTACTTGTCTATCAGCGTTGCGTGTGTCAGCTGGTGTGGTCTCAGTACAACAGCCAATCAAATTAGATCTACTTTGTTTTCATCACACAGCATTCATCCAATCAAATTGCAGGACAACCAACGAAGAAGACATGTCCAAACCACACGCCAGTGAACAAAAAATGATACCTAAAATAATTTTGTTTGGGTATAAAAATTACGAGGTGGTCAACACAAAACGGTTTGCAGTATGCAACACATGCGGTTCGAAAATTACTGATGGAGAGGCAACAACTTCCAACTTCGTCCGGCATTTGAAGTTGCACAAAGAACGGTAAGTTTTGAATGTAAGATAACGTTTATTGGCTAAGTAACGTGACTTTTATTTGCTGTGTAGTTAAATCAGTGAGGCTGTAAACTCACTGCTAACGTTATAACGTTATTGCAAACACGGGAATCTGTTGCAGTTCACTACCTTATTCATACTTTTTGTTCAGTGATTTTTTTTAAGCAGGGTTACGTTAGTCAATATATCACACGTAACGTTAGACGGCGGTCAGCAGCACCACATATTTTAGCCACCTAAAAAAAGACAAAAATAGTAAAATAAAGGTCAGTTAAAATGTATACTATATTATGAATATGTGTACCGTTTTAGCGAGCTTTCTGACATACTGTTGGTTGTTTACCTCAGTGGTCCCCAACCACCGGGCCGCGGCCCGGTACTGGTCCGTGGATCGATTGGTATCGGGCCGCACAAGAAATATTTTTTTTTTTTTTCTTTTTTTAATTAAATTAACATAAAAAACACAAGATACACTTACAAGTAGTGCACCAACCCAAAACAACTCTCTCCCCCCTTTTGTTCTTGGCATTGAACATGAAGACTCTTCCATCACTGTTCCGAGTGGCCATGAGAGTCTTGGCAGTGCCTGCCTCCAGTGCTCCAGTGGAGCGAGTTTTCAGCCATGGTGGCATCATACTACGCCCCCATCGTGCACAAATGACTGACAGACTCTTGGCTAATTTGGTCTTTTGCAAATGCAATGCAGCATAGGGCCCTGACATATAAAAAGTACAACTTTTTCGTTATGTTCACGTATATGTCATGTTTTTTCAATGTTAACACTTTTGTACAAATAAGTACATTTGCACTTTATTTTTCAATGTGTTTGTTCTGTAAAGGAATGAGTTAATGTTTAAAATGACTGGTTAATAGTGCTATTATAAAGTGCAATGTCAGCACAATTTTCTTTCCTGCAATTTAAAATGCACTTGTTTTAATAAATAAATACAGCGTTTGAAAAGCATACACAATCTGTGTTAATATATTAGTTAAAAGGACTTGAAAGGACTCGAAACTCAAAATGCAGGACTTAGGACTTGACTTGAGACTTTCCAGTCTTGACTTTGGACTTGACTCGGGGCTTGCCTGTCTTGACTCGGGACTTGACTCGGACTTGAGGGCAAAGACTTGAGACTTACTTGTGACTTGCAAAACAATGACTTGGTCCCACCTCTGCTGATATCTATCAGTGAAACTGTAGGATACCTCAAAAGTACCTCCAGAATATGACCTGATGGCCCAGGCAACGACAAGTACCCCTACTATAACATAAATAAATGACAGAAACAAATATTTGGGTGTCTTCACCCCTTGGAAGCGCATATGTCCAGTATCATAGCTGGTATATGAATTATTCCTGTTGACCGCTAGA
Source organism: Nerophis lumbriciformis (assembly GCF_033978685.3). Lineage (NCBI taxonomy): Eukaryota > Metazoa > Chordata > Actinopteri > Syngnathiformes > Syngnathidae > Nerophis > Nerophis lumbriciformis. The sequence goes on from NC_084562.2 coordinate 36,681,313, forward strand.
TGTCAGAGCTCTGTTTTTGTTCGACCATGCAACCCAAGTAGAAGAAGAAATTACGGAAGTAGGGCTTCCAAACATATTTCCTTTTGGAAGAGAAAAATAAAACAGACCGATTTCTGCTCATTAAAACGAGGCCAATCTTGGACTTACCGTTACCTTGTAAAACAATGGGCACCAGAGACGACGAATATGATTATTTATTCAAAGGTAAAATGCTTTCTATAATGTTATATTGTCCGCTATCTCGGTTAGCTGTCAGGCTAAACTTAGCCACCACAACCTTTGTGCTCTGGTTGTGTTCCCCGTCAAGCTTTGCAGAAAATGTCAGCAAGTTGAATTATTTTATACGACAAAAGCAGTAGTCGCCTTGGCACAAATGTTTTAAAAGCCACATTTGAACTACGTGGGTACATTTTTGAAGAGCCAGGCCTTTTGCCAGTGTTGGGTGCGGACGAGCGGACACGCCTAACGTTAACCGTTATCACATTATCTTCATGGGATCCAGTAAGCAACGCGTCCGGGCGAGTTATTTATTGATACTGAATGAAGTGACGAAAATGGGAAATATGTAACTTGCAACAGTTGGGTTTGCACTGTATAGAAAAACTAACACCGAATAATTGGATGCATTTTTTGTTATATTATAATGTGGCCAGCAAAACAAAACGCATTATGGTTGTCGAGCAAATTAATACACACGTTTACACAATGTTGTCATAATCAGTACAATCAAACCAACACTATGTTCAGACTAAGTATGTGTTTTATATCTTTTGTTTTGCGTTTATTAGTCTAAAGTGGAAAACGCGTTTTATGTTGCCATCAGTCCAACTACATGTAATGAAATAAATATGTTGTTTCGTATCATTTAGTGAACTTGATAAAATCATCACCAGGCAACATAACATCATATGACACAGTTAGTCATATGAAGCCCTCTGGTTCTCCTGCAGATGCCCTCCCACCTCGCCTGTTTAAGGAGGTACTTGCTACTATTGGATCAAGTGTCCTTAACATTATCAATAGTAGCCTCTCTTCTGGAATAGTTCCAGTAGAGTTTAAACATGCAGTGGTACGACCTCTACTTAAAAAACCCAGCCTCGACCCCTCTCTCCTCTCTAACTTTAGACCTATCTCTAATTTTCCATACATTTCCAAAATATTGGAGAAGGTTGTCTACAGTCAGTTGTTGCCCTTCTTAGAGGATAATGGTATCACTGAGCTGTTCCAGTCCGGTTTTAAAGCCCTCCACAGCACAGAGTCAGCGCTTCTAAAAGATTTTAACGATATCCTCCTGTCCACTGATTCTGGTAAATATGTTGTCCTGGTGCTTTTAGATCTGTCTGCTGCGTTCGACACCGTCGACCACGCCACCTTAATCACTCGTCTTGAGAACTGTGTGGGCATTAAGGGCGCCGCCCTCAACTGGTTCCGGTCGTACCTAACCGACAGGAGTTTTTGTGTAAAAGTAGACAGTTTTATGTCGTCCACAGCTCCTTTACCACATGGGGTCCCCCAGGGCTCAATCCTTGCCCCAATTTTATTTGCGCTTTACCTTCTCCCCCTTGGTTCTATTTTTAGGAAGTACAGTATTGCATTTCATTTTTATGCCGATGATTGCCAGATTTATTTTCCCATGGCACAAAATAACACGGTTCAACGTCTTATTGACTGCCTGCACGACATCAAAGTCTGGCTTTCAGCTAACTTCCTGAGCCTAAATGAAGATAAAACAGAAGTTATGTTGTTCGGTCCAAGTCGCTCTCCCTCCCCCAACGTTGACCTCGGCACTCTGACCCCGTATCTCAGCGACTCTGTCACAAACCTGGGGGTAAAGTTTGACTCAGATTTTAAATTCGAAAAACAAATCAGCAGCGTCGTTCAAAAAAGCTTTTATCAACTACGCCAAATAGCGAAAGTGAAACCGCTTCTATCAAGACATGATCTTGAGAAATTAATCCACGCTTTTATCTCGACTCGTCTTGATTATTGTAATGCCCTGTATGTTGGCATTAGCCAGGCCTCCCTCGCCCGCCTGCAGCTCGTGCAGAACTCTGCTGCTCGTCTGCTAACACAGACCCGCAGACGTGAGCACATCACCCCTATTTTAGCGTCCCTTCACTGGCTCCCTGTGCGTTACCGAATACATATTAAACTCCTTTTATTTGTTTTTAAATGTCTAAACAACCTCGCGCCAACCTATCTCTCCGACCTCCTTCAGCCTTACTGTCCCACCCGATCCTTAAGATCAGCCGATCAGCTGCTGTTGACGGTCCCTGACACAAGGCTGAAGCTTAGAGGTGACAGAGCTTTCGCCGTTGCTGCTCCCAAGCTCTGGAACGACCTACCCCTGAGTGCTAGACAAGCCTCCTCTCTTCCTGTTTTTAAATCTCTCTTAAAAACATACTTTTATTCCATGGCTTTTAACACTGAGTGATATCCATCCTGCAATGGCGCCTCATAATACACCTGCTGTGATCCTGTTTTTATGTTTTTATTAGTTCTATTTTGATTGTTTGTTTTTTGTCGTGTTCTGTTTGTGTTGTGTTGTGTTTGCTCGGTACTCGTTTTATCTTTTAACCTGCACATTGTACAGCACTTTGGCTACCCCTGGGGTAAATTTTAAATGTGCTCTATAAATAAAGTTGATTTGATTTGATTTGATGATACCGAACAGTATAGTAAATGTTTACTGCAGTTTTGATCACATATACAAGCGATTTAGTTTTTGCATCAAAATACACTCACTACTGTATGACACTTCTGCTTTTACGATACAAAAACATTCAGTTACAAATTGTATGTGGTGTGCATATAAAGCACAGTTTTTGATCCAACTCTTATATTGGATCACATTTGAGTGAAAGTGCACCTGATGTGGTTGATGAATATTGTATGATTTGTTTACAGGAAATTCTCGGTTTATGACTGTAACACAAGACTTCCTGTCATGTGTTAACTAACTAGAGGGAAGCACTAACCCATGATTTCCTCAACTCTGATTTATTTTTAGTGGTCCTCATTGGTGACTCAGGTGTGGGAAAAAGTAACCTGCTATCACGTTTCACTCGCAATGAATTCAACTTGGAGAGTAAGAGCACCATTGGAGTTGAATTTGCAACACGCAGCATTCAGGTGGATGGCAAAACGGTAAAGGCCCAGATCTGGGATACAGCTGGCCAAGAGCGCTACCGCGCTATCACTTCAGCGTAAGTATTATCATTTATAGTACCGTATTTTCCGCACTATAAGCCGCCCCGGGTTATTAGCCGCACCTTCAATGAATGGCATATTTCAAAACTTTGTCCACCTATAAGCCGCCCCGGACTATAAGCCGCGCCTATGCTGCGCTAAAGGGAATGTCAAAAAAACAGTCAGATAGGTCAGTCAAACTTTAATAATATATTAAAAACCAGCGTTCTAACAACTCTGTCCCAAAATGTACGCAAATGTGCAATCACAAACATAGTAAAATTCAAAATACCGTATTTTCCGCACTATAAGGCGCACCGGATTATTAGCCGCACCTTCAATGAATGGCATATTTCATAACTTTGTCCACCAATAAGCCGCCCCGGACTATAAGCCGCGCCTACGCTGCGCTAAAGGGAATGTCAAAAAAACAGTCAGATAGGTCAGTCAAACTTTAATAATATATTAAAAACCAGCGTTCTAACAACTCTGTCCCAAAATGTACGCAAATGTGCAATCACAAACATAGTAAAGTTCAAAATAGTGCAGAGCAATAGCAACATAATGTTGCTCGAACGTTAATGTCACAACACACAAAATAAACATAGCGCTCACTTTCTGAAGTTATTCTTCATTCGTAAATCCTTCGAATTCTTCGTCTTCGGTGTCCGAATTGAAAAGTTGGGCAAATGTGGGATCCAAAATGGCCGGTTCCGTCTCGTCGAAGTCATCGGAGTCAGTGTCACTGTTGTCCAGCAGTTCTGTGAATCCTGCCTTCCGGAAAGCTCGGACCACAGTTGTGACCGAAATATCTGCCCAGGCATTTACGATCCACTGGCAGATGTTGGCGTATGTCGTCCGGCGCTGTCTGCCTGTCTTAGTGAAGGTGTGTTCGCCTTCGGACATCCATTGTTCCCACGCCGTTCGCAGTCGTGATTTGAATGCCCTGTTGACACCAATATCTAGCGGCTGGAGGTCTTTTGTCAATCCACCCGGAATGACGGCGAGTATTGAATTAAGCGCGTAAGCGTGTCTCTTAATGTGATGTTATGAGCTAGCAAATATAACAACTACACTACCCAGCATGCAACGATAGTGACGAGCATGCGCGGTAGCCCTGAGAAGCGTTGTTGTATGTGCTGGGAGTTAGAATGTGGTTATGAGCACGCTGTGAGTAAACGTTGAGAACTCAGTTAACACGCCTCGTCTGCATTATTTATAATTAGACAGACAACACACTTAATAGGAGCCATTTTGGGGTCTTTACATAAACACACAAATGGAAATTAAACGTCACATATCCCAGCATGCACCGCGCGCTTCTTCTACGGGGAAAAAAGATGGCGGCTGTTTACCGAAGTTGCGAGACCGAAACTTTATGAAAATGAATCTTAATATTTATCCATATATAAAGCGCACCGGGTTATAAGGCGCACTGTCAGCTTTTGAGAAAATTTGTGGTTTTTAGGTGCGCCTTATAGTGCGGAAAATACGGTACTGTCAATATTTGTGTCAATCCGTCCACTCCTGTGAACATTCAGAGGCTCTTGCTTAGCAGTTAGCATGGCTTCTTGTATACTCTTGCGGTATGTCAGGTTAACTTGTTAAGCTAATCCTCGTCCTCCAGTGATAATGTTACATGTAAGAAATGTAGTTTATGCGCCACCATGGAGGCGAAGATAAGTGATTTAGAAGCAACTTTGCACTGGATACACATTAGTCGCAAGCAAGGACGCTACATTTTGTTCAGAACGTGACTTCATACTGGGAAGGGACATTAGCCGACTTAATCGTTCGCTTGTCACTGTCAAATTTACGGGACACAGCCAGAACCAATATGGCGGTAGTAGGGCTGCAGCTATCTATTATTTTAGTAATCGAGTATTGATGAATTTGTTTGATTAATTGAGAAATCAAAGAAAATACACTTACTGTAATTTCTGGACTATAAGCCTCTACCTTTTTCCCTCACTGCGGCTAATGTATGCTCATGAGCGTCACACATCAAGGAGTTTATCCCCGTCAAATCAGACCAATGAAATTGCTGAACGGGTCATGGTGGCCTAGTATTGTCCCGATACCAATAATTTGTTATCTGTGCCGGTACCAAAATATATTTCAATACTTTTTTATACTCTTCAAAATAAAAGGGACCACACAAAAATGTCATTGTTGTCTTTATTTTAACAGAACATCTTATGACACATTAAACAAATGTTTATTATTGCAATAAAAAATTTTTTTTGTAATAAATAACATAGTAAACATACTAGACAACTTCTCTTTTAGTAGCAAGTCAGCAAACAGGTTACAAAGGCTTCTGATTTGGCTGCTGACGTAGGCTGTATCATATAGTGTCATTTCCAAATTGTATTATTTTATTAAAACTTTGAAGGGACAAGCGGTAAAAAAAATTGATGAATAGATGGATTATTAAGATACTTGTTCATTTACTGTTAATATCTGGTTACTTTCTGCTTAAACATGTTTTATCTACACTTAAAACTACACTTGATAAGCACTTATATTCTTCTATTGTTTGAATACTTTTAATAAGTTTTGGGTAATAGTACTCATTTGGCTATTCATCCAGTACCAAGTATTTACAGGGTCATAATTAAAGTCCTCCTGTGTTCAGGGACATATTTCCTGAGTTTATAAACAATAAAAATGACAAAAGATTTTGTGATAGTAAAAGATATCGAATTAATCATTGTAGTATTGACTATATACGGTTCTTGTGCTTTGTATCATTACAGACGATATTTGTATAGGTCCACCCATTTGGTTACATTCAGGAGCGCTATCTTGCTGTTAGTGGTTAACTATTGTATTGTCTTACGGTGTGTAGTCAAGCATGTTTAGCTATTCTTTGTCCTGATGATACTTGTAAGAAACATAGTTTATTTGTTCCCATAGAGGCAAGGAATAGTGATTTAGAACTAACTAAAACACTGCGGAGAGACGTTAGCCGCTAGCTAACTATGTTTTAAAGCACAGCTTGCAGAGCCGTGTTTCAGTATTTATAGCTACGGTACATCTTCGTCGTTAAGATTTAAAGACAAAATATTTTAATTCTCTCTCTTCTGTCTCCACTCTGTTTCTGCTTTTAAGTGTTCTGTGTGTGTTGACTCACATCCGCCTCTGCACATATTACCAGCAATGTCACCACATGTCAATGAAAAAAAAAAGAACCTGTATTTTTTAAAGGAAGTATAGTACCTTCATTTATTAGTACCGGTTTACCTTACAACAATATGGTGGACCAATGAAATTGTTCACCTTAAATCAAACACACACACATTTAGCATGTTATGCACTCACCCACATCATAGAGAAGAAACAACGAAATGTACACGACACAGCCCCAAAGCAGAGGACGATCGACTCGGCCATCGAACAAGGAAACAGTCGCTGGATGTAACAGAAATCCACCACCAGTTACGTTCCACGAAAGGCACCAGTGTATGCATCAATGACCTCTCCGGTTGGCGAATGTTTGCCATGTTACAGGCAGTGTCTTTTGTTAAATTTCTGAATGAATACAGGTGGCTGTGTAAATATGTCATAACTCAGTGTGTACACCTGCGGCTTATAGACTTGTGCAGTCAGTACATGTACAAAATAAAATGTTTATGTTTTGTATTTTGCTCACTTGTTGTAGCAAAAATATACTTAACCCTGGCATTAATATCCAAAGTATGCAAAGAACGGTGATGATGGTATCGTTAAGTATCTCGATGCAAGTATAACATTTCATATAAAAACAGAATAAATATAACCATTCAAAAAATGAAGGAGAGCTATGTCGATCCACAGCTGCAGCCTTATTGCCCCTTTTCATTACGTGTTTGGCAAAAGTTACAACTAAATGTGCAAGCAATGGTTAGTTTTGATTCCAATTATGTCGATGTCGGTCACCCAGTTGACCAGGTGTCGACACAAACAGGTTCCACTGTACAAATAATATTTGCAGTGCACTTATAGTGTTACCATATTATCCAGTTATTATGTAGCTAATAAATTGTATCATAGACATAAAGGTGTTTTTACATCATGATGATACAGTATTACGAGTGTTTTCTAATTGCCTGCATTGCCAAATATAACTTAACATGCTGCTTTTTAATTGGACAAAAATTAGCAGTTACCAAACGTATCACCTGCTATATATGTATCGCTTGCTATATATGTAAAAGAAAAAAGAAAGATGTCTGGTGTGATCAAATGTGCACTTCTGCAGGTACTACCGCGGTGCAGTAGGCGCTCTCCTGGTTTATGACATAGCCAAGCATCTAACTTACGAGAATGTGGAGCGCTGGCTGAAGGAGCTGAGAGATCACGCTGACAGTAACATCGTTATTATGCTTGTGGGCAACAAGAGCGACCTGCGTCACCTCCGAGCTGTTCCCACTGATGAGGCTCGGGCTTTTGCTGGTAAGCTGAAATTTCCTTTTAAGCAGTATTTTATTTAACATGTCTTCAAGGGGTTTTGTTGTGGTTTTGTTCTACATTTAAAACCCTTCCTTGTGGTCTACATCAGTGTTTCTTAACCATAGGGCCCCCGAAAGGGCCGCCAAAAAATATCTGTTTCTAACCTGTGGTCTGTATGGGGGGCAGTGGCACTCAGTTGTCGGACGCTTGTCCACCACTTGTGGCAGTAATGACAATATTAAACAAACAGAAGAAGTCTGGAGCTGAAGTCATAGAGATGTTTCTTAAGCGCAAAAATTATGACAAAGTTTGTGAAGCTGTATTTTTCATTTGCACTTTAATTTTATTGACTGTGTAGTTGTATTCAAATATTCATTATGAATTTTGATTATTTATTTTAGCACAACATAATTGTATGTAAGTTTATTTTTCGTCAGTCATTTGAGTCCTTTCTCATTGTTTCGGCCTTTTCTAGCTTTCCCAGGTTCTAAACGAGGCCAGGACAGGTGGTGCACTTTCAAACGCACTTCCAACTTCAACTTAAGTCTCTCAAAAAATAGCTTTATTTGCAAAAAGGTCTTCTTTCCATGTACATCCAAGATGAACAAAAACTAGTTTAACTGCATACAAAGCTATAAACAAAGTGTATTTGGTTAGTACTTAATTTTTAGTCAACCTAAACAAAAGGTTTATGTGTAAATAAATAATAATCTGTGATTAACATACTTTAGTTTCATATCATTTGACAAGGTTGTAAACTGTTGGTAATTTAGACATAATTATTGAATATGATTAAAATCAAGGGTTAGATTACTAATGCAGTGTTAATATTTGATGGTCCGCAGGCCCCTCTGTAGTGGAAAAGTTGGGCCCCGAGGTAAAAACGGTTAAGAACCCCTAGGCTAAATAACAACATACCTACTCAACCTACCTACAACCTACTCAGTGGCCTAGTGGTTAGAGTGTCCGTCCTGAGATCGGTAGGTTGGGAGTTCAAATCCCGGTCGAGTCATACCAAAGACTATAAAAATGGGACCCATTACCTCCCTGCTTGGCACTCAGCATCAAGGGTTGGAATTGGGGGTTAAATCACCAAAATGATTCCCGGGCGCAGCCACCGCTGCTGCCCACTGCTCCTCTCACCTCCCAGGGGGTGATCAAGGGTGATGGGTCAAATGCAGAGAATAATTTCGCCACACCTAGTGTGTGTGTGACAATCATTGGTACTTTAACTTTAACTTTTATATACAGTTGCAAGAAAAATTATGTGAACCCTTTTGGATTACTTGGATTTCTGCATAAATTGGTCGTAAAATTCGTTTTGATCTTCATCAAAGCCATAACAACAGTCTGCTTAAACTAATGCCGCACAAAAAAAAAAAGGTTTTCATCATTTTATTGAACACAACATTCACAGTGCAGGGTGGAAAAAGTATGTGAATTCCGAGGCTAATGACTTCTCCAAGAGCTGATTGGAGCCAGGACTCAGACAACATGGAGTCTAATCAACGGGACGAGATCATATGTGTTGGTGCCTGGACGGATTGCTTTCATCGATGGAAAAATTAATTCCCAAGTTTATCAAGACATTTTGCAGGAAAACTTAAGGCCATCTGTCCGCCAACTGAAGCTCAACAGAGGATGGGTAATGCAACGACCCCAAGCACTGAAGTAAATCAACAACAGAATAGCTTCAACAGAAGAAAATAGGCCTTCTGGAATGGCCCAGTCAGAGTCCTGACCTCAACCCGATTGAGATGCTGTGGTATGAAATCAAGAGAGCGATTCACACCAGACATCCTAAGAATATTGCTGCACTGAAACAGTTTTATGAAGAGGAATGGTCCAGAATTCCTCCTGACAGTTGTGCAGGTCTGATCCGCAACTACAGGAAACATTTGGTTGAGGTTATTGCTGCCAAAGGAGGGTCAACCAGTTATTGAATCCAAGGGTTCACATACTTTTTCCAACCTGCACTGTGAATGTGTACATTTGTTCAATAAAAAGATGAAAAGCTATATTTTTTGTGCGATATTAGTTTAAGCAGACTGTGTTTGTCTATTGTTATGACTTTCATGAAGAGCAGAAGACATTTTATCACCAATTTATGCAGAAATCCAAGTAATCCCAAAGGGTTCACATACTTTTTCTTGCAACTGTAATAGTGGTTCTTCGGTCAACATTTTGCTTTGATTTATGTTATACAGACTAGGGATGTCCCGATCCGATATTTGGATCGGATCGACTGCCGATATTTGCCAAAAATTGCGTATCGGCAAGGCATGGGAAAATGCCGATCCAAATCCAGTTTAAAAAAAAACTCCGGTCCGTGTTTTCCAACGCACCGATTTAAATAATACATTCCACTTTTCTGCTGCTCCGTAATTTCCGTTCCGCATTTTCCAGCACACCTTCAACACATCCACAATTCTCACGCAGTTGCTTTTAGCTGCTGGCATTACACGACAGGCTCTTCTCACTCTTTCCTGTGTCTCCCTCTCACAGACCGCGAGCGCACCTTCTTACACACGTCACATACTGTCACGTCATACGTCACATACTGTCACGTCATACGTCACATACGTATACGTCCTCTCCCAGCAGAGAGCGAGGTAGCGGCATGGCTAACGTTAGCTGTGATGCTAGCGCAGTCCCTAAGGTGCGCGCCTGCTCAAGCGTCCTCTGCGCACGGCAAATCTATGCCACGCACAAAATCAAATAAAAAAATAAGCGCATAACAATTTTTGACACACGGACACGACAGAGACACCAGTTTTCGTCATCATTGTTCAAATATTGTGACGTCTGTCGAGACGCTTATCTCCATTCGGTGCCACACGTCCAGACTCCACACCATCAAAATGGCAAAAATTTCCACATCAACACCGTATGAAAAAATTAGTGATTTTTTTAGTTGTGATTTCCTTCTCTGCATGAAAGTTTAAAAGTAGCATATATTAATGCAGTATGAAGAAGAATGTTTTAATGTAGACATGCAAGCCTTGAAAGAACATTTTGAAAATCAAGACTACATTTCCTGCAAATGGGTGCATTTCTACCCTATATTTTAACTTTAGATTTATTCTCATATCAAACTCTTTTGGCTGTCTTTTTGACACTTACATCCGGCGCCCCCCTCCACACCCTGGATTATAAATAATGTAAATAATTCAATGTGATTATCTTGTGTGATGACTGTATTATGATGATAGTATATATATATATATATATATGTATATATATATATATATATATATCTGATAGTATATATCTGTATCATGAATCAAGTGGACCCCGTCTTAAAGAAGTTGAAAAACTTATTGGGGTGTTACCATTTAGTGGTCAATTGTACGGAATATGTACTTCACTGTGCAACCTACTAATAAAAGTCTCAATCAATCAATCAAAACACATAGAATCATCATACTGCTGTGATTATTTGCATCAAGTGTTCATTCAAGGCTAAGGCAAAATATCGAGATATATATTGTGTATCGCAATATGGCCTTAAAATATCGCAATATTAAAAAAAGACCATATCGCCCAGCCCTAGTTCAATGATGCCATTTCTGTTTGTAATGTATAATTTTGTCTATTTTGTGTTTATCCTTGAATAAACAGGTCAGTTTCTTGTTACCAACCATTGTGTATTATTCAAACTCCCCTAATTCAGCTGGCTAGTTGTTATCAAGAGTACTAAAACCCTTTTCAACATGATTCTGACAACTAAGTACCGTATTTTCCGCACTATAAGCCGCACCTAAAAACCACAAATTTTCACAAAAGCTGACAGTGCGGCTTATAACCCGGTGCGCCTTATATATGGATTAATATAAATATTTATTTTCATAAAGTTTCGGTCTCGCAACTACGGTAAACAGCCGCCATCTTTTTTCCCCGTAGAAGAGGAAGCGCTTCTTCTTCTATGGTAAGCAACTGCCAAGGTAAGCACCCGCCCCCGTAGAAGAGGAAGCGCTTCTTCTTCTACGGTAAGCAACCACCCGCCCGCGTAGAAGAAGAAGCGCGCGGGTATTACGTTTCATTTCCTTTGTGTGTTCCATGTTGATATACGACTCCATGCGCGCCCACATCACAGATGGTGTCAAAAAACAAGTGAAGCACACAAATACAACACTCGCCGTAATTCCGGGTGGATTAACTAAAGAACTCCAACCGCTCGATATTGGTGTCAACAGGGCATTTAAAGCACGACTGCGAACGGCGTGGGAACAATGGATGACCGAAGGCGAACATACCTTCACTAAGACAGGGAGACAGCGCCGGACGACATACGCCAACATCTGCCAGTGGATCGTAAATGCCTGGGCGGATATTTTGAATTTTACTATGTTTGTGATTGCACATTTGCACATTACCATACATTTTGGGAGTGAACAGAGTTGTTAGAACGCTGGTTTTTAATATATTATTAAAGTTTGACTGACCTATCTGACTGTTTTTTTGACATTCCCTTTAGCGCAGTTAGATGCGGCTTATAACACGGGGCGGCTTATAGGTGGACAAAGTTTTGAAATATGCCGTTCATTGAAGGCGCGGCTTATAACCCAGGGCGGCTTATGGTGCGGAAAATACGGCAGGCTAAATAACTCTAAACTTTAATACATGCTCGGATAGGCCAGTATCGGTCAGTATCGGTATCGGTCGGTATCGGATCGGAAATGCAAAAACAATATCGGTATCGGATCGGAAGTGCAAAAACCTGGATCGGGACATCTCTAATACAGACTATCTTCAAGCCGCTTTCTAAATGTCTCTTCGGGTTGCGCCGTTTTGTGGGCGGTCTTATTTACGTGCCTCCACATTCACTGAACATTTGTGTTCAGTCATGTCTTTGTTGTAACAATGCTTAAATCGTATAACAATGGCTCGGTACAAAAAACCATTTTAATCGACCATTTTTCAATGTCTTTTAAATTTTGTAATTTCGATTCACAGGGACTTACTAGCGTTTCCACAGGATTCTCCACAGGATTCTCCACAGGATTCTCCACAGGCTATTAAGATACAGTAGTAGAGGCCACCGCAACTTTTGTTGTACACACCTGCCGGCTTCAAGCGGCTCATTCACTTACTTGAACGTTATTATCATGCAGTGTAAACGGACCAAAACTGGTAATTGTTTTCATCATATTTGTAACCCATAGTCTTGTAAGATCACCACTGATCGCAGTGCAAGCTCACTATGAAAAAAGGAGGGCATGTACTTTAGTTAACCATTGTCACAAGTGCTCCGAAAGCACTCTTCCAGCCTTGACATTATAACTGTTATGCATTACGTCCTCTCTGACTGCACTATCAAACTAAGGGTTTCAGAAAAATAGCTTATATATTTACTAGGGATGCACCAATTCAACTTTCTTTACGATACTGATTTTGGAGTCGATTTTGAGCTGATACAATATCAGCACAAATTATACATACCGTATTTTCCGCACTATAAGGCGCACCGGATTATTAGCCGCACCTTCAATGAATGGCATATTTCAAAACTTTGTCCACCTATAAGCCGCCCCGGACTATAAGCCGCGCCTACGCTGCGCTAAAGGGAATGTCAAAAAAACAGTCAGATACGTCAGTCAAACTTTAATAATATATTAAAAACCAGCGTTCTAACAACTCTGTCCCAAAATGTACGCAAATGTGCAATCACAAACATAGTAAAATTCAAAATAGTGCAGAGCAATAGCAACATAATGTTGCTCGAACGTTAATGTCACAACACACAAAATAAACATAGCGCTCACCTTCTGAAGTTATTCTTCAATCGTAAATCCTTCGAATTCTTCGTCTTCGGTGTCCGAATTGAAAAGTTGGGCAAATGTGGGATCCAAAATGGCCGGTTCCGTCTCGTCGAAGTCATCGGAGTCAGTGTCACTGTTCAGCAGTTCTGTGAATCCTGCCTTCCGGAAAGCTCGGACCACAGTTGTGACCGAAATATCTGCCCAGGCATTTACGATCCACTGGCAAATGTTGGCGTATGTCGTCCGGCGCTGTCTGCCTGTCTTAGTGAAGGTGTGTTCGCCTTCGGTCATCCATTGTTCCCACGCCGTTCGCAGTCGTGATTTGAATGCCCTGTTGACACCAATATCCAGCGGTTGGAGTTCTTTGGTTAATCCACCCGGAATGACGGCGAGTGTTGTATTTGTGTGCTTCACTTGTTTTTTGACACCATCTGTGATGTGGGCGCGCATAGAGTCGTATATCAACATGGACGGAGCTGTGTGAAAAAAGCCACCCGGCCTCTTCGCGTAAACTTCCCTTAACCACTCGCTCATCTTTTCTTCATCCATCCATCCCTTCGAGTTAGCTTTTATGATGACGCCGGCTGGAAAGGTCTCTTTTGGCAAGGTCTTCCTTTTGAATATCACCATGGGTGGAAGTTTCAGGCCATTAGCATGGCAAGCTAGAACCACAGTGAAGGACGACTTCTCATTCCCTGTGGTGCGAATATTCACCGTACGTGCTCCCGTTGTATCCACAGTATCCACAGTGCGGTTCACAGGAATATCAATTGCTGTGAAATAGTAATCCGTGTGAGGATGGAGAGATTGCGTCTTTTCATGAACCGGATCCTTGTCGCTTAGTAGGAGCCATTTTGTGGTCTTTACAGATGTAAACAGGAAATGAAACGTACGGTAATATCCGCGCGCTTTTTCTTCTTCTACGCGGGCGGGTGGTTGCTTACAGTAGAAGAAGAAGCGCTTCCTGTTCTATGGGGGCGGGTGCTTACCTTGGCGGTTGCTTGCGTAGAAGAAGAAGCGCTTCCTGTTCTACCGGGAAAAAAGTTAAAAAGTTAAAAAGTGTTTACCGTAGTTACGAGACCGAAACTTTATGAAAATGAATCTTAATATTTATCCATATATAAAGCGCACCGGGTTAAAAGCCGCACTGTCAGCTTTTGAGTAAATTTGTGGTTTTTAGGTGCGGCTAATGGTGCGGAAAATACGGTACTTTTATTTTGAAATGTGGAATTTTAGAAAAGTGATCAAGTGAAATTACTCAGAACAATAATAGGTATGAAAAACACTTAACTTTTTTTTCAAACCGTCTGAAATGGACTTATGCTGTCTTTAATTAAGTTGAAATGGAGTAATAATTGATTTTTTGTTACGACTTACTCTCCAATGTGTTTCTGTGCCTTGAAGACTTTGTAATATGCAACTAGAATTATTTGATACATGTTGAGACATGCAATATTGTTCAATTAAGGACACTTATCAAGCATGTTTATTTAGTTAAAACATGTTCCTGTTTTTTGAGCACACAAGGTTGGTCTTGTCTTGTATTTTAGGGAAGTACATTACAAAAGGTAAACATAGTCGGGTACTAGGACCTAGTAGCTACAAAACTGCTAAGCACACATTAGCCGCAAGACATTTGTAATACTTTTTTTGGCACTTTATGCCTTGTCCAGAGACTACAGTTTGAAATTAGCTCTATAGCTAACACTGAAATATTTTTTTATTATTAATGTGTGCTGTCAAAAATACACATACACTTCTGGTGCTTTTTCTTTTAAATGCCTTTGGATTTTCATTGTTCCTGCTTTTTTAATGTTAGACCCCTTATCTATCTTTGTAATGAATGCTATTTTCTGTTCCATTACATAGTGTGACAGCATTTCAATGTCAACAAACACCTTGTAAGACCTTAAAAACAACCGTGAAGAAAAAGGTCTAATCATGTATGTCTTATAGGTTTAATGATCTTAGCCTTGAAGGAAAATGTGTTCTTTAATATTTTTAACAGTATGCAGCACTCATGTTACGGTAATTGGAAACCAGTTAGTGCTGTTGTACTGTTATAGCATCTAATAGTTGTATTTATCTGGTCAGTCTTTGGAAACCAATTTGATATTAAGTAACACAATTTGCCTTGCAGAGAAAAATGGTTTATCTTTTCTGGAGACATCAGCTCTGGATTCCACCAATGTTGAGACAGCCTTTCAGACCATTCTCACAGGTGTGTACACCTGTGCATGTGCATATGATTGTATTGTGACTGTGTGTTTGCTAAAATGCAATTTTCCTAGCTTGTCAGGTTTTATCAAAATACTCAACACAATTCACAAAACCACACATACACACTGAAAATTACTTAAAATACCGGTAACCTGCAAATTGAAGCACTGTGACCAAAAATACATATAGCATTATCAAAATCAAACTTTTGCACCAAATGATGCACACTTCTTTTATATTAACAGATTTATGTCCCAACTACACACATATTAAAAAACACTCATCTTTAGAATGCCTAATACTAAATTAATTTAACGTGTTACTGATCGCACTGTGTGAACAGGATATAAACAGTATGTGACGTAGGGGGCCTTGGCTCTTCAAAATGGGCGTGCTGGCATGTACAGGAAGTGATGTCATCAAAAAGGCAGCCCGCGATGGCTTCAAGCGACATGCAAAGTGAATTAATGA
Organism: Nerophis lumbriciformis; assembly: GCF_033978685.3. NCBI lineage: Eukaryota > Metazoa > Chordata > Actinopteri > Syngnathiformes > Syngnathidae > Nerophis > Nerophis lumbriciformis. Next base: position 36,697,389 of record NC_084562.2, read on the forward strand.
AATGAAGCTTTCGTACGCCGAGACGTGGTTCGCACACAGAGGCATATATGGTGCGATGTAAAGGTCCCAAATAGAGGCATTTGTAAAACAAGGTTCCACTGTGTGTATATATAGATGGCTATTATTACTTTTTATATATTATTTTATTTGTATATATGTTATATATATACTGGTATTTTAAAATATTATTTATATTTTTTAGATTACTTGCCTGTCTATTTAAATACAATTTGAATGATTGACAATAGAGTTGTGCGATATTTACGATATAAATGACATATAATATATCTTGATAATGCATAATGCATGTTGATTACACATTGTGTATCCTGCAAATTTGACAGCAACATGCTAACAAACGCGTCCTCAATGCAATGTAGCATTCTTGCTCAAGGCCAATGTCCAATCACAGTGCAAAGCCACTTTTAAGTCAGTAATGCTCGAGTAGCTAAACAGGAATAGCTAAACATGCTACACTACACATTTTAGGAGTATAAGCTAACCAAAAACCAGAGCTCTTGAATGAAAGCAACGCTGGGTGGAACGATGCATTAACAGTAACAATACCAAGTAGTAGAGCTGGGCGATATGGCCTTTTTTTAATATCTCAATATTTTTAGGCCATATCGCCATACACGATATATATCGCAATATTTTGCCTTCGCCTTGAATGAACACTTGATGCATATAATCACAGCAGTATGATGATTCTATGTGTCTACATTCAAATCAAATCAACTTTTTTATAGAGCACATTTAAAATTTACCACAGGGGTAGCCAAAGTGCTGTACAATGAACAGGTTAAAAGATAAAACGAGTACCGAGCAAACACAACACAACACAAACAGAACACGATAAAAAAATAAATAATTAAAATAGAATTAATAAAAACATAAAAACATAAAAACAGGATCACAGCAGGTGTATTATGGGGCGCCATTGCAGGATGGATATCACTCAGTGTTAAAAGCCATGGAATAAAAGTATGTTTTTAAGAGAGATTTAAAAACAGGAAGAGAGGAGGCTTATCTAACACTCAGGGGTAGGTCGTTCCAGAGCTTGGGAGCAGCAACGGCGAAAGCTCTGTCACCTCTAAGCTTCAGCCTTGTGTCAGGGACCGTCAACAGCAGCTGATCGGCTGATCTTAAGGATCGGGTGGGGCAGTAAGGCTGAAGGAGGTCGGAGAGATAGGTTGGCGCGAGGTTGTTTAGACATTTAAAAACAAATAAAAGGAGTTTAAAATGTATTCGGTAACGCACAGGGAGCCAGTGAAGGGACGCTAAAATAGGGGTGATGTGCTCACGTCTGCGGGTCTGTGTTAGCAGACGAGCAGCAGAGTTCTGCACGAGCTGCAGGCGGGCGAGGGAGGCCTGGCTAATGCCAACATACAGGGCATTACAATAATCAAGACGAGTCGAGATAAAAGCGTGGATTAATTTCTCAAGATCATGTCTTGATAGAAGCGGTTTCACTTTCGCTATTTGGCGTAATTGATAAAAGCTTTTTTGAACGACGCTGCTGATTTGTTTTTCGAATTTAAAATCTGAGTCAAACTTTACCCCCAGGTTTGTGACAGAGTCGCTGAGATACGGGGTCAGAGTGCCGAGGTCAACGTTGGGGGAGGGAGAGCGACTTGGACCGAACAACATAACTTCTGTTTTATCTTCATTTAGGCTCAGGAAGTTAGCTGAAGCCATACACGATATATATCGCAATATTTTGCCTTCGCCTTGAATGAACACTTGATGCATATAATCACAGCAGTATGATGATTCTATGTGTCTACATTAAAACATTCTTCTTCATACTGCATTAATATATGCTCATTTTAAACTTTCATGCAGAGAGGGAAATCACAACTAAGTCAATTTACCAAAACTGTATTTATTAAACAGTTATTAAGCAGTGGCATTAACATTCATGTAATTTCAAAACAGAACATGCAAGATTGTCAGACATTTTAAAACAAGCTATTAGTGCACTTTTGTGCATGATGTCCTCATAATGACAAATCAAAACAACACTAAATTAAAGTGCACTTTTTGTACAGAACGCCACTACAATAGTTTAAAACAAATAAAGTGCACTTTTGTGCATGATGTCATACACGATATTTCAATAACTGTCAAATAAAAATTAGCTGCATAATAGGAAATCAAATTGTGTATGTCCTTCGCTCTGTGGTAGGTTCCGGCGGACGTTATCTCCTTATGTCGTTTTTTTTTTTCATACGGTGTTGATGTGGAAATGGTTGCCTCAGCATTTTGTTGGTGTGGCACGGAACAGAGATGTTGACATGCGGAGTAAGTACTCTTCATTCTCTAGCGGGTGACTTTTCAAATGATGCTACATATTAGAGGAGGCTACACCGGACAGTCGAACCTCGGATTCAGGAGGAACAGTGTGGTTTTCGTCCTGGTCGTGGAACTGTGGACCAGCTCTATACTCTCGGCAGGGTCCTTGAGGGTGCATGGGAGTTTGCCCAACCAGTCTACATGTGCTTTGTGGACTTGGAGAAGGCATTCGACTGTGTCCCTCGGGAAGTCCTGTGGGGAGTGCTCCGAGAATATGGGGTTTCGGACTGTCTGATTGTGGCGGTCCGCTCCCTGTATGATCAGTGTCAGAGCTTGGTTCGCATTGCCGGCAGTAAGTCGGACACGTTTCCGGTGAGGGTTGGACTCCGCCAAGGCTGCCCTTTGTCACCGATTCTGTTCATAACTTTTATGGACAGAATTTCTAGGAGCAGTCAAGGCGTTGAGGGGATTCGGTTTGGTGGCTGCAGGATTAGGTCTCTGCTTTTTGCAGATGATGTGGTCCTGATGGCTTCATCTGGCCAGGATCTTCAGCTCTCACTGGATCGGTTCGCAGCTGAGTGTGAAGCGACTGGGATGAGAATCAGCACCTCCAAGTCCGAGTCCATGGTTCTCGCCCGGAAAAGGGTGGAGTGCCATCTCCGGGTTGGGGAGGAGATCTTGCCCCAAGTGGAGGAGTTCAAGTACCTCGGAGTCTTGTTCACGAGTGAGGGAAGAGTGGATCGTGAGATCGACAGGCGGATCGGTGCGGCGTCTTCAGTAATGCGGACGCTGTATCGATCCGTTGTGGTGAAGAAGGAGCTGAGCCGGAAGGCAAAGCTCTCAATTTACCGGTCGATCTACGTTCCCATCCTCACCTATGGTCATGAGCTTTGGGTTATGACCGAAAGGACAAGATCACGGGTACAAGCGGCCGAAATGAGTTTCCTCCGCCGGGTGGCGGGGCTCTCCCTTAGAGATAGGGTGAGAAGCTCTGTCATCCGGGGAGAGCTCAAAGTAAAGCCGCTGCTCCTCCACATCGAGAGGAGCCAGATGAGGTGGTTCGGGCATCTAGTCAGGATGCCACCCGAGCGCCTCCCTAGGGAGTTGTTTAGGGCACGTCCGACCGGTAGGAGGCCACGAGGAAGACCCAGGACACGTTGGGAAGACTATGTCTCCCGGCTGGCCTGGGAACGCCTCGGGATCCCCCGGGAGGAGCTGGACGAAGTGGCTGGGGAGAGGGAAGTCTGGGCTTCCCTGCTTAGGCTGCTGCCCCCGCGACCCGACCTCGGATAAGCGGAAGAAGATGGATGGATGGATGGATGCTACATATTAGCAGTAATGCTACTTTTTATAGCAACGCTTTCGCCCCACACGTGACAAATTACGGTTGTCTGTTCGACATATTCCCACTTGAAGCCAAACCACCGCCAGACGATGGACCCCCTGCTGTTTTTGGGGGGAATTAATTATTCCTTCATTTGTTACCAGATTCGCACCTTCTTTTTCTCGTATTACCGCTAGCATCACAGCTAACGTTACCCATGCTGCTACCTCTTTGCTGCGCGCGGGCGTATACGTATGTGACGTATGACGTGACAGTATGTGACGTGTGTAGAAGCTGCGCTTGCTGTCTGTGAGAAGGAGACACAGGAAAGCGCGAGGAGAGCCTGCAGTGTAATGCCAGCAGCTATAAGCAACTGCGTGAGAACGTGTACTCGAATATCACGATATAGTCATTTTCTATATCGCACAGAGACAAACCCGCAATATATCGCCCAGCCCTACCAAGTAGTATAGTATCAGGTCGATACCACAGTTGTTGGATTGATATTTTTTACTATAAAAAACAATTGTCGTTTTCTTTGTTGTTTACAAACTCGGGAAAAAGTCCCTGAACACAGGAGGGCTTTAAGGACACAAAACTAATGATTTAAATCAGAGCCAATAGTAGGATATAATTTTGACATTTAATTGATGTTACATCGCCATCCCGTATTTTTATCTTGATTGTAATTGTGATCAAAAATGTAATCATTCAATGATCGTGAAAATTCACATCAGTATCAGCAGTGGTATGACCAATAATGCCTTGGTATTGTGTATCGATACCAACATTTGTAGAATCACCCTAAATTAATGTAAAGTAGCCAAAAAATAGATGAATAAGTGATTGTTATATTTTGACATACATGTAGATAGAACCATATTCCATCCATCCATTTCCTACCGCTTGTCCTTTTCGGGGTTGTGGGGGGTGCACATATTGAAACAGAAAAAAAAGATATACTAACAGTAAATTATGCAAGTAGATTAATAATAGTTTTGAGAAAATATTACAACCTGAAATAACGCAATATTTTACTACAAAAAGTCAGCAGGTAAATTATGATCCTTTGTAACCCGTTATGGAATAGTTCTATTTTGGGCTGGGCGAGATGGCTGAAAACTATATCACGATATACGATTTTTATATTGATCGATATCTCTAGTTACCAATACTTTTAATGACTTATTTAACCCTGCCAATAAATACAGTAAATTGATTTCCAACTTACCAAGGGTGCATTCATTGGAGACGGTGTCTGATAGCCAGGTAGGATGAGCGCGTAGGTAATAAAATAATTAAAGGATATTTGAAGGTGGTTGCAGATTTGAGACACTAGATGGCAGTATTTCAAAAGCTATTGATACAGACTAGTTTGGGAAGCTACTCATTAAATGGACACATTGGAAGTGTCAGGAGGTTATCACACGTCTGCATTAAAGCCAACAAAACTAAAGACAAGTGTCTGTTATTGAGTTGATATACCAAGATATTACAGGTTCTCTTCTCACTCCATGCAGTGAATCCACAGCAAGACAGAAAGATGGCGCAACCAAACTAGTGTTATGAGAGCAACATCTCCTTTAAGAATTTGAGTGTGTACTGTTGGGTAAGTGATGTTAGTGAACGAGTAGAAGAGTGAAGAGAGCAAGCAGCAGCATGCACGTGCAGAAGTAGTGGCGACTGGCAAATGTATCCGGTTGTGTTCTGCAGAAATATGAATAAATCGACTAAATTGTCACGAGTTGGCGAGTTGAAGGGTGTTATCCCCGACGGAAACATTGGTCCTGACATCACCCTTGCGCTCCTTGACTACGGTCTGGGACTAGGTGGCGGGAGCCGAACAGCAGGAAAAGCGTAACACTTGGTAGTTGATACTGTTACGTGATTGGCTGTTAGCGTGTCCCTATCATTGCTCAGTCACACTTTCTGTTTCCTGTTAGCTGGGTTCCCAAAGTGTGAGTGACTTCATGAAACGAATCTTGCTTCATAATATCTGTTTATTTCCGACCAAAAAAATCTAAATTTATATCAAATATTTTATCGAACGCATTTTATATTGATATCGAGTATGTGTCTATCGCGATATAAATTGATATCGTATTATCGGCCCAGCCCTAGTTTTATTAGATAGATAGATACATAGATAGATAGTACTTTATTGATTCCTTCAGGAGAGTTCCCTCAGGAAAATTCAAATTCCAGCAACAGTGTACAAAATTGAGATCAAATTTAAAAAGTAAAAAGTAAATAATGGGGGTATAAATGGAAACAAAATAGAAAAATATTACAATAGAATAAAAATAAAAAGCAACAATGAGAATAAATTATAACAGTAAAATAAGAATGTAACAAGAGAAACTAGGCAGTAGTGACCATGTTATGAAAAAGTATTGCACTGTTATTGTTTTGTATCCCCTGTCATCCTAGTACCCCCCCCCCACACCACCCAGAGAGGAGTTGTACAGTCTAATGGCGTGTGGGACAAATTAATTTTTGAGTCCATTAGTCCTGCACTTGGGATGAAGCAGTCTAGCACTGAACAGGCTCCTCTGGCTACTGATAACGGTATGCAGAGGGTGACTGGCATCATCCAGGATGCTCACTAGTTTTTCCACAGTCCTCTTCTCTGCCGCCGTCACCAGTGAGTCCAGTTTTATTCTGATCGTAGAACCGGCCCGCCTGATCAGTTTCTCCAGTCTGGAGCTGTCCTTCTTAGATGTACTGCCGCCCCCAGCACACTACGATGTAGTACAGAACACTGGCAACCACAGACTGGTAGTGCATCCACAATAGTTTTTTACAGATGTTGAAGGAGTGCAGCCTCCTCAGGAAGTACAGCCTGCTCTGTCCTTTCTTGTACAAGTGGTCCGTGTTAACAGTCCAGTCCAGCTTATTGTCCACCAACACCGCGAGGTACTTGAATGAGTCCACGGTCTGTACCTCAACTCCCTCGATCACAATAGGTTGTGACCTTGGACTCGACCTCCCAAAGTCAATGACCAGCTCCTTGGTCTTTGACGGATTGAGCTGCAAGAGGTTCCTGTGGCACCAGACAACAAAGTCCCTCACCATCCTCCGAAAACTCCTCCTCTCTGCCGTCCCTGATGCACCCGACGATGGCTGTGTCATCCGCGTACTTCTGGATGTGACACAGCTCTGAGTTGTAGCAGAAGTCAGCGGTGTACAGGGTGAAGAGAAGAGGTGCCAGCACCGTTCCCTGCGGTGCTCCGGTGCTGCTGATCACAGTGTCAGATGTGATGTCCATCAGTCTGACGTACTGTGGCCTATCGGTGAGGTAGTCTGAAATCCAGGCAACCAGGCAGGGGTCCACTCGCATTCTGTCCAGCTTGTCCTGGAGAAGGCGGGGCTGGATAGTATTAAAGACACTCGAGAAGTCCAGGAACAGGATCCTCACAGCGCCATTTCCCTTATCCAGGTGTGAGAGAGCTCGGTGCAGCAGGTAAAGGATAGCATCCTTCACACCAATGCCTGCCTGGTACGCAAACTGCAGGTTTCATTTATCATATATATACAGGTAAAAGCCAGTAAATTAGAATATTTTGAAAAACTTGATTTATTTCAGTAATTGCATTCAAAAGGTGTAACTTGTACATTATATGTATTCATTGCACACAGACTGATGCATTCAAATGTTTATTTCATTTAATTTTGATGATTTGAAGTGGCAACAAATGAAAATCCAAAATTCCGTGTGTCACAAAATTAGAATATTACTTAAGGCTAATACAAAAAAGGGATTTTTAGAAATGTTGGCCAACTGAAAAGTATGAAAATGAAAAATATGAGCATGTACAATACTCAATACTTGGTTGGAGCTCCTTTTGCCTCAATTACTGCGTTAATGCGGCGTGGCATGGAGTCGATGAGTTTCTGGCACTGCTCAGGTGTTATGAGAGCCCAGGTTGCTCTGATAGTGGCCTTCAACTCTTCTGCGTTTTTGGGTCTGGCATTCTGCATCTTCCTTTTCACAATACCCCACAGATTTTCTATGGGGCTAAGGTCAGGGGAGTTGGCGGGCCAATTTAGAACAGAAATACCATGGTCCGTAAACCAGGCACGGGTAGATTTTGCGCTGTGTGCAGGCGCCAAGTCCTGTTGGAACTTGAAATCTCCATCTCCATAGAGCAGGTCAGCAGCAGGAAGCATGAAGTGCTCTAAAACTTGCTGGTAGACGGCTGCGTTGACCCTGGATCTCAGGAAACAGAGTGGACCGACACCAGCAGATGACATGGCACCCCAAACCATCACTGATGGTGGAAACTTTACACTAGACTTCAGGCAACGTGGATCCTGTGCCTCTCCTGTCTTCCTCCAGACTCTGGGACCTCGATTTCCAAAGGAAATGCAAAATTTGCATGGTTGGGTGATGGTTTGGGGTGCCATGTCATCTGCTGGTGTCGGTCCACTCTGTTTCCTGAGATCCAGGGTCAACGCAGCCGTCTACCAGCAAGTTTTAGAGCACTTCATGCTTCCTGCTGCTGACCTGCTCTATGGAGATGGAGATTTCAAGTTCCAACAGGACTTGGCGTCTGCACACAGCGCAAAATCTACCCGTGCCTGGTTTACGGACCATGGTATTTCTGTTCTAAATTGGCCCGCCAACTCCTCTGACCTTAGCCCCATAGAAAATCTGTTGGGTATTGTGAAAAGGAAGATGCAGAATGCCAGACCCAAAAACGCAGAAGAGTTGAAGGCCACTATCAGAGCAACCTGGGCTATCATAACACCTGAGCAGTGCCAGAAACTCATCGACTCCATGCCACGCCGCATTAACGCAGTAATTGAGGCAAAAGGAGCTCCAACCAAGTATTGAGTATTGTACATGCTCATATTTTTCATTTTCATACTTTTCAGTTGGCCAACATTTCTAAAAATCCCTTTTTTGTATTAGCCTTAAGTAATATTCTAATTTTGTGACACACGGAATTTTGGATTTTCATTTGTTGCCACTTCAAATCATCAAAATTAAATGAAATAAACATTTGAATGCATCAGTCTGTGTGCAATGAATAAATATAATGTACAAGTTACACCTTTTGAATGCAATTACTGAAATAAATCAGGTTTTTCAAAATATTCTAATTTACTGGCTTTTACCTGTATATACCATCATTTATATACAAAAAATATATGGTGACATATATGGTTTTCGCAGGAAGCTGTGATATGGTTTGCAATATAGATTTTAGGCCATATCACCCATCCCTAATTGTCACTGCACCAGTCAATAAAAATCAGAGTCTTGCCTCATCATGTGTTTCTTCGTCTGCCTCAGAAATATACCGCATCGTGTCCCAGAAGCAGATGTCAGAACGCCAGGAGAGCGACATGTCTCCCAGCAACAACGTGGTCAACATCCAAGTGCAGCCGACTGAGAACAAACCAAAGATGCAGTGCTGCCAGAACATCTAGCCTGATCACCCCCTCCCCCCCCCCCAACCTTACTGTTATCCTCCACAGTCCCTTCAGGGCTTCAGGGCTGTGACCCGAACTCCGCCCCTACTTTTAATTTTTCCCACTACTGGCCCTGCCCAGCAGCCCTTCTTGTCCCCCAGGTAAATATGTCCCAGAAAAATAAGTCCCCCCGTAGAAGGCAGCAGGCATTTCATATCACGTAAGATTTAATTCCAGTTGATGCGCTGACATGACACAAAAATGTCTTAATATATGAATGTGATTTTGTTTTCCTTCTTCTCATGTCTTTATACTTTGTGTCCAATCTTCCACATTTTTTGATGATATCTGTCTTGTATCAAATCCACGACTTGCTGTACTACAATTATAAAGCACATGGTAGTATATTCGATTACGGAACCCCTGCCATCATAGAGTCCCCTCCCTAGTGCAAAGTAGTGTTTAGCACACCACGCGCGGGAGTCTCATGACCTTCGATCCCATTGCTGTGAACAGAACGCTAGTAAAATGTAGGGCCGACAGTGAAGGTTATGCTGCGGAAAAGAACAGACAATAGTGTGCAGCCTCCTTGCGAAGGAGTTTGCAGGTTTTCTGCGAACGACTCCGTCTGGGCTCGCTGTAGAACCTGGTGGTTGTCTTGAAAGCTGAACCCGTTCGTTTGTTGTCCTTCAGGCTTCTCTGCTCCAAATTGAGGAACATTTGCTTATGTCTGTCAACAGCTTGCATTTGACCACAACTATGCAGGAACTAGCTGATTGTTTTTGTTTTGAAGTGCACTAGTTTAAGGAATTCCAAACACAGTGACTGCTTTTGCATGTTGAGTACAAAGCTAAGAACGCAGGAAGCATACGCAACATTTGACTGGTTTTATTTCATTTACTTTTTCTTTGCACGCTCTGAGAGCTCATCAGTGGGATTGGATGTGTCGGCAAAAAATGTGTGCATTGACTTAAGAGTTAAGAGAAGTTGATGCTCTGATTTCTGGTCACATTGTCTCCTTCACCTTTGCGTTGTTCTCATTTCCTCTTTCGTCGTCACGCAACGCCTACTTAACACCAAGCTGCCTCTGATTAAACACCATGCACGGCTTTCAGCATGACCATGACTCCACTTTACCGCCTTACGTTGCTAACATTGCTGTTAATCAAATCTGCCGAAGACTGCTCTTGGCGCGCTTGGATGACAAGCTTAAAGTGAGTCTAGAGTTTTAGAGTTCATTCCGCTTCTAGTGTTGGCAAACATATGCACTGCCCAGACTGTGTGTGTGTGTGTGTGTGTGTGTGTGTGTGTGTGTGTGTGTGTGGTGACGACAATGCAAAGATTGGTTGTTCTGGAGCGTGTGAGCCTGGCTGGCAGTGCCAATGGCGTTTCCTCAAACAGACGGCGCCGCCAACCAAGCTTCCCCAGACTCGTCTTGACGGTCAAAAGGATCCCTTCCTTCAAACGATGACTCCGGATCATATTCCTTTTTTGTTACTCGTTCTTTTGTGTTATTTTGTCCCATTTTCCAATTTATAAACTGACTGTAATTCCAGTGTAAGTGAAATGAAATCATTTCAATGATTTTGATGGATGACATGTGCGAGGGGACTTAACGGATGTTTTTTTTTGTACAGATTGATAAATTGTACAATTGTGTCTATATCTTAAGTTATCAGTTCATCTTAATAAAGCGCACCAGTCATGAACCTTTACATGCTTTTCTATTTTCACTTGGATTTCCAGTATCTGTTATTGATATTATTCAATCAATCAATCAATGTTTATTTATATAGCCCTAAATCACAAGTGTCTCAAAGGGCTGCACAAGCCACAACGACATCCTCGGTACAAAGCCCACATACGGGCAAGGAAAAACTCACCCCAGTGGGACGTCGATGTGAATGACTATGAGAAACCTTGGAGAGGACCGCATATGTGGGTAACCCCCCCCCCCCTCTAGGGGAGACCGAAAGCAATGGATGTCGAGTGGGTCTGACATAATATTGTGAGAGTCCAGTCCATAGTGGATCCAACATAATAGTAAGAGTCCAGTCCATAGTGGGGCCAGCAGGACACCATCCCGAGCGGAGACGGGTCAGCAGCGCAGAGATGTTCCCAGCCGATGCACAGGCGAGCGGTCCACCCCGGGTCCCGACTCTGGACAGCCAGCACTTCATCCATGGCCACCGGACCTATGCCCCCCCCCCCCTCAAGGAAAAGGGGAGCAGAGGAGAAAAGAAAAGAAACGGCAGATCAACTGGTCTAACAGGGGGGCTATTTAAAGGCTAGAGTATACAAATGAGTTTTAAGATGGGACTTAAATGCTTCTACTGAGGTAGCATCTCTAATTGTTACCGGGAGGGCATTCCATAGTACTGGAGCCCGAATAGAAAACGCTCTATAGCCCGCAGACTTTTTTTGGGCTCTGGGAATCACTAATAAGCCGGAGTTCTTTGAACGCAGATTTCTTGCCGGGACATATGGTACAATGCAATCGACAAGATAGGACGGAGCTAGACCGTGTAGTATTTTATACGTAAGTAGTAAAACCTTAAAGTCACATCTTAAGTGCACAGGAAGCCAGTGCAGGTGAGCCAGTATAGGCGTAATATGATCAAACTTTCTTGTTCTTGTCAAAAGTCTAGCAGCCGCATTTTGTACCAACTGTAATCTTTTAATGCTAGACATAGGGAGACCCGAAAATAATACGTTACAGTAGTCGAGACGAGACGTAACGAACGCATGAATAATGATCTCAGCGTCGCTAGTGGATAAAATAGAACGAATTTTAGCGATATTACGGAGATGAAAGAAGGCCGTTTTAGTAACACTCTTAATGTGTGATTCAAACGAGAGAGTTGGGTCGAAGATAATACCCAGATTCTTTACTGATTCGCCTTGTGTAATTGTTTGGTTGTCAAATGTTAAGGTGGTATTATTAAATAAATGTCGGTGTTTAGCAGGACCGATAATCAGCATTTCCGTTTTCTTGGCGTTGAGTTGCAAGAAGTTAGCGGACATCCATTGTTTAATTTCATTATTACACCAATCCCTTACGCTAAGACAATTTTATTGGGTTTGATACAAAAACACAAAGAGGGTTTCACAGCTGATCAATCTGAGGAACATTAGATTGTCACAATGTCTTCATAACCCCACCGTAATACTCATTTCACAACATTTTGTTGTTTTGAACACAATTCCATAAATAACTTTGGTTTGTAAATACAAGAATCCCTGGAGAACTTAAATGACTTTTTATGTCTCGGGGGCATAACATAGTCTCTTGTTGTGGCAGTGTGTCAAAGACAAGAAAAGCCATTACCATGCAAGTACAAAAATTGCTCACCAATATTGTCCACATTTGGTGTTAAACGCTCAACTGTCGCAACTATCATTAAGGATGAGACATTCCAATTTGATTGGACAAAATGTGTCATTGCAAAATCCTTAAAGCAGTGGTGGTTTCTGGCATGTGTGTTATGTACCAATGCACAGGGCGGTATTAATAAAGCACCGTGGCCCCGGCCAGAATCAAATTAAATCTAATAGAAATTAGAACCGCCGCCGTACCTTCAATGATTATTTTAAAACAATAATTCCAGTCCAAAAGCTTAACGTTAGCTTGTGTACATTTTCAAACGTTCTGATGTGTTTGGGATAATTGTGCTGTTAGAATGGTAAATTGTGTCCAAACTGTATGACGTTATTGGCTAATTTCCATAATTGGCCGCAACCCCGAAAGGGACAAGCGGAAGGAAATGGATGGATGGGTGGATGGCCATGACATCATGCAAGAAAACAACTCCAGAAGCTAAATAAAATATGTTCAGAATTACAAATTAACTTTCTTTTGTCGCTTCTTTTGGTCTTTTTTTGTCATGTCTGTATTATCATGTTTTGTTTTAAGTCATGTTTTGTTTAGTTTCTGTCTTTTCACTCCCTTGTCTGGTCACCATAGCAACCATTAGTTTTCACCTGTCACGTCACGCACCTGTTTCACGTTTTGAGTCACGCACCTGCTTTCACTAATCATGTCCATAGTATTTAAGTTCATTCATTTTCTGTTGTTCGGCCTGACGACCTCACACCACATTTATGCTCCGTCCATTGTTTCATGTCCATGTTCACGCTGCTCCTTTTTTGTCCAAGCCAAGTAAGTTTTTGTTCCATGTTTATAATCTTTTTGTTTTTCATAGTTTATTCTCCGCCACTGTGCGTGCTTTTCATTTGTACTTTTTGCTATAGTCTTTTGGTTTCATAGTTTATTATCCGCCACTGTGCGCGTTTTCGTTTGTACTTTTTTTTGATATATTAAATAAATCATGCACCTCCATTCCCGTCTCGCCCGTGCCAACTTTCCGCTGCATCCCGGAAAAGCAAACTCCAAAGATCAAGTCTTGACATTTTTTGATGCCACAGGTAAGTTGGAATCAGGTGTGTTTTCGATGGTGGGTCTTAAGCTTCTTTTGTGTTTTTAAAATGTATTTTAAAACCAAGATAGAGCCACCTGTAACGTTTTCGGGTAGGACGGGAAGCGGCCCACAGCAGGACCTAATGCTTGTTAAGAAGAGCAACTTTCAATATCTAAAGTTGCAAAATTTGTTGCAACTTGAGGATCTGAGTACTTCCTGAATATAACAAAAAAAATTCACGAAGTCGGCAACATTGATCCGCCCTGATACGTATTCCTAATCTCTGGCAGACCAGGGGCCTCATGTATTAAGCTTGCGTACACACAAAAACCTGGTGCAAGGCCTTTTTGGCGGCAAAGTTGAGATGTATCAAGACTGACGTTGTCGTGGAAATGTGCGCTGCTTCATGTACGCACACTTCTGCAGGTTGTACAGGTAAAAGCCAGTAAATTAGAATATTTTGAAAAACTTGATTTATTTCAGTAATTGCATTCAAAAGGTGTAACTTGTACATTATATTTATTCATTGCACACAGACTGATGCATTCAAATGTTTATTTCATTTAATTTTGATGATTTGAAGTGGCAACAAATGAAAATCCAAAATTCCGTGTGTCACAAAATTAGAATATTACTTAAGGCTAATACAAAAAAGGGATTTTTAGAAATGTTGGCCAACTGAAAAGTATGAAAATGAAAAATATGAGCATGTACAATACTCAATACTTGGTTGGAGCTCCTTTTGCCTCAATTACTGCGTTAATGCGGCGTGGCATGGAGTCGATGAGTTTCTGGCACTGCTCAGGTGTTATGAGAGCCCAGGTTGCTCCGATAGTGGCCTTCAACTCTTCTGCGTTTTTGGGTCTGGCATTCTGCATCTTCCTTTTCACAATACCCCACAGATTTTCTATGGGGCTAAGGTCAGGGGAGTTGGCGGGCCAATTTAGAACAGAAATACCATGGTCCGTAAACCAGGCACGGGTAGATTTTGCGCTGTGTGCAGGCGCCAAGTCCTGTTGGAACTTGAAATCTCCATCTCCATAGAGCAGGTCAGCAGCAGGAAGCATGAAGTGCTCTAAAACTTGCTGGTAGACGGCTGCGTTGACCCTGGATCTCAGGAAACAGAGTGGACCGACACCAGCAGATGACATGGCACCCCAAACCATCACCCAGCCATGCAAATTTTGCATTTCCTTTGGAAATCGAGGTCCCAGAGTCTGGAGGAAGACAGGAGAGGCACAGGATCCACGTTGCCTGAAGTCTAGTGTAAAGTTTCCACCATCAGTGATGGTTTGGGGTGCCATGTCATCTGCTGGTGTCGGTCCACTCTGTTTCCTGAGATCCAGGGTCAACGCAGCCGTCTACCAGCAAGTTTTAGAGCACTTCATGCTTCCTGCTGCTGACCTGCTCTATGGAGATGGAGATTTCAAGTTCCAACAGGACTTGGCGCCTGCACACAGCGCAAAATCTACCCGTGCCTGGTTTACGGACCATGGTATTTCTGTTCTAAATTGGCCCGCCAACTCCCCTGACCTTAGCCCCATAGAAAATCTGTGGGGTATTGTGAAAAGGAAGATGCAGAATGCCAGACCCAAAAACGCAGAAGAGTTGAAGGCCACTATCAGAGCAACCTGGGCTCTCATAACACCTGAGCAGTGCCAGAAACTCATCGACTCCATGCCACGCCGCATTAACGCAGTAATTGAGGCAAAAGGAGCTCCAACCAAGTATTGAGTATTGTACATGCTCATATTTTTCATTTTCATACTTTTCAGTTGGCCAACATTTCTAAAAATCCCTTTTTTGTATTAGCCTTAAGTAATATTCTAATTTTGTGACACACGGAATTTTGGATTTTCATTTGTTGCCACTTCAAATCATCAAAATTAAATGAAATAAACATTTGAATGCATCAGTCTGTGTGCAATGAATAAATATAATGTACAAGTTACACCTTTTGAATGCAATTACTGAAATAAATCAAGTTTTTCAAAATATTCTAATTTACTGGCTTTTACCTGTATATACTTGCATTAATGCTTCATATTTATATTTGTGAGGGCGTCTATTAATTTATCTAGGCTTTCATTTTGCCACGTGTTGCTGTCACAATGTCTTTCTGTGACTCCTTGGCCTTGTTGGGAGGGCAGCGGCCGCTGGTGGTTGCAGCACATTGGCACCGGAGACCTGGGAGGATTGACCGGTATTTTTGTCACTACTACCGCTCCTACCGCAAGAAGCTTTCCTGTGTTCTAATAATGAATTGAGTAATCAAACAAAAATCAAAGTCTTTCGTATCCTTTGTGATATGCTGAATGTTTGAATTTAAAATATTTCCTCTGGATTGTGTGCATGTGTGTGTGCGTGTGTGTGTGTGTTTGTGTTTTTTTAGGCTGGAGCCCATCCATATTACATAATTTTCACCTGAAACTATAATCTGGCTGTGTTGAAAATTACACAAATGATTTGGGTGTAATAGAAGTCACCCACCTCTGCTAAAATGTTATGTATTAATACCGCAACTATCTTTTCAAACAGGGTGTAGCGCTACAATATTTCCCGTCCACTCGTCTGTTTTGTATTCCTAACCCAAACATATATTTTTTATTTCAGTCTGTGTTCAGCGACCACCCAGCAATGGCAGTTCGCTGTAATCACGAGAAACATGCTCCTCCTGTTGACTCTTACTCAATCTGATCGGGCTGTGTCTGCAGGCTGTGGCTACTTTCAATATGATTTAAAAATGTATATGTGGGCGGGGTCTTGGCGTGACAGGCCACGCAGACATCTGGCATCAATTTGAAGTTGATTGCAACTCTTTATTACATGAGGCCCCAGGTGTGTGTGAGCTGCTCCGCCAAATAAAAACAAATATACGGAAAATGCTTGATAAGTTTTATACATATATATATATATATATATATATATGTATGTGTGGGAAAAAAAATCACAAGACTATTTCATCTCTACAGGCCTGTTTCATGAGGGGGGGTACCCTCAATCGTCAGGAGATTTTAATGGGAGCATTCGCATACCATGGTTTATATAGGGCACAGAGTGGGTGGGTACAGGCTGGCCTAGGGGCGTGGTGATTGGCTCATGTGTTACCTAGGAGGTGTTTCCGTCTATGGCGGCATGTTGTTACAATTTCGCTGCGCTTGTTGAGGGATGACAGGTCTGGGCGGTAAATAATAAACAGTTTCTCTTTCAAGCAGAGGTTGCATCTTTTATTACCACTATTGTAAGGTGTGCTGGATGCAAGAATTTGCCATGTTATTGAATATTCAACATTATTGTCTTTGAGGTCCCAAATGTGTTTGCTGAGTTCTGTGGTATTTCGCAGGTTTTTGTTCCTGAAAGAAGCCTTGTGATTGTTCCATCTGGTTTTGAATTCTCCCTCGGTTAATCCTACATATGTGTCGGATGTGTTAATGTCCTTGCGTATTACCTTAGATTGGTAGACAACTGATGTTTGTAAGCACCCCCAGTTGAGGGGGCAATCAGGTTTCTTTCGACAATTACATCCTTTGTTGGTTTTGGAGTCGCTCTGTCTGAGGGCCGACGGCTCATTTGCAATTGTTTTGTTGTGGTTTGAGATGATTTGTCGTATATTGTTCATGCAGCTGTAGCTCAATTTAATGTTGTTCTTGTTGAATACTTTTCTTAGGATGTTGTCTTTGGGAAAGTGTTTGTCAATCAGATTGAGGAATTTGTGTCCAATGTTCGTTGAGACGTTTTTGCTGTATGGGGGGTTGTACCAGATGATGTCGTTCCGTTATATATATATATATAAATGCTAAGATGTGAAATACTGTAAGTACAACACAGTAGAGAAGGGATTCACGTAGCCCCGTTCTCATGTTGGAGAAAGGCGGCGGGTTAATCATTTTGCAATGCAGTCTGCTGAAAATGATGGAAAGCGCCACTCTCCATAGCAACTGACAATGTGGTCTAAGTTGGAATTGCCACAAAATACATTTTAAGATGTTTAACCTTCTACTGACATCCGGTGGCTAAAGTGGATAGATCCTCCCAATTTGTCACATTCCACGTGTCAGGTAAATTGCGATGAATGGGGCCGTGTGAATCTCCTTCCTATTGTAATTAAGAAAAACATGAAACATTTTTTGAGAAAGTAAAAAGAGAATTTTCACAACCTTTTGTAACTATCCTTTTTTTTTTTTTTAAACATAATCCTTGTACTCTGAAACATCAGTGTGCAAAATGTGTGATGTAATAGGAATATTGCTAGCTAACCACCACAGTTGATCTTTGGCATGCATGACATGACTAAAAGAAAAAAAGTACATTTAAAGTGTACTTCCAAGACAGCACGTTTTCTACACTACCTACAAAAAGACTTCCACAGAAAAAATATGGACCCTGTCAGAGGAAACGGTGTAAAAATATAAGACCTGTTCATCTGGCTTGCTTGTTTTTGTGCGATTGTTTGTCCGTTTTTTACAGTCCTCTAAAATAGGATATTGGTTTATACTGAATATTTATTTGGCACAAAACCCCTAAAACCAGATGTATTACAGTGATGAAATATCAAATAGAGCATTGGGGCACTGCGTTGTTTCGCACAGTCAGCAAAAACCTTTCAGTGTCCCTTTGCACTAAACTAACTAAACAAAACATCTATTGTCTTTCTTCACAGTTTCCTTGTATTCTGCATCCAGGTTAGTGAGGGTGGTACTTCTAGAGCAGTGAGCCGGTGGGGCTGCCAGGATGAGGGGCAGTGTGGGAGGGGCTCGGCCGCACGGGCAGCAGGTCATAGTGGCTGGGAATGTGGCTGTTCCTGGGAAGGTCATAAGGGTCCTGAGGGTAATCGGGCACCAACACATCTCCAGCTCCTGGGATGATACTGATGGTTGGCTCTGGGACACACGAGACCACCGTTACACCACAATCCATTAATGACAACCAAACTGTTTGAATAAATGATAGAATGAAGATGCAGGTGTGTACATTCTAACAATACAATACTATAAAACAGAATAGGCAATGGACAGGAGAAGTCATTTTACAAGAATAAAAGTCTACGTATTAGGAGAATACAGGTAAAAGCCAGTAAATTAAAATATTTTGAAAAACTTGATTTATTTCAGTAATTGCATTCAAAAGGTGTAACTTGTACATTATATTTATTCATTGCACACAGACTGATGCATTCAAATGTTTATTTCATTTAATGTTGATGATTTGAAGTGGCAACAAATGAAAATCCAAAATTCCGTGTGTCACAAAATATTACTTAAGACACCAGCAGATGACATGGCACCCCAAACCATCACTGATGGTGGAAACTTTACACTAGACTTCAGGCAACGTGGATCCTGTGCCTCTCCTGTCTTCCTCCAGACTCTGGGACCTCGATTTCCAAAGGAAATGCAAACCAAACCAGCCATGTCATCTGCTGGTGTCGGTCCACTCTGTTTCCTGAGATCCAGGGTCAACGCAGCCGTCTACCAGCAAGTTTTAGAGCACTTCATGCTTCCTGCTGCTGACCTGCTCTATGGAGATGGAGATTTCAAGTTCCAACAGGACTTGGCGCCTGCACACAGCGCAAAATCTACCTGTGCCTGGTTTACGGACCATGGTATTTCTGTTCTAAATTGGCCCGCCAACTCCCCTGACCTTAGCCCCATAGAAAATCTGTGGGGTATTGTGAAAAGGAAGATGCAGAATGCCAGACCCAAAAACGCAGAAGAGTTGAAGGCCACTATCAGAGCAACCTGGGCTCTCATAACACCTGAGCAGTGCCAGAAACTCATCGACTCCATGCCACGCCGCATTAACGCAGTAATTGAGGCAAAAGGAGCTCCAACCAAGTATTGAGTATTGTACATGCTCATATTTTTCATTTTCATACTTTTCAGTCGGCCAACATTTCTAAAAATCCCTTTTTTGTATTAGCCTTAAGTAATATTCTAATTTTGTGACACACGGAATTTTGGATTTTCATTTGTTGCCACTTCAAATCATCAAAATTAAATGAAATAAACATTTGAATGCATCAGTCTGTGTGCAATGAATAAATATAATGTACAAGTTACACCTTTTGAATGCAATTACTGAAATAAATCAAGTTTTTCAAAATATTCTAATTTACTGGCTTTTACCTGTAAGTCACATTGTTAAGAGGAAAAACAAGTCAGCGTGTGGAAAAAACTTGATAATTTTACAAGATTTCTAAGGTCAAATAGTACAGAAAAAAGTTAAAACATTTTTAGAAAATTGGGTTGGGGGAAAAGTGAAATATGAAAAAGTCCAAATACTACTTGAATAAAGTCACAGTGGGAGAAATACAACATGTAAAAATGGAAAGAATAAACAGTATATTTACAAGAATCAAATCAGTACTTTGAGAAAAAAAATTGTAATTCACAAAAATATCATAAGGAAACATGTTGGAATTTTTTTTTAGTATTGAATGTTTTATATTGTAAACAAAACAAGGAATACAATTGCAATAATTGAGTGGAAAAGAGCAGTAATTTAGGAGAATGCAGTTATAATATGACAAACAGTCACAAAACAAGGCATAATTATCTGAGGATAAAGTCAAATTATGAGGAGAAGTATATAATTTCGAAAGCAATTATTTCAAATATTAAAGAAAAAAATTCATTATTTTTCTAAAGTAAAAATATAATGAGAAATACAACAAAAAAGATTAGGTTGGAAAATAATTGTTAAAATTACGCAAATAAAGTCAAAGTATTATCATATCAGTCAATTGAAAAAAGAGGAAAAAAACAAGGATTTAAAAGTTAATTGTAATTAAAGCTGCAAGCAGCGTTGGACGGGCCCGCGTATTTGGCAGGTGCTAGTCCTAAGTGTCCCAATACTTTTGTCTACTTGTAGTCTGAAGTGTCCCAAGACTTTTGTCTAGTGTACCTACCTTGTCTGCATTGTGTGGGCACGTTGGTGCTTCCTGCTTTTAAGCAGCCATCTTAAAAAAACAGCACCGCAGGAGCATCAGTGCAGCGGGTCTTTGAAGGGTCATAAAATCAAAACCGGAGCAGTTAATTAAAAAGCGCTTCTGTTGTTGTAATCACAAGGGTTCAATGTCTCTCCTGTGTTAGTTTGAAGGCGAAACGACAAACGCGCTCAGAGGAGTTCGTTTTTGAAGGAAGGTGACTGGTTTTTACAAAAAACTTGTTTTGAAGGGGGAATAGCAAACTTCCTGTTGATTTTTGCTGGGGGTAGTCAATTTATGAAATGTAGGTCTAAGTGAGACCTACGGAGAGGTTTTTGTTTCATGTCTCTCCGACCTTCCCAGTGGGAGTTACAGGCAGTTTTGTAATTTTTTTCTTCCGAGGAGCAGTTTTTTATCAGTTTTATTCAAAAATTGCTGTAGAGGGCAATTTTTAAATTTGGGGTTAGGTTTCTTTATTAGATCGCAATTTTTGCCAGTCCTGATGTGTGCGTTGAGTTCGGTGAGTTTTGAAGCGTGTTAAGGGGGTCAAATTACAGCTCAAAGAAGCAAAACTGTTTTTAGTACTTTTTTGTCTTGAAGGGGGAATTGCCAACTTCCTGTTGATTTTAGCCCGAGGATGTACAATTATGAGAACTAGGTCTAAGTCAGACCTACATAGAGGATTTTGTTTCATGTTTTTCCCGACCTTCCTAGTGGGAGTTACAGGCAGTGTACTTTTTTTGTTTTTATAGGGGGCGCTAGAGCGCAATTTTAATTTTTGAGGTTCATTTTTTATAAAAAAAAGACCATTTTCGCAGGTCCTGATGTGTGGGTCAAATTTGGTGATTTTTGAAGCATGCTAAGTGGGTCAAATTAGTGTTCAAAGAGGCGGCGGTAGAATAAAGAAAGAATAAAGAATTAAAGCTGCAAGCAGCGTTGTTCGGGCCCGCGTATTTGGCAGGTGCTAGTCCTAAGTGTCCCAATACTTTTGTCTACTTGTAGTCTGAAGTGTCCCAAGACTTTTGTCTAGTGTACCTACCTTGTCTGCATTGTGTGGGCACGTTGGTGCTTCCTGCTTTTAAGCAGCCATCTTAAAAAAACAGCATTGCAGCAGCATCAGCGCAGCAGGTCTTAGAAGGGTCATAAAATCAAAACCGGAGCAGTTAATTAAAAAGCGCTTCTGTTGTTGTAATCACAAGGGTTCAATGTCTCTCCTGTGTTAGTTTGAAGGCGAAACGACAAACGCGCTCAGAGGAGTTCGTTTTTGAAGGAAGGTGACTGGTTTTTAAAAAAAAATTGTTTTGAAGGGGGAATAGCAAACTTCCTGTTCATTTTTGCTGGGGGTAGTCAATTTATGAAATGTAGGTCTAAGTGAGACCTACGGGGAGGTTTTTGTTTCATGTCTCTCCGACCTTCCCAGTGGGAGTTACAGGCAGTTTTGTAATTTTTCTTCTTCCGAGGAGCAGTTTTTTATCAGTTTTATTCAAAAATTGCTGTAGAGGGCAATTTTTAAATTTGGGGTTAGGTTTCTTTATTAGATCGCAATTTTTGCCAGTCCTGATGTGTGCGTTGAGTTCGGTGAGTTTTGAAGCGTGTTAAGGGGGTCAAATTACAGCTCAAAGAAGCAAAACTGTTTTTAGTACTTTTTTGTCTTGAAGGGGGAATTGCCAACTTCCTGTTGATTTTAGCCCGAGGATGTACAATTATGAGAACTAGGTCTAAGTCAGACCTACATAGAGGATTTTGTTTCATGTTTTTCCGACCTTCCTAGTGGGAGTTACAGGCAGTGTACTTTTCTTGTTTTTATAGGGGGCGCTAGAGCGCAATTTTAATTTTTGAGGTTAATTTTTTATAAAAAAAAGACCATTTTCGCAGGTCCTGATGTGTGGGTCAAATTTGGTGATTTTTGAAGCATGCTAAGTGGGTCAAATTAGTGTTCAAAGAGGCGGCGGTAGAATAAAGAAAGAATAAAGAATTATTATTAGGACCCGCAATGGCCCATTGCAAAAGGACTCCTCAAATTAGTGTTCAAAGAGGCGGCGGTAGAATAAAGAAAGAATAAAGAATAATAAAACGTTACAATAACAATAGGTCCTTATGTCCCATTGCATAAGGACTCCCTGTGGGAGTCCTTTTGCAATGGGCCATTGCGGGCCCTAATAATTTGCTTTGTTCGCGTTTTCATCAAGTAAAACATCAATATTCGCATTTTTCAGTGTGCGGCCCTCGGTGGGGAATGTCTGAACACCTCTGATGTATAAACCATACATACCGATGTCGTAAACATTCTTGGCAGGCACGCTGGTGCCGCTGATTATAGTCGCCGAGCAGCAGTGCGCCAGGTGGTCGCGATGAGCTGGCGATTTCATCTCCACATAGCTGCTCTCCGAGTGTTTGCACGGCGGGTCGTTGATGGTGGCGTATGGGTTTTCACTGTTGAGGGAGCAGGTGCTGGACAAGGAGCCTTTGGTGTAGTCTGCAGGAACAAGCACACGCACAGAACAGATGAGCCCAAGTCTGTAAGACTCTTTAGTTCCAGTTGATTGAAATGAAAGTCATTTGTTTCTCTCAAACTGACAAGAAATGTAAATCTGTCATAAATGAAAGTAACAATCATCACAGTTAAGCATACTTTGATGTAATCAACCTGTATTGTTTATTTCAGGGCTGCCCAAACATTTCCCCTCCAAAGGCCAAAGTGAAAATGTGCCAATGGTGCGTCAAAAAGTCACAACTTTACCGTAGAGTAAGGGTCTATAATTGCAACTAGTTAGCCAGTAAAAAAAAAAAAATCTTTAGATTTTACAATTAAAAAAAGTGGCAGCTCAGCCACGAGAATTTTTAATTAGGGCCCGCCATGGCCCATTGCAAAAGGACTCCCACAGGGAGTCCTTATGCAATGGGACATAAGGACCTATTGAATTTCTAAGGTTTTATTATTATTCTTTATTATTATTATTCCGCCGCCTCTTCGAACACTAATTTGACCCACTTAACATGCTTCAAAACTCACCAAATTTGACCCACCCATCAGGACCTGCGAAAATGGTCTTTTAATAAAAAAACCAAACCCCAAAACTCAAAATTGCACTCTAGCGCCCCCTAGGAAAAAAAAAACTAGACTGCCTGTAACTCCCACTAGGAAGGTCGGAAAAACATGAAACAAAATCCTCTATGTAGGTCTGACTCAGACCTAACTTTCATAATGGTACATTCTCGGGCTAAAATCAACAGGAAGTTGGCAATTCCCCCTTCAAGACAAAAAAGTACTAAAAACAGTCACTTTTGCCTCTTTGAGCTGTAATTTGACCCCCTTAACATGCTTCAAAACTCACCTAACTGAACACACACATCAGGACTGGCTAAAACTGTGATCTAATGAAAATACCTAACCCCAAATCCAAAAATTGTGCTCTACAGCAATTTTTGAATAAAACTGATAAAAAACTGCTCCTCGGAAGAAAATAATTACAAAACTGCCTGTTACTCCCACTGGAAAGGTCGGAGAGACATGAAAGAAAAACCTCTATGTAGGTCTCACTTAGACCTACATTTCATAAATTGACAACCCCCAGCAAAAATCAATAGGAAGTTTGCTATTCCCCCTTCAACACAACATTTTTGTAAAAAGCGGTCACCTTCCTTCAAAAACTATCTCCTCTGAGCGCGTTTGTCGTTTCGGCTTCAAACTAACACAGGTGAGAGATTAAACCCTTGTGCATAAATTAACAGAACAGTTTTTTTATAACTGCTCCGGTTTTGATTTTATGACCCTTCAAAGACCCGCTGCGCTGATGCTGCTGCAATGCTGTTTTTTCAAGATGGCTGCTTAAAAGCAGGAAGCACCAACGTGCCCACACAATGCAGACAAGGTAGGTACACTAGACAAAAGTCTTGGGACACTTCAGACTAAAAGTAGACAAAAGTATTGGGACACTTAGGACTAGCACCTGCCAAATACGCGGGCCCGAACAACGCTGCTTGCAGCTTTAATTTTACCTTGTTTTTTTGTTTTTTTAACACCAAATTACTGTAAATTGAAAAACTGTGCCATTGTAGTTTTTATGTTACAATTCTGCTGACTGAGCTGCCAGATCTTACCGTAAAATCTATAGCCATTTTTTACAGTGCATTACTATAAAATGAACAGTACCACTGCATGGTATTTTTTTTACCACTGAGCTGCTACCTGTTTCTTTGTTCTTACAGTGTATTACAGGGAATGGAAAAAATGTTTACCACTGATTATTTTAAAGTAACTTTCTGGTGACAGAACTTCCAGTTTTTACCGTAAAATTTACTGACTCTTTGACAGTGTAGTTTTGTGGACATGCCATCGATGATTGTGCAGCTTGAAAGGGGGTCAGTATGATTATGTAATATATTTGGAAGCCACCCTTTGGCGGGACAAACAAAATGACACAACAGGCCAAATTTGTCCCGCGGGTCCCACTTTGGGCGTCCCTGGTTTAGTCAGATACCAGGTTTGATAGTCAGGATTTTTCTCTGTTCTTGTACATTTAGCATTTAGTGACATCTGCAGAAGTTCAATGGATTTGCTGTGACTCCCAGTGCAGTGTCAAGAGCATGGAAGAGACACAAGGAGACAGGAGGGGGCAGTAGGAACCCATCCAACACAGAGTCGTGTATAACGAGAGCATGGACAACTGGGTTGGTCCCAAACATGTCGCCCTGTAGTCGTGAGGGGCTTTTGACTAATCAGAGAGAGTATGGCCAGACAAGCTCTTAAATGATTCATCAAAAGCCCCTAACGTGACTACAGGGCGCCATGTTTGGGACCAAATCTGAAACCCAGTTGTCCATACTCTACACGGCTCTGATCCAACAGGCAGCAGGACCACTATCAGATGCTTTATTACAAATGGACTTTGATTGATTGATTGAAACGTTTATTAGTAGATTGCACAGTTCAGTACATATTCCGTACAATTGACCACTAAATGGTAACACCCCAATACGATTTTCAACTTGTTTAAGTCGGGGTCCACGTAAATCAAATCAAATCAACTTTATTTATAGAGCACATTTAAAATTGACCACAGGGGTAGCCAAAGTGCTGTACAATGAGCAGGTTAAAAGATAAAACGAGTACCGAGCAAACACAACACAACACAAACAGAACACGATAAAAAATAAATAATTAAAATAGAATTGATAAAAACATAAAAACAGGATCACAGCAGGTGTATTATGGGGCGCCATTGCAGGATGGATATCACTCAGTGTTAAAAGCCATGGAATAAAAGTATGTTTTTAAGAGAGATTTAAAAACAGGAAGAGAGGTGGCTTGTCTAACACTCAGGGGTAGGTCGTTCCAGAGCTTGGGAGCAGCAACGGCGAAAGCTCTGTCACCTCTAAGCTTCAGCCTTGTGTCAGGGACCGTCAACAGCAGCTGATCGGCTGATCTTAAGGATCGGGTGGGGCAGTAAGGCTGAAGGAGGTCGGAGAGATAGGTTGGCGCGAGGTTGTTTAGACATTTAAAAACAAATAAAAGGAGTTTAAAATGTATTCGGTAACGCACAGGGAGCCAGTGAAGGGACGCTAAAATAGGGGTGATGTGCTCACGTCTGCGGGTCTGTGTTAGCAGACGAGCAGCAGAGTTCTGCACGAGCTGCAGGCGGGCGAGGGAGGCCTGGCTAATGCCAACATACAGGGCATTACAATAATCAAGACGAGTCGAGATAAAAGCGTGGATTAATTTCTCAAGATCATGTCTTGATAGAAGCGGTTTCACTTTCGCTATTTGGCGTAATTGATAAAAGCTTTTTTTGAACGACGCTGCTGATTTGTTTTTCGAATTTAAAATCTGAGTCAAACTTTACCCCCAGGTTTGTGACAGAGTCGCTGAGATCAAATTCAATTCATTCACCTCCACCAGGCCACTCCTCTGCCCAAACTCCATGAGTATGGTATGAGGACTTGATGCCCACAAGTATCCACAGCTGTCAACCTTTGCTTTTGAAATTCTGGTCTTTCCTAAAGAGTTTACAGAACCAGAGAGATCAGACTTCCTACTGTCGAGCAATTGTGTTACGCTTTTGTTTCCCAGGTGTTGCCAAGCAGACCGGGAGCTGTGCTGCTCTGGTAAAACCAGAGGGTACTCTTTTCTTTTATGATAGATAAAGGGGACCTATTACTGTATGTATACAACTTTTTGGCCCTGCGTATTTGACATTTGGACTCTTATCGAGCAGTGACACATAATTGCACAGAAAGCTCTGTAGATCTGCATCGCTTCCTTGTGTTTTCTGTTAACGGTCTGTATAATTAACTCTACCCTCCATCCAGCCCACTTTGCAATAATCGGTCACACTCCCGAAGACTGCCGAAGGGCTGACCAGCGTACACCGGTATCATTTCCAAAGCAGAGCCCATATAAGTAAGTCTGGCACACAATAACGTCAATGTGACCCCAATTTTTTTTTCTTCAAAGACTGTAAAACAGCGTGCAGCACAATCCAAAACTACTTTTGGGGGGGCGGTATAGCTCGGTTGGTAGAGCGGCCGTGCCAGCAACTTGAGGGTTGCAGGTTCGATCCCCGCTTCCGCCATCCGAGTCACTGCCGTTGTGTCCTTGGGCAAAACACTTTACCCACCTGCTCCCAGTGCCGCCCACACTGGTTTAAATGTAACTTAGATATTGGGTTTCACAATGTAAAGTGCTTTGAGTCACTTGACAAAAAGCGCTATATAAATGTAATTCACTTCACTTCACTTCACTTACAAAGGCTCACTTATACAGGTAAAAGCCAGTAAATTAGAATATTTTGAAAAACTTGATTTATTTCAGTAATTGCATTCAAAAGGTGTAACTTGTACATTATATTTATTCATTGCACACAGACTGATGCATTCAAATGTTTATTTCATTTAATTTTGATGATTTGAAGTGGCAACAAATGAAAATCCAAAATTCCGTGTGTCACAAAATTAGAATATTACTTAAGGCTAATACAAAAAAGGGATTTTTAGAAATGTTGGCCAACTGAAAAGTATGAAAATGAAAAATATGAGCATGTACAATACTCAATACTTGGTTGGAGCTCCTTTTGCCTCAATTACTGCGTTAATGCGGCGTGGCATGGAGTCGATGAGTTTCTGGCACTGCTCAGGTGTTATGAGAGCCCAGGTTGCTCTGATAGTGGCCTTCAACTCTTCTGCGTTTTTGGGTCTGGCATTCTGCATCTTCCTTTTCACAATACCCCACAGATTTTCTATGGGGCTAAGGTCAGGGGAGTTGGCGGGCCAATTTAGAACAGAAATACCATGGTCCGTAAACCAGGCACGGGTAGATTTTGCGCTGTGTGCAGGCGCCAAGTCCTGTTGGAACTTGAAATCTCCATCTCCATAAAGCAGGTCAGCAGCAGGAAGCATGAAGTGCTCTAAAACTTGCTGGTAGACGGCTGCGTTGACCCTGGATCTCAGGAAACAGAGTGGACCGACACCAGCAGATGACATGGCACCCCAAACCATCACTGATGGTGGAAACTTTACACTAGACTTCAGGCAACGTGGATCCTGTGCCTCTCCTGTCTTCCTCCAGACTCTGGGACCTCGATTTCCAAAGGAAATGCAAAATTTGCATGGTTGGGTGATGGTTTGGGGGGCCATGTCATCTGCTGGTGTCGGTCCACTCTGTTTCCTGAGATCCAGGGTCAACGCAGCCGTCTACCAGCAAGTTTTAGAGCACTTCATGCTTCCTGCTGCTGACCTGCTCTATGGAGATGGAGATTTCAAGTTCCAACAGGACTTGGCGCCTGCACACAGCGCAAAATCTACCCGTGCCTGGTTTACGGACCATGGTATTTCTGTTCTAAATTGGCCCGCCAACTCCCCTGACCTTAGCCCCATAGAAAATATGTGGGGTATTGTGAAAAGGAAGATGCAGAATGCCAGACCCAAAAACGCAGAAGAGTTGAAGGCCACTATCAGAGCAACCTGGGCTCTCATAACACCTGAGCAGTGCCAGAAACTCATCGACTCCATGCCACGCCGCATTAACGCAGTAATTGAGGCAAAAGGAGCTCCAACCAAGTATTGAGTATTGTACATGCTCATATTTTTCATTTTCATACTTTTCAGTTGGCCAACATTTCTAAAAATCCCTTTTTTGTATTAGCCTTAAGTAATATTCTAATTTTGTGACACACGGAATTTTGGATTTTCATTTGTTGCCACTTCAAATCATCAAAATTAAATGAAATAAACATTTGAATGCATCAGTCTGTGTGCAATGAATAAATATAATGTACAAGTTACACCTTTTGAATGCAATTACTGAAATAAATCAAGTTTTTCAAAATATTCTAATTTACTGGCTTTTACCTGTAAAAGCATGAACCTTATTATTTGACCAAAATACTCCTAAATTATTTGTAGAGTTCAGCATATGGACAGTATTTTTAAATCAGTTGAAATATATCCATCCATCCATTTTCTACCGCTTGTCCCTTTCGGGGTCATGGGGAGTGCTGGAGCCTATCTCAGCTGCATCCGGGCGGTAGGCGGGGTACATCCTAGACAAGTCGCCACCTCATCGCAGGGCCAACACAGATAGACAGACAACATTCACACTCACATTCACACACTAGGGACCATTTAGTGTTGCCAATCAACATATCCCCAGGTGCATGGGAGGAAGCCAGAGTACCCGAGCCCGGGGATCGAACCCAGGACCTTCATATTGTGAGGTACATGCACTAACCCCTGTACCACAGTGCTGCCCTATTAGTTGAAATGTTAACCACAATTTGGTCATTTAATGTAGCACACATACCGATCAATAAGCACACACACAGATAGTCATTTAAAGTGGCAAACATGACAGGAAATGTTTCAATAATTATGGCTCAAAAAATAATATTTTGCATTTTCAGAATTAGACAACATACTATATCATGAGCACTGATGAATAGACATTAATCCCACATAACTTTATTTACAGTCGAATGTTGCGATGCTTCTGTTTTAATGGATTGAATCTGGTTGGTTGGTTGGAGACCCCTGGTCAAGAGTGTGTCATCCATTGGTTTATGGATGACAAAGGAAATTTTTAACCCGTATTCAGTTGAATATGCTACAAAGACAACATATTTGATGTTCAAACTGATAAACATTTTTTTTTTTTTTGCAAATAATCATTAACTTTAGAATTTGATGCCAGCACCACGTGACAAAGAAGTTGGGAAAGGTGGCAATAAATACTGATAAAAAGTTGAGGAATGCTCATCAAACACTTATTTGGAACATCCCACAGGTGAACAGGCAAATTGGGAACAGGTGGGTGCCATGATTGGGTATAAAAGTAGATTCCATGAAATGCTCAGTCATTCACAAACAAGGATGGGGCGAGGGTCACCACTTTGTCAACAAATGTGTGAGCAAATTGTTGAACATCCATCCATCCATCCATTTTCTACCGCTTATTCCCTTTGGGGTCGCGGGGGGGCGCTGGAGCCTATCTCAGCTACAATCGGGCGGAAGGTGGGTTACACCCTGGACAAGTCGCCACCTCATCGCAGCAAATTGTTGAACAGTTTAAGAAAAACCTTTCTCAACTAGCTATTGCAAGGAATTTAGGGATTTCACCATCTACGGTCTGTAATAGCATCAAAGGGTTCAGAGAATCTGGAGAAATCACTGCACGTAAGCAGCTAAGGCCGTGACCTTCGATCCCTCAGGCTGTACTGCATCAACAAGCGACATCAGTGTGTAAAGGATATCACCACATGGGCTCAGGAACACTTCAGAAACCCACTGTCAGTAACTACAGTTGGTCGCTACATCTGTAAGTGCAAGTTAAAACGCTCCTATGCAAGGCGGAAACCGTTTATCAACAACACCCAGAAACGCCGTCGGCTTCGCTGGGCCTGAGCTCATCTAAGATGGACTGATACAAAGTGGAAAAGTGTTCTGTGGTCTGACGAGTCCACATTTCAAATTGTTTTTGGAAACTGTGGACGTCGTGTCCTCCGGACCAAAGAGGAAAAGAACCATCCGGATTGTTATAGGCGCAAAGTTGAAAAGCCAGCATCTGTGATGGTATGGGGGTGTATTAGTGCCCAAGACATGGGTAACTTACACATCTGTGAAGGCGCCATTAATGCTGAAAGGTACATACAGGTTTTGGAGCAACATATGTTGCCATCCAAACAACGTTACCATGGACACCCCTGCTTATTTATTATTATATTATTATTAGCTCCGTCCTATCTTGTCGATTGCATTGTACCATATGTCCCGGCAAGAAATCTGCGTTCAAAGAACTCCGGCTTATTAGTGATTCCCAGAGCCCAAAAAAAGTCTGCGGGCTATAGAGCGTTTTCTATTCGGGCTCCAGTACTATGGAATGCCCTCCCGGTAACAATTAGAGATGCTACCTCAGTAGAAGCATTTAAGTCCCATCTTAAAACTCATTTGTATACTCTAGCCTTTAAATAGCCCCCCTGTTAGACCAGTTGATCTGCCGTTTCTTTTCTTTTCTCCTCTGCTCCCCTTTTCCTTGAGGGGGGGGGGGGCACAGGTCCGGTGGCCATGGATGAAGTGCTGGCTGTCCAGAGTCGGGACCCGGGGTGGACCGCTCGCCTGTGCATCGGCTGGGAACATCTCTGCGCTGCTGACCCGTCTCCGCTCGGGATGGTGTCCTGCTGGCCCCACTATGGACTGGACTCTTACTATTATGTTGGATCCACTATGGACTGGACTCTCACAATATTATGTCAGACCCACTCGACATCCATTGCTTTCGGTCTCCCCTAGAGGGGGGGGGGTTACCCACATATGCGGTCCTCTCCAAGGTTTCTCATAGTCATTCACATCGACGTCCCACTGGGGTGAGTTTTTCCTTGCCCGTATGTGGGCTTTGTACCGAGGATGTCATTGTGGCTTGTGCAGCCCTTTGAGACACTTGTGATTTAGGGCTATATAAATAAAGATTGATTGATTGATTATTTCAGCAAGACAATGCCAAGACACGTGTTACATCAACGTGGCTTCATAGTAAAAGAGTGCGGGTACTAGACTGGCCTGCCTGTAGTCCAGACCTGTCTCCCATTGAAAATGTGTGGCGAATTATGAAGCCTAAAATACCACAACGGAGACCCCCGGACTGTTGAACAACTTAAGCTGTACATCAAGCAAGAATGGGAAAGAATTCCACTTGAGAAGCTTAAAAATGTGTCTCCTTAGTTCCCAAACGTTTACTGAGTGTTGTTAAAAGGAAAGGCCATGTAACACAGTGGTGAACATGCCCTTTCCCAACTACTTTGGCACGTGTTGCAGCCATGAAATTCTAAGTTAATTATTATTTGCGAAAAAAAAAAAAGTTTATGAGTTTGAACATCAAATATCTTGTCTTTGTAGTGCATTCAATTGAATATGGGTTGAAAATGATTTAAAAATCATTGTATTCCGTTTATATTTACATCCAACACAATTTCCCAACTCATATGGAAACGGGGTTTGTATGTGTTGTCTTGAGGAAAGTCAATGAACCACTTTGATGATGTATAGAAGACATGCTTTGTGAACTGAAGTTTGTTCCAGGGAGCAAAAGTAACAAAGTTAGAAGTCCAAGCATCAATAAGGATCAACAGGTTAGGTGGCTGAGAATGAAGTTGCGGTTAAGGGAAGAACAGGACACAGTGGTAACTTAGACAGGAGGAGAAACTCCCTGAGTGAGTTGGGGAAATGATGGGATTGACACAGAGGAAGAGGTCGTGTGCAACCTGCAGAGACACAAAGACATTAGTGAGGACAAGTGCATACACAGGACACAGCAGAGAAACATTCTGGTACAGACTTGGGGCCTGGTTTTCTCACATCCAAATAATACGTGCTAAACAGCGTGTGCAAACTATAAAACTGCGTGTACTATTAATGGGTAATTTACTAAGACTATGTGTACAAATAAAAAGTGCAAAAATGGTGCAGAACGTCCATATTGAAATGATTTTGCATCAATACCAGCTGTCATTTCCTTTCGAATTCATGGCATTATATACAGGTAAAAGCCAGTAAATTAGAATATTTTGAAAAACTTGATTTATTTCAGTAATTGCATTCAAAAGGTGTAACTTGTACATTATATTTATTCATTGCACACAGACTGATGCATTCAAATGTTTATTTCATTTAATTTTGATGATTTGAAGTGGCAACAAATGAAAATCCAAAATTCCGTGTGTCACAAAATTAGAATATTACTTAAGGCTAATACAAAAAAGGGATTTTTAGAAATGTTGGCCAACTGAAAAGTATGAAAATGAAAAATATGAGCATGTACAATACTCAATACTTGGTTGGAGCTCCTTTTGCCTCAATTACTGCGTTAATGCGGCGTGGCATGGAGTCGATGAGTTTCTGGCACTGCTCAGGTGTTATGAGAGCCCAGGTTGCTCTGATAGTGGCCTTCAACTCTTCTGCGTTTTTGGGTCTGGCATTCTGCATCTTCCTTTTCACAATACCCCACAGATTTTCTATGGGGCTAAGGTCAGGGGAGTTGGCGGGCCAATTTAGAACAGAAATACCATGGTCCGTAAACCAGGCACGGGTAGATTTTGCGCTGTGTGCAGGCGCCAAGTCCTGTTGGAACTTGAAATCTCCATCTCCATAGAGCAGGTCAGCAGCAGGAAGCATGAAGTGCTCTAAAACTTGCTGGTAGACGGCTGCGTTGACCCTGGATCTCAGGAAACAGAGTGGACCGACACCAGCAGATGACATGGCACCCCAAACCATCACCCAACCATGCAAATTTTGCATTTCCTTTGGAAATCGAGGTCCCAGAGTCTGGAGGAAGACAGGAGAGGCACAGGATCCACGTTGCCTGAAGTCTAGTGTAAGGTTTCCACCATCAGTGATGGTTTGGGGTGCCATGTCATCTGCTGGTGTCGGTCCACTCTGTTTCCTGAGATCCAGGGTCAACGCAGCCGTCTACCAGCAAGTTTTAGAGCACTTCATGCTTCCTGCTGCTGACCTGCTCTATGGAGATGGAGATTTCAAGTTCAAGTGATGACTGTATTATGCTGAAAGTATATATTTGTACCATGAATTTATTAACGTGGACCCCGACTTAAACAAGTAGAAAAACTTATTCGGGTGTTAACATTTAGTGGTAAATAAGTGTCTAACAATCTCTGTGAACCTTTTCAATCCGGTTTCAGGGCAAATCACTCTACGGAGACAGCCCTCGCAAAAATGACTAATGATCTACTGCTAACGATGGATTCTGATGCGTCATCTATGTTGCTGCTTCTTGATCTTAGCGCTGCTTTCGATACCGTCGATCATGATATTTTATTAGAGCGTATCAAAACACGTATTGGTATGTCAGACTTAGCCTTGTCGTGGTTTAACTCTTATCTTACTGACAGGATGCAATGCGTCTCCCATAATAATGTGACCTCGGACTATGTTAAGGTAACGTGCGGAGTTCCTCAGGGTTCGGTTCTTGGCCCTGCACTCTTTAGTATTTACATGCTGCCGCTAGGCGACATCATACGCAAATACGGTGTTAGCTTTCACTGTTATGCTGATGACACCCAACTCTACATGCCCCTAAAGCTGACCAACACGCCGGATTGTAGTCAGCTGGAGGCGTGTCTTAATGAAATTAAACAATGGATGTCCACCAGCAGATGACATGGCACCCCAAACCATCACTGATGGTGGAAACTTTACACTAGACTTCAGGCAACGTGGCTCCTGTGCCTCTCCTGTCTTCCTCCAGACTCTGGGACCTCGATTTCCAAAGGAAATGCAAAATTTGCATGGTTGGGTGATGGTTTGGGGTGCCATGTCATCTGCTGGTGTCGGTCCACTCTGTTTCCTGAGATCCAGGGTCAACGCAGCCGTCTACCAGCAAGTTTTAGAGCACTTCATGCTTCCTGCTGCTGACCTGCTCTATGGAGATGGAGATTTCAAGTTCCAACAGGACTTGGCGCCTGCACACAGCGCAAAATCTACCCGTGCCTGGTTTACGGACCATGGTATTTCTGTTCTAAATTGGCCCGCCAACTCCCCTGACCTTAGCCCCATAGAAAATCTGTGGGGTATTGTGAAAAGGAAGATGCAGAATGCCAGACCCAAAAACGCAGAAGAGTTGAAGGCCACTATCAGAGCAACCTGGGCTCTCATAACACCTGAGCAGTGCCAGAAACTCATCGACTCCATGCCACGCCGCATTAACGCAGTAATTGAGGCAAAAGGAGCTCCAACCAAGTATTGAGTATTGTACATGCTCATATTTTTCATTTTCATACTTTTCAGTTGGCCAACATTTCTAAAAATCCCTTTTTTGTATTAGCCTTTAAGTAATATTCTAATTTTGTGACACACGGAATTTTGGATTTTCATTTGTTGCCACTTCAAATCATCAAAATTAAATGAAATAAACATTTGAATGCATCAGTCTGTGTGCAATGAATAAATATAATGTACAAGTTACACCTTTTGAATGCAATTACTGAAATAAATCAAGTTTTTCAAAATATTCTAATTTACTGGCTTTTACCTGTACATCAAGACAAACACGCTAAATGGATTGTGCGCTCTATTTTGCTCATCTAAGAGACACAATCCTCTACGCACAAGCTTAATAATCAGCTTTGCGTGCGCAAACATGCAAACCTTTACTATATCAGGCCCTTGGAGGGATGACCTCACGGCATCCCACATGATGCCGTGAGGCACGACTCTCGCCTCTTCTCGCACACTAAACAAAGCAAACGCCACAGGATCTCTCACTGGCAGTGGACGATGGCCCTCACATCAAAAAAGTAGATCAACATAAACAATTCCGGAACTTTTTTCCGACACCTTGTATGCTGGTCCAGATTTGCCCCATTTAAGTGTTTGTGGTTGAAATTGTCTTTGTTTTTCTCCAATGATTTTAGCTGTGTTTTTAGCCTATGTTCTACCAGTTATGTAAATGTACAGCACATTATCCAAGTACATGCGTTGTCTGCGTTTTTGAAAGTTTAAATAAATATCCAGTATAGCTGACCTACTGTCATCCAGCCTGAGAAAACGGGGATATCTACTTTGATGTAGGAGGACATGAGAAGGTTCAACAGGCAGGAGTAGCATCATTGAGTATGGAAGGTGTGTGAGCAAGCAGGTTGGCAGAGGAGATGAAAAGATGACATCACCCTGTCACAAATATACCTCTGTAGTGCGGCTCCACGTGGTAACTGTAACGCCGGTCGATGCAGTAAACACCTGTGTAGAAACCACAAAGAACAGTCCAAGTTGATTGTGACAATCAAGCAAACAGGAAAAAGAAACGTGAAGCAGCGACTGACCCAACTCATTGAGGTTACAATAGGCGCCCCACTCTGGAGCACTGTTCCTGTACCGTCCCTTGGCCTTCATCTGGCAAATACAAGGAAACACCTTTTTTTAGACCACATGCTTTTGTAATCATATAAAGAAGAACACGTTAATGTCTGACTGAAGCTTTAAATCAAAAAGCATGGCAAGATTAACCTGGATTCTACCACAGCAGCTAGCAAATTGCAACAACTTTTTTTTTTTCCAAAATTGTTTTTTTGTAAATATTAAATAATGTTTATATGGTGGAACCCATTTAAAGGGGAACTGAATTTTTTTTTTGGAATTTTGCCCATCATTCACAATTCCTATGTAAGGCAAGAACATATGTTTTTTTTTAATATGCATTCTAACTTGTATAATACGGCAAGTCCTATCTTGTCGATTGCATTGTACCATATGTCCCGGCAAGAAATCTGCGTTCAAAGAACTCCGGCTTATTAGTGATTCCCAGAGCCCAAAAAAAGTCTGCGGGCTATAGAGCGTTTTCTATTCGGGCTCCAGTACTATGGAATGCCCTTCCGGTAACAATTAGAGATAATACCTCAGTAGAAGCATTTAAGTCCCATCTTAAAACTCATTTGTATACTCTAGCCTTTAAATAGCCCCCCTGTTAGACCAGTTGATCTGCCGTTTCTTTTCTTTTCTCCTCTGCTCCCCTTTTCCTTGAGGGGGGGGGGGCACAGGTCCGGTGGCCATGGATGAAGTGCTGGCTGTCCAGAGTCGGGACCCGGGGTGGACCGCTCGCCTGTGCATCGGCAGGGAACATCTCTGCGCTGCTGACCCGTCTCCGCTCGGGATGGTGTCCTGCTGGCCCCACTATGGACTGGACTCGTACTATTATGTTGGATCCACTATGGACTGGACTCTCACAATATTATGTCAGACCCACTCGACATCCATTGCTTTCGGTCTCCCCTAGAGGGGGGGGGGTTACCCACATATGCGGTCCTCTCCAAGGTTTCTCATAGTCATTCACATCGACGTCCCACTGGGGTGAGTTTTTCCTTGCCCGTATGTGGGCTTTGTACCGAGGATGTCGTTGTGGCTTGTGCAGCCCTTTGAGACACTTGTGATTTAGGGCTATATAAATAAAGATTGATTGATTGAGATTGAAGTAGAAGATGGCTAACAATGAAATTAATGGGAGTAATCTATTGCGCCCATAAAGCCCTCTAAAAAAACAACAGAAATAACCAAACTTCGTTTACATCTCATGACCTGAAGATTAACCAAGTGATATTGGTATTATAAGCGCGAACACACTATAACTACTTTTAGCAGAGCCATGATCTCAGAAGCGACTACCTAATGCAGCTATTTACATAATGAGATGGTGAGCTGCTGCATTGTCTCTGAAGTGGTAAAAGTTCATTCTAGACTAGAAATCGTGCCTCTTACTTGTAAAGTAGAAGCTACGAACCAAGAAGTTGGTCAACTTTAACGTTCAACTTAGACTCGGGGATGGCGAGAAAGACACCAAAGTACATTTATTTATTTTTATTTTACCTGAGGATTATAATTAATTCTTTATCAAAATGGGAATACAAAAATATTCCATCACCCAGAGAGCAGACATTGTACAGTAAGTGATTGTTTATTATGTTCGTGGTTTGTATTTCTTGTTAAGCACTTAACAATAGTGCTGCTTCCTGGATCTGCTTGTCACTCAGCTTTTCAAACTGGTAGCTCATCCGCCGTATATTCAGGCTCAAAAATCGAAGGTTCTGCATGATCATTTGTCCCAGAGTAGTCGTTGTTGTCTCTCATGAAGTCTGCCACGAGTAGTAGTGTAAATAGGAAAATAGAAATAGCAAACTTTGTGCTGCCGTAATACTTCAAATGAGCAAACTACGTAAATATGACATGTTATTACTAATGTGCCTGCTACCACATTACATATATACACTTACAGAATGTATATCACATATTTTTTTGGGATGTTTTTTTCAGAGTGCTTTATAAGCGGAATATAGCGAATCCCATTAGCTCAATTGTTAGTGTTAATTTACGAGTTAGAATGCATTAAAAAAGAAAACAACCTATGTGTTCTTATCTTACATAGGGATTGTGAATGATAGGCAACATTTCAAAAAGTGCAATTCCCCATTAATATTTTACACTTTATCCAACACAGCTGTTGCTGCCATGACGACGTGGACAATCTTACAACATACACTGACGAATATTCAAAGAAATACCCCCTTTTAGTCTCAAATTTCATGTCGACAAAAGCGCTCGAGCATTAAGCGGGCACTTTTTAGTAACAAAAAGAACCCATTGTCCAGGTCTGAGTTGTTGATCGACATAGGTGGGTTGTAGACATATATAAGCGGCATCGACTTTAACAAGTTCCACTTTACCTACACATCTGTTTGTAGGTGCACATTAGTACACATTTTTTGTAGGGTGTTTCAAATATAATTTGCAGGGAAAAGTACTCGGCTAAAGCCTGGCAGAGGTCTGCTGTCTGCACCTCCAAATATAATCACTCGCTCTCACATTTCTTAGAAGTTTAATCAAAATCCTCCTATAACTTTTTGAGCTATCTACAGGTAAAAGCCAGTAAATTAGAATATTTTGAAAAACTTGATTTATTTCAGTAATTGCATTCAAAAGGTGTAACTTGTACATTATATTTATTCATTGCACACAGACTGATGCATTCAAATGTTTATTTCATTTAATTTTGATGATTTGAAGAGGCAACCAATGAAAATCCAAAATTCCGTGTGTCACAAAATTAGAATATTACTTAAGGCTAATACAAAAAAGGGATTTTTAGAAATGTTGGCCAACTGAAAAGTATGAAAATGAAAAATATGAGCATGTACAATACTCAATACTTGGTTGGAGCTCCTTTTGCCTCAATTACTGCGTTAATGCGGCGTGGCATGGAGTCGATGAGTTTCTGGCACTGCTCAGGTGTTATGAGAGCCCAGGTTGCTCTGATAGTGGCCTTCAACTCTTCTGCGTTTTTGGGTCTGGCATTCTGCATCTTCCTTTTCATAATACCCCACAGATTTTCTATGGGGCTAAGGTCAGGGGAGTTGGCGGGCCAATTTAGAACAGAAATACCATGGTCCGTAAACCAGGCACGGGTAGATTTTGCGCTGTGTGCAGGCGCCAAGTCCTGTTGGAACTTGAAATCTCCATCTCCATAGAGCAGGTCAGCAGCAGGAAGCATGAAGTGCTCTAAAACTTGCTGGTAGACGGCTGCGTTGACCCTGGATCTCAGGAAACAGAGTGGACCGACACCAGCAGATGACATGGCACCCCAAACCATCACTGATGGTGGAAACTTTACACTAGACTTCAGGCAACATGGATCCTGTGCCTCTCCTGTCTTCCTCCAGACTCTGGGACCTCGATTTCCAAAGGAAATGCAAAATTTGCATGGTTGGGTGATGGTTTGGGGTGCCATGTCATCTGCTGGTGTCGGTCCACTCTGTTTCCTGAGATCCAGGGTCAACGCAGCCGTCTACCAGCAAGTTTTAGAGCACTTCATGCTTCCTGCTGCTGACCTGCTCTATGGAGATGGAGATTTCAAGTTCCAACAGGACTTGGCGCCTGCACACAGCGCAAAATCTACCCGTGCCTGGTTTACGGACCATGGTATTTCTGTTCTAAATTGGCCCGCCAACTCCCCTGACCTTAGCCCCATAGAAAATCTGTGGGGTATTGTGAAAAGGAAGATGCAGATTGCCAGACCCAAAAACGCAGAAGAGTTGAAGGCCACTATCAGAGCAACCTGGGCTCTCATAACACCTGAGCAGTGCCAGAAACTCATTGACTCCATGCCACGCCGCATTAACGCAGTAATTGAGGCAAAAGGAGCTCCAACCAAGTATTGAGTATTGTACCTGCTCATATTTTTCATTTTCATACTATTCAGTTGGCCAACATTTCTAAAAATCCCTTTTTTGTATTAGCCTTAAGTAATATTCTAATTTTGTGACACACGGAATTTTGGATTTTCATTTGTTGCCACTTCAAATCATCAAAATTAAATGAAATAAACATTTGAATGCATCAGTCTGTGTGCAATGAATAAATATAATGTACAAGTTACACCTTTTGAATGCAATTACTGAAATAAATCAAGTTTTTCAAAATATTGTAATTTACTGGCTTTTACCTGTATAAGCGGCATCGACTTTAACAAGTTCCACTTTACCTACACATCTGTTTGTAGGTGCACATTAGTACACATTTTTTGTAGGGTGTTTCAAATATAATTTGCAGGGAAAAGTACTCGGCTAAAGCCTGGCAGAGGTCTGCTGTCTGCACCTCCAAATATAATCACTCGCTCTCACATTTCTTAGAAGTTTAATCAAAATCCTCCTATAACTTTTTGAGCTATCTATAGTGGAATGAAAGAAACAGAGTGAAACTTCTACTGTCTTCGTCTCTGTGGGTGGAGGCAGGACCGCTACGATAACCATGTGTTTGTCTAAAGATGTCTGAATATTCTAATTCATCCGGGTCATCGTATTGTTCACAACTGAACTGTTCAGATTGTCTTAGACAGTGTTTCCCTGCTCATCGGAAGACTAGATAGGACATCTCTAGTCTGAGGGGATGGTCCAGGATCCAAAGTTGAATGAGCAAAACCTCTATTAAAAATAATATTTGATGCAATTTGATTTTGGTGGGTGGATTTAGTTCCTTCATCATCATTGCCGCTGAAAAGGGGAAAAGGTGCTAAAAGAACTCTTCAAAAATCCTGAAATGAAATGGCAGGAAGCGATTGCCACAATAGATGTCAAAGTACACACATCTGGAACAATGCAGTTTGGAGAGAGGAATCAACCATTTCATTATTCTGATACAGTAACATAGGACATACTGCATGTGACTGTAACTAGTAGAGATGCGCGGTTTGCGGACACAACCGCGGATTCAGCGGATTATCCGCGGATCGGGCGGATGAAATTTAAATAAATAAGATTTTATCCGCGCCGCGGGTCGGGTCGGGCGGATTAATGAGATTTTTTTATTTATTTATTTTTTTTTTTGCCGGTGGCAGTTAAACCAATTCGGAAATATATATACATAATTAAATGTTGTTAGCCACATACGAAAAACGAGCAGCACTCTTTGAAACAGGCAATTATTTATCAGCAGGCACCTGCAGCACGCCACATCAGAAGAAGAAAAAAAAAATGGCAACACCGGCAGCAAACGTGGTACGCGACAAACTAAAAAAGGGAATACTAAAGACCAGGGGGAAAAAAAGGCCAGAAAAGTTCAGCGTGGACTCGTTTTTTATGAGGTTGTAAATCAGGATGACAGCAATGCTGGCTACGTGAGTTGCAAGAGCTGCGACGCTGTGTACGTCT
This sequence comes from Nerophis lumbriciformis, assembly GCF_033978685.3. Taxonomy (NCBI): domain Eukaryota; kingdom Metazoa; phylum Chordata; class Actinopteri; order Syngnathiformes; family Syngnathidae; genus Nerophis; species Nerophis lumbriciformis. The sequence goes on from NC_084562.2 coordinate 36,738,459, forward strand.
ACGACAGTCATAAAACCGGGACATCGAACATGGTGCATGGTGCGAACAAAGGACTTCTTTCATTTAAGGTTTGTGATAAACCATCAAACTCATTCGTTAAAAGGACTCTATAGTAATATAAAGCGAATTTTTCTGGACATTATCATGCAAGAAAAGTTTATTTTTGGGACCGCGATCACCGCGTAATGATTTTTAAAGGTTGCATTACAAACATGTAACTGTCCCATGTGATCAGCCAGTGCGATTGGAAGTCCATGCTCAATTATTGCCTCCGTAAATAAAACTTCGGCATTTATCACATCCAAAGAATCTGTTTGGCCGACGAAAAACGTTGAAAGTTTTCCACTTGTATCGCTAGCAACGGCATTAGACTTGTGTTTTTTTGTCCCAAAGTGGTCTTTTACATCGCTAATTCCTCCGTGTCCGATCGAAAAATCTTGTCTGCACAAGGTGCAATTCGCGTAGTTTTCACCCTTTTTTTTTTTTAATTAATGAAAAACCGTATTTTTTATCACTGCACCCGTAACCCGGAATAGGTTGATGAAAACCGTACGAATTACGGGAAAACCGGAGTAGTTGGCAGGTGCCTCACTAATGCCTTGCATCGTCTATATTAGATATAACGGGCGGGTGCGGGCGGATGGCGGGCGGATGCAGTTCTATTCAAACGTTACATCGGGTGGATGGCGGATGGTTGACGACTTTCTGATGCGGTTGCGGATGAAATATTTGCCTATCCGCGCATCTCTAGTAACTAGAGTACAGAATTTAAGCAAAACATGTTGTGGTTTTGCTGTTTTCTGCACCAGTTCACAATTACAGGATTATTAAAGGATGCTCAAATGCTACCTGTTCAAAAGTTGAAGCAGTATCTTAGGTGGAGCTTGCAAATATTCCAATAAACCCATTCAACATCCATCAAAGGAAATACATGGATAATATTTTAATAGTGCTTTGTGGAATTGGGGAAACGTTGTGCGTTTCGCTGAGGTTATTTCAGTCAAAGAGGTAAATACAAGCTATTAAAGCATGATGTGTCCTAACTTTTTTCTCAGTAGCAAATTGCATATTTGCATAATATATTTGATTAAATGTTTTGCACAGGCTGTTCCCTATTTCATTAGAATCATTTACATTTCCTATTAAAGAACAAACTGTCGAATTGGATATCTGATTTTCAAATGACTATGTGAGGAAGTTAAAGAGACGGTTGGTCCTACCTTGGCTGAGCGTCTCTTGGCAGGCTTGGCATAGTGAGCGGCGTAGGTGCAGGGGCCCAGAGTGTGGTAGCTTGGGTTTGAGAAGCAGCGGCCTAAAGAGTTGTTACTAGGCGATGACTCAGCAGAAGAGAGCAGGCCCGTGCACTGCAGCCCTGCTGTGACATCAGCACATTTTCTCCCATCTTCAACACATAACATCACTATACATGAATTAGCCAAACTTAAGTTGGCCTGGTAACATGTCCAGAGCTGTAAATTAAAAACATTAGAAGGTCTACTAATTACTACTATTAACCTGATAAATGGTTATACTGAATATTTGTCCATTCATCCATCCATTTTGTTGCACTTATCCAAGTTCAGGTCGCGGGGCACAGTAGCCTAAGCAGAGAAAAACAGACTTCCCTCTTCTGGCTATTTAGTCCAGTTCGTCCTGGGGGATCCTGAGGACTTCCCAGGCCAATTGGGAGGCTAAACTTCTCCATGGTGTCCTGGCTCTTTTCACGAGGCCTGCTGCCGGTCGGACATGCCCTGAACAGGGAGGAGTCCTGAGCAGACTCTTATTTCCTCCCTGGATGACAAAACTTGTCTCTAAGGAAAAGCCCAGCCACCCTACAGAGGAAACCCGTTTGGTCCGCTGGTACCCAACAACATAGATCAACTGGGACGGCGTGGCGCAGTGGAAGAATGGCCGTGCGCGACCCGAGGGTCCCTGGTTCAATCCCCACCTAGTACCAACCTCGTCATGTCCGTTGTGTCCTGAGCAAGACACTTCACCCTTGCTCCTGATGGGTGCTGGTTAGCGCCTTGCATGGCATCCCTCCATCAGTGTGTGAATGTGTGTGTGAATGGGTAAATGTGGAAGTAGTGTCAAAGCGCTTTGAGTACCTTGAAGGTAGAAAAGCGCTATACAAGTACAACCCATTTATCATTTATTTATTTGGTAACATGAGAGCTTTGCCTTCCGGTTCAGTTTGCCACACCAATGTAAACAAGATACGTTCAGTGTTGGGACGAACGCGTGACTGTAACGCCGTTACTATCGGCGGTAACTAGTAATCTAACGCGTTATTTTTTATATTCAGTAACTCCGTTACCGTTACTACATGATGCGTTACTGCGTTATTTTGCGTTATTTTTCATGTAGTATCGGCTAGAAACTGAGAAGATCTGAGTGTTGCAGCGCTGCTGAATGTGTGTACGTGTGTGTGTGTGTGTGTGTGAGTGTGTGTGTGTGGGAGGGGGCGTGTCTGTGTCTACTATCAAGACGTCATGGCGAACCCCGAAGCCGAGTTTCTTAAAATGGAGATATTTTCAGTACGTTTCTTTTATCGACCACAAAGAAAAGAACATTTTAGCTGAATGTAAGTTTCAAATATGCTGAAACAGCGACAAAAACAACATGCTTCGACGAAGCTAGTAAAGAGCAGAGGTGTGGACTCGAGTCACATGACTTGGACTCGAGTCAGACTCGAGTCATGAATTTGATGACTTTAGACTCGACTTGACAAAATGTAAAAAGACTTGCAACTCGACTTAGACTTTAACATCAATGACTTGTGACTTCACTTGGACTTGAGCCTTTTGAATTGACATGACTTGACATGACTTGCTACTTTCCCCAAAACCCAAAGATGAAAAAGTTATTCGGGAGCGCTCCGTATTTTTCATTGTGTACTTGTCTATCAGCGTTGCGTGTGTCAGCTGGTGTGGTCTCAGTACAACAGCCAATCAAATTAGATCTACTTTGTTTTCATCACACAGCATTCATCCAATCAAATTGCAGGACAACCAACGAAGAAGACATGTCCAAACCACACGCCAGTGAACAAAAAACGATACCTAAAATAATTTCGTTTGGGTATAAAAATTACGAGGTGGTCAACACAAAACGGTTTGCAGCATGCAACACATGCGGTTCGAAAATTACCGATGGAGAGGCAACAACTTCCAACTTAGTCCGGCATTTGAAGTTGCACAAAGAACGGTAAGTTTTGAATGTAAGATAACGTTTATTGGCTAAGTAACGTGACTTTTATTTGCTGTGTAGTTAAATCAGTGAGGCTGTAAACTCACTGCTAACGTTATAACGTTATTGCAAACACGGGAATCTGTTGCAGTTCACTACCTTATTCATACCTTTTGTTCAGTGATTTTTTTAAACAGGGTTACGTTAGTCAATATATCACACGTAACGTTAGACGGCGGTCAGCAGCACCGCGTATTTTAGCCACCTAAAAAAAAGACAAAAATAGTAAAATAAAGGTCAGTTAAAATGTATACTATATTATGAATATGTGTACCGTTTTAGCTAGCTTTCTGACATACTGTTGGTTGTTTACCTCAGTGGTCCCCAACCACCGGGCCGCGGCCCGGTACTGGTCCGTGGATCGATTGGTATCGGGCCGCACAAGAAATATATATATATATATATATATTTTGTTTTTTAATTAAATCAACATAAAAAACACAAGATACACTTACAAGTAGTGCACCAACCCAAAAAAACTCTCCCCCTTTTGTTCTGGGCATTGAACATGAAGACTCTTCCTTCACTGTTCCGAGTGGCCATGAGAGTCTTGGCAGTGCCTGCCTCCAGTGCTCCAGTGGAGCGAGTTTTCAGCCATGGTGGCATCATACTACGCCCCCATCGTGCACAAATGACTGACAGACTCTTGGCTAATTTGGTCTTTTGCAAATGCAATGCAGCATAGGGTCCTGACATATAAAAAGTACAACTTTTTTGTTATGTTCACGTATATGTCATGTTTTTTCAAGTACATTTGCACTTTATTTTTCAATGTGTTTGTTCTGTAAAGGAATGAGTTAATGTTTAAAATGACTGGTTAATAGTGTTATTATAAAGTGCAATGTCAGCACAATTTTCTTTCCTGCAATTTAAAATGCACTTGTTTTAATAAATAAATACAGCGTTTGAAAAGCATACACAATCTGTGTTAATATATTAGTCTGTGGATAAAAGGACTTGAAAGGACTCGAAACTCAAAATGCAGGACTTAGGACTTGACTTGAGACTTTCCAGTCTTGACTTTGGACTTGACTCGGGGCTTGCCTGTCTTGACTCGGGACTTGACTCGGACTTGAGGGCAAAGACTTGAGACTTACTTGTGACTTGCAAAACAATGACTTGGTCCCACCTCTGGTAAAGAGACACACACTCACCTCCACCTCCAACAGCGGCTGGATTTTAACGAGGCACTGCACACGTGAAGGTACACACACTCTGTCAATTCTCTTATATACTCTTTCATTTTAAACTTTTAGAGTGTTTGATTATCACATCACTCTAAATGTTTAGACTATAAAGTTCACAAACCTAAAGAGGGATACTAGTGGGCCAGGCTAATATTTCCTTTTCTCTAAACTAAGTGGGGAAATGTGTAGAGTGTTCTGGGCTTCAGACATGATTTTATTTCAGAATTCCTTGAGAAAACGCCTGGTTAGGCTTTATGTATGTAGTGTGTGCCTTTCTTGTTTTACAGCTATTGTTATTATGCTGTTTGTTACTTATGTAAGTTAAGTTGCAGCTATTTAAAATAGTTTTGTCAATTTGTTCTGGTCTGAAACAAATTGGCCCTTTAAAACATATCTTTGTCTTTGTGTGTTGTATGTAGCAGAGGTGGGACCAAGTCATTGTTTTGCAAGTCACAAGTAAGTCTCAAGTCTTTGCCCTCAAGTCCGAGTCAAGTCCCGAGTCAAGACAGGCAAGCCCCGAGTCAAGTCCAAAGTCAAGACTGGAAAGTCTCAAGTCAAGTCCTAAGTCCTGCATTTTGAGTTTCGAGTCCTTTCAAGTCCTTTTAACCACAGACTAATATATTAACACAGATTGTGTATGCTTTTCAAACGCTGTATTTATTTATTAAAACAAGTGCATTTTAAATTGCAAGAAATAAAATTGTGCTGACATTGCACTTTATAATAGCACTATTAACCAGTCATTTTAAACATTAACTCATTCCTTTACAGAACAAACACATTGAAAAATAAAGTGCAAATGTACTTATTTGTACAAAAGTGTTAACATTGAAAAAACATGACATATACGTGAACATAACAAAAAAGTTGTACTTTTTATATGTCAGGGCCCAATGCTGCATTGCATTTGCAAAAGACCAAATTAGCTAAGAGTCTGTCAGTCATTTGTGCACGATGGGGGCGTAGTATGATGCCACCATGGCTGAAAACTCGCTCCACTGGAGCACTGGAGGCAGGCACTGCCAAGACTCTCATGGCCACTCGGAACAGTGAAGGAAGAGTCTTCATGTTCAATGCCCAGAACAAAAGGGGGAGAGAGTTTTTTTTGGGTTGGTGCACTACTTGTAAGTCTATCTCGTGTTTTTTATGTTGATTTAATTAAAAAAAAAATAATAATAAAAAAAATTTAATTCTTGTGCGGCCCGATACCAATCGATCCACGGACCAGTACCGGGCCGCGGCCCGGTGGTTGGGGACCACTGAGGTAAACAACCAACAGTATGTCAGAAAGCTAGCTAAAACGGTACACATATTCATAATATAGTATACATTTTAACTGACCTTTATTTTACTATTTTTGTCTTTTTTTTAGGTGGCTAAAATACGCGGTGCTGCTGACCGCCGTCTAACGTTACATGTGATATATTGACTAACGTAACCCTGCTTAAAAAAAATCACTGAACAAAAAGTATGAATAAGGTAGTGAACTGCAACAGATTCCCGTGTTTGCAATAACGTTATAACGTTAGCAGTGAGTTTACAGCCTCACTGATTTAACTACACAGCAAATAAAAGTCACGTTACTTAGCCAATAAACGTTATCTTACATTCAAAACTTACCGTTCTTTGTGCAACTTCAAATGCCGGACGAAGTTGGAAGTTGTTGCCTCTCCATCAGTAATTTTCGAACCGCATGTGTTGCATACTGCAAACCGTTTTGTGTTGACCACCTCGTAATTTTTATACCCAAACTAAATTATTTTAGGTATCATTTTTTGTTCACTGGCGTGTGGTTTGGACATGTCTTCTTCGTTGGTTGTCCTGCAATTTGATTGGATGAATGCTGTGTGATGAAAACAAAGTAGATCTAATTTGATTGGCTGTTGTACTGAGACCACACCAGCTGACACACGCAACGCTGATAGACAAGTACACAATGAAAAATACGGAGCGCTCCCGAATAACTTTTTCATCTTTGGGTTTTGGCGAAAGTAGCAAGTCATGTCAAGTCATGTCAATTCAAAAGGCTCAAGTCCAAGTGAAGTCACAAGTCATTGATGTTAAAGTCTAAGTCGAGTTGCAAGTCTTTTTACATTTTGTCAAGTCGAGTCTAAAGTCATCAAATTCATGACTCGAGTCTGACTCGAGTCCAAGTCATGTGACTCGAGTCCACACCTCTGGTATGTAGAGCACATTGCTTAGCAGAGTTCAGTGATGCAAATGCATGTCAAGTTGATCAACAGATTGTATTATTCTCCAGTGCAATAACAGTACTGAAATGAAGGCTAAAAGGGCATTAAATGGGGCCTTAAAAAAAATAAATATATATATATATATAAGTAACTAAATAGTTACTTTTCACAGTTACGCATTACTTTTTGGTTTAAGTAACTGAGTTAGTAACGGAGTTACTTTTGAAATAAAGTAACTAGTAACTGTAACTAGTTACTGGTTTTCAGCAACTAACCCAACACTGGATACGTTTGTATTTAAACTCCTCCATTTGGGGCAGGATCTCATTCCTGACCGAGAGATATCCTGAACATATGTATCAATTAATGATTCAATGAGAAGAAAACCCATTAGGATAATCACGAATGACAAACAATCTGATTAAGGCTGTGTACGGCTAATTCAGGTTAATTCTCTTTACCCAAATAGCTATTTTTGGGCTTCCCTAACAAAGTGATTATAAATAAATATAATTTGGCTTTTGAACAACAAAAAGAGAGGAAAGAAAACATCAAATGTTTTGAAAAAAAGTGAGCAATAAACACATATTTGTTAGGTACCAGGAGGAAAAAGGACGATTAACAGAGACGAGTTGCCCTACCTGAGAGGGAGTAGTCTGTGGAGTTAAGGTGCAAGGCGGGTGTGTAGGTGACGTTGGGAACGTGGTGCCCCTTCTCCCTCTGTCTGTAGCGCAGCCACACCACCAGTCCCAGCATGGCCATGATGAGCAGCAGCAGAAAGATGATGCCCAGGATGGCGCCCGCTGACTGACGCTCTGATGCAAGAGCTGGGCTGATTTTGGTGTACGGGTTCAGTTCCTCCATCATCATTGCAGCTGCGAAAGGAGAAAAAAAAGACATTTCTAAGTTTCTTCACCAGCTCTCAGAATTCACTTCATTTCTTTTTCCATAATCAAATATCTTCAAATCACATGTTTCCTTTCAAAAAATCCCAACATTTCCCAGCAGGTACATTTTGAGCTTACCGTCATCATTTAAAAAAAATACATTTCCATCGTAATTTACTTTTTTACCTTTTAATAAATGAATATGAGGCCTGATCGGCATACATAGAGAACGTTGCCCATATTAAAAACACCCGAGTACACCCATCACATTCCAGCAATCATTTTGAATGACAATATACAGGTAAAAGCCAGTAAATTAGAATATTTTGAAAAACTTGATTTATTTCAGTAATTGCATTCAAAAGGTGTAACTTGTACATTATATTTATTCATTGCACACAGACTGATGCATTCAAATGTTTATTTCATTTAATTTTGATGATTTGAAGTGGCAACAAATGAAAATCCAAAATTCCGTGTGTCACAAAATTAGAATATTACTTAAGGCTAATACAAAAAAGGGATTTTTAGAAATGTTGGCCAACTGAAAAGTATGAAAATGAAAAATATGAGCATGTACAATACTCAATACTTGGTTGGAGCTCCTTTTGCCTCAATTACTGCGTTAATGCGGCGTGGCATGGAGTCGATGAGTTTCTGGCACTGCTCAGGTGTTATGAGAGCCCAGGTTGCTCTGATAGTGGCCTTCAACTCTTCTGCGTTTTTGGGTCTGGCATTCTGCATCTTCCTTTTCACAATACCCCACAGATTTTCTATGGGGCTAAGGTCAGGGGAGTTGGCGGGCCAATTTAGAACAGAAATACCATGGTCCGTAAACCAGGCACGGGTAGATTTTGCGCTGTGTGCAGGCGCCAAGTCCTGTTGGAACTTGAAATCTCCATCTCCATAGAGCAGGTCAGCAGCAGGAAGCATGAAGTGCTCTAAAACTTGCTGGTAGACGGCTGCGTTGACCCTGGATCTCAGGAAACAGAGTGGACCGACACCAGCAGATGACATGGCACCCCAAACCATCACTGATGGTGGAAACTTTACACTAGACTTCAGGCAACGTGGATCCTGTGCCTCTCCTGTCTTCCTCCAGACTCTGGGACCTCGATTTCCAAAGGAAATGCAAACCAAACCAACCATGCCATGTCATCTGCTGGTGTCGGTCCACTCTGTTTCCTGAGATCCAGGGTCAACGCAGCCGTCTACCAGCAAGTTTTAGAGCACTTCATGCTTACTGCTGCTGACCTGCTCTATGGAGATGGAGATTTCAAGTTCCAACAGGACTTGGCGCCTGCACACAGCGCAAAATCTACCCGTGCCTGGTTTACGGACCATGGTATTTCTGTTCTAAATTGGCCCGCCAACTCCCCTAACCTTAGCCCCATAGAAAATCTGTGGGGTATTGTGAAAAGGAAGATGCAGAATGCCAGACCCAAAAACGCAGAAGAGTTGAAGGCCACTATCAGAGCAACCTGGGCTCTCATAACACCTGAGCAGTGCCAGAAACTCATCGACTCCATGCCACGCCGCATTAACGCAGTAACTGAGGCAAAAGGAGCGCCAACCAAGTATTGAGTATTGTACATGCTCATATTTTTCATTTTCATACTTTTCAGTTGGCCAACATTTCTAAAAATCCCTTTTTTGTATTAGCCTTAAGTAATATTCTAATTTTGTGACACACGGAATTTTGGATTTTCATTTGTTGCCACTTCAAATCATCAAAATTAAATGAAATAAACATTTGAATGCATCAGTCTGTGTGCAATGAATAAATATAATGTACAAGTTACACCTTTTGAATGCAATTACTTAAATAAATCAAGTTTTTCAAAATATTCTAATTTACTGGCTTTTACCTGTATATTCATAAAAAATGGAAGAGTAGACAGCTTGTATATAGCTGTATATATTTACTATCCACTGAAAATCACTCAACAAACTTATTATATTGTCTAACTAGATTGCAAAACAAGTGAATAGCAGGATTATTGTCACTTGTGTTGACATTTGCTCTTCACACAATAATGGTCATGTGTTGTCATATTTTCAGAGGACAGTAATCCCTAACATAGCTACCTGACTACTCTAACCTACTCAGTGGCCGAGTGGACTTACTCAGTGGCCTAGTGGACCTACTCGGTGGCCTAGTGGTTAGAGTGTCCGCCCTGAGATCGGTAGGTCGTGAGTTCAAACCCCGGCCGAGTCATACCACAGACTATAAAAATGGGACCTGTTACCTCCCTGCTTGGCACTCAGCATCAAGGGTTGGAATTGGGGTTTGAATCACCAAAAATGATTCCCGGGCGTGGCCATCGCTGCTGCCCACTGCTCCCCTCACCTCCCAGGGGGTGATCAAGGGTGATGGGTCAAATGCAGAGAATAATTTCGCCACACCTAGTGTGTGTATGACAATCATTGGTACTTTAACTTCAAACTTTACTTTAACTTTAAAGTATATCCAAGTTTACTGCTATAGTGTTGTCTCACGAGAGGATATCATAATTGGCTTGCTGAAACGTGAAGCGTGTACTCACTTTTATCACATACAGGTAAAAGCCAGTAAATTAGAATATTTTGAAAAACTTGATTTATTTCAGTAATTGCATTCAAAAGGTGTAACTTGTACATTATATTTATTCATTGCACACAGACTGATGCATTCAAATGTTTGTTTCATTTAATTTTGATGATTTGAAGTGGCAACAAATGAAAATCCAAAATTCTGTGTGTCACAAAATTAGAATATTACTTAAGGCTAATACAAAAAAGGGATTTTTAGAAATGTTGGCCAACTGAAAAGTATGAAAATGAAAAATATGAGCATGTACAATACTCAATACTTGGTTGGAGCTCCTTTTGCCTCAATTACTGCGTTAATGCGGCGTGGCATGGAGTCGATGAGTTTCTGGCACTGCTCAGGTGTTATGAGAACCCAGGTTGCTCTGATAGTGGCCTTCAACTCTTCTGCGTTTTTGGGTCTGGCATTCTGCATCTTCCTTTTCACAATACCCCACAGATTTTCTATGGGGCTAAGGTCAGGGGAGTTGGCGGGCCAATTTAGAACAGAAATACCATGGTCCGTAAACCAGGCATGGGTAGATTTTGCGCTGTGTGCAGGCGCCAAGTCCTGTTGGAACTTGAAATCTCCATCTCCATAGAGCAGGTCAGCAGCAGGAAGCATGAAGTGCTCTAAAACTTGCTGGTAGACGGCTGCGTTGACCCTGGATCTCAGGAAACAGAGTGGACCGACACCAGCAGATGACATGGCACCCCAAACCATCACCCAACCATGCAAATTTTGCATTTCCTTTGGAAATCGAGGTCCCAGAGTCTGGAGGAAGACAGGAGAGGCACAGGATCCACGTTGCCTGAAGTCTAGTGTAAAGTTTCCACCATCAGTGATGGTTTGGGGTGCCATGTCATCTGCTGGTGTCGGTCTACTCTGTTTCCTGAGATCCAGGGTCAACGCAGCCGTCTACCAGCAAGTTTTAGAGCACTTTATGCTTCCTGCTGCTGACCTGCTCTATGGAGATGGAGATTTCAAGTTCCAACAGGACTTGGCGCCTGCACACAGCGCAAAATCTACCCGTGCCTGGTTTACGGACCATGGTATTTCTGTTCTAAATTGGCCCGCCAACTCCCCTGACCTTAGCACCATAGAAAATCTGTGGGGTATTGTGAAAAGGAAGATGCAGAATGCCAGACCCAAAAACGCAGAAGAGTTGAAGGCCACTATCAGAGCAACCTGGGCTCTCATAACACCTGAGCAGTGCCAGAAACTCATCGACTCCATGCCACGCCGCATTAACGCAGTAATTGAGGCAAAAGGAGCTCCAACCAAGTATTGAGTATTGTACATGCTCATATTTTTCATTTTCATACTTTTCAGTTGGCCAACATTTCTAAAAATCCCTTTTTTGTATTAGCCTTAAGTAATATTCTAATTTTGTGACACACGGAATTTTGGATTTTCATTTGTTGCCACTTCAAATCATCAAAATTAAATGAAATAAACATTTGAATGCATCAGTCTGTGTGCAATGAATAAATATAATGTACAAGTTACACCTTTTGAATGCAATTACTGAAATAAATCAAGTTTTTCAAAATATTCTAATTTACTGGCTTTTACCTGTACTTGGTTGCATGAGGTCAGGGTAAAAAAGGAGTAATAATGTAGATGACGCCATAAATATAGATTAGTTTTTCCTCTTAAAACGAAACATGTAAAAAAGTAAACCTATGCATTACATTTGTACCTTTTTCATTACTGCCGTGAGTAACATTTTGGCATGTTGTTATTGTATTCTGGGAGAATGTGTAATCCATATCATCTCATATTTTGGTTCTGGTTTAAGTTTATTTCGAACATGCATACAGTTACAATATGATACAGCACAAATTTCCAGTTCCTTTTTTTATAATTGTTTTTATTTTTTTAAATATTTTAGAATTACATTTGACCAGATTCTCTGGTCTCTCTAGTTTTGCATACATTTTTGTTATTTGTGACACATTTTCACAAATAGATTTTGCGCTACCTGATCACCGTGATAATAAGCATATTATAATGGGACCGGCTGTAAATGTGTAGTAGCTTTTCATTTCAATTTCGCAAAATAGGTGGCAGTATGCATCGAACCGGCACTAACATAACACATAACACTAACATAACACCTGCTCTGCCAGAGAATAAGAGAACGTAGCAGAGAAGATACATTTTGACAACTTAGTGATTTTGTTGCTATATTTTGCGAGTATTTAGACCCTATAGATTAGGGCAGGGTAAAATAATGGATCAATATATTTTCATTTTCAACATTATCAATTCACAAGGCATAATATCAATTATTTTCCCGCCCACTCCTGCTCTCCCCAGTTCTACCCTAACCATGAAGATACAAAATATTTTGCCAAATATTTTGATGGCATCACTCGCCCATTACGGCTCCTGCAGCTGTACTATCACACTATGTTATGATCATGCAAAGCAAACATCTGACTGAAACCGTTATTGTTATTGATAACATTTGGAATTGAGAGTGTTCTAAGATTACTGCTGAAGAAAGGACGGCATTTTCATTTTCATTTTCATCTCCCACATGGAGCAGTCCCAAGTGCGCCAGAAAAACCAGGTTACATCCTGTCTGGCTAACAAAATAACACTCCCAGAAGAATAACTTACATATTTAATGTTATTATTTTAAACTTAAAGAGCATACTTGCCAACCCTCCCGGATTTTCCGGGAGACTCCCGAAATTCAGCGCCTCTCCCGAAAACCTCCCGGGACAAATTATCTCCCGAAAATCTCCCGAAATTCAGGCGGACTCAGGTCCATGCGGACCTGAGTCCGCTTTCCCACAATATAAACGGTGTGCCTGTCCAATGACGTTATAACTGTAGAATGATCGAGGGCGAGTTCTTGGTTCCTTATGTGGGTTTATTGTTAGGCAGTTTCATTAACGTCCTCCCAGCGCGGTAACAACACACAACAACAGCAGACACGTTTTGGTCTACCGTAAAGCAGTTCGTCTGCTGTAAACAGCAATGTTGTGACACTCTTAAACAGGACAATACTGCCATCTAGTGCATTTGATGAAAGCACTTTTGTGCGTGCCACACAGCAATGCATCATCAGAGAGCGTGTTCAGCATGGTTAGAAAAATAGTGACAGAGAATAGAACAAGGATGGACAATTCAACCCTTAACTCAACAAGTATATGTGTAAATAAATGAACACTGAAATTCAAGTATTTCTTTTATATATATATATATATATATATATATATATATATATATATATATATATATATATATATACCGTAGTAGAGCGCAATATATGTATGTGTGGGAAAAAAAATCACAAGACTATTTCATCTCTACAGGCCTGTTTCAATCTACCAATCTAAGGTAATACGCAAGGACATTAACACATCCGACACATATGTAGGATTAACCGAGGGGGAATTCAAAACCAGATGGAACAATCACAAGGCTTCTTTCAGGAACAAAAACCTGCGAAATACCACAGAACTCAGCAAACACATTTGGGACCTCAAAGACAATAATGTTGAATATTCAATAACATGGCAAATTCTTGCATCCAGCACACCTTACAATAGTGGTAATAAAAGATGCAACCTATGCTTGAAAGAGAAACTGTTTATTATTTACCGTCCAGACCTGTCATCCCTCAACAAGCGCAGCGAAATTGTAACAACATGCCGCCATAGACGGAAACACCTCCTAGGTAACACATGAGCCAATCACCACGCCCCTAGGCCAGCCTGTACCCACCCACTCTGTGCCCTATATAAACCATGGTATGCGAATGCTCCCATTAAAATCTCCTGACGATTGAGGGTACCCCCCCCTCATGAAACAGGCCTGTAGAGATGAAATAGTCTTGTGATTTTTTTTCCCACACATACATACATATATATATATATATATATATATATATATAAAATATATATATATATATATATAAAAATTTAAAATTAAAATATATATATATTCAATAAAATAAATATATATTTATAGCTAGAATTCACTGAAAGTCAAGTATTTCTTATATATATATATATATATATATATATATATATATATATATATATATATATATATATATATATATATATATATATATATACCGGTATATGAAATACTTGACTTGGTGAATTCTAGCTGTAAATATACTCCTCCCCTCTTAGCCACGCCCACGCCCTCCCCCCTCACGAAATCGGAGGTCTCAAGGTTGGCAAGTATGTTGAAGAGACAATACCGATGGAATGTTGCAACGCAAGTAGACTCTCAATTGCAATTCCTTTCCTTTTTAAAGTTGCACTTTTGAGACTTTAGAGGAAGTTTAAGCTGTCAAAAATGTTTCACCATGAAGAAAAAAACCAAAGTACATTCATATGATGGAACAAATTTGAGATATTTTGAATATTTAACTGTAGATTGAATCAAATCAAATTGAATCCAATCGTCAATAATCTATTTAGAAGCTTATGAATCAAAATCAAATTGATTTGGGAAATTGGCCATGATACCCAGACCTACTATAGATACTTTTTCACGGAGAAAACAAATTGCTCTTCTCTCCAAGCAGCATGTGCTGGTATGCGGCCCCTTCCTTCATCTAAAAGCACTCACAGGTGGCTCCTTTTGGTTTGTGACATTAAAAAACATCCATCCATCCATCCATCTTCTTCCGCTTATCCGAGGTCGGGTCGCGGGGGCAGCAGCCTAAGCAGGGAAGCCCAGACTTCCCTCTCCCCAGCCACTTCGTCCAGCTCCTCCCGGGGGATCCCGAGGCGTTCCCAGGCCAGCCGGGAGACATAGTCTTCCCAACGTGTCCTGGGTCTTCCTCGTGGCCTCCTACCGGTCGGACATGCCCTAAACACCTCCTTAGGGAGGCGCTCGGGTGGCATCCTGACCAGATGCCCGAACCACCTCATCTGGCTCCTCTCGATGCGGAGGAGCAGCGGCTTTACTTTGAGCTCCCCCCGGATGACAGAGCTTCTCACCCTATCTCTAAGGGAGAGCCCCGCCACCCGGCGGAGGAAACTCATTTCGGCCGCTTGTACCCGTGATCTTGTCCTTTCGGTCATAACCCAAAGCTCATGACCATAGGTGAGGATGGGAACGTAGATCGACCGGTAAATTGAGAGCTTTGCCTTCCGGCTCAGCTCCTTCTTCACCACAACGGATCGATACAGCGTCCGCATTACTGAAGACGCCGCACCGATCCGCCTGTCGATCTCACGATCCACTCTTCCCTCACTCGTGAACAAGACTCCGAGGTACTTGAACTCCTCCACTTGGGGCAAGATCTCCTCCCCAACCCGGAGATGGCACTCCACCCTTTTCCGGGCGAGAACCATGGACTCGGACTTGGAGGTGCTGATTCTCATCCCAGTCGCTTCACACTCAGCTGCGAACCGATCCAGTGAGAGCTGAAGATCCTGGCCAGATGAAGCCATCAGGACCAAATCATCTGCAAAAAGCAGAGACCTAATCCTGCAGCCACCAAACCGGATCCCCTCAACGCCTTGACTGCGCCTAGAAATTCTGTCCATAAAAGTTATGAACAGAATCGGTGACAAAGGGCAGCCTTGGCGGAGTCCAACCCTCACCGGAAACGTGTCCGACTTACTGCCGGCAATGCGAACCAAGCTCTGACACTGATCATACAGGGAGCGGACCGCCACAATCAGACAGTCCGAAACCCCATACTCTCTGAGCACTCCCCACAGGACTTCCCGAGGGACACGGTCGAATGCCTTCTCCAAGTCCACAAAGCACATGTAGACTGGTTGGGCAAACTCCCATGCACCCTCAAGGACCCTGCCGAGAGTATAGAGCTGGTCCACAGTTCCACGACCAGGACGAAAACCACACTGTTCCTCCTGAATCCGAGGTTCGACTATCCGGCGTAGCCTCCTCTCCAGTACACCTGAATAGACCTTACCGGGAAGGCTGAGGAGTGTGATCCCACGATAGATTAAAAAACATACAACAACATAAAGTTACAGAAGTAAGTTCAATTGTATTTAATCCCAACTGCTTTTCATGCTTTTTACTTACTTATTCATTCACAAAGTGTTTTACTCTCTCTTGCAGCTGCCATCACAATTACATGCACATGCCAATTATAAAAAAAAAAATAGATCATAAAATTCCACCACCACAAATACATTGCAGTCATGTGGGAAACACTGCTCTCACATAGAGGTACAATTGTTGAATGCTAGAGTTTGAAAAGTGCATAAAATGCTCACTCTCTTTAATACAAATCATTTAAAAAAGATCTAAAAACTCTGTACAAGTGTACAGTACAGAAAACCGCCACAGTCCTCCAAAGAGAATTCAAATATTGCAGCTTTACTTCCAATGGTGCTGTTCTAAAGCTTGTGAATGCTCATTAAATATGACATGTAAAAAGATCTCCTTCCTTTCAGCAGTAGATGTTCATTAATGTGAACCTGCATCAAAATATTAGAGAAGTCTCACCTTGGTCGCAGCGGATGCCTTTGAATCCGATGCTGCAATAGCAGGTTCCCGTCACATAGTCACAGGTGGCGTTGTTCATACACTCGCATAGCTGCTGGCAGCCATAGCCAAATGTCCCCGCAGGACATTCTGCACATGGGTTTCAGCAGATTACGCAAATGAAACAATAGCGGATCGTGTGCACCCATGTGCAAACACTCACTGAGTTCACAGCTGTCTCCAATGAAGCCGGTCCTGCACGAACACTGTCCACCGATGTGGTCACAGTCTGCCCCGTTCTGACAGCGACACACTTCAGCACACTGAGAGCCATAGAAACCTGTGGGGCAGCCTGACGTAGAACACAAAATAACATAAACAGTATTTGCTGTGTTTTCTTTGACACCATATGAGTAAAAATGGATAAACTTTCTATAAAAATGGCCAATGTGACTTATACTATCAATCAATCAATCAATCTTTATTTATATAGCCCTAAATCACAAGTGTCTCAAAGGGCTGCACAAGCCACAACGACATCCTCGGTACAAAGCCCACATACGGGCAAGGAAAAACTCACCCCAGTGGGACGTCGATGTGAATGACTATGAGAAACCTTGGAGAGGACCGCATATGTGGGTAACCCCCCCCCCCTCTAGGGGAGACCGAAAGCAATGGATGTCGAGTGGGTCTGACATAATATTGTGAGAGTCCAGTCCATAGTGGATCCAACATAATAGTAAGAGTCCAGTCCATAGTGGGGCCAGCAGGACACCATCCCGAGCGGAGACGGGTCAGCAGCGCAGAGATGTTCCCAGCCGATGCACAGGCGAGCGGTCCACCCCGGGTCCCGACTCTGGACAGCCAGCACTTCATCCATGGCCACCGGACCTGTGCCCCCCCCCCTCAAGGAAAAGGGGAGCAGAGGAGAAAAGAAAAGAAACGGCAGATCAACTGGTCTAACAGGGGGGCTATTTAAAGGCTAGAGTATACAAATGAGTTTTAAGATGGGACTTAAATGCTTCTACTGAGGTAGCATCTCTAATTGTTACCGGGAGGGCATTCCATAGTACTGGAGCCCCAATAGAAAACGCTCTATAGCCCGCAGACTTTTTTTGGGGCTCTGGGAATCACTAATAAGCCGGAGTTCTTTGAACGCAGATTTCTTGCCGGGACATATGGTACAATGCAATCGACAAGATAGGACGGAGCTAGACCGTGTAGTATTTTATACGTAAGTAGTAAAACCTTAAAGTCACATCTTAACTACTAACTTATACTACACAAACTGTTTTCGTTTACTTTATAACTATGGGGCCTTTAAAAGCCTACTGAAATGCGATTTTCTTATCTAAACGGGGATAGCAGGTCCATTCTATTGGTCATACTTGATCATTTCACGACATTTCCATATTTTTGCTGAAAGGATTTAGTAGAGAACATCGACGATAAAGTTCGCAACTTTTGGTCGCTGATAAAAAAGCCTTGCCTGTACCGGAAGTAGCAGACGATATGCGCGTGACGTCACAGGTTGTGGAGCTCCTCACATCTGCACATTGTTTACAATCATGGCCACCAGCAGCGAGAGCGATTCGGACCGAGAAAGCGACGATTTCCCCATTAATTTGAGCGAGGATGAAAGATTCGTGGATGAGGAAAGTGAGAGTGAAGGACTAGAGGGCAGTGGGAGCGATTCAGATAGGGAAGATGCTGTGAGAGGCGGGTGGGACCTGATATTCAGCTGGAAATGACTAAAACAGTAAATAAACACAAGACATATATATACTCTATTAGCCACAACACAACCAGGCTTATATTTAATACGCCACAAATTAATCCCGCATAACAAACACCTCCCCCCTCCCATCCATATATCCCGCCAATACAACTCAAACACCTGCACAACATACTCAATCCCACAGCCCAAAGTACCGTTCACCTGCCCAAAGTTCATACAGCACATATATTTCCCGAAAGTCCCCAAAGTTACGTACGTGACATGCACATAGCGGCACGCACGTACGGGCAAGCGATCAAATGTTTGGAAGCCGCAGCTGCATGCGTACTCACGTCTGCGTATCCAACTCAAAGTCCTCCTGGTAAGAGTCTCTGTTGTCCCAGTTCTCCACAGGCCACTGGTAAAGTTTGACTGTCATCTTCCGGGAATGTAAACAATGAAACACCGGCTGTGTTATCCGGCACAACAGTCAAGGGGTGCATTCTACGGCGGGGTGCGTTATCCGGCACAACACCTGTCGCAATACACCGCTTCCCACCTACAGCTTTCTTCTTTGCTGTCTCCATTGTTCATTGAACAAATTGCAAAAGATTCACCAACACAGATGTCCAGAATACTGTGGAATTTTGCGATGAAAACAGACGACTTAATAGCTGGCCACCATGCTGTCCCAAAATGTCCTCTACAATCTGTGACGTCACGCGCAGGCGTCATCATACCGAGACGTTTTCAGCAGGATATTTCGCGCAAAATTTAAAATTGCACTTTAGTTAGCTAACCCGGCCGTATTGGCATGTGTTGCAATGTTAAGATTTCATCATTGATATATAAACTATCAGACTGCGTGGTCGGTATTAGTAGGTTTCAGTAGGCCTTTAATGATTTACTTCATTGTTTTTATAGGATGGAATGGTTATATAATGTATTTCAATGATTCTCTCCCATTA
This sequence comes from Nerophis lumbriciformis, assembly GCF_033978685.3. NCBI lineage: Eukaryota > Metazoa > Chordata > Actinopteri > Syngnathiformes > Syngnathidae > Nerophis > Nerophis lumbriciformis. The sequence continues at coordinate 36,757,669 of NC_084562.2, forward strand.
AAACTGTGTCAAACTTATTCATATAGGCACAAATATTTACAGTACATACAGTGGGGCAAAAAAGTATTTAGTCAGCCACCGATTGTGCAAGTTCTCCCACTTAAAATGATGACAGAGGTCTGTAATTTTCATCATAGGTACACTTCAACTGTAAGAGACAGATTGTGAAAAGAAATCCAGGAATTCACATTGTAGGATTTTTAAAGAATTTATTTGTAAATTATGGTGGAAAATAAGTATTTGGTCACTTCAAACAAGGAAGATCTCTGGCTCTCACAGACCTGTAACTTCTTCTTTAAGAAGCTCTTCTGTCCTCCACTCGTTACATGTCTTAATGGCACCTGTTTGAACTGGTTATCTGTATAAAAGACACCTGTCCACAGCCTCAAACAGTCAGACTCCAAACTCCACTATGGCCAAGACCAAAGAGCTGTCGAAGGACACCAGAAAATAACTGTAGACCTGCACCAGACTGTGAAGAGTGAATCTACAATAGGCAAGCAGCTTGGTGTGAAAAAATCAACTGTGGGAGCAATTATCAGAAAATGGAAGACATACAAGACCACTGATAATCTCCCTCGATCTGGGGCTCCACGCAAGATCTCATCCCGTGGGGTCAAAATGATCATGAGAACGGTGAGCAAAAATCCCAGAACCACACGGGGGGACCTGGTGAATGACCTGCAGAGAGCTGGGACCAAAGTAACAAAGGTTACCATCAGTAACACACTACGCCGACAGGGAATCAAATCCTGCAGTGCCAGACGTGTCCCCCTGCTTAAGCCAGTGCATGTCTGAAGTTTGCCAGAGAGCACATGGATGATACAGCAGAGGATTGGGAGAATGTCATGTGGTCAGATGAAACCAAAATAGAACTTTTTGGTATAAACTCAACTCGTCGCGTTTGGAGGAAGAAGAATACTGAGTTGCATCCCAAGAACACCATACCTACTGTGAAGCATGGGGGTGGAAACATCCTGCTTTGGGGCTGTTTTTCTGCTAAGGGGACAGGCCGACTGATCCGTGTTAAGGAAAGAATGAATGGGGCCATGTATCGTGAGATTTTGAGCCAAAACCTCCTTCCATCAGTGAGAGCTTTGAAGATGAAACGTGGCTGGGTCTTCCAGCATGACAATGATCCCAAACACACCGCCCGGGCAACGAAGGAGTGGCTCCGTAAGAAGCATTTGAAAGTCCTGGAGTGGCCTAGCCAGTCTCCAGACCTCAACCCCATAGAAAATCTGTGGAGGGAGTTGAAAGTCTGTGTTGCTCGGCGACAGCCCCAAAACATCACTGCTCTCGAGAAGATCTGCATGGAGGAATGGGCCAAAATACCAGCTACTGTGTGTGCAAACCTGGTAAAGACCTATAGTAATCGTTTGACCTCTGTAATATAACCTTTGTTGGCAATAACAAAGTATTGAGTTGAATTTTTGTTATTGACCAAATACTTATTTTCCACCATAATTTACAAATAAATTCCTTAAAAATCCTACAATGTGAATTCCTGGATTTTTTTTTCACATTCTGTCTCTCACAGTTGAAGTGTACCTATGATACAGACCTCTGTCATCATTTTAAGTGGGAGAACTTGCACAATTGGTGGCTGACTAAATACTTTTTTGCCCCACTGTACATTCATATATATCGTTCAATAGGGGCACATTTGGATGTGTCATCAGGGTCTAGAAGAAAAAAAACCCCATTGATTACTGTTGGGATGTTCAGAAACAACCGGGGCCGCCCCTCCCTATACGCAGTTCCTGCACTGCGGGTAGGGCCCTTTTTTTGTGCTTAGTTCATTTGAAATATAATTCTGCTTTGTGCCTCAATCAAACTTCACTGAAATTTGCAACACGAACAAGGCGAGCCAAATGTCTTTAGTTTTACAGTCGGGCGACAATTTGGCAACAATGACAGTATAATGTTTGGAGGAATCAAACCAAAGAACTCTGCAGCAAATGTCCAGAATGGTGGAGAGAGCTTCATCGTCTGGGGATGTTTTAGTACCAGTGGTACAAATGCATTGCACAATTCTAATCAACAGCTAGACAGCTGAAGCTCGGACATAAATGAATGTTCCAACAGGATTGTGACCATAAACACACATCAAAACAATAAAATTAACCTTCTGGAATGGCCTTTCTCAACCCTATCAAACATTTATGGACTATACTTTAAATTGCATGTCAGGAGACAAACCAATTTAAATGACTGGTGTAATATTAATTCGGCCAAGAAGAGTGGTAAAACATCCAGCCAGAATTATGCCAGAAGTGTGCATGCATCTATTGCAGCCTGCAATTGGTTAAAACCCAGAATAAATGTAAACTTGTAAACATTTTTTAAATAATTGAAAGTATAAGTTGTATAATAGACTTTGGAACAAGAAAAGTTCAAATAAAAGATAATGTCACATTTATGACCATTATGAGTGTATGTCAAATTCTGACCACAACAGAAATGTACACTAGATAGCGCCAAACCTATATTTTAACGGTTTTAAGAATTGTGGCAGCTATAGTGAGAATATTTTCTATTTCAAGTTGTTTAATGCATTCAAAGCATAGTTTAATGGTTTACTTTACTTTTTAGCTTTCATTGTTATGCTGATGACACCCAACTCTACATGCCCCTAAAGCTGACCAACACGCCGGATTGTAGTCAGCTGGAGGCGTGTCTTAATGAAATTAAACAATGGATGTCCGCTAACTTCTTGCAACTCAACGCCAAGAAAACGGAAATGCTGATTATCGGTCCTGCTAAACACCGACATTTATTTAATAATACCACCTTAACATTTGACAACCAAACAATTACACAAGGCGAATCAGTAAAGAATCTGGGTATTATCTTCCACCCAACTCTCTCGTTTGAGTCACACATTAAGAGTGTTACTAAAACGGCCTTCTTTCATCTCCGTAATATCGCTAAAATTCGTTCTATTTTATCCACTAGCGACGCTGAGATCATTATTCATGCGTTCGTTACGTCTCGTCTCGACTATTGTAACGTATTATTTTCGGGGCTCCCTATGTCTAGCATTAAAAAATTACAGTTGGTACAAAATGCGGCTGCTAGACTTTTGACAAGAACAAGAAAGTTTGATCATATTACACCTATACTGGCTCACCTGCACTGGCTTCCTGTGCACTTAAGATGTGACTTTAAGGTTTTACTACTTACGTATAAAATACTGCACGGTCTAGCTCCGTCCTATCTTGTCGATTGCATTGTACCATATGTCCCGGCAAGAAATCTGCGTTCAAAGAACTCCGGCTTATTAGTGATTCCCAGAGCCCAAAAAAAGTCTGCGGGCTATAGAGCGTTTTCTATTCGGGCTCCAGTACTATGGAATGCCCTCCCGGTAACAATTAGAGATGCTACCTCAGTAGAAGCATTTAAGTCCCATCTTAAAACTCATTTGTATACTCTAGCCTTTAAATAGCCCCCCTGTTAGACCAGTTGATCTGCCGTTTCTTTTCTTTTCTCCTCTGCTCCCCTTTTCCTTGAGGGGCGGGGGTGCACAGGTCCGGTGGCCATGGATGAAGTGCTGGCTGTCCAGAGTCGGGACCCGGGGTGGACCGCTCGCCTGTGCATCGGCAGGGAACATCTCTGCGCTGCTGACCCGTCTCCGCTCGGGATGGTGTCCTGCTGGCCCCACTATGGACTGGACTCTTACTGTTATGTTGGATCCACTATGGACTGGACTCTCACAATATTATGTCAGACCCACTCGACATCCATTGCTTTCGGTCTCCCCTAGAGGGGGGGGGGTTACCCACATATGCGGTCCTCTCCAAGGTTTCTCATAGTCATTCACATCGACGTCCCACTGGGGTGAGTTTTTCCTTGCCCGTATGTGGGCTTTGTACCGAGGATGTCGTTGTGGCTTGTGCAGCCCTTTGAGACACTTGTGATTTAGGGCTATATAAATAAAGATTGATTGATTGATTGACTTATATATAAAGGTGATTTCGCTGTGTAAAATTGATAGTAGTTGTCTTATACTATAAGGGCCTGATTTACTAGGAGTCTAAGATCCAAAAACCTCTTGCTAAACAGCGTGTGCAAGCTATAAAATAGCGTGTACTATTAGCCGGCGTGTTGCGTGTGATCTACTAAGACTGTGTGTGCAATTGAATAGTTGCGCTAACCATCTTATTTAAGTGAGGATTTTGCGTGTACTATACGGGGCATCATCACGAAGACACTCATTTACTGCACAATAATTTTACCATGCTCCTATATGTTCCGTTTTGCTCTGTTTTCAAACATGCAGGAGACATATACCACTTTTTATGGGCATTTTTGAAGTAGTCTTGCACTGCATCTACATTGACACCACTTTTTTTTCCCTTTATCTTCTACCGCTGAAGGTGCATAGGTGGGAAGCTGCACTACAGTGCTCAAGATGCAAAAAATCCATACTTCACGAAGTTATTATTATATAGGATATGTGTTAGTAATATAATACTATAACAGACAAATCATTGTATTATCTGCTCGCGGAAAACAAACATCCTAATCTACAATTTGACTCCCTCGAATGGCCTTGACTCTGTGAACAACAGGAACAGGATGTTCTGAAAACACCTCCGAGGACACCTCAATGATGGACACTTTTGACCTCCGTCCCTCCTCAACGACACCTGGAGTCGAACTTTTGCTTGCATGCAGATCAGCCTCAGTCTATGAACATTACATCATCACACCCAAGACAATGGGCACATACACATTTCTGACTGTCCAAATATGTTGAAACGTACACGCAGGATGGAGGATTATTTGTCCATCGTGTGTCTTTGTAGCACATGCACTCTTCTCTCACAGCCGTGTGTGGAACTGTCAGTTTGCACGTCCTTTTCGAAAGTGCTAAATAAAACGCAAAATGCCCCCAAAATGGTGATGAGTGTTGATAAATCACATTGTGCATACTGTATAATATACAGGTAAAAGCCAGTAAATTAGAATATTTTGAAAAACTTGATTTATTTCAGTAATTGCATTCAAAAGGTGTAACTTGTACATTATATTTATTCATTGCACACAGACTGATGCATTCAAATGTTTATTTCATTTAATTTTGATGATTTGAAGTGGCAACAAATGAAAATCCAAAATTCCGTGTGTCACAAAATTAGAATATTACTTAAGGCTAATACAAAAAAGGGATTTTTAGAAATGTTGGCCAACTGAAAAGTATGAAAATGAAAAATATGAGCATGTTCAATACTCAATACTTGGTTGGAGCTCCTTTTGCCTCAATTACTGCGTTAATGCGGCGTGGCATGGAGTCGATGAGTTTCTGGCACTGCTCAGGTGTTATGAGAGCCCAGGTTGCTCTGATAGTGGCCTTCAACTCTTCTGCGTTTTTGGGTCTGGCATTCTGCATCTTCCTTTTCACAATACCCCACAGATTTTCTATGGGGCTAAGGTCAGGGGATTTGGCGGGCCAATTTAGAACAGAAATACCATGGTCCGTAAACCAGGCACGGGTAGATTTTGCGCTGTGTGCAGGCGCCAAGTCCTGTTGGAACTTGAAATCTCCATCTCCATAGAGCAGGTCAGCTGCAGGAAGCATGAAGTGCTCTAAAACTTGCTGGTAGACGGCTGCGTTGACCCTGGATCTCAGGAAACAGAGTGGACCGACACCAGCAGATGACATGGCACCCCAAACCATCACCCAACCATGCAAATTTTGCATTTCCTTTGGAAATCGAGGTCCCAGAGTCTGGAGGAAGACAGGAGAGGCACAGGATCCACGTTGCCTGAAGTCTAGTGTAAAGTTTCCACCATCAGTGATGGTTTGGGGTGCCATGTCATCTGCTGGTGTCGGTCCACTCTGTTTCCTGAGATCCAGGGTCAACGCAGCCGTCTACCAGCAAGTTTTAGAGCACTTCATGCTTCCTGCTGCTGACCTGCTCTATGGAGATGGAGATTTCAAGTTCCAACAGGACTCGGCGCCTGCACACAGCGCAAAATCTACCCGTGCCTGGTTTACGGACCATGGTATTTCTGTTCTAAATTGGCCCGCCAAATCCCCTGACCTTAGCCCCATAGAAAATCTGTGGGGTATTGTGAAAAGGAAGATGCAGAATGCCAGACCCAAAAACGCAGAAGAGTTGAAGGCCACTATCAGAGCAACCTGGGCTCTCATAACACCTGAGCAGTGCCAGAAACTCATCGACTCCATGCCACGCCGCATTAACGCAGTAATTGAGGCAAAAGGAGCTCCAACCAAGTATTGAGTATTTTACATGCTCATATTTTTCATTTTCATACTTTTCAGTTGGCCAACATTTCTAAAAATCCCTTTTTTGTATTAGCCTTAAGTAATATTCTAATTTTGTGACACACGGAATTTTGGATTTTCATTTGTTGCCACTTCAAATCATCAAAATTAAATGAAATAAACATTTGAATGCATCAGTCTGTGTGCAATGAATAAATATAATGTACAAGTTACACCTTTTGAATGCAATTACTGAAATAAATCAAGTTTTTCAAAATATTCTAATTTACTGGCTTTTACCTGTAAGTGCAGTTTCTCCTCCAAGTATTGTGGCCGTTTTGATGATCAGCATATATTTTGCATATTAATGAAGGCAGAGACGCAAAATTGATTGCATGCCTTATTCTGCTCAATTAACAGAAGCTATCCACTTTGCACACATTTAGTAGATCAGTTTTGCGTGTGTTATCAAGTTTACATTAGTTTTAATACATGCAAACCTTGAGTAAATCAGGTCCTAAGCGTGTGTTTGTACGTCTGTGAGACAAAAAAGATAGAACATACGCTGAGTACAGTAGAGTCCTGTCCATCCAGAGCTGCAGTGACACTCTCCATGGATGGGGCTACACTGAGCACCATTGTGACAGTTGCATGTGTGAATACAATCAGGACCCCATGAGCCCTGAGAACATGCTGCCAATGAAACACACATGCACAAATGTCATCAGTCCAGCAAACATGTTGAGTGTGGTAAAAAGACACAAAAAAATGCATCGCAAGCAGATTTTGTATGTGTCTGTGCGTCTTACATTTGGAACAGTCCTCCCCAATCCATCCAGGGTAGCACTGACAGGATCCATCTATGGGATTGCAAGTGCTGTTGTTTCTGCACAAACATGTTTCCGCACACTTTTTGCCATATTTTCCGCTTGGACACACTGTTGAAACACCACATAAATGTAATTGTAAGTGTAATGAATTAAATATAAAGTAAATAGCACAGTGAACACTGCAATAATGGACACACGGAACCTGAAGAGTTAGAAAATGAGCAACTTATAAAATAAAGCTAATATAGAAACTGAGATTGTCCATGCAATAATGATTGTCAAAACAAATATTTCAAAAGAGTCGGAAACCAGACTTCAAATGGCTGAAGATTGAATTTGGTACTCGTAGATATATGTTGAAGAACTAGAAGGTCAGCTACGTGCAAGGTTACTGTATGTACTGCCTTTTAGAGGAAATCCGACATTGTTTATTTTTGGAACTGAATAGCCCACTGATGAAGAAAAACATACAGAGATGAGGGGAAGAAAATGAGTCCTGAGTAGGGTCATCCATCCATCCATCCATCTTCTTCCGCTTATCCGAGGTCGGGTCGCGGGGGCAGCAGCCTAAGCAGGGAAGCCCAGACTTCCCTCTCCCCAGCCACTTCGTCCAGCTCCTCCCGGGGGATCCCGAGGCGTTCCCAGGCCAGCCGGGAGACATAGTCTTCCCAACGTGTCCTGGGTCTTCCCCGTGGCCTCCTACCGGTCGGATGTGCCCGAAACACCTCCCGAGGGAGGCGTTCGGGTGGCATCCTGACCAGATGCCCGAACCACCTCATCTGGCTCCTCTCGATATGGAGGAGCAGCGGCTTTACTTTGAGCTCCCCCCGGATGACAGAGCTTCTCACCCTATCTCTAAGGGAGAGCCCCGCCACCCGGCGGAGGAAACTCATTTCGGCCGCTTGTACCCGTGATCTTGTCCTTTCGGTCATGACCCAAAGCTCATGACCATAGGTGAGGATGGGAACGTAGATCGACCGGTAAATCGAGAGCTTTGCCTTCTGGCTCAGCTCCTTCTTCACCACAACGGATCGATACAGCGTCCGCATTACTGAAGATGCCGCACTGATCCGCCTGTTGATCTCACGATCCACTCTTCCCTCACTCGTGAACAAGACTCCGAGGTACTTGAACTCCTCCACTTGGGGCAAGATCTCCTCCCCAACCCGCAGATGGCACTCCACCCTTTTCCGGGCGAGAGGTAGGGTTGGGTACCGAATTTGTACTTTTAAAAGGCACTAGCCGGATTCCTTTTGTACTACCGGGTATCGATTAAATTAAAATCAAACGTTACCATATCCTTCTCAGGTCGTTCAATCGATTGCAACTGGACTGCTTGGTTTGTCTTGGAAGATGTTTCGCCGCTCACATGAGTAGGCTTCATCAGTTCGTGCTCATAGACTTAGATTGGTCAGATCTAGTCTAGACAAGATCTGACCAATCTTAGTTTGTGCTCATAGACTTAGATTGGTCAGATCTAGTCTAGACAAGATCTGACCAATGATGATGAAACCAACTTGGATGAGCGGCGAAACGTCCAGTTGCGATCGATTGAATGCCCGAAGATGACAATGACCTGGATAAATGAGAAAATTCATAGACATGTTACCATATGTTGATGCCTTTGTTGCATGTGACGTCAAACGCACTTAGCTGGGAAACAAGCACTCAAGCAATCAGTGTAGACTTAGTTGGCTTGCCCTCTAGGTAACATTGCAATTTACATGCCGCCAAAGTAAACATGCTGTTACGCCTTTGACGCATGGCTGCGATTGTCGTGTTCCTTCCAAGGCAGAAGACAAGCAGGAGGAGTGTGCAGGTAAGATTAAAGTATTTTTGATAAATAAAAGGCAGGACAAAAATACAAAACTGAGGACGCCAGCAAGCGTGGAGCTAAACAAGAACCAAAATGTCACCAAGGGTGAAAAACGGGGAATGCTGGAGGACAGAATAATCTAAAGAGCGAGGAGAACCAGGGGAACGTAAATGTTGCCTATCGCAAACATTGACCCAGCAACTATTGCTGGGTGACAGGAAACTATAAAGGGGAGTGATTAACCAAAACACCTGGTGGGAACCCTAATTGCAAAACTAAGACAGGTGAGGAGAATCAGTGCCCATGGAAACCAACAGTAAACAGGGAAAGAGGGTGCACTCAGGAAACAGACTAAAACAGAAACATAAACATAAATCATGTCATGATCCGGGTAACGGATCATAACACATGCCTGATAGAAAACTCTCTAAAGTACAGAAATAGTCCACTTTTCAAAATGCCATAGCTGAAGGTATATTGGACATTCCATATACATGCTACCGATTAGCATTAGTGGGTTTTACATGGCCATTTAAAAAATACCAAATTTGGTAATCAGAACTACAACTAAGATGTATACTACAGTCAAACAGCTAGGACAAGACAAAACTAGCATGTTCAGCTTCATGGCAAAGACTATTTCTTGGCTATATACTACTGCCATCTAATGACTTGGAATTGCCACAGCATGCAAAGTCTACTATAGTTTCCCCCTTGTCAAATCGTTCCTTCTTTGTCTCTACAAAGTAGAGTATTAATCGGACTTATATCTGTCAGTAAACTCGATATGGAAGCACTAAAAACTACAACAAGGCTGACAGGGAGAAGATGCAGTTGAGGTGGAGCCGCATAAACAAGACTGTCCACAAAACGGTAACAAGACGGTCAGAAAGCAGCTTGAAGATGGTCAGTTCTGTAGAACATAATTTATGCAAAATTTTGACCAAAGAGCCACCATTACATGTTATGTAGAACACAAATAAATGTTTTAAATGTAGAAAAACAAAAGTCACAATATGATCCAGTTAGGCATAATATTTTTAAAAACAATATTAACACTTCAAGATTAACTTTGAAGGTATGTTCTCCTCCAGCCATTTAGCACACAATTATATAATAAACTAGAAAAGCAGGCGGAGAGCGCAGACTTTGCTTGGCTCTGACTTCTAATAAGTGACGAAAACGTTTGAACAAATCCTGAATTTAGACAGTGAACCAGGTCATCCCCAAAATTTGATCATGTCGACAGAGTGGTACCCTATTAGAGTCCTGCTTAGGCTTCTCTGAACACCCAACTTTTGGGCCTTTTTGTGTCGAGGTATCTATTCAGTACCTGAATAACATACCTGATTTTTAATCACCATGATGCTGATACAATATCTGGATTTAGTCCCAGCTGCTCTTCGGGGATTTGTTTAACTCATATAGAAGGCATTTCGCTGTACAATGTACATGTTACAAATTAGGACCTGCACACCTGCCTTTACCTTAGTATTTAAAAAAGGCTACTAAATTATCATCGGACCTGCTTAACGATGCAATGGACAGCAGAATAACTAATGTAGAACAGGCTGTCCTCATGATTAATGCCGATAAATATTTTACAACACACTTCTCCAGTGTCTCTATTTAAACTTCAGCTTGATGAACTGCGGGCTGCCTTCATGGTAGAGTTAGCTTCTCTTTAACCCAAAGAAACATTCATCACAATGAAATATTGAAGTGTCGAAATAATATTCACTGATGTATAATGTGCAACGAAACCTGTTAAGAGTCGACATTTCTTGGATTGGCTGAGTCATGTCAGCCATGTCAACACTCAGAGACAACTATTACAGATACACAGCCAACATTTCAACATCAATGGCATTAATTGAAATAATGGAAGAAATTACCAGTATAATAGACAGTACAATTCAAACAATTACACAAGGCGAATCAGTAAAGAATCTGGGTATTATCTTCGACCCAACTCTTTCGTTTGAATCACACATTTAGAGTGTTACTAAAACGGCCTTCTTTCATCTCCGTAATATCGCTAAAATTCGTTCCATTTTGTCCACTAGCGACGCTGAGATCATTATTCATGCGTTCGTTACGTCTCGTCTCGACTACTGTAACGTATTGTTTTCGGGTCTCCCTATGTCTCGCATTAAAAGACTACAATTGGTACAAAATGCGGCTGCTAGACTTTTGACAAGAACAAGAAAGTTTGATCATATTACGCCTATACTGGCTCACCTGCACTGGCTTCCTGTGCACTTAAGATGTGACTTTAAGGTTTTACTACTTACGTATAAAATACTACACGGTCTAGCTCCGTCCTATCTTGTCGATTGCATTGTACCATATGTCCCGGCAAGAAATCTGCGTTCAAAGAACTCCGGCTTATTAGTGATTCCCAGAGCCCAAAAAAAGTCTGCGGGCTATAGAGCGTTTTCTATTCGGGCTCCAGTACTATGGTATGCCCTCCCGGTAACAATTAGAGATGCTACCTCAGTAGAAGCATTTAAGTCCCATCTTAAAACTCATTTGTATACTCTAGCCTTTAAATAGCCCCCCTGTTGGACCAGTTGATCTGCCGTTTCTTTTCTTTTCTCCTCTGCTCCCCTTTTCCTTGAGGGGGGGGGGGGGCACAGGTCCGGTGGCCATGGATGAAGTGCTGGCTGTCCAGAGTCGGGACCCGGGGTGGACCGCTCGCCTGTGCATCGGCTGGGAACATCTCTGCGCTGCTGACCCGTCTCCGCTCGGGATGGTGTCCTGCTGGCCCCACTATGGACTGGACTCTTACTATTATGTTGGATCCACTATGGACTGGACTCTCACAATATTATGTCAGACCCACTCGACATCCATTGCTTTCGGTCTCCCCTAGAGGGGGGGGGGGTTACCCACATATGCGGTCCTCTCCAAGGTTTCTCATAGTCATTCACATCGACGTCCCACTGGGGTGAGTTTTTCCTTGCCCGTATGTGGGCTTTGTACCGAGGATGTCGTTGTGGCTTGTGCAGCCCTTTGAGACACTTGTGATTTAGGGCTATATAAATAAAGATTGATTGATTGATTGATACAGAGTGGCGGTGTGTATGGATTTAACAAAAGCATTTGACACAATCAATCATAATATCTTAATAAACAAATTAGAAAGGTATGGCATAAGATGGTTGGTCTTGAACTGGGTTAGAAACTACTTAACCAACAGGAAGCAATACGCTTCCAAGTGGCGAACACACGTCTACAGAGCTGAAATGATCTTGTGGTGTACCTCAGGGATCAATACTTGGACCAGAATATTTCAATCTTTATATAAACAACATTTCTAAAGTTACAAAAGACTTAAAGTTAGTATTAGTTGCAGATGACACGACTGTGTTTTGTTCCATAGAGAACACAGAAGATAATACAAATAATAACAGAAGTAATTAACAAATTAAAAAGATGGTTTGACAAAAACGGACTATCTTTGAATCTAAGTAAAACTAAAATAATGATATTTGGTAACAGTAGAAGGGAACGTCAAACACAAATACAAATAGACATTGAAAGACTACCGTAAAAGAAAACACATTTTTGGGTGTAATAATAGATGACAAAATGAACTGGAAACCTCATGTAAAAATATACAACATAAAGTAGCAAGAAACACGTCAATAACGAATAAAGCAAAACATGTTCTAGACCAAAAATCACTTCATATTCTCTACTGCTCACTAGTGTTACCATATCTGAGTTATTGTGTAGAAATATGGGGAAACAACTACAAATGTGTTCACTAACGGTGTTACAAAAAAAGATCAATAAGAATAATATATAATGTTGGATAGAGAGAACATACAAACCCTTTATTTATTGAATCAAAAATATTGTAATTCAACGATTTAGTGCATTTGCAAACAGCAAAATATATGTTCAAACAAACTATAACCTGCTAGCCAAGAATGTACAACAAATCTTCTCAACAATAGAGGAGAAATATAAAGTTAGAGGAAAATCTCATTTCAAACATTTGTATGCACGTACAACACTTAAGACCTTTAGTATATCTGTATGTGGAATTAAGTTATGGAATGGATTAAGAAAATTAATTAAACAAAGCACTAATATGATTCAGTTCAAGATACTGTTCAAACTACAAGTGTTCACAAAGTACAAAGAAGAACAATTATCATAAATATCTTGAACCTTAAAAAAAAAAAAAGATAATTATTTATGTTTTACATATTTGTTTATCTACTTATGGTATATTTATGTACTGCTCTGTTACGAACAGACAACAAAGAAATGGGATAAATCTGCTATGATATGAAAATAAGTACCCACCTTCCCTTTATTTCGAAAATCCTCGAAAAAATTGTCGCACAGCAGCTAAATGAACACTTAGTGTCAAACAATCTCTGTGAACCTTTTCAATCCGGTTTCAGGGCAAATCACTCTACGGAGACAGCCCTCGCAAAAATGACTAATGATCTACTGCTAACGATGGATTCTGATGCGTCATCTATGTTGCTGCTTCTTGATCTTAGCGCTGCTTTCGATACCGTCGATCATAATATTTTATTAGAGCGTATCAAAACACGTATTGGTATGTCAGACTTAGCTTTGTCGTGGTTTAACTCTTATCTTACTGACAGGATGCAATGCATCTCCCATAATAATGTGACCTCGGACTATGTTAAGGTAACGTGCGGAGTTCCTCAGGGTTCGGTTCTTGGCCCTGCACTCTTTAGTATTTACATGCTGCCGCTAGGCGACATCATACGCAAATACGGTGTTAGCTTTCACTGTTATGCTGATGACACCCAACTCTACATGCCCCTAAAGCTGACCAACACGCCGGATTGTAGTCAGCTGGAGGCGTGTCTTAATGAAATTAAACAATGGATGTCCGCTAACTTCTTGCAACTCAACGCCAAGAAAACGGAAATGCTGATTATCGGTCCTGCTAAACACCGACATTTATTTAATAATACCACCTTAACATTTGACAACCAAACAATTACACAAGGCGAATCAGTAAAGAATCTGGGTATTATCTTCGACCCAACTCTCTCGTTTGAATCATACATTAAGAGTGTTACTAAAACGGCCTTCTTTCATCTCCGTAATATCGCTAAAATTCGTTCTATTTTATCCACTAGCGACGCTGAGATCATTATTCATGCGTTCGTTACGTCTCGTCTCGACTACTGTAACGTATTATTTTCGGGTCTCCCTATGTCTAGCATTAAAAAATTACAGTTGGTACAAAATGCGGCTGCTAGACTTTTGACAAGAACAAGAAAGTTTGATCATATTACGCCTATACTGGCTCACCTGCACTGGCTTCCTGTGCACTTAAGATGTGACTTTAAGGTTTTACTACTTACGTATAAAATACTACACGGTCTAGCTCCGTCCTATCTTGTCGATTGCATTGTACCATATGTCCCGGCAAGAAATCTGCGTTCAAAGAACTCCGGCTTATTAGTGATTCCCAGAGCCCAAAAAAAGTCTGCGGGCTATAGAGCGTTTTCTATTCGGGCTCCAGTACTATGGTATGCCCTCCCGGTAACAATTAGAGCTGCTACCTCAGTAGAAGCATTTAAGTCCCATCTTAAAACTCATTTGTATACTCTAGCCTTTAAATAGCCCCCCTGTTAGACCAGTTGATCTGCCGTTACTTTTCTTTTCTCCTCTGCTCCCCTTTTCCTTGAGGGGGGGGGGGCACAGGTCCGGTGGCCATGGATGAAGTGCTGGCTGTCCAGAGTCGGGACCCGGGGTGGACCGCTCGCCTGTGCATCGGCTGGGAACATCTCTGCGCTGCTGACCCGTCTCCGCTCGAGATGGTGTCCTGCTGGCCCCACTATGGACTGGACTCTTACTATTATGTTGGATCCACTATGGACTGGACTCTCACAATATTATGTCAGACCCACTCGACATCCATTGCTTTCGGTCTCCCCTAGAGGGGGGGGGGTTACCCACATATGCGGTCCTCTCCAAGGTTTCTCATAGTCATTCACATCGACGTCCCACTGGGGTGAGTTTTTCCTTGCCCGTATGTGGGCTTTGTACCGAGGATGTCGTTGTGGCTTGTGCAGCCCTTTGAGACACTTGTGATTTAGGGCTATATAAATAAAGATTGATTGATTGATTGATTGAAGTAGGATTAAATAAGCTCAGCTTCTTCCTACTCCTTTTCGGACGTGCTGTAATGAAACACTTGGACATATGTGATGCATTATATTGTCATTTTATTGTATGCATGTTCAAAATGAACTGAACTAAACTGAACTAAGTGGTAGTTCCTTTCCTGTTGCCCCTCCCACCATTCTTCATTTGTGTGTATGGTTTTTTTATACAACGACTGTACCACATACCTCTTTTGCAAAAAAATTATAATAATAATGATGAAGTTAACAATACTACAACACAAGTCGACACAAACAGACAAATCATTAATATAAATGACCTCTTTGTATTGCAAATTATGTTGACATAAGCAGTCAACTATGCATTGATGCCAACTTAAAAAAAAATATATATATAATATCAAGGTGCACCAGAACTTGAGTTGGTCGAAAATGTTTTGACATGATCTAAATGCATACATGCATGCAAACAGATGGCCTGCCACATTTGGACCACCACAAATTAATTTGCTGCCTGTTCGCCCTACAATGAGATTGTCACTGAATTTAGCTTGTCGTTACAACTCCACACAATAGATTGCTTCTTACCACATCTTACATGCACCTGGTCCTTGACAAATTTAGCCAGATGCTGTTTTTCAAAAAAGCGACTGATGACACTTTTTCTGGTCTCAATAGACACTTTTGGAGACTCTATCATGAAAGCAAGTTTCGGTTTTCTGAACGAGCAGCCGGTGCTGTGCTTTTTATTGGTAGCTGGGAGGGACGTATAAAAAATAACTGGTACTATGATAAACCACTATAAAATTCCTGACAATAAGTATTTCTGTCTCCAATTTTAATCAGCGTAAAACCGTGGTTGATTCAGGCTTTGAAAAACTCATTGTGATACTGCTTGCTTCCTGGAGAAGCAGCTAATCGCTACCTATCTTAAATTATAAAAGGACACATCAAACTCTTTACCCATCAAGAAAACCTCATACCCCAATCTAAAGTTGTATACACACATTGCTCTCTGAGGAACAAAGATACTCACTTGTGCACATTGAACCTGAAAGATATTAACAGTTGTGTCAGGCTTGTCCCTGACAGTTTGACTGTGTTTTAGTTTTTTCCCTGTGTTTGTCTTAGTTTCCTGTCAGCGCTTTTATTTTGTCTTCATTTCCTGAGTGTCTCCCTGAGTGCTGCTTCCCCTCAGCTGTGGCTGATTGGCACCTGGCCACAATCAGCCAGCTACTATTTAAACCTGCCTTCTCCTCCAGTCATTGCTGGATCATTGTCATCACTACCTGTCGTTGCTAGCTATGTGCTTTAAGCTATTCCCTGGATCCTGACTCCTGTTCCTGCTTCCTGGTTTCTGGTTCGTGTTTTCCTTTTCTTATTTTTGAACATTAAAACCATGTTTCCTTGTACCAAGCCTGCTGCCATCTCTGCATCTTGGGGTTCGTCAACAACACACCTTGACATAATGATCCAGCCAAATTCGAATCTCGCAGAGATGTCCATGGCGGAGAGGCTTAGCAAAGCTTTGGACTTAATGGCTAATCTGAAGAAAGGTTCGGCCGCTTTTCAAGCCCTCTCCCACCCACCCCTGTCATCTGTGGTCCTATCTGGGGACGTCTGGGATCCGTCCCTTGGGGGAGGGGCTATGAGTAGCAGTGCAGCTGGGGAGGCATAGCTACTGCTCGCCCCAGTGGGTCTGCAAGAGACGGCGCCATCATCTCCGGTGGGTCTGCAACCTACGGCGCCACCATGCACTCCGGTGGGCCGGCAGACGCCACCATGCACTCTGGTGGGCCGGCAGACGCCACCATGCACTCCGGTGGGCCGGCAGACGCCACCATGCACTCCGGTGGGCCGGCAGACGCCACCATGCACTCCGGTGGGCCGGCAGACGCCACCATGCACTCCGGTGGGCCGGCAGACGCCACCATGCACTCCGGTGGGCCGGCAGACGCCACCATGCACTCCGGTGGGCCGGCAGACGCCACCATGCACTCCGGTGGGCCGGCAGACGCCACCATGCACTCCGGTGGGTCTACAACCTACGGCACCACCATCCTGTCCGGTGGGCCAGCAGCAGACGGCACCACCATCCTCCTCTCCGGTGGGCCAGCAGCAGAGGGCGCCACCATCCTCCTCTCCGGTGGGCCAGCAGCAGAGGGCGCCACCATGCACTCCGGTGGGTCTACAATCCACGGCGCCACCATCCTCTCCGGTGGGCCAGCAGAGGGCGCCACCACCATCCTCTCCGGTGGGCCAGCAGAGGGCGCCACCACCATCGTCTCCGGTGGGTCCTCCCACGCCGGCGGTCAAGCCGCCTCGCCAATTGCGGCGGCGTTCAACTCGCCGTCGCCACCTAACTCTTCCCCGCTGGTTGCGGGGACACTTGGCCTGGTGGCCCACCTCCTTGTCCTCCCTCCACCCTCCCGTGACTTTGGACTTTTTTTTTAGGCGGGGGGGGGGGTTCTAGAACGTCTGGTATCCGTTATAGGAAGGGGGGCTACTGTCAGGCTTGTCCCTGACAGTTTGACTGTGTTTTAGTTTTTTCCCTGTGTTTGTCTTAGTTTCCTGTCAGCGCTTTTATTTTGTCTTCATTTCCTGAGTGTCTCCCTGAGTGCTGCTTCCCCTCAGTTGTGGCTGATTGGCACCTGGCCACACCTGGTGTCAATCAGCCAGCTACTATTTAAACCTGCCTTCTCCTCCAGTCATTGCTGGATCATTGTCATCACTACCTGTCGTTGTTTGCTGTCGTTGCTAGCTATGTGCTTTAAGCTATTCCCTGGATCCTGACTCCTGTTCCTGCTTCCTGGTTTCTGGTTCGTGTTTTCCTTTTCTTATTTTTGAACATTAAAACCATGTTTCCTTGTACCAAGCCTGCTGCCATCTCTGCATCTTGGGGTTCGTCAACAACACACCTTGACATAATGATCCAGCCAAAATTCGAATCTCGCAGAGATGTCCATGGCGGAGAGGCTTAGCAAAGCTTTGGACTTAATGGCTAATCTGAAGAAAAGTTCGGCCGCTTTTCAAGCCCTCTCCCACCCACCCCTGTCATCTGTGGTCCTATCTGGGGACGTCTGGGATCCGTCCCTTGGGGGAGGGGCTATGAGTAGCAGTGCAGCTGGGGAGGCACAGCTACTTCTCGCCCCAGTGGGTCTGCAAGAGACGGCGCCATCATCTCCGGTGGGTCTGCAACCTACGGCGCCACCATGCACTCCGGTGGGCCGGCAGACGCCACCATGCACTCCGGTGGGCCGGCAGACGCCACCATGCACTCCGGTGGGCCGGCAGACGCCACCATGCACTCCGGTGGGCCGGCAGACGCCACCATGCACTCCGGTGGGTCTACAACCTACGGCACCACCATCCTGTCCGGTGGGCCAGCAGCAGAGGGCGCCACCATCCTCCTCTCCGGTGGGCCAGCAGCAGAGGGCGCCACCATCCTCCTCTCCGGTGGGCCAGCAGCAGAGGGCGCCACCATGCACTCCGGTGGGTCTACAATCCACGGCGCCACCATCCTCTCCGGTGGGCCAGCAGAGGGCGCCACCACCATCCTCTCCGGTGGGCCAGCAGAGGGCGCCACCACCATCGTCTCCGGTGGGTCCTCCCACGCCGGCGGTCAAGCCGCCTCGCCAATTGCGGCGGCGTTCAACTCGCCGTCGCCACCTAACTCTTCCCCGCTGGTTGCGGGGACACTTGGCCTGGTGGCCCACCTCCTTGTCCTCCCTCCACCCTCCCGTGACTTTGGACTTTTTTTTTGGGCGGGGGGGGGGGTTCTAGAACGTCTGGTATCCGTTATAGGAAGGGGGGCTACTGTCAGGCTTGTCCCTGACAGTTTGACTGTGTTTTAGTTTTTTCCCTGTGTTTGTCTTCGTTTCCTGTCAGCGCTTTTATTTTGTCTTCATTTCCTGAGTGTCTCCCTGAGTGCTGCTTCCCCTCAGCTGTGGCTGATTGGCACCTGGCCACACCTGGTGTCAATCAGCCAGCTACTATTTAAACCTGCCTTCTCCTCCAGTCATTGCTGGATCATTGTCATCACTACCTGTCGTTGTTTGCTGTCGTTGCTAGCTATGTGCTTTAAGCTATTCCCTGGATCCTGACTCCTGTTCCTGCTTCCTGGTTTCTGGTAGTGATGGGTTGATGAGGCGTCATGAAGCATTTCGACACATTGCAAAACTGTATTGATACTGTGTCACTAAATACTGACATCTGCTGGACATTAAAAATCCCTACAGGCAACCTATGGACCGACTCAACTGACACTGATTTGATGCCCTAGTACAGGGGTCACCAACCTTTTTGAAACCAAAAACTACTTCTTGGGTACTGATTAATGCGAAGGGCTACCAGTTTGATACACACTTAAATAAATAAATATATTGTCATTTGTAAGTTACACGTAAGTGTGATTTAAACAAGAATAGCTAAATAAATAAATGTATATATATAAAAAAAATGGGTATTTCTGTCTATTTTTTTCCTTTTACAGAAGGTTTTTTGTAGAGGATAAATGATGAAAAAAACACTTAATTGAACGGTTTAAAAGAGGAGAAAACAAGAAAAAATGTAAAATAAAATTTTGAAACATAGTTTATCTTCAATTTCGACTCTTTATAATTCAAAATTCAACCGACAAAAAGAAGAGAAAAACTAGCTTATTTGAATCTTTTTGAAAAAATTAAAAAAATAATTTGTGGAACATCATTAGTAATTTTTCCTGATTAAGATACATTTTAGAATTTTGATGACATGTTTTAAATTGGTTAAAATCCAATCTGCACTTTGTTAGAATATTTAACAAATTGGACCAAGCTATATTTCTAACAAAGACAAATCAGTATTTCTTCTAGATTTTCCAGAACAAAAATTTTAAAAGAAATTCAAAATACTTTGAAATAAGATTTAAATTTGATTCTACAGATTTTCTAGATTTGCCAGAATATTTTTTTTGAATTTTAATCATAGTAAGTTTGAAGAAATATTTCACAAATATTCTTCGTCGAAAAAACAGAAGCTAAAATATTTATTATTCTTTACAATAAAAAATAAATAAATTTACTTGAACATTGATTTAAATTGTCAGGAAAGAAGAGGAAGAAATTTAAAAGGTAAAAAGGTATATTTGTTTAAAAATCCTAAAATCATTTTTAAGGTTGTATTTTTTCTCTAAAATTGTATTTCTAAAAGTAATAAGAAGCAAAGTAAAAAATAAATTAATTTATTTAAACAAGTGAAGACCCATCCATCCATCCATTTTCTATCGCTTATTCCAAGTGAAGACCAAGTCTTTAAAATATTTTCTTAAATTTTCAAATTCTATTTGAGTTTTGTCTCTTTTAGAATTAAAAATGTCGAGCAAAGCGAGACCAGCTTGCTAGTAAATAAATACAATTTAAAAAATAGAGGCAGCTCACTGGTAAGTGCTGCTCTTTGAGCTATTTTTAGAACAGGCCAGCGGGCGACTGATCTGGTCCTTACGGGCTACCTGGTGACCGCGGGCACCGCGTTGGTGACCCCCGCCCTAGTATATACAATAATATAAACCAAGTCATTGTATTTCATTTAGGATTATTTCATATCTTCATTTAAATAAAAATATATTTTTATCTTTTTTAGATACAGTCAATAAATAATGTGAACGTGTATCATAACATGGAAATCTAAGAGAACGTGTTGTGGATGATTGTGGACTGGGTATTTTTTTAATTTTATTTTTTACACATTTTTATAAAAAAAAAAAAAAAAAAGTTTTTCCGACGTATTACATTTTAGACGATTTATCTTCTTAGTTATTATTTCTCCGGCTGTAGAAAAGAGCCGCTCACAGGGCACAGAGGAGGCGTCAGTGCGACACAGTTCGCGTATCGGTCACGTGACCAAAACAGCTCATGATCGGTCACGTGACTTTCTAAAAGCGGTACGCGCACCGACACAGGGTTTCGCTCTATGAGCTCGACGCATGCGCCGATGCATCGGTGTTGCCGGACCCATCACTAGTTTCTGGTTCGTGTTTTCCTTTTCTTATTTTTGAACATTATAACCATGTTTCCTTGTACCAAGCCTGCTGCCATCTCTGCATCTTGGGGTTCGTCAACAACACACCTTGACAAGTTGTAGTATACAGGTATGTACTTAATTCTTCCGCATGAATGCACAAAGGCAGACACCCCTGCGACCCCAAGAGGGACAAGCGGTAGGAAATGGATGGATGGATATTTAATATATGGAAATATAAAAAAATGTATATTGATTATATATAAAAGTATCAAATAGAAATACAAAATACCAATATGAAGGCAGCAAAAAATAGACATAAGCAAAAAAAAATAAAAGCAAAAATACAGTAATTGATGCAAATGTAATTTAAGTTGGCTACTATCAACATAATGAACATATAGGACACAACAAACTAAAAAAAAAAAAAAAAAGTCATAGAATTGTATAGCAGTGATTATGGGCTCCATATATTGCAGGATTACTTGCCAACCTTGAAACCTCAGAATTAGGGAGATATTGAAAATGGCCACAAAGGGGGCTCATATACTAGCAATATTGTTGTCGGGGTGGAAATCGGGAGAAATTTGTGAAAATGGTGGCCCCGAGAGATTTTCAGGAGGAGCACTGAAACTCGGGACTCTCCCAGGAAAATCTGGAGGGTTGGAAAGTATGATTGCAGGGGTATCCAAACTACGGCGCTTGGCCCACGGGCCAAGTGTGCCCCGTCTTCAGGGTGGCCCGCAAGACATCACAAGTTTTACAAAAAAAATGTTGAGTGTTTTTGCCTAAATAAAGTTAAAGTTAAAGTTAAAGTACCAATGATTGTCACACACACACTAGGTGTGGCGAAATTATTCTCTGCATTTGACCCATCACCCTTGATCACCCCCTGGGAGGTGAGGGGAGCAGTGGGCAGCAGCGGTGGCCGCGCCCGGGAATCATTTTTTGGTGATTTAACCCCCAATTCCAACCCTTGATGCTGAGTGCCAAGCAGGGAGGTAATGGGTCCCATTTTTATAGTCTTTGGTATGACTCGGCCGGGGTTTGAACCCACAACCTACCG
The DNA here is from genome assembly GCF_033978685.3 of Nerophis lumbriciformis. Lineage (NCBI taxonomy): Eukaryota > Metazoa > Chordata > Actinopteri > Syngnathiformes > Syngnathidae > Nerophis > Nerophis lumbriciformis. The sequence continues at coordinate 36,779,744 of NC_084562.2, forward strand.
ATCTCAGGGCGGACACTCTAACCACTAGGCCACTGAGTCAGTAAATGTAGTACCCCATGGACTGAGATGGAGTGACATTGCCGCCCTCATGTAGGTGTAAAAAGAATAGAAGGTCAATGACCAAATCATTTCATTTCAAAGTGATTTGAGCACAGCATCAATATATATGACCCAATCCAAACAACTTTCACATACTCTTAATATTCAATGTTTTATCGTTTATACTTCATATTGCATTGTCGTCAGGCTCTGATGTGGAGCTGGGGGGTATTAAAGCTGAAGCAGTTGAAGCCTCCCGCCAAATTTTTTAACCCAATGCAGCCCCCGAGTCAAAAAGTTTGGACACCGCTGATATAGTGGTGCGCCAAAGAATCACTTGATTAAAGTACAGTGTTTTATTTTCCTACATTCTAACACAATGTTACTTTTCAAACTGTGTGTAATATTACAGTGGCCAAAAATATTAAACATACTTGTTAAACAAAACCTGTGCCTTGTTTTTAATGAATACTTTGCCTACTAAGCCACTGTATTTTAATGTTGGTGGTACTTGGAGGCCGAGTGTTTTCTGAAGTGTGCTTGGTGAAAAAAGTTTGAGAACCACTGGTCTATTGACCACAAACCATATTTACAACACTGCATGTGGGCCACAATTACTCTATTATATGATTAAAGAGTTTTTGAATCTTTCACAATATTATAAAACAAAACACAATTCAATTAGCGAAATGTGAACTTACCCTGGTTGCAGAGAGTGCCAAAGAAACCAGACAAACATTCGCAGTGACCAGTAACATGATGACATGCCCCATCACTGTGGATGCATTGAGGACAGGACAGGCTACAACGATGGCCGTAGAAACCAGGTGAACACGCTGTCGGGCACACACAATAATGGATTAGGTTTATATTGCGCTTTTTACAAGACACTCAAAACGCTTTACATTTCATTTAGTCACTCCTATGGTGGTGGTAAACTACATTTGTAGCCACAACTGCCTTGGACTACCACTTGCCCAAGGACACAACGGCAGTGACTAAGATGGTGGAAGCTGGATTCGTACAAGGAACCCTCAGGTTTCTCGACGGCCTCTCTACCATCTGAGCCGCCTCACAACAAATATTGTATTTTAATACATTTGTTAGATTGTTTGTGTTGCGTGTTTGACCACCCGCATACATCTTGGTAAAACCGTTAATTTGTTTTTAATGATATTTGCTTAGGTGGAAAAACATATATCTTATGCTCCTAATTCAGATAATTGACTAAACTTTGAACCAAACACTCCTAAATGGACCCCAATAATGCAGGAACAAACAAAGGGAAAATGGTGTCTGCGCGCTATCCAAACAGTCATATACAGGTAAAAGCCAGTAAATTAGAATATTTTGAAAAACTTGATTTATTTCAGTAATTGCATTCAAAAGGTGTAACTTGTACATTATATTTATTCATTGCACACAGACTGATGCATTCAAATGTTTATTTCATTTAATTTTGATGATTTGAAGTGGCAACAAATGAAAATCCAAAATTCCGTGTGTCACAAAATTAGAATATTACTTAAGGCTAATACAAAAAAGGGATTTTTAGAAATGTTGGCCAACTGAAAAGTATGAAAATGAAAAATATGAGCATGTACAATACTCAATACTTGGTTGGAGCTCCTTTTGCCTCAATTACTGCGTTAATGTGGCGTGGCATGGAGTCGATGAGTTTCTGGCACTGCTCAGTTGTTATGAGAGCCCAGGTTGCTCTGATAGTGGCCTTCAACTCTTCTGCGTTTTTGGGTCTGGCATTCTGCATCTTCCTTTTCACAATACCCCACAGATTTTCTATGGGGCTAAGGTCAGGGGAGTTGGCGGGCCAATTTAGAACAGAAATACCATGGTCGGTAAACCAGGCACGGGTAGATTTTGCGCTGTGTGCAGGCGCCAAGTCCTGTTGGAACTTGAAATCTCCATCTCCATTGAGCAGGTCAGCAGCAGGAAGCATGAAGTGCTCTAAAACTTGCTGGTAGACGGCTGTGTTGACCCTGGATCTCAGGAAACAGAGTGGACCGACACCAGCAGATGACATGGCACCCCAAACCATCACTGATGGTGGAAACTTTACACTAGACTTCAGGCAACGTGGATCCTGTGCCTCTCCTGTCTTCCTCCAGACTCTGGGACCTCGATTTCCAAAAGAAATGCAAAATTTGCATGGTTGGGTGATGGTTTGGGGTGCCATGTCATCTGCTGGTGTCGGTCCACTCTGTTCCCTGAGATCCAGGGTCAACGCAGCCGTCTACCAGCAAGTTTTAGAGCACTTCATGCTTCCTGCTGCTGACCTGCTCTATGGAGATGGAGATTTCAAGTTCCAACAGGACTTGGCGCCTGCACACAGCGCAAAATCTACCCGTGCCTGGTTTACAGACCATGGTATTTCTGTTCTAAATTGGCCCGCCATCTCCCCTGACCTTAGCCCCTTAGAAAATCTGTGGGGTATTGTGAAAAGGAAGATGCAGAATGCCAGACCCAAAAACGCAGAAGAGTTGAAGGCCACTATCAGAGCAACCTGGGCTCTCATAACACCTGAGCAGTGCCAGAAACTCATCGACTCCATGCCACGCCGCATTAACGCAGTAATTGAGGCAAAAGGAGCTCCAACCAAGTATTGAGTATTGTACATGCTCATATTTTTCATTTTCATACTTTTCAGTTGGCCAACATTTCTAAAAATCCCTTTTTTGTATTAGCCTTAAGTAATATTCTAATTTTGTGACACACGGAATTTTGGATTTTCATTTGTTGCCACTTCAAATCATCAAAATTAAATGAAATAAACATTTGAATGCATCAGTCTGTGTGCAATGAATAAATATAATGTACAAGTTACACCTTTTGAATGCAATTACTGAAATAAATCAAGTTTTTCAAAATATTCTAATTTACTGGCTTTTACCTGTATATAGGTACATTTTTAAAATCACAACACTTTTTCCCATGGTCACAGGACGGTTTCATAATATCAAGGGAAAAACTTAATATAAGACGACCCTGAATATACAACAAAAGAGGTTGTATTAAAAAGCAATGTAATCATATTTGATTCATTGAAAAAAAAAAAGTTTTTCTTCTCTGTTTGACAGTTTGGGGACATGCCGCTGTAGACACAACACAACAGAGACAGCTGTGTGCTTGTATGTGCATCAATGGGGCGAGTTGGCACAGTTATCTGCTTGAAGATTGCAGACCTGCCAACATGTACGCATTTTTCGTTCTCTGCAAACACTTTGACCCTTAAATACCCTGTACTACGCTTCATTGCTCTCAGGTACGCATTGAGGTGCATTTCACCGGTTACAGTTTCACACACCAGTTACATGGCTCACTTATGACCCTGCAAACTCTCTTGTGTAGCATTGAGGGCTGCACGATTATGGCAAAAAAAATAATTACCATTATTTTGATAGATATTGTAATCAGGATTAATTACACAATTATTCATTAATTTGAATAGGGTTAGGGCCCCCCCAACCCCGTGCGTCGGTTGAGGTGGTCAGGGTTGGGGGGGCGGGATTTGGTGGTAGCGGGGGTGTATAATGTAGCCCAGAAGAGTTAGGGATGCATGGGATTCTGGGTATTTGTCCTGTTGTGTTTATGTTGTGTTACGGTGCGGATGTTCTCCCGAAATGTGTTTGTCATTCTTGTTTGGTGTGGGTTCACAGTGTGGCGCATATTAGTAAGAGTGTTAAAGTTGTTTATACGGCCACCCACAGTGTGTCCTGTATGGCTGTTGACCAAGTGTGCTTTGCAGTCACTTACGTGTGTAAGCAGAGGCCGCATACAACATGTGACTGGGCCGGCACACAGATAGTATGGTGAAAAAGCGGACGCGACGACAGGTTGGAGAGGACGCTAAAGGCAGTGCCATCACGGCACGCCCTCAATATTGTTGTCCGGGTGAAAATCTGAGAATATTTGCCCCGGGAGATTTCCGGGAGAGGCACTGAAACCTGGAAGTCTCCCGGAAAAATCGGGAGGGTCAGCAAGTATGCAGCTGAGCCGCATCAGAGTGGTCAAAGAGCCGCATGCGGCTCCGGAGCCGCGGGTTGCCGACCCCTGGCCTAGCAGAGTCTCCTGTCAGAGAGAGTTTCAATTCCCGCCTCCGGAAGAACTTTGAACATGTCACGAGGGAGGCACTGGACATTGAGTCCGAGTGGACGATGTTCCGTACCTCTATTGTCGAGGTGGCCGATTGGAGCTGTGGCCGCAAGGTGGTTGGTGCCTGTCGTGGCGGTAATCCTAGAACCCGCTGGTGGAGACCAGCGGTGAGGGATGCCGTCAAGCTGAAGAAAGAGTCCTATCGGGTTCTTTTGACTCATAGGACTCCGGAGGCAGCAGACAGGTACCGACAGGCCAAGCGGTGTGCGGCTTCAGCGGTCGCGGAGGCAAAAACTCGGACATGGGAGGATCCTACAATCCTACCAACACGTCTTCCTATGAGGAAGCAGTGCCTGGGGAATCTGTGGTGGGCTCTCTTATTTCTGGGGCTGAGGTTGCCGAGGTAGTTAAAAAGCTCCTCGGTGGCAAGGCCCCGGGGATGGATGAGATCCGCCCGGAGTTCCTTAAGGCTAAGGATGCTGTGGGGCTGTCTTGGTTGACAAGACTCTGCAACATCGCGTGGACATCGGGGGAGGTACCTCTAGATTGGCAGACCGGGGTGGTGGTTCCTCTCTTTAAGAAGGGGAACCAGAGGGTGTGTTTCAACTATCGTGGGATCACACTCCTCAGCCTTCCCGGTAAGGTCTATTCAGGTGTACTGGAGAGGAGGATACGCCGGATAGTCGAACCTCGGATTCAGGAGTAACAATGTGGTTTTCGTCCTGGTCGTGAAACTGTGGACCAGCTCCATACTCTCGGCAGGGTCCTTGAGGGTCCATGGGAGTTTGCCCAACCAGTCTACATGGGCTTTGTGGACTAGGAGAAGGCATTCGACCGTAGTCCTGTGGGGAGTGCTCAGAGAGTATGGAGTAACGGACTGTCTGATTGTGGCAGTACGCTCCCTGTATGATCAGTGTCAGAGCTTGGTCTGCATTGCCGGCAGTAAGTCGGACCCGTTTCCAGTGAGGGTTGGACTCCGCCAAGGCTGCCCTTTGTCACCGATTCGGTTCACTACCTTTATGGACACAATTTCTAGGCGCAGTCAGGGCGTCGAGGGTATCTGGTTTGGTGGCTGCAGGATTAGGTCTCTGCTTTTTGCAGATGATGTGGTCCTGATGGATTCATCTGGCCAAGATCTTCAGAGGGAAGTCTGGGCTTCCCTGCTTAGGCTGCTTCCCCCGCGACCCAACCTCGGATAAGCGGAAGAAGATGGATGGATGGATATACATATATATATATATATATATATATATATATATATATATATATATATAAATATGTCTTAATAAGGTTATCCAAAAAATAGTGCTCGATACCGTAGTAGAGCGCAATATATGTATGTGTGGGGAAAAAAAAATCACAAGACTATTTCATCTCTACAGGCCTGTTTCATGAGGGGGGGTACCCTCAACCATCAGGAGATTTTAATGGGAGCATTCGCATACCATGGTTTATATAGGGCACAGAGTGGGTGGGTACAGGCTGGCCTAGGGGCGTGGTGATTGGCTCATGTGTTACCTAGGAGGTGTTTCCGTCTATGGCGGCATGTTGTTACAATTTCGCTGCGCTTGTTGAGGGATGACAGGTCTGGACGGTAAATAATAAACAGTTTCTCTTTCAAGCATAGGTTGCATCTTTTATTACCACTATTGTAAGGTGTGCTGGATGCAAGAATTTGCCATGTTATTGAATATTCAACATTATTGTCTTTGAGGTCCCAAATGTGTTTGCTGAGTTCTGTGGTATTTCGCAGGTTTTTGTTCCTGAAAGAAGCCTTGTGGTTGTTCCATCTGGTTTTGAATTCACCCTCGGTTAATCCTACATATGTGTCGGATGTGTTAATGTCCTTGCGTATTACCTTAGATTGGTAGACAACTGATGTTTGTAAGCACCCCCCGTTGAGAGGGCAATCAGGTTTCTTTCGACAGTTACATGCTTTGTTGGTTTTGGAGTCGTTCTGACTGGGGGTCGACGGATCATTTGCAATTGTTTTGTTGTGGTTTGAGATGATTTGTCGTATATTGTTCATGCAGCTGTAGCTCAATTTGATGTTGTTCTTGTTGAATACTTTTCTTAGGTTGTTGTCTTTGGGAAAGTATTTGTCAATCAGATTGAGGAATTTGTGTCCAACCCACGCCAGGAAACCAGCCAAAAAAGAACAGAAAACGAAGCGGCATCATCTGGTACAACCCCCCATACAGCAAAAACGTCTCAACGAACATTGGACACAAATTCCTCAATCTGATTGACAAACACTTTCCCAAAGACAACAACCTAAGAAAAGTATTCAACAAGAACAACATCAAATTGAGCTACAGCTGCATGAACAATATACGACAAATCATCTCAAACCACAACAAAACAATTGCAAATGAGCCGTCGACCCCCAGTCAGAACGACTCCAAAACCAACAAAGCATGTAACTGTCGAAAGAAACCTGATTGCCCTCTCAACGGGGGGTGCTTACAAACATCAGTTGTCTACCAATCTAAGGTAATACGCAAGGACATTAACACATCCGACACATATGTAGGATTAACCGAGGGTGAATTCAAAACCAGATGGAACAACCACAAGGCTTCTTTCAGGAACAAAAACCTGCGAAATACCACAGAACTCAGCAAACACATTTGGGACCTCAAAGACAATAATGTTGAATATTCAATAACATGGCAAATTCTTGCATCCAGCACACCTTACAATAGTGGTAATAAAAGATGCAACCTATGCTTGAAAGAGAAACTGTTTATTATTTACCGTCCAGACCTGTCATCCCTCAACAAGCGCAGCGAAATTGTAACAACATGCCGCCATAGACGGAAACACCTCCTAGGTAACACATGAGCCAATCACCACGCCCCTAGGCCAGCCTGTACCCACCCACTCTGTGCCCTATATAAACCATGGTATGCGAATGCTCCCATTAAAATCTCCTGACGATTGAGGGTACCCCCCCTCATGAAACAGGCCTGTAGAGATGAAATAGTCTTGTGATTTTTTCCCCCCACACATACATATATATATATATATATATATATATATATATATATATATATATATATATATATATATATATATATATATATATATATATATATAATTTGCACACTACTGACGAGTGATGCACCGAAAATTCAGCCGCCGAAAAAAGATTTTGCTCACTGAAACTGGAAGACTTGATTGGTCCACACATGCGCAGAGACTACACAACATCCTGTCAAACTGTTTTACAGCAGTTTTGTTTGTGCACGCCCACTGTTATCATGGTTTTCTTTTTTGTTATCAGAATTATTTTCATTTCAATAACAATATCATATTAAATATTACATACAAAACTACAAACCAAAGTTTATTTGAGAATACAGTATTTTGAAACCTTGGAGCCGTACAGAAATCTGAGCGATGTGTTCAGCAGGTTTAAATGGCAAAGAAATCCACTTTATTTAGATCAAATATTCACAGTACTGACAATCTAAAAGTCTACTTTTTGTTAGGCCTCAGATATAATAATAATTTGATTTTACATTTATAATGGCTTATTGCCGACCATAGCTGAGGGTCACTGTGGTTTTTGCTAAAAGTAGTAAACACATATAGGGCCTGACTCACTAAGATCCAAATACCTCAGGCTAAACAGCCTGTGCAATCTATAAACTAGCGTGTACTATTAGTAGGCATGTTGCGTGTGCAATTAAATGTGGCGCAGACCGCATTATCTAAATGAGGATTTTGCGTGTATTATATGGGGCATCACCACAAAGACACTTATTAATTGCGCATTTTCCAACAAGCAGAAGACTTGTACCAATTTTATGGGCATTTCAAAAACAACAGTGCAGTGCATATTTGTATTAAACATTTTTTACCGCTGAGGGTGCATGGGAGGGAGGCGGCACTTACTGTGCTAAAGACGCGAAAAATGCAAACTTCAAGAAGTTTTTATCATGTAGAATATACAGTATGTTAATAATATATATTACATTTGAAAAAAAACATTTGTTTTAATCAGCTTCTTAAATCCTCTGGCATCTATGAAATTATGAAAGGATGTTGCTGAATAGACGATGTGTCTAATATTTTTTAGTTTTGACCTTTCAAATATGTGGACATGTACACATATGACGGAGCATTCTCTTGTATTTGCAGCGCCAGCATTCCTTTCTCACAGCCGTGTGTGTAACTGTCAGTTTGCCCGTCCTTTTCAAACATGCTAAATAAAACACAAAATAGTTCTCCTAAACGGTGAGGAATGTTGGTAAATCACATTGGGCGTGCTGTATATTACATATGCAATTTCTTCTTTCAGTATTGTAGGCATTTTGATATTTTGCATATTAATGAAGACAGAGACACAAAATGGATTGCACGCCTTGTTCTGCTCACCTAAGAGACGCAATATACTTCTCACACTTTTAGTACATCTGCTTTGAAATTGCTATCAAGTTTGCACGTGTTTTAGTACACGCAAACCTTTAGTAAATTAGGCCCTTGGTCACATGGTTAAAACGTGATTAGGAAGTGAATACTTTGTGGGCCCAACCGCACCCTGACTCTACCTCCAGCTGGCGCCAGACATTTAAGTTTGAAACCCCAGTTCTAGTTGGTCCCTTTTTCTTAATTGAACTCCTAAACTCAAATCATTTTGGCAGCACATTCTAATCTATTGAAATGCAAGAGTAAGAACATCTCCCAGATGAACAATTGTTCATTTACAAAAGACTACAAAAGACTCATTTACAAATGTCACATCTCAGATTTTGCGCTGTGTGCAGGCGCCAAGTCCTGTTGGAACTTGAAATCTCCATCTCCATAGAGCAGGTCAGCAGCAGGAAGCATGAAGTGCTCTAAAACTTGCTGGTAGACGGCTGCGTTGACCCTGGATCTCAGGAAACAGAGTGGACCGACACCAGCAGATGACATGGCACCCCAAACCATCACCCAACCATGCAAATTTTGCATTTCCTTTGGAAATCGAGGTCCCAGAGTCTGGAGGAAGACAGTAGAGGCACAGGATCCACGTTGCCTGAAGTCTAGTGTAAAGTTTCCACCATCAGTGATGGTTTGGGGTGCCATGTCATCTGCTGGTGTCGGTCCACTCCACTCTGTTTCCTGAGATCCAGGGTCAACGCAGCCGTCTACCAGCAAGTTTTAGAGCACTTCATGCTTCCTGCTGCTCACCTGCTCTATGGAGATGGAGATTTCAAGTTCCAACAGGACTTGGCGCCTGCACACAGCGCAAAATCTACCCGTGCCTGGTTTACGGACCATGGTATTTCTGTTCTAAATTGGCCCGCCAACTCCCCTGACCTTAGCCCCATAGAAAATCTGTGGGGTATTGTGAAAAGGAAGATGCAGAATGCCAGACCCAAAAACGCAGAAGAGTTGAAGGCCACTATGAGAGCAACCTGGGCTCTCATAACACCTGAGCAGTGCCAGAAACTCATCGACTCCCATGCCACGCCGCATTAACGCAGTAATTGAGGCAAAAGGAGCTCCAACCAAGTATTGAGTATTGTACATGCTCATATTTTTCATTTTCATACTTTTCAGTTGGCCAACATTTCTAAAAATCCCTTTTTTGTATTAGCCTTAAGTAATATTCTAATTTTGTGACACACGGAATTTTGGATTTTCATTTGTTGCCACTTCAAATCATCAAAATTAAATGAAATAAACATTTGAATGCATCAGTCTGTGTGCAATGAATAAATATAATGTACAAGTTACACCTTTTGAATGCAATTACTGAAATAAATCAAGTTTTTCAAAATATTCTAATTTACTGGCTTTTACCTGTATATAGGTACATTTTTAAAATCACAACACTTTTTCCCCATGGTCACAGGACGGTTTCATAATATCAAGGGAAAAACTTAATATAAGACGACCCTGAATATACAACAAAAAAGGTTGTATTAAAAAGCAATGTAATCATATTTGATTCATTGAAAAAAAAAATTGTTCTTCTCTGTTTGACAGTTTGGGGACATGCCGCTGTAGACACAACACAACAGAGACAGCTGTGTGCTTGTATGTGCATCAATGGGGCGAGTTGGCACAGTTATCTGCTTGAAGATTGCAGACCTGCCAACATGTACGCATTTTTCGTTCTCTGCAAACACTTTGACCCTTAAATACCCTGTACTACGCTTCATTGCTCTCAGGTACGCATTGAGGTGCATTTCACCGGTTACAGTTTCACACACCAGTTACATGGCTCACTTATGACCCTGCAAACTCTCTTGTGTAGCATTGAGGGCTGGACGATTATGGCAAAAAAAAATAATTACCATTATTTTGATAGATATTGTAATCAGGATTAATTACACAATTATTCATTAATTTGAATAAACTGCAACACATAAAATAATAATAGTAATAACAATACATTTAAATAACAATAGCAATAGAAAAAACAATGACATTCAGTTGTAATTGTTTTTAACTCTGTTTTTTTACCTTTTACTCTTATTTAACCACCATAGAGTGTGTGCTTTTTGTGTTAAATACAATTATATAAAACGTTTCTGTCGCTACTACTACTACTTAGCAAAATAAAAGTCGTTACATATTTAAAATGTGTATTTTTACGTTCAAATAAATTAAAGTAATATAATGTATGAATGGGTATATGTAGGGTTCTAATCTTTTTATGGCCGTTAAGTAGAGGAGACAAGGACATCAGCGTGGATCTACTTAGCTTCATTTTGTAACTCACTTAAGTAAACAACTTTGTCATTCAATCGCTATTTCTTCGGAATCAAAGGCTATAATAATAATATGGGATATATATATATATATACAGGTAAAAGCCAGTAAATTAGAATATTTTGAAAAACTTGATTTATTTCAGTAATTGCATTCAAAAGGTGTAACTTGTACATTATATTTATTCATTGCACACAGACTGATGCATTCAAATGTTTATTTCATTTAATTTTGATGATTTGAAGTGGCAACAAATGAAAATCCAAAATTCCGTGTGTCACAAAATTAGAATATTACTTAAGGCTAATACAAAAAATGGATTTTTAGAAATGTTGGCCAACTGAAAAGTATGAAAATGAAAAATATGAGCATGTACAATACTCAATACTTGGTTGGAGCTCCTTTTGCCTCAATTACTGCGTTAATGCGGCGTGGCATGGAGTCGATGAGTTTCTGGCACTGCTCAGGTGTTATGAGAGCCCAGGTTGCTCTGATAGTGGCCTTCAACTCTTCTGCGTTTTTGGGTCTGGCATTCTGCATCTTCCTTTTCACAATACCCCACAGATTTTCTATGGGGCTAAGGTCAGGGGAGTTGGCGGACCAATTTAGAACAGAAATACCATGGTCCGTAAACCAGGCACGGGTAGATTTTGCGCTGTGTGCAGGCGCCAAGTCCTGTTGGAACTTGAAATCTCCATCTCCATAGAGCAGGTCAGCAGCAGGAAGCATGAAGTGCTCTAAAACTTGCTGGTAGACGGCTGCGTTGACCCTGGATCTCAGGAAACAGAGTGGACCGACACCAGCAGATGACATGGCACCCCAAACCATCACCCAACCATGCAAATTTTGCATTTCCTTTGGAAATCGAGGTCCCAGAGTCTGGAGGAAGACAGGAGAGGCACAGGATCCACGTTGCCTGAAGTCTAGTGTAAAGTTTCCACCATCAGTGATGGTTTGGGGTGCCATGTCATCTGCTGGTGTCGGTCCACTCTGTTTCCTGAGATCCAGGGTCAACGCAGCCGTCTACCAGCAAGTTTTAGAGCACTTCATGCTTCCTGCTGCTCACCTGCTCTATGGAGATGGAGATTTCAAGTTCCAACAGGACTTGGCGCCTGCACACAGCGCAAAATCTACCCGTGCCTGGTTTACGGACCATGGTATTTCTGTTCTAAATTGGCCCGCCAACTCCCCTGACCTTAGCCCCATAGAAAATCTGTGGGGTATTGTGAAAAGGAAGATGCAGAATGCCAGACCCAAAAACGCAGAAGAGTTGAAGGCCACTATGAGAGCAACCTGGGCTCTCATAACACCTGAGCAGTGCCAGAAACTCATCGACTCCATGCCACGCCGCATTAACGCAGTAATTGAGGCAAAAGGAGCTCCAACCAAGTATTGAATATTGTACATGCTCATATTTTTCATTTTCATACTTTTCAGTTGGCCAACATTTCTAAAAATCCCTTTTTTGTATTAGCCTTAAGTAATATTCTAATTTTGTGACACACGGAATTTTGGATTTTCATTTGTTGCCACTTCAAATCATCAAAATTAAATGAAATAAACATTTGAATGCATCAGTCTGTGTGCAATGAATAAATATAATGTACAAGTTACACCTTTTGAATAAAATTACTGAAATAAATCAAGTTTTTCAAAATATTCTAATTTACTGGCTTTTACCTGTATATATGGACTTTTGTGCTCATCACATAAGGGTGTCCATATGTGCACTTGGCACCAGGACACCCTAGGCCGCAGTTCCATGATCGATTTTGCAGTTGTGTCATCGGATTTACGGTCTCATGTTTTGGACACTCGGGTGAAAAGAGGGGCGGAGCTTTCTACCGATCACCACCTGGTGGTAAGTTGGCTGTGATGGTGGGGGAGAATGCCGGACAGACCTGGCAGGCCCAAACGCATTGTGAGGGTCTGCCTAGCACAGGGGTCGTCAACCTTTACCACTAAAAGAGCCATTTTGACCCGTTTCACAAATTAAAGAAAACAATGGGAGCCACAAAACTCTTTTGAAATTTAAAATGAAATAACACTGCATACTAAGTTTTTTTTTTGCTTTGTGCTATGTATAAACCAGGGGTCTCACACACGCGGCCCACACCTTAATATGAAAATGTAATGTTAGTGCGGCCCGCGAGTTTTATATGAATGCCGCTTGACAGCGTCATACTTGCCAACCCTCCCGATTTTTCCGGGAGAATCCCGAATTTCAGGGCAACTATTCTCTCGAATGTCTGCTGAGTTTCACGCTAACAACAATAATAAGGGTGTGCTATGATGGCACTGCCTTTAGCGCCCTTTACAACCTGTACAAACAGCATGCCAGCCCATTTACATGTTATATGAGGCTTCTGCAGACACACATGAGTGACTGCAAGCCATACTTGGTCAACAGCCATACAGGTCACACTGAGGATGGCCGTATAAACAACTTTAACACTCTTACTAATATGCGCCACACTGTGAACCCACACCAAACAAGAATGACAAACACATTTCGGGAGAACATCCGCACCGTAACACAACAGAACAAATACCCAGAATCCCATGCATCCCTAACTCTTCTGGGCTACATTATACACCCCCGCTACCACCAAATCCCGCCCCCCCAACCCCGTGCGTCGGTTGAGGTGGTCGGGGTTGGGGGGGCGGGATTTGGTGGTAGCGGGGGTGTATAATGTAGCCCAGAAGAGTTATGGATGCATGGGATTCTGGGTATTTGTTCTGTTGTGTTTATGTTGTGTTACGGTGCGGATGTTCTCCCGAAATGTGTTTGTCATTCTTGTTTGGTGTGGGTTCACAGTGTGGCGCATATTAGTAAGAGTGTTAAAGTTGTTTATACGGCCACCCACAGTGTGACCTGTATGGCTGTTGACCAAGTGTGCTTTGCAGTCACTTACGTGTGTAAGCAGAGGCCGCATACAACATGTGACTGGGCCGGCACACAGATAGTATGGTGAAAAAGCGGACGCGACGACAGGTTGGAGAGGACGCTAAAGGCAGTGCCATCACGGCACGCCCTCAATATTGTTGTCCGGGTGAAAATCTGAGAATATTTGCCCCGGGAGATTTCCGGGAGAGGCACTGAAACCTGGAAGTCTCCCGGAAAAATCGGGAGGGTCAGCAAGTATGCAGCTGAGCCGCATCAGAGTGGTCAAAGAGCCGCATGCGGCTCCGGAGCCGCGGGTTGCCGACCCCTGGCCTAGCAGAGTCTCCTGTCAGAGAGAGTTTCAATTCCCGCCTCCGGAAGAACTTTGAACATGTCACGAGGGAGGCACTGGACATTGAGTCCGAGTGGACGATGTTCCGTACCTCTATTGTCGAGGTGGCCGATTGGAGCTGTGGCCGCAAGGTGGTTGGTGCCTGTCGTGGCGGTAATCCTAGAACCCGCTGGTGGAGACCAGCGGTGAGGGATGCCGTCAAGCTGAAGAAAGAGTCCTATCGGGTTCTTTTGACTCATAGGACTCCGGAGGCAGCAGACAGGTACCGACAGGCCAAGCGGTGTGCGGCTTCAGCGGTCGCGGAGGCAAAAACTCGGACATGGGAGGATCCTACAATCCTACCAACACGTCTTCCTATGAGGAAGCAGTGCCTGGGGAATTTGTGGTGGGCTCTCTTATTTCTGGGGCTGAGGTTGCCGAGGTAGTTAAAAAGCTCCTCGGTGGCAAGGCCCCGGGGATGGATGAGATCCGCCCGGAGTTCCTTAAGGCTAAGGATGCTGTGGGGCTGTCTTGGTTGACAAGACTCTGCAACATCGCGTGGACATCGGGGGAGGTACCTCTAGATTGGCAGACCGGGGTGGTGGTTCCTCTCTTTAAGAAGGGGAACCAGAGGGTGTGTTTCAACTATCGTGGGATCACACTCCTCAGCCTTCCCGGTAAGGTCTATTCAGGTGTACTGGAGAGGAGGATACGCCGGATAGTCGAACCTCGGATTCAGGAGTAACAATGTGGTTTTCGTCCTGGTCGTGAAACTGTGGACCAGCTCCATACTCTCGGCAGGGTCCTTGAGGGTCCATGGGAGTTTGCCCAACCAGTCTACATGGGCTTTGTGGACTAGGAGAAGGCATTCGACCGTGTACCCCGGGAAGTCCTGTGGGGAGTGCTCAGAGAGTATGGAGTAACGGACTGTCTGATTGTGGCAGTACGCTCCCTGTATGATCAGTGTCAGAGCTTGGTCTGCATTGCCGGCAGTAAGTCGGACCCGTTTCCAGTGAGGGTTGGACTCCGCCAAGGCTGCCCTTTGTCACCGATTCGGTTCACTACCTTTATGGACACAATTTCTAGGCGCAGTCAGGGCGTCGAGGGTATCTGGTTTGGTGGCTGCAGGATTAGGTCTCTGCTTTTTGCAGATGATGTGGTCCTGATGGATTCATCTGGCCAAGATCTTCAGAGGGAAGTCTGGGCTTCCCTGCTTAGGCTGCTTCCCCCGCGACCCGACCTCGGATAAGCGGAAGAAGATGGATGGATGGATGGATATACATATATATATATATGTCTTAATAAGGTTATCCAAAAAATAGTGCTCGATACCGTAGTAGAGCGCAATATATGTATGTGAGGGGAAAAAAAAATCACAAGACTATTTCATCTCTACAGGCCTGTTTCATGAGGGGGGGTACCCTCAATCGTCAGGAGATTTTAATGGGAGCATTCGCATACCATGGTTTATATAGGGCACAGAGTGGGTGGGTACAGGCTGGCCTAGGGGCGTGGTGATTGGCTCATGTGTTACCTAGGAGGTGTTTCCGTCTATGGCGGCATGTTGTTACAATTTCGCTGCGCTTGTTGAGGGATGACAGGTCTGGACGGTAAATAATAAACAGTTTCTCTTTCAAGCATAGGTTGCATCTTTTATTACCACTATTGTAAGGTGTGCTGGATGCAAGAATTTGCCATGTTATTGAATATTCAACATTATTGTCTTTGAGGTCCCAAATGTGTTTGCTGAGTTCTGTGGTATTTCGCAGGTTTTTGTTCCTGAAAGAAGCCTTGTGGTTGTTCCATCTGGTTTTGAATTCACCCTCGGTTAATCCTACATATGTGTCGGATGTGTTAATGTCCTTGCGTATTACCTTAGATTGGTAGACAACTGATGTTTGTAAGCACCCCCCGTTGAGAGGGCAATCAGGTTTCTTTCGACAGTTACATGCTTTGTTGGTTTTGGAGTCGTTCTGACTGGGGGTCGACGGATCATTTGCAATTGTTTTGTTGTGGTTTGAGATGATTTGTCGTATATTGTTCATGCAGCTGTAGCTCAATTTGATGTTGTTCTTGTTGAATACTTTTCTTAGGTTGTTGTCTTTGGGAAAGTGTTTGTCAATCAGATTGAGGAATTTGTGTCCAACCCACGCCAGGAAACCAGCCAAAAAAGAACAGAAAACGAAGCGGCATCATCTGGTACAACCCCCCATACAGCAAAAACGTCTCAACGAACATTGGACACAAATTCCTCAATCTGATTGACAAACACTTTCCCAAAGACAACAACCTAAGAAAAGTATTCAACAAGAACAACATCAAATTGAGCTACAGCTGCATGAACAATATACGACAAATCATCTCAAACCACAACAAAACAATTGCAAATGAGCCGTCGACCCCCAGTCAGAACGACTCCAAAACCAACAAAGCATGTAACTGTCGAAAGAAACCTGATTGCCCTCTCAACGGGGGGTGCTTACAAACATCAGTTGTCTACCAATCTAAGGTAATACGCAAGGACATTAACACATCCGACACATATGTAGGATTAACCGAGGGTGAATTCAAAACCAGATGGAACAACCACAAGGCTTCTTTCAGGAACAAAAACCTGCGAAATACCACAGAACTCAGCAAACACATTTGGGACCTCAAAGACAATAATGTTGAATATTCAATAACATGGCAAATTCTTGCATCCAGCACACCTTACAATAGTGGTAATAAAAGATGCAACCTATGCTTGAAAGAGAAACTGTTTATTATTTACCGTCCAGACCTGTCATCCCTCAACAAGCGCAGCGAAATTGTAACAACATGCCGCCATAGACGGAAACACCTCCTAGGTAACACATGAGCCAATCACCACGCCCCTAGGCCAGCCTGTACCCACCCACTCTGTGCCCTATATAAACCGTGGTATGCGAATGCTCCCATTAAAATCTCCTGACGATTGAGGGTACCCCCCCTCATGAAACAGGCCTGTAGAGATGAAATAGTCTTGTGATTTTTTTCCCCCACACATACATATATATATATATATATATATATATATATATATATATATATATAATTTGCACACTACTGACGAGTGATGCACCGAAAATTCAGCCGCCGAAAAAAGATTTTGCTCACTGAAACTGGAAGACTTGATTGGTCCACACATGCGCAGAGACTACACAACATCCTGTCAAACTGTTTTACAGCAGTTTTGTTTGTGCACGCCCACCGTTATCATGGTTTTCTTTTTTGTTATCAGAATTATTTTCATTTCAATAACAATATCATATTAAATATTACATACAAAACTACAAACCAAAGTTTATTTGAGAATACAGTATTTTGAAACCTTGGAGCCGTACAGAAATCTGAGCGATGTGTTCAGCAGGTTTAAATGGCAAAGAAATCCACTTTATTTAGATCAAATATTCACAGTACTGACAATCTAAAAGTCTACTTTTTGTTAGGCCTCAGATATAATAATAATTTGATTTTACATTTATAATGGCTTATTGCCGACCATAGCTGAGGGTCACTGTGGTTTTTGCTAAAAGTAGTAAACACATATAGGGCCTGACTCACTAAGATCCAAATACCTCAGGCTAAACAGCCTGTGCAATCTATAAACTAGCGTGTACTATTAGTAGGCATGTTGCGTGTGCAATTAAATGTGGCGCAGACCGCATTATCTAAATGAGGATTTTGCGTGTATTATATGGGGCATCACCACAAAGACACTTATTAATTGCGCATTTTCAAACAAGCAGAAGACTTGTACCAATTTTATGGGCATTTCAAAAACAATAGTGCAGTGCATATTTGTATTAAACATTTTTTACCGCTGAGGGTGCATGGGAGGGAGGCGGCACTTACTGTGCTAAAGACGCGAAAAATGCAAACTTCAAGAAGTTTTTATCATGTAGAATATACAGTATGTTAATAATATATATTACATTTGAAAAAAAACATTTGTTTTAATCAGCTTCTTAAATCCTCTGGCATGTATGAAATTATGAAAGGATGTTGCTGAATATACGATGTGTCTAATATTTTTTAGTTTTGACCTTTCAAATATGTGGACATGTACACATATGACGGAGGATTCTCTTGTATTTGCAGCGCCAGCATTCCTTTCTCACAGCCGTGTGTGTAACTGTCAGTTTGCCCGTCCTTTTCAAACATGCTAAATAAAACACAAAATAGTTCTCCTAAACGGTGAGGAATGTTGGTAAATCACATTGGGCGTGCTGTATATTACATATGCAATTTCTTCTTTCAGTATTGTAGGCATTTTGATATTTTGCATATTAATGAAGACAGAGACACAAAATGGATTGCACGCCTTGTTCTGCTCACCTAAGAGACGCAATATACTTCTCACACTTTTAGTACATCTGCTTTGAAATTGCTATCAAGTTTGCACGTGTTTTAGTACACGCAAACCTTTAGTAAATTAGGCCCTTGGTCACATGGTTAAAACGTGATTAGGAAGTGAATACTTTGTGGGCCCAACCGCACCCTGACTCTACCTCCAGCTGGCGCCAGACATTTAAGTTTGAAACCCCAGTTCTAGTTGGTCCCTTTTTCTTAATTGAACTCCTAAACTCAAATCATTTTGGCAGCACATTCTAATCTATTGAAATGCAAGAGTAAGAACATCTCCCAGATGAACAATTGTTCATTTACAAAAGACTACAAAAGACTCATTTACAAATGTCACATCTCAGATTTTGCGCTGTGTGCAGGCGCCAAGTCCTGTTGGAACTTGAAATCTCCATCTCCATAGAGCAGGTCAGCAGCAGGAAGCATGAAGTGCTCTAAAACTTGCTGGTAGACGGCTGCGTTGACCCTGGATCTCAGGAAACAGAGTGGACCGACACCAGCAGATGACATGGCACCCCAAACCATCACCCAACCATGCAAATTTTGCATTTCCTTTGGAAATCGAGGTCCCAGAGTCTGGAGGAAGACAGTAGAGGCACAGGATCCACGTTGCCTGAAGTCTAGTGTAAAGTTTCCACCATCAGTGATGGTTTGGGGTGCCATGTCATCTGCTGGTGTCGGTCCACTCCACTCTGTTTCCTGAGATCCAGGGTCAACGCAGCCGTCTACCAGCAAGTTTTAGAGCACTTCATGCTTCCTGCTGCTCACCTGCTCTATGGAGATGGAGATTTCAAGTTCCAACAGGACTTGGCGCCTGCACACAGCGCAAAATCTACCCGTGCCTGGTTTACGGACCATGGTATTTCTGTTCTAAATTGGCCCGCCAACTCCCCTGACCTTAGCCCCATAGAAAATCTGTGGGGTATTGTGAAAAGGAAGATGCAGAATGCCAGACCCAAAAACGCAGAAGAGTTGAAGGCCACTATGAGAGCAACCTGGGCTCTCATAACACCTGAGCAGTGCCAGAAACTCATCGACTCCCATGCCACGCCGCATTAACGCAGTAATTGAGGCAAAAGGAGCTCCAACCAAGTATTGAGTATTGTACATGCTCATATTTTTCATTTTCATACTTTTCAGTTGGCCAACATTTCTAAAAATCCCTTTTTTGTATTAGCCTTAAGTAATATTCTAATTTTGTGACACACGGAATTTTGGATTTTCATTTGTTGCCACTTCAAATCATCAAAATTAAATGAAATAAACATTTGAATGCATCAGTCTGTGTGCAATGAATAAATATAATGTACAAGTTACACCTTTTGAATGCAATTACTGAAATAAATCAAGTTTTTCAAAATATTCTAATTTACTGGCTTTTACCTGTATATAGGTACATTTTTAAAATCACAACACTTTTTCCCCATGGTCACAGGACGGTTTCATAATATCAAGGGAAAAACTTAATATAAGACGACCCTGAATATACAACAAAAAAGGTTGTATTAAAAAGCAATGTAATCATATTTGATTCATTGAAAAAAAAAATTGTTCTTCTCTGTTTGACAGTTTGGGGACATGCCGCTGTAGACACAACACAACAGAGACAGCTGTGTGCTTGTATGTGCATCAATGGGGCGAGTTGGCACAGTTATCTGCTTGAAGATTGCAGACCTGCCAACATGTACGCATTTTTCGTTCTCTGCAAACACTTTGACCCTTAAATACCCTGTACTACGCTTCATTGCTCTCAGGTACGCATTGAGGTGCATTTCACCGGTTACAGTTTCACACACCAGTTACATGGCTCACTTATGACCCTGCAAACTCTCTTGTGTAGCATTGAGGGCTGGACGATTATGGCAAAAAAAAATAATTACCATTATTTTGATAGATATTGTAATCAGGATTAATTACACAATTATTCATTAATTTGAATAAACTGCAACACATAAAATAATAATAGTAATAACAATACATTTAAATAACAATAGCAATAGAAAAAACAATGACATTCAGTTGTAATTGTTTTTAACTCTGTTTTTTTACCTTTTACTCTTATTTAACCACCATAGAGTGTGTGCTTTTTGTGTTAAATACAATTATATAAAACGTTTCTGTCGCTACTACTACTACTTAGCAAAATAAAAGTCGTTACATATTTAAAATGTGTATTTTTACGTTCAAATAAATTAAAGTAATATAATGTATGAATGGGTATATGTAGGGTTCTAATCTTTTTATGGCCGTTAAGTAGAGGAGACAAGGACATCAGCGTGGATCTACTTAGCTTCATTTTGTAACTCACTTAAGTAAACAACTTTGTCATTCAATCGCTATTTCTTCGGAATCAAAGGCTATAATAATAATATGGGATATATATATATATATACAGGTAAAAGCCAGTAAATTAGAATATTTTGAAAAACTTGATTTATTTCAGTAATTGCATTCAAAAGGTGTAACTTGTACATTATATTTATTCATTGCACACAGACTGATGCATTCAAATGTTTATTTCATTTAATTTTGATGATTTGAAGTGGCAACAAATGAAAATCCAAAATTCCGTGTGTCACAAAATTAGAATATTACTTAAGGCTAATACAAAAAATGGATTTTTAGAAATGTTGGCCAACTGAAAAGTATGAAAATGAAAAATATGAGCATGTACAATACTCAATACTTGGTTGGAGCTCCTTTTGCCTCAATTACTGCGTTAATGCGGCGTGGCATGGAGTCGATGAGTTTCTGGCACTGCTCAGGTGTTATGAGAGCCCAGGTTGCTCTGATAGTGGCCTTCAACTCTTCTGCGTTTTTGGGTCTGGCATTCTGCATCTTCCTTTTCACAATACCCCACAGATTTTCTATGGGGCTAAGGTCAGGGGAGTTGGCGGACCAATTTAGAACAGAAATACCATGGTCCGTAAACCAGGCACGGGTAGATTTTGCGCTGTGTGCAGGCGCCAAGTCCTGTTGGAACTTGAAATCTCCATCTCCATAGAGCAGGTCAGCAGCAGGAAGCATGAAGTGCTCTAAAACTTGCTGGTAGACGGCTGCGTTGACCCTGGATCTCAGGAAACAGAGTGGACCGACACCAGCAGATGACATGGCACCCCAAACCATCACCCAACCATGCAAATTTTGCATTTCCTTTGGAAATCGAGGTCCCAGAGTCTGGAGGAAGACAGGAGAGGCACAGGATCCACGTTGCCTGAAGTCTAGTGTAAAGTTTCCACCATCAGTGATGGTTTGGGGTGCCATGTCATCTGCTGGTGTCGGTCCACTCTGTTTCCTGAGATCCAGGGTCAACGCAGCCGTCTACCAGCAAGTTTTAGAGCACTTCATGCTTCCTGCTGCTCACCTGCTCTATGGAGATGGAGATTTCAAGTTCCAACAGGACTTGGCGCCTGCACACAGCGCAAAATCTACCCGTGCCTGGTTTACGGACCATGGTATTTCTGTTCTAAATTGGCCCGCCAACTCCCCTGACCTTAGCCCCATAGAAAATCTGTGGGGTATTGTGAAAAGGAAGATGCAGAATGCCAGACCCAAAAACGCAGAAGAGTTGAAGGCCACTATGAGAGCAACCTGGGCTCTCATAACACCTGAGCAGTGCCAGAAACTCATCGACTCCATGCCACGCCGCATTAACGCAGTAATTGAGGCAAAAGGAGCTCCAACCAAGTATTGAATATTGTACATGCTCATATTTTTCATTTTCATACTTTTCAGTTGGCCAACATTTCTAAAAATCCCTTTTTTGTATTAGCCTTAAGTAATATTCTAATTTTGTGACACACGGAATTTTGGATTTTCATTTGTTGCCACTTCAAATCATCAAAATTAAATGAAATAAACATTTGAATGCATCAGTCTGTGTGCAATGAATAAATATAATGTACAAGTTACACCTTTTGAATAAAATTACTGAAATAAATCAAGTTTTTCAAAATATTCTAATTTACTGGCTTTTACCTGTATATATGGACTTTTGTGCTCATCACATAAGGGTGTCCATATGTGCACTTGGCACCAGGACACCCTAGGCCGCAGTTCCATGATCGATTTTGCAGTTGTGTCATCGGATTTACGGTCTCATGTTTTGGACACTCGGGTGAAAAGAGGGGCGGAGCTTTCTACCGATCACCACCTGGTGGTAAGTTGGCTGTGATGGTGGGGGAGAATGCCGGACAGACCTGGCAGGCCCAAACGCATTGTGAGGGTCTGCCTAGCACAGGGGTCGTCAACCTTTACCACTAAAAGAGCCATTTTGACCCGTTTCACAAATTAAAGAAAACAATGGGAGCCACAAAACTCTTTTGAAATTTAAAATGAAATAACACTGCATACTAAGTTTTTTTTTTGCTTTGTGCTATGTATAAACCAGGGGTCTCACACACGCGGCCCACACCTTAATATGAAAATGTAATGTTAGTGCGGCCCGCGAGTTTTATATGAATGCCGCTTGACAGCGTCATACTTGCCAACCCTCCCGATTTTTCCGGGAGAATCCCGAATTTCAGGGCAACTATTCTCTCGAATGTCTGCTGAGTTTCACGCTAACAACAATAATAAGGGTGTGCTATGATGGCACTGCCTTTAGCGCCCTTTACAACCTGTACAAACAGCATGCCAGCCCATTTACATGTTATATGAGGCTTCTGCAGACACACATGAGTGACTGCAAGCCATACTTGGTCAACAGCCATACAGGTCACACTGAGGATGGCCGTATAAACAACTTTAACACTCTTACTAATATGCGCCACACTGTGAACCCACACCAAACAAGAATGACAAACACATTTCGGGAGAACATCCGCACCGTAACACAACAGAACAAATACCCAGAATCCCATGCATCCCTAACTCTTCTGGGCTACATTATACACCCCCGCTACCACCAAATCCCGCCCCCCCAACCCCGTGCGTCGGTTGAGGTGGTCGGGGTTGGGGGGGCGGGATTTGGTGGTAGCGGGGGTGTATAATGTAGCCCAGAAGAGTTATGGATGCATGGGATTCTGGGTATTTGTTCTGTTGTGTTTATGTTGTGTTACGGTGCGGATGTTCTCCCGAAATGTGTTTGTCATTCTTGTTTGGTGTGGGTTCACAGTGTGGCGCATATTAGTAAGAGTGTTAAAGTTGTTTATACGGCCACCCACAGTGTGACCTGTATGGCTGTTGACCAAGTGTGCTTTGCAGTCACTTACGTGTGTAAGCAGAGGCCGCATACAACATGTGACTGGGCCGGCACACAGATAGTATGGTGAAAAAGCGGACGCGACGACAGGTTGGAGAGGACGCTAAAGGCAGTGCCATCACGGCACGCCCTCAATATTGTTGTCCGGGTGAAAATCTGAGAATATTTGCCCCGGGAGATTTCCGGGAGAGGCACTGAAACCTGGAAGTCTCCCGGAAAAATCGGGAGGGTCAGCAAGTATGCAGCTGAGCCGCATCAGAGTGGTCAAAGAGCCGCATGCGGCTCCGGAGCCGCGGGTTGCCGACCCCTGGCCTAGCAGAGTCTCCTGTCAGAGAGAGTTTCAATTCCCGCCTCCGGAAGAACTTTGAACATGTCACGAGGGAGGCACTGGACATTGAGTCCGAGTGGACGATGTTCCGTACCTCTATTGTCGAGGTGGCCGATTGGAGCTGTGGCCGCAAGGTGGTTGGTGCCTGTCGTGGCGGTAATCCTAGAACCCGCTGGTGGAGACCAGCGGTGAGGGATGCCGTCAAGCTGAAGAAAGAGTCCTATCGGGTTCTTTTGACTCATAGGACTCCGGAGGCAGCAGACAGGTACCGACAGGCCAAGCGGTGTGCGGCTTCAGCGGTCGCGGAGGCAAAAACTCGGACATGGGAGGATCCTACAATCCTACCAACACGTCTTCCTATGAGGAAGCAGTGCCTGGGGAATTTGTGGTGGGCTCTCTTATTTCTGGGGCTGAGGTTGCCGAGGTAGTTAAAAAGCTCCTCGGTGGCAAGGCCCCGGGGATGGATGAGATCCGCCCGGAGTTCCTTAAGGCTAAGGATGCTGTGGGGCTGTCTTGGTTGACAAGACTCTGCAACATCGCGTGGACATCGGGGGAGGTACCTCTAGATTGGCAGACCGGGGTGGTGGTTCCTCTCTTTAAGAAGGGGAACCAGAGGGTGTGTTTCAACTATCGTGGGATCACACTCCTCAGCCTTCCCGGTAAGGTCTATTCAGGTGTACTGGAGAGGAGGATACGCCGGATAGTCGAACCTCGGATTCAGGAGTAACAATGTGGTTTTCGTCCTGGTCGTGAAACTGTGGACCAGCTCCATACTCTCGGCAGGGTCCTTGAGGGTCCATGGGAGTTTGCCCAACCAGTCTACATGGGCTTTGTGGACTAGGAGAAGGCATTCGACCGTGTACCCCGGGAAGTCCTGTGGGGAGTGCTCAGAGAGTATGGAGTAACGGACTGTCTGATTGTGGCAGTACGCTCCCTGTATGATCAGTGTCAGAGCTTGGTCTGCATTGCCGGCAGTAAGTCGGACCCGTTTCCAGTGAGGGTTGGACTCCGCCAAGGCTGCCCTTTGTCACCGATTCGGTTCACTACCTTTATGGACACAATTTCTAGGCGCAGTCAGGGCGTCGAGGGTATCTGGTTTGGTGGCTGCAGGATTAGGTCTCTGCTTTTTGCAGATGATGTGGTCCTGATGGATTCATCTGGCCAAGATCTTCAGAGGGAAGTCTGGGCTTCCCTGCTTAGGCTGCTTCCCCCGCGACCCGACCTCGGA
This sequence comes from Nerophis lumbriciformis, assembly GCF_033978685.3. Taxonomy (NCBI): domain Eukaryota; kingdom Metazoa; phylum Chordata; class Actinopteri; order Syngnathiformes; family Syngnathidae; genus Nerophis; species Nerophis lumbriciformis. The sequence goes on from NC_084562.2 coordinate 36,804,961, forward strand.
TAAGCGGAAGAAGATGGATGGATGGATGGATATACATATATATATATATGTCTTAATAAGGTTATCCAAAAAATAGTGCTCGATACCGTAGTAGAGCGCAATATATGTATGTGAGGGGAAAAAAAAATCACAAGACTATTTCATCTCTACAGGCCTGTTTCATGAGGGGGGGTACCCTCAATCGTCAGGAGATTTTAATGGGAGCATTCGCATACCATGGTTTATATAGGGCACAGAGTGGGTGGGTACAGGCTGGCCTAGGGGCGTGGTGATTGGCTCATGTGTTACCTAGGAGGTGTTTCCGTCTATGGCGGCATGTTGTTACAATTTCGCTGCGCTTGTTGAGGGATGACAGGTCTGGACGGTAAATAATAAACAGTTTCTCTTTCAAGCATAGGTTGCATCTTTTATTACCACTATTGTAAGGTGTGCTGGATGCAAGAATTTGCCATGTTATTGAATATTCAACATTATTGTCTTTGAGGTCCCAAATGTGTTTGCTGAGTTCTGTGGTATTTCGCAGGTTTTTGTTCCTGAAAGAAGCCTTGTGGTTGTTCCATCTGGTTTTGAATTCACCCTCGGTTAATCCTACATATGTGTCGGATGTGTTAATGTCCTTGCGTATTATCTTAGATTGGTAGACAACTGATGTTTGTAAGCACCCCCCGTTGAGAGGGCAATCAGGTTTCTTTCGACAGTTACATGCTTTGTTGGTTTTGGAGTCGTTCTGACTGGGGGTCGACGGATCATTTGCAATTGTTTTGTTGTGGTTTGAGATGATTTGTCGTATATTGTTCATGCAGCTGTAGCTCAATTTGATGTTGTTCTTGTTGAATACTTTTCTTAGGTTGTTGTCTTTGGGAAAGTGTTTGTCAATCAGATTGAGGAATTTGTGTCCAACCCACGCCAGGAAACCAGCCAAAAAAGAACAGAAAACGAAGCGGCATCATCTGGTACAACCCCCCATACAGCAAAAACGTCTCAACGAACATTGGACACAAATTCCTCAATCTGATTGACAAACACTTTCCCAAAGACAACAACCTAAGAAAAGTATTCAACAAGAACAACATCAAATTGAGCTACAGCTGCATGAACAATATACGACAAATCATCTCAAACCACAACAAAACAATTGCAAATGAGCCGTCGACCCCCAGTCAGAACGACTCCAAAACCAACACAGCATGTAACTGTCGAAAGAAACCTGATTGCCCTCTCAACGGGGGGTGCTTACAAACATCAGTTGTCTACCAATCTAAGGTAATACGCAAGGACATTAACACATCCGACACATATGTAGGATTAACCGAGGGTGAATTCAAAACCAGATGGAACAACCACAAGGCTTCTTTCAGGAACAAAAACCTGCGAAATACCACAGAACTCAGCAAACACATTTGGGACCTCAAAGACAATAATGTTGAATATTCAATAACATGGCAAATTCTTGCATCCAGCACACCTTACAATAGTGGTAATAAAAGATGCAACCTATGCTTGAAAGAGAAACTGTTTATTATCTACCGTCCAGACCTGTCATCCCTCAACAAGCGCAGCAAAATTGTAACAACATGCCGCCATAGACGGAAACACCTCCTAGGCAACACATGAACCAATCACCACGCCCCTAGGCCAGCCTGTACCCACCCACTCTGTGCCCTATATAAACCATGGTATGCGAATGCTCCCATTAAAATCTCCTGACGATTGAGGGTACCCCCCTCATGAAACAGGCCTGTAGAGATGAAATAGTCTTGTGATTTTTTCCCCCCACACATACATATATATATATATATATATATATATATATATATATATATAATTTGCACACTACTGACGAGTGATGCACCGAAAAAAATTCAGCCGCCGAAAAAAGATTTTGCTCACTGAAACTGGAAGACTTGATTGGTCCACACATGCGCAGAGACTACACAACATCCTGTCAAACTGTTTTACAGCAGTTTTGTTTGTGCACGCCCACTGTTATCATGGTTTTCTTTTTTGTTATCAGAATTATTTTCATTTCAATAACAATATCATATTAAATATTACATACAAAACTACAAACCAAAGTTTATTTGAGAATACAGTATTTTGAAACCTTGGAGCCGTACAGAAATCTGAGCGATGTGTTCAGCAGGTTTAAATGGCAAAGAAATCCACTTTATTTAGATCAAATATTCACAGTACTGACAATCTAAAAGTCTACTTTTTGTTAGGCCTCAGATATAATAATAATTTGATTTTACATTTATAATGGCTTATTGCCGACCATAGCTGAGGGTCACTGTGGTTTTTGCTAAAAGTAGTAAACACATATAGGGCCTGACTCACTAAGATCCAAATACCTCAGGCTAAACAGCCTGTGCAATCTATAAACTAGCGTGTACTATTAGTAGGCATGTTGCGTGTGCAATTAAATGTGGCGCAGACCGCATTATCTAAATGAGGATTTTGCGTGTATTATATGGGGCATCACCACAAAGACACTTATTAATTGCGCATTTTCCAACAAGCAGAAGACTTGTACCAATTTTATGGGCATTTCAAAAACAACAGTGCAGTGCATATTTGTATTAAACATTTTTTACCGCTGAGGGTGCATGGGAGGGAGGCGGCACTTACTGTGCTAAAGACGCGAAAAATGCAAACTTCAAGAAGTTTTTATCATGTAGAATATACAGTATGTTAATAATATATATTACATTTGAAAAAAAACATTTGTTTTAATCAGCTTCTTAAATCCTCTGGCATCTATGAAATTATGAAAGGATGTTGCTGAATAGACGATGTGTCTAATATTTTTTAGTTTTGACCTTTCAAATATGTGGACATGTACACATATGACGGAGCATTCTCTTGTATTTGCAGCGCCAGCATTCCTTTCTCACAGCCGTGTGTGTAACTGTCAGTTTGCACGTCCTTTTCAAACATGCTAAATAAAACACAAAATAGTTCTCCTAAACGGTGAGGAATGTTGGTAAATCACATTGGGCGTGCTGTATATTACATATGCAATTTCTTCTTTCAGTATTGTAGGCATTTTGATATTTTGCATATTAATGAAGACAGAGACACAAAATGGATTGCACGCCTTGTTCTGCTCACCTAAGAGACGCAATATACTTCTCACACTTTTAGTACATCTGCTTTGAAATTGCTATCAAGTTTGCACGTGTTTTAGTACACGCAAACCTTTAGTAAATTAGGCCCTTGGTCACATGGTTAAAACGTGATTAGGAAGTGAATACTTTGTGGGCCCAACCGCACCCTGACTCTACCTCCAGCTGGCGCCAGACATTTAAGTTTGAAACCCCAGTTCTAGTTGGTCCCTTTTAATTAATTGAACTCCTAAACTCAAATCATTTTGGCAGCACATTCTAATCTATTGAAATGCAAGAGTAAGAACATCTCCCAGATGAACAATTGTTCATTTACAAAAGACTACAAAAGACTCATTTACAAATGTCACATCTCTACCAACCTACCAGTTAAGATTCACTGAATATAGAAGTCGGTACTGTGGGTACGGATTTGTATGTTTTGTGTATACATCAATACTGAGACCTCAATCAAAATCCAAAAATGCGAATAAGGTACCCTCTTCAGTTGAGTATATGCCAGAGGTGGGACCAAGTCATTGTTTTGCAAGTCACAAGTAAGTCTCAAGTCTTTGCCCTCAAGTCCGAGTCAAGTCCCGAGTCAAGACAGGCAAGCCCCGAGTCAAGTCCAAAGTCAAGACTGGAAAGTCACAAGTCAAGTCCTAAGTCCTGCATTTTGAATTTCGAGTCCTTTCAAGTCCTTTTAACCACAGACTAATATATTAACACAGATTGTGTATGCTTTTCAAACGCTGTATTTATTTATTAAAACAAGTGCATTTTAAATTGCAGGAAAGAAAATTGTGCTGACATTGCACTTTATAATAGCACTATTAACCAGTCATTTTAAACATTAACTCATTCCTTTACAGAACAAACACATTGAAAAATAAAGTGCAAATGTACTTATTTGTACAAAAGTGTTAACATTGAAAAAACATGACATATACGTGAACATAACAAAAAAGTTGTACTTTTTATATGTCAGGGCCCTATGCTGCATTGCATTTGCAAAAGACCAAATTAGCCAAGAGTCTGTCAGTCATTTGTGCACGATGGGGGCGTAGTATGATGCCACCATGGCTGAAAACTCGCTCCACTGGAGCACTGGAGGCAGGCACTGCCAAGACTCTCATGGCCACTCGGAACAGTGAAGGAAGAGTCTTCATGTTCAATGCCCAGAACAAAAGGGGGGAGAGAGTTGTTTTGGGTTGGTGCACTACTTGTAAGTGTATCTTGTGTTTTTTATGTTGATTTAATTAAAAAAATAAATAAAAAATAAAAAAATTCTTGTGCGGCCCGATACCAATCGATCCACGGACCAGTACCGGGCCGCGGCCCGGTGGTTGGGGACCACTGAGGTAAACAACCAACAGTATGTCAGAAAGCTAGCTAAAACGGTACACATATTCATAATATAGTATACATTTTAACTGACCTTTATTTTACTATTTTTGTCTTTTTTTAGGTGGCTAAAATACGCGGTGCTGCTGACCGCCGTCTAACGTTACGTGTGATATATTGACTAACGTAACCCTGCTTAAAAAAAATCACTGAACAAAAAGTATGAATAAGGTAGTGAACTGCAACAGATTCCCGTGTTTGCAATAACGTTATAACGTTAGCAGTGAGTTTACAGCCTCACTGATTTAACTACACAGCAAATAAAAGTCACGTTACTTAGCCAATAAACGTTATCTTACATTCAAAACTTACCGTTCTTTGTGCAACTTCAAATGCCGGACGAAGTTGGAAGTTGTTGCCTCTCCATCAGTAATTTTCGAACCACATGTGTTGCATACTGCAAACCGTTTTGTGTTGACCACCTCGTAATTTTTATACCCAACAAAATTATTTTAGGTATCATTTTTTGTTCACTGGCGTGTGGTTTGGACATGTCTTCTTCGTTGGTTGTCCTGCAATTTGATTGGATGAATGCTGTGTGATGAAAACAAAGTAGATCTAATTTGATTGGCTGTTGTACTGAGACCACACCAGCTGACACACGCAACGCTGATAGACAAGTACACAATGAAAAATACGGAGCGCTCCCGAATAACTTTTTCATCTTTGGGTTTTGGGGAAAGTAGCAAGTCATGTCAAGTCATGTCAATTCAAAAGGCTCAAGTCCAAGTGAAGTCACAAGTCATTGATGTTAAAGTCTAAGTCGAGTTGCAAGTCTTTTTACATTTTGTCAAGTCGAGTCTAAAGTCATCAAATTCATGACTCGAGTCTGACTCGAGTCCAAGTCATGTGACTCGAGTCCACACCTCTGGTATATGCTATTACTTTTATTTGGAACAATTACAGTATGCCATGTTAATCCTGGTTTGGTTGAATTTCCCTAGGGAGCGAGACTCATTGTTTAATTTGAGTCATTTTGTCTTCAACAGTAAAGTGTAGAAGTGTTTTACGTGGCTTACTTCGTTTGCAGTTGGTTCCACGGTAGCCAGGAGCACACACACATGTGCCGTCCTCTGGGGAGCACGAGCCTCCATTTGCACAAGTGCAGCTATAAGAACAGTTGGGTCCCCAATGTCCGTCATCACACACACTGTCACAGTGGACACCTGTGGACAAACACACGTAGTGCTGGGTTTGACACTGAAATTATCGCTTACAAGTCATTTGGATTGTATACTCATTACAACATTTTTTTAGGGCGATGGGTGGAATGTATTCCAGTGAACCTTGGGCGAGACGGGAGTACAACCAAGACTTTTTGCCAGTCAGTCACACCGTTATCAATAATCTAATTCAGATTTAGTTGACTAGTTATTACCTTCGCCAGGAAGATATGTAATCGTTGCCTTTGGTTTGCCTGTCTGTTATCCATCCATCCATCCATCTTCTTCCGCTTATCCGAGGTCGGGTCGCGGGGGCAGCAGCCTAAGCAGGGAAGCCCAGACTTCCCTCTCCCCAGCCACTTCGTCCAGCTCCTCCCGGGGGATCCCGAGGCGTTCCCAGGCCAGCCGGGAGACATAGTCTTCCCAACGTGTCCTGGGTCTTCCTCGTGGCCTCCTACCGGTCGGACATGCCCTAAACACCTCCTTAGGGAGGCGCTCGGGTGGCATCCTGACCAGATGCCCGAACCACCTCATCTGGCTCCTCTCGATGCGGAGGAGCAGCGGCTTTACTTTGAGCTCCCCCCGGATGACAGAGCTTCTCACCCTATCTCTAAGGGAGAGCCCCGCCACCCGGCGGAGGAAACTCATTTCGGCCGCTTGTACCCGTGATCTTGTCCTTTCGGTCATAACCCAAAGCTCATGACCATAGGTGAGGATGGGAACGTAGATCGACCGGTAAATTGAGAGCTTTGCCTTCCGGCTCAGCTCCTTCTTCACCACAACGGATCGATACAGCGTCCGCATTACTGAAGACGCCGCACCGATCCGCCTGTCGATCTCACGATCCACTCTTCCCTCACTCGTGAACAAGACTCCGAGGTACTTGAACTCCTCCACTTGGGGCAAGATCTCCTCCCCAACCCGGAGATGGCACTCCACCCTTTTCCGGGAGAGAACCATGGACTCGGACTTGGAGGTGCTGATTGCCTGTCTGTTATTTTGTTAATAAAATTATGGGCATGAAAAGTTCAGGAAATGTCCGAAACGGGATAAGGAACAACTGATTAAATTTTGGTCCTCAATCGGATCACCTTATGTTGTACCTTAGGTTTACATTTCTTTGGGTGCGTATGGTAGCGACCCCACAGAGACAAAGACAGAGCGTGACTGACAAGAGCTTCTTCCAATACTGCTATAGATAGCTACAAAGTTATGGGCACATTTGGATTAAAAATTCAGGAAATGCCAGAAATGGGATAAAGAACACGTCGCCATTCGACAGGTCATATATTTTGTGTTAGTTATCGTTTTCCTTATATTTGAGGTCTCTTTCTGTTAGCAACTTGTTGAGCTGCAGTTTTTCCCAGTGCTTTCCGTGTGTTCCTAGCGGCACATCATCCCATCGCAGACATGCGACCAGAACGTAAAACAAGTAATTACATTTTAGGGTGATTCTGATCACAATCTGGAGTCAGGACTCTTTTACTATTGGAGGTAGTGTCTGGTGGTGGTTTGCGCTCTCTGAGTGTTTTTCTAGTTCTTTTTGCATTAGCATATTGAATCATTTTCGTTCAGATAAAACTTGCGTGAGACTGATACTCTATCATAGCACAAAAGATATGTTGACAGACGGAATTGTATGCACCTAATCAGAGACACAGGGGAGTACAAATGTGTCAAGGAGAGATAAAGCCTAGGGGGAAGCGACAGATACACAAATCTTGTCAAACCTCTCACATATTATCAAACACTGACTAGTTGGTAATGCAATATACAGGTAAAAGCCAGTAAATTAGAATATTTTGAAAAACTTGATTTATTTCAGTAATTGCATTCAAAAGGTGTAACTTGTACATTATATTTATTCATTGCACACAGACTGATGCATTCAAATGTTTATTTCATTTAATTTTGATGATTTGAAGTGGCAACAAATGAAAATCCAAAATTCCGTGTGTCGCAAAATTAGAATATTACTTAAGGCTAATACAAAAAAGGGATTTTTAGAAATGTTGGCCAACTGAAAAGTATGAAAATGAAAAATATGAGCATGTACAATACTCAATACTTGGTTGGAGCTCCTTTTGCCTCAATTACTGCGTTAATGCGACGTGGCATGGAATCGATGAGTTTCTGGCACTGCTTAGGTGTTATGAGAGCCCAGGTTGCTCTGATAGTGGCCTTCAACTCTTCTGCGTTTTTGGGTCTGGCATTCTGCATCTTCCTTTTCACAATACCCCACAGATTTTCTATGGGGCTAAGGTCAGGGGAGTTGGCGGGCCAATTTAGAACAGAAATACCATGGTCCGTAAACCAGGCACGGGTAGATTTTGCGCTGTGTGCAGGCGCCAAGTCCTGTTGGAACTTGAAATCTCCATCTCCATAGAGCAGGTCAGCAGCAGGAAGCATGAAGTGCTCTAAAACTTGCTGGTAGACGGCTGCGTTGACCCTGGATCTCAGGAAACAGAGTGGACCGACACCAGCAGATGACATGGCACCCCAAACCATCACTGATGGTGGAAACTTTACACTAGACTTCAGGCAACGTGGATCCTGTGCCTCTCCTGTCTTCCTCCAGACTCTGGGACCTCGATTTCCAAAGGAAATGCAAAATTTGCATGGTTGGGTGATGGTTTGGGGTGCCATGTCATCTGCTGGTGTCGGTCCACTCTGTTTCCTGAGATCCAGGGTCAACGCAGCCGTCTACCAGCAAGTTTTAGAGCACTTCATGCTTCCTGCTGCTGACCTGCTCTATGGAGATGGAGATTTCAAGTTCCAACAGGACTTGGCGCCTGCACACAGCGCAAAATCTACCCGTGCCTGGTTTACGGACCATGGTATTTCTGTTCTAAATTGGCCCGCCAACTCCCCTGACCTTAGCCCCATAGAAAATCTGTGGGGTATTGTGAAAAGGAAGATGCAGAATGCCAGACCCAAAAACGCAGAAGAGTTGAAGGCCACTATCAGAGCAACCTGGGCTCTCATAACACCTGAGCAGTGCCAGAAACTCATCGACTCCATGCCACGCCGCATTAACGCAGTAATTGAGGCAAAAGGAGCTCCAACCAAGTATTGAGTATTGTACATGCTCATATTTTTCATTTTCATACTTTTCAGTTGGCCAACATTTCTAAAAATCCCTTTTTTGTATTAGCCTTAAGTAATATTCTAATTTTGTGACACACGGAATTTTGGATTTTCATTTGTTGCCACTTCAAATCATCAAAATTAAATGAAATAAACATTTGAATGCATCAGTCTGTGTGCACTGAATAAATATAATGTACAAGTTACACCTTTTGAATGCAATTACTGAAATAAATCAAGTTTTTCAAAATATTCTAATTTACTGGCTTTTACCTGTATAACAATGTCATGTGGATGTGGTTGAGAAATACCTTTAGGATTAAAATAACTTATATCGTGAAAGAGTTTTAAGGATTTAAAATCCACGCATATGGATATAAAATCATTAAAACATTTCTAAGTATACTTATATTTTCTGGGGCTTAAAATGATTGGAACAAATGTAAATATAACCATAGATTTGATTGGTTAGATGAAAATATTTGTTAGAGAATGACCGCTTGATGGACATCATTGGAGATGTTTTGCAAGGTCTTTACTGCCAGTATGAGGCAGAAAGTGAACATTTAGGAAATGTTTTTTTGGGATGTTTTTAGATGGTTTTTGAAATCGGTAAAATGTCGGGCAGAAACATTCCAGCTAGTCATACACGCAGCAACATCTCTGAAAGTCTGAGTGTTTTTCAGCTCTGTTGAATCTTTTCACTGGATTGTATTACATCTGGTCAACAAAGAGATTCAATGTGCTTTTATGGCCATGGTCTCCTTGTATACAAACACGTATTGTAGGACTTTAATCATTGATTTATTGTTCATTATTCCCACATAGCAGTAGTGTGTGTATGTTGTGTCAAGTTCATTTTAGTGTGGTGCGGGTTGTTGCTTTCATTACTCAAAATATATTTCCTGCATTGAACTTGATGTCATGTTGACATACAGCCATGTCAAAAGTAGATCAATCAATCAATCAATCAATGTTTATTTATATAGCCCTAAATCACAAGTGTCTCAAAGGGCTGCACAAGCCACAACGACATCCTCGGTATATCCCACATAAGGGCAAGGAAAAACTCACCCCAGTGGGACGTCGATGTGAATGACTATGAGAAACCTTGGAGAGGACCGCATATGTGGGTAACCCCCCCCCTCTAGGGAGACCGAATGCAATGGATGTCGAGTGGGTCTAACATAATATTGTGAGAGTCCAGTCCATAGTGGATCCAGCATAACAGTAAGAGTCCAGTCCACAGTGGGGTCAGCAGGAAACCATCCCGAGCGGAGACGGGTCAGCAGGCTAGAGATGTTCCCAACCGATATACAGGCGAGCGGTCCACCCCGGGTCCCGACCCCGGACAGCCAGCACCCCATCCATGGCCACCGGATCTGTGTGTCTCCCCTTCCACAAGGGATAGGGGGGAGCAGAGGAGAACAGAAAAGAAACGGCAGATCAACTGGTCTAAGAAAAGGGAGGCTATTCAAAGGCTAGAGTATACAAATGAGTTTTGAGATGGGACTTAAATGTTTCTACTGAGGTAGCATCTCTAACTGTTACCGGGAGGGCATTCCATAGTACTGGAGCCCGAATAGAAAACGCTCTACAGCCCGCAGACTTTTTTTGGGCTCTGGGAATCACTAATAAGCCGGAGTTCTTCGAACGCAGATTTCTTGCCGGGACATATGGTACAATACAATCGGCAAGATAGGCTGGAGCTAGACCGTGTAGTATTTTATACGTAAGTAGTAAAACCTTAAAGTCGCATCTTAAGTGCACAGGAAGCCAGTGCAGGTGAGCCAGTATAGGCGTAATATGATCAAACTTTCTTGTTCTTGTCAAAAGTCTAGCAGCCGCATTTTGTACCAACTGTAATCTTTTAATGCTAGACATAGGGAGACCCGAAAATAATACGTTACAGTAATCGAGACGAGACGTAACGAACGCATGAATAATGATCTCAGCGTCGCTAGTGGACAAAATGGAACGAATTTTAGCGATATTACGGAGATGAAAGAAGGCCGTTTTAGTAACACTCTTAATGTGTGACTCAAAGGAGAGAGTTGGGTCGAAGATAATACCCAGATTCTTTACTGAGTCGCTTTGTGTAATTGTTTGGTTGTCAAATGCCACGTTACGTCAAACATATTGGTAACGGCGTTGTAAAATAGATAAAAGTAATTAGATTACTCGTTAGTAGTAAAATTATATAGCGCCGTTATTCTGAACACCTTTTATAAGTGTATTCCAATATGTTGGGGCCACATTTCCAGGTGGTCCGTGGAGGGATAAGAATGGGTCTTTTGTCTCTTGAATGACGCACTTTGACTCTGGAGTGCATTTGAAGTGGGTTTAAGGTTTTTTTTTTACAAGACACGATGCCAAACGAAAGGGATAAATATGATGAAGGGATAACAAGATGAAATATAATAGTAATAGTAAAGTAAAGCGGTAAACTAATAGTGTGGCACTCCAAACATATCCTCTCCTCTATTCTCACTCACAGGTGCATGTGATCTCCTTAAATCAGGCATATGAGCACCCTTTCAGAAAAAAAGAGGAAAATTGAGGGGGGAAAAAGAGGAACATTTTTTATCAGCGACAAAGTGCTGCCACACAAACCCCGAAAGAAAATTTTGAAAATCAGGACAATTCCTGCAATTGGGTGCATTTTATGCATTATATTGTACCTTTAGATTTATCCTCATCTACTAACCTATTTTGGCTGTCTTTTTGACACTTAAATGTTTCATGTGATGTACCACACCATTTTTTTGTGTGTGGATAATTTACTAACATCAGCTGAGATAGGCTCCAGCAACCCCCCGCGACCCCAACAGGGACAAGCGGTAGAAAATGGATGAATGGATATTATAATTGAAAATGTCATGTAAAATTCCATAACATGCATTCAAAGAACTCAGAAAAGGTTTCACATTTGGCAACTCTATATTGTAGCCACGCTCCCTCGAGTAATATACTTCCGGTTTTGTGACCTCTGTTTACAATCCGTCATGTCATAAATTAGGTCAGTTTCCCAATTGTTAGGTTTAAGGTGTTTACATGCGCTGCGAGAACTAGCGTATGCCATTTACATGTGAAGTAGGGGTCAGTAGCAGAAAACCATCCATCCATCCATCCATCTTCTTCCGCTTATCCGAGGTCGGGTCGCGGGGGCAGCAGCCTAAGCAGGGAAGCCCAGACTTCCCTCTCCCCAGCCACTTCGTCCAGCTCTTCCTGTGGGACCCCGAGGCGTTCCCAGGCCAGCCGGGAGACATAGTCTTCCCAACGTGTCCTGGGTCTTCCCCGCGGCCTCCTACCGGTCGGACGTGCCCTAAACACCTCCCTAGGGAGGCGTTCGGGTGGCATCCTGACCAGATGCCCGAACCACCTCATCTGGCTCCTCTCGATGTGGAGGAGCAGCGGCTTTACTTTGAGCTCCTCCAGGATGGCAGAGCTTCTCACCCTATCTCTAAGGGAGAGCCCCGCCACCCGCCGGAGGAAACTCGTTTCGGCCGCTTGTACCCGTGATCTTGTCCTTTCGGTCATAACCCAAAGCTCATGACCATAGGTGAGGATGGGAACGTAGATCGACCGGTAAATTGAGAGCTTTGCCTTCCGGCTCAGCTCCTTCTTCACCACAACGGATCGATATAGCGTCCGCATTACTGAAGACGCCGCACCGATCTGCCTGTCGATCTCACGATCCACTCTTCCCTCACTCGTGAACAAGACTCCGAGGTACTTGAACTCCTCCACTTGGGGCAAGATCTCCTCCCCAACCCGGAGATGGCACTCCACCCTTTTCCGGGCGAGAACCATGGACTCGGACTTGGAGGTGCTGATTCTCATCCCAGTCGCTTCACACTCGGCTGCGAACCGATCCAGTGAGAGCTGAAGATCCTGGCCAGATGAAGCCATCAGGACCACATCATCTGCAAAAAGCAGAGACCTAATCCTGCAGCCACCAAACCAGATCCCCTCAACGCCTTGACTGCGCCTAGAAATTCTGTCCATAAAAGTTATGAACAGAATCGGTGACAAAGGGCAGCCTTGGCGGAGTCCAACCCTCACTGGAAACGTGTCCGACTTACTGCCGGCAATGCGGACCAAGCTCTGGCACTGAGCATACAGGGAGCGGACTGCCACAATCAGACAGTCCGATACCCCATACTCTCAGAGCACTCCCCACAGGACTTCCCGAGGGACACGGTCGAATGCCTTCTCCAAGTCTACAAAACACATGTAGACTGGTTGGGCAAACTCCCATGCACCCTCAAGGACCCTGCCGAGAGTATAGAGCTGGTCCACAGTTCCACGACCAGGACGAAAACCACACTGTTCCTCCTGAATCCGAGGTTCGACTATCCGGCGTAGCCTCCTCTCCAGTACACCTGAATAGACCTTAACGGGAAGGCTGAGGAGTGTGATCCCACGATAGTTAGAGCACACCCTCCGGTTCCCCTTCTTAAAGAGAGGAACCACCACCCCGGTCTGCCAATCCAGAGGTACCGCCCCCGATGTCCACGCGATGCTGCAGAGTCTTGTCAACCAAGACAGCCCCACAGCATCCAGAGCCTTAAGGAACTCCGGGTGGATCTCATCTACCCCCGGGGCCTTGCCACCGAGGAGCTTTTTAACTACCTCAGCAACCTCAGCCCCAGAAATAGGAGAGCCCACCACAGACTCCCCAGGCACTGCTTCCTCATAGGAAGATGTGTTGGTGGGATTGAGGAGGTCTTCGAAGTATTCCCTCCACCGATCCACAACATCCGCAGTCGAGGTCAGCAGAACACCATCCTCGCCATACACGGTGTTGATAGTGCACTGCTTCCCCTTCCTGAGGCGGCGGATGGTGGTCCAGTATTGCTTCGAAGCCATCCGGAAGTCGTTTTCCATGGCTTCCCCGAACTCCTCCCATGTCCGAGTTTTTGCCTCTGCGACCGCTGAAGCCGCACACCGCTTGGCCTGTCGGTACCTGTCCGCTGCCTCGGGAGTCCTATGAGCCAAAAGAACCCGATAGGACTCCTTCTTCAGCTTGACGGCATCCCTCACCGCCGGTGTCCACCAACGGGTTCTAGGATTACCGCCGCGACAAGCACCAACTACCTTGCGGCCACAGCTCCAATCAGCCGCCTCGACAATAGAGGCGCGGAACATGGTCCATTCGGACTCAATGTCCAGCACCTCCCTCGTGACATGTTCAAAGTTCTTCCGGAGGTGGGAATTGAAACTCTCTCTGACAGGAGACTCTGCCAGACGTTCCCAGCAAACCCTCACAATGCGTTTGGGCCTGCCAGGTCTGTCCGGCATCCTCCCCCACCATCGCAGCCAACTCACCACCAGGTGGTGATCGGTAGAAAGCTCCGCCCCTCTCTTCACCCGAGTGTCCAAAACATGAGGCCGCAAATCCGATGACACAACTACAAAGTCGATCATGGAACTGCGGCCTAGGGTGTCCTGGTGCCAAGTGCACGTATGGACACCCTTATGTTTGAACATGGTGTTCGCTATGGACAATATCATTTTGTTGTGTATAATGGTTGGATGCTTCAGGCCACACGTTGAATAGGAGATACTCTTATGGCATTCCTTGCTGATTTGTCCTTTACATACAGCCAAAACAAAAACAATTCTCCTATAAGAAGTCCATCTTCTCTGTATGCGCCATCCTCTCCAACTGTGCACACACCTCCAGTGTGTGTCCTTCCCAGAGTAGGGCTGTGTCCTAGGTTTGTTCATATTTTTATTGGGTGTAGATGGGTCCTATATGTTTCCAAACACGCGGTCAGTAAGGATCTTTACTTGTTTCTCCACAAAATGTGTGATGTCGATAAACATTGCTCTCCTCTTTGTTCCCTGTGCAGGTCACAGACATGACTCCTCCATTTGGCCCTCATGGTGTATGGTAATTTATTTGTAATGTCCAGCATGTTTGATGGTATGTCCATTAGGGCAGCAACGATTAGTCGACATTGTCGACAAATGTTGACAAGTATATTTGTCGCTGACAATGGTATTTGTCGACAATAGTCGTGACGTCATCACTCGTGTTTTTTTGAGCGGAAGCGGGTCAGACTGCCACTCGCAAAAAACATTGTCAGTGAGAAAATGTAAGCTTATTTTTATTAAAAACATGAATACCTTACTCATTCTGCAAAGCGGACGTTGTTTTTATGGCAGTACATCTGTGACACGCCAGCATTTAAAGCGGAGGCTTGATGTTAATGAAATTAAACAATGGATGTCTGCTAACTTCTTGCAACTCAACGCCAAGAAAACGGAAATGCTGATTATCGGTCCTGCTAAACACCGACATTTATTTAATAATACCACCTTAACATTTGACAACCAAACAATTACACAAGGCGAATCAGTAAAGAATCTGGGTATTATCTTCGACCCAACTCTCTCGTTTGAATCACACATTAAGAGTGTTACTAAAACGGCCTTCTTTCATCTCCGTAATATTGCTAAAATTCGTTCTATTTTATCCACTAGCGACGCTGAGATCATTATTCATGCGTTCGTTACGTCTCGTCTCGACTACTGTAACGTATTATTTTCGGGTCTCCCTATGTCTAGCATTAAAAAATTACAGTTGGTACAAAATGCGGCTGCTAGACTTTTGACAAGAACAAGAAAGTTTGATCATATTACGCCTATACTGGCTCACCTGCACTGGCTTCCTGTGCACTTAAGAAGTGACTTTAAGGTTTTACTACTTACGTATAAAATACTACACGGTCTAGCTCCGTCCTATCTTGTCGATTGCATTGTACCATATGTCCCGGCAAGAAATCTGCGTTCAAAGAACTCCGGCTTATCAGTGATTCCCAGAGCCCAAAAAAAGTCTGCGGGCTATAGAGCGTTTTCTATTCGGGCTCCAGTACTATGGAATGCCCTCCCGGTAACAATTAGAGATGCTACCTCAGTAGAAGCATTTAAGTCCCATCTTAAAACTCATTTGTATACTCTAGCCTTTAAATAGCCCCCCTGTTAGACCAGTTGATCTGCCGTTTCTTTTCTTTTCTCCTCTGCTCCCCTTTTCCTTGAGGGGGGGGGGGCACAGGTCCGGTGGCCATGGATGAAGTGCTGGCTGTCCAGAGTCGGGACCCGGGGTGGACCGCTCGCCTGTGCATCGGCTGGGAACATCTCTACGCTGCTGACCCGTCTCCGCTCGGGATGGTGTCCTGCTGGCCCCACTATGGACTGGACTCTTACTATTATGTTGGATCCACTATGGACTGGACTCTCACAATATTATGTCAGACCCACTCGACATCCATTGCTTTCGGTCTCCCCTAGAGGGGGGGGGTTACCCACATATGCGGTCCTCTCCAAGGTTTCTCATAGTCATTCACATCGACGTCCCACTGGGGTGAGTTTTTCCTTGCCCGTATGTGGGCTTTGTACCGAGGATGTCGTTGTGGCTTGTGCAGCCCTTTGAGACACTTGTGATTTAGGGCTATATAAATAAAGATTGATTGATTGATTGATGTTGGACATCTGGAGGGAGGACGCGGTCTCAGCCTCAGTAAGAGTGTTAGCTTCAGTGTTGGGTTAGTTACTGAAAACCAGTAACTAGTTACAGTTACTAGTTACTTTATTTCAAAAGTAACTCAGTTACTTACACCAAAAAGTAATGCGTTACTGTGAAAAGTAACTATTTAGTTACTTCTTTTTCCCCCCTTTTTTTTAAAGGCTCCCATTAATGCCCTTTTAGCCTTCATTTCAGTACTGTTATTGCACTGGAGAATAATACAATCTGTTGATCAACTTGACATGCATTTGCATTACTGAACTCTGCTAAGCAATGTGGTCTACATACAACACACAGAGACAAAGATATGTTTCAAAGGGCCAATTTATTTCAGGCCAGAACAAATTGACAAAACTATTTTAAATAGCGGCAACATAATGGCACTTTAACTTTAAGTAGATAGGATCTTTGATCCTAGACACAACTTACATTTAAATAACATTTTCTTTTCCTTGTGCTCGACTAAAGAAAAGTAGTGAGAATGTTAAGACACTCGACTTCTGGCTTCACCATGATGTCTTGTTAGTTGTTATGAGAGTAGCGTATGTGTGTGTGTGTGGCCCTTTAAGATATGACAGCATGTGAGGTGAGTGACGTCAGCGAATGAGTGGGCGAGAGAAGTGAGGGAGCGGCGACAGTGAGTGCGTGCAGGTGCTCTAGCTTGGTGGATGGCTGCGTCCAATAAAGTCACAAAGTTGCAACAAACCGCCGGCCTCGTCATTCACCCTCAGCTGTAAAGACCCACTTCCGGGTAAAGTGAAGCTTGTTAGCCCCGAAGTACATAGGCCCTGGAGGAACGTCTCCCCTGCGCCCCTCAAGTACGGTCTGGGAGCCCCCGCGCCCCCACCCACACAAAGCACGTCTCTTCTTTTCCACGCAGCGCTGCAATAAAACACACTCAGATCTTCTGTTTCTATCCGATACTACATAAAAAATAACGTAAAATAACGCACTAACGCATCATGTAGTAACAGTAACTGAGTTATTGAATATAAAAAGATGAAATATAATAGCAAAGTAAAGCGGTAAACAAATAGTGTGGCACCCTAAACATATCCTCCCCTCGAGCCTCACTCACAGGTGTATGTGCTCTCTTTAAATACCTAACAATCCACACACTGACTTGTCCACACACCCACTTATACCCATGTGACCTACAACTCCTGACACCAAAAGACCCGTCCACACACTCTGCTCCTCAAACCCCTAATTCTGTCTCCTACACAGTAATTGTTGTCTACTTTAATTGAAATGTGAGATGCTCTATCATTTAAAAAAAAAGCGAACATTTTTTGCCCATCCATCCATCCATCTTCTTCCGCTTATCCGAGGTCGGGTCACAGGGGCAGCAGCCTAAGCAGGGAAGCCCAGACTTTCCTCTCCCCAGCCACTTCGTCCAGCTCTTCCCGAGGGATCCCGAGGCGTTCCCAGGCCAGCCGGGAGACATAGTCTTCCCAACGTGTCCTGGGTCTTCCCCGTGGCCTCCTACCGGTTGGACATGCCCTAAACACCTCCCGAGGGAGGCGTTCGGGTGGCATCCTGACCAGATGCCCGAACCACCTCATCTGGCTCCTCTCGATGTGGAGGAGCAGTGGCTTTACTTTGAGCTCCCCCCGGATGGCAGAGCTTCTCACCCTGTCTCTAAGGGAGAGCCCCGCCACCCGGCGGAGGAAACTCATTTCGGCCGCTTGTACCCGTGATCTTGTCCTTTCGGTCATAACCCAAAGCTCATGACCATAGGTGAGGATGGGAACGTAGATCGACCGGTGAATTAAGAGCTTTGCCTTCCGGCTCAGCTCCTTCACCACAACGGATCGATACAGCGTCCGCATTACTGAAGACGCCGCACCGATCCGCCTGTCCATCTCACGATCCACTTTTCCCTCACTCGTGAACAAGACTCCTAGGTACTTGAACTCCTCCACTTGGGGCAGGGTCTCCTCCCCAACCCGGAGATGGCACTCCACCCATTTCCAGGCGAGAACCATGGACTCGGACTTGGAGGTGCTGATTCTCATCCCAGTCGCTTCACACACGGCTGCGAACCGATCCAGTGAGAGCTGAAGATCCTGGCCAGATGAAGCCATCAGGACCACATCATCTGCAAAAAGCAGAGACCTAATCCTGCAGCCACCAACCCGGATCCCCTCAACGCCTTGACTGCGCCTAGAAATTCTGTCCATAAAAGTTATGAACAGAATCGGTGACAAAGGGCAGCCTTGGCGGAGTCCAACCCTCACTGGAAATGTGTCCGACTTACTGCCGGCAATGCGGACCAAGCTCTGACACTGATCGTACAGGGAGCGGACAGCCACAATCAGACAGTCCGATACCCCATACTCTCTGAGCACCCCCCACAGGACCTCCCGAGGGACACGGTCAAATGCCTTCTCCAAGTCCACAAAGCACATGTAGACTGGTTGGGCAAATCCCCATGCACCCTCAAGGACCCTGCCGAGAATATAGAGCTGGTCCACAGTTCCACGACCAGGACAAAAACCACACTGTTCCTCCTGAATCCGAGGTTCGACTATCCAGCGTAGCCTCCTCTCCAGTACACCTGAATAGACCTTACCGGGAAGGCTGAGGAGTGTGATCCCACGATAGTTGGAACACACCCTCCGGTTCCACTTCTTAAAGAGAGGAACCACCACCGGCCCCGGTCTGCCAATCCAGAGGTACCGCCCCCGATGTCCACGCGATGCTGCAGAGTCTTGTCAACCAAGACAGCCCCACAGCATCCAGAGCCTTAAGGAACTCCGGGCGGGTCTCATCCACCCCCGGGGCCTTGCCACCGAGGAGCTTTTTAACTACCTCAGCAAACTCAGCCCCAGAAATAGGAGAGCCCACCACAGATCCCCCAGGCACATAGGAAGACGTGTCGGTGGGATTGAGGAGGTCTTCGAAGTATTCCCTTCACCGATCCACAACATCCGCAGTCGAGGTCAGCAGAACACCATCCATGCCTCTCCAGGTTTCACTGTCGTTGCCAACATGAGCGTTGAAATCACCCAGTAGGACAAGGGAATCACCCGAGGGAGCACTCTCAAGTACTCCCTCGAGTGAATCCAAAAAGGGTGGGTACTCTGAGCTGCTGTTTGGTGCGTAAGCGCAAACAACAGTCAGGACCTGTCCCCCCACCAGAAGGCGGAGGGAAGCTACCCTCTCGTCCACTCGGTTAAACTCCAACATCCAGGCTCTGAGCCGGGGGGCAATAAGAATTGCCACCCCAGCCCGTTGCCTCTCACTACTGGCAACGCCAGAGTGGAAGAGAGTCCAGCCCATCTCGAGAGAAATGGTTCCAGAGCCCTTGCTGTGCATCCGAAGTGAGTCCGACTATATCTAGCCGGAACTTCTCCACCTCGCGCACTAGCTCAGGCTCCTTCTCCCCCAGCGAGGTGACGTTCCACGTCCCAAGAGCTAGCTTCTGTAGCCGAGGATCGGACCGCCAAGTGCCCTGCTTTCAGTTGCTTCCCAGCTCACATTGCACCCTACCTCTATGGCCCCTGCTATGGGTGGTGAGCCCATTGGAGGGGGGACCCACGTTGCCTCTTTGGTCTGTACCCGGCCACCAGACGCTCGCCATCGTGCCCCAACTACGGGCCTGGCTCCAGAGGGGGGCCCCGGTGACCCGCGTCCGGGCGAGGGAAATCTGAGTCTCGGTTTTGTATTTCCATAGAAGTCTTCGAACTGCTCTTTGTCTGATCCCTCACCTAGGACCTGTTTGTCTTGGGAGACCCTACCAGGGGACAACATAGCTCCTAACTAAGTAACGCCACATTGAATTTACATTGTGGAGGGGGAAAAAAACACCCCTGGTGTAATATTTGGTCCAGCCCCTGCATCTGCTGATTGAGAGGCGAGCTAGCTAAAGACAATGAGCCAAAACCCCAAGCTCTTTGCTCACCGTCTAGCGCAGACTCCTCATGTTTAGGCACATGCCTAAACTGGCATCCGTTACATTAGTACTGAGGTACTAGACCTGCATTTACTTGCCATAAGATTGATAGGAAATAATGTTGTAACATTAACCTCTACCCCACAGTTTCAAATATTATTTGCATATGTGAAACCTATGCCAGTTTTAAATATACAACCATTCAAATTCCTCATGTCCTAAGCTTTTTGGCCTTTTGATCATTTGCTGAAGTGTCTCTATCTTTCATCAGTCTTACATCGGTGGGTCTTAAGAAAGCGTCTAAATGGGACAGTATGGAGCCTGCAGTGCCCATGAGAATCAAAGTATTTGAATTCATATTTACACATGCACATGGACACAAGAAAGGACAAGACAGGAAGAGTGTGCAAATAGAGTATTTCTTCATCTTCCCTCTGTAGCTTGGCATATCGGTAGCTCATTAGAAACTTGCTTTGACGTAGATTATGCATGAGAATTTGATAGTAAGGTGTCGAGGGGCCATTAAAAGTCAATTAACAAAGTGCATTCGAGTCATACAGTGCAGGCAAACTGTGTTGTTCAGGTTAAAACCCAGTTGAAGATTGGAAAGTGGAGGCCTAGATGAGATACTGATCAGAACAAGGCAACTTCACTACAGTATATTATCATACTGTTGTGCACTGCTTTTTGTTAACATGCAGGAATGCAAATTAACATACATACTAATACTTTTGATCCATGTCACCTCATGTGGTAGTAGTGATGATTAAAGTAAAAGAGTCAACAAAATCTCAATTATCTTGACATAGTATTTACTAATGCACTGCGTCCCATTTTATTTTGATTCAATTAGCATAATTGTGTTACAAAAGTAAGAAAAAAAAAATCCTTTCCAAATATGTCCTTTATTTTTCGAGTTTATTAGAATAAAAAAAAATGATGCATTTGCATAAAACAAAAAATGTTGCATAAAATATCACTCGTGTAAAAAGAGTGAAGCACAGTTTCAACATCTGGAAAATAACATAAGTTAATGAGTATCCTCTTGAATAAATATGCATTATCTATTTGTACAGTATAAATACTTGAAGATTTAATTTGGCAATGGATTACATTATGCAAAATGTGTTATGGAGAACTAGAGAGCCTGCAACATGGTTTTCTTTCTTTTGTTCTCATACAGAGGGTAGCATTTGTACATTCGACAACACATATTTGACCTCCTTACTTACTAGAAATACAGCAGAACCTCTAAAGTTCTCCACAATGAAACTTTTATTAAAGGGGAACATTATCACCAGACCTATGTAAGCGTCAATATACAGGTAAAAGCCAGTAAATTAGAATATTTTGAAAAACTTGATTTATTTCAGTAATTGCATTCAAAAGGTGTAACTTGTACATTATATTTATTCATTGCACACAGACTGATGCATTCAAATGTTTATTTCTTTTAATTTTGATGATTTGAAGTGGCAACAAATGAAAATTCAAAATTCCGTGTGTCACAAAATTAGAATATTGTGTAAGGCTAATACAAAAAAGGGATTTTTAGAAATGTTGGCCAACTGAAAAGTATGAAAATGAAAAATATGAGCATGTACAATACTCAATACTTGGTTGGAGCTCCTTTTGCCTCAATTACTGCGTTAATGCGGCGTGGCATGGAGTCGATGAGTTTCTGGCACTGCTCAGGTGTTATGAGAGCCCAGGTTGCTCTGATAGTGGCCTTCAACTCTTCTGCGTTTTTGGGTCTGGCATTCTGCATCTTCCTTTTCACAATACCCCACAGATTTTCTATGGGGCTAAGGTCAGGGGAGTTGGCGGGCCAATTTAGAACAGAAATACCATGGTCCGTAAACCAGGCATGGGTAGATTTTGCGCTGTGTGCAGGCGCCAAGTCCTGTTGGAACTTGAAATCTCCATCTCCATAGAGCAGGTCAGCAGCAGGAAGCATGAAGTGCTCTACAACTTGCTGGTAGACGGCTGCGTTGACCCTGGATCTCAGGAAACAGAGTGGACCGACACCAGCAGATGACATGGCACCCCAAACCATCACTGATGGTGGAAACTTTACACTAGACTTCAGGCAACGTGGATCCTGTGCCTCTCCTGTCTTCCTCCAGACTCTGGGACCTCGATTTCCAAAGGAAATGCAAAATTTGCATGGTTGAGTGATGGTTTGGGGTGCCATGTCATCTGCTGGTGTCGGTCCACTCTGTTTCCTGAGATCCAGGGTCAACGCAGCCGTCTACCAGCAAGTTTTAGAGCACTTCATGCTTCCTGCTGCTGACCTGCTCTATGGAGATGGAGATTTCAAGTTCCAACAGGACTTGGCGCTTGCACACAGCGCAAAATCTACCCGTGCCTGGTTTACGGACCATGGTATTTCTGTTCTAAATTGGCCCGCCAACTCCCCTGACCTTAGCCCCATAGAAAATCTGCGGGGTATTGTGAAAAGGAAGATGCAGAATGCCAGACCCAAAAACGCAGAAGAGTTGAAGGCCACTATCAGAGCAACCTGGGCTCTCATAACACCTGAGCAGTGCCAGAAACTCATCGACTCCATGCCACGCCGCATTAACGCAGTAATTGAGGCAAAAGGAGCTCCAACCAAGTATTGAGTATTGTACATGCTCATATTTTTCATTTTCATACTTTTCAGTTGGCCAACATTTCTAAAAATCCCTTTTTTGTATTAGCCTTAAGTAATATTCTAATTTTGTGACACATGGAATTTTGGATTTTCATTTGTTGCCACTTCAAATCATCAAAATTAAATGAAATAAACATTTGAATGCATCAGTCTGTGTGCAATGAATAAATATAATGTACAAGTTACACCTTTTGAATGCAATTACTGAAATAAATCACGTTTTTCAAAATATTCTAATTTACTGGCTTTTACCTGTATACCTTGATGTTGCAGAAAAAAGACCATATATTTTTTTAACCGATTTCCAAACTCTAAATGGGTGAATTTTGGCGAATTAAACGCCTTTCTATTATTGGCTCTCGGAGCGATGACGTCACAACGTGACGTCACATCGGGAAGCAATCCGCCATTTTCTCAAACACATTACAAACACCGAGTCAATTCAGCTCTGTTATTTTCCGTTTTTTTCGACTGTTTTCCGTACCTTGGAGACATCATGCCTCGTTGGTGTGTTGTCGGAGGGTGTAACAACACGAACAGGACGGATTCAAGTTGCACCAGTGGCCCAAAGATGCGAAAGTGGCAAGAAATTGGACGTTTGTTCCGCACACTTTACCGACGAAAGATATGCTACGACAGAGATGGCAAGAATGTGTGGATATCCTGCGAAAACTCAAAGCAGATGCATTTCCAACGATAATGTCAAAGAAATCTGCCGCCAGACCCCAATTGAATCTGCCGGAGTGTGTGAGCAATTCAGGGACAAAGGAACCTCGGTAGCACGGCAAGCAATGGCGGCAGTTTGTTCCCGCAGACAAGCGAGCTAAACCCCCTGGATGTCTTGGCTCACACCGTCCCTTATGCCACCGAAGATGATCAAGAGAAGAATATCGACCCTAGCTTCCCTGGCCTGCTGACATCAACTCCAAAACTGGACAGATCAGCTTTCAGGAAAAGAGCGCGGATGAGGGTATGTCTACAGAATATATTAATTGATGAAAACTGGGCTGTCTGCACTCTCAAAGTGCATGTTGTTGCCAAATGTATTTCATATGCTGTAAACCTAGTTCATAGTTGTTAGTTTCCTTTAATGCCAAACAAACACATACCAATCGTTGGTTAGAAGGCGATCGCCGAATTCGTCCTCGCTTTCTCCCGTGTCGCTGGCTGTCGTGTCGTTTTCGTCGGTTTCGCTTGCATACGGTTCAAACCGATGTGGCTCAATAGCTTCAGTTTATTCTTCAATTTCGTTTTCGCGACCTGCCTCCACACTACAACCATCCGTTTCAATACATGCGTAATCTGTTGAATCGCTTAAGCCGCTGAAATCCGATTCTGAATCCGAGCTAATGTCGCTATAGCTTGCTGTTCTATGCGCCATGTTTGTTTGTGTTGGCATCACTATGTGACGTCACAGGAAAATGGACGGGTGTATATAACGATGGTTAAAATCAGGCACTTTGAAGCTTTTTTTAGGGATATTGCGTGATGGGTAAAATTTTGAAAAAAACTTCGAAAAATAAAATAAGCCACTGGGAACTGATTTTTAATGGTTTTAACCCTTCTGAAAATGTGATAATGTTCCCCTTCAATTAATGTGTAATGTTTGTTAACATCTTACGTTGTCATACAAGTGTACAGTAAGACAAGCAATATATCACTTAAGTGAGCCCTTTGGCCACATAGTCAAACTTTTTTACCTGAGGGCCACATACCAAAAAAAAATCATAAAATGGGTAAAAAAGATAGAATTTGTTCTGTGAGAGGAGACTGTGGATGACGCTTTTTCCAAATTATGGGAACAATAATAATGTAGAAAATGTATCAAAGTAGCACCGGCACTCTTCAATTTACTGCAAGCGGCTCTTGCTAGAACAAGTTTTAGCACCCCTGACTTATAATAACAGTAATAATAGTAACATCAGTGATGGTAGCGTCACTTACCTGTCCAACCTGCAACACAGCGACAGAAGCCGGTAACTGGATCGCAGCCATCAGCATTGGCACAATCACATCTCTCGTTGCAGTCCAAGCCATAGGATCCCTCCTGTAAGGAGGAAAACTCATTTTGTCAATCACAAATATGCAATTCGATACCATTTTTCATCATCCATCCATCCATTTGCTACCGCTTGACGTCGCGGTCAAGATAGCTGTCAAGATAGCAGATATTAACAAAATCAATCACTTGTGCAAAATTCCAGTTTCATTGGGGCTGAATGCGGGGTACACGCTGGACAAGTCACCACCTCATCACAGGGCCAACACAGATAGACAGACAACATTCACACACTAGGTAATGTAGTGTTGCCAATCAACCTATCCCCAGGTGCATGTCTTTGGAGGTGGGAGGAAGCCGGAGTACCCGGAGGGAACCCACACAGTCACAAGGAGAACATTCAAACTCCACACAAAAAGACCCCAAGCCCGGGGATCGAACCCAGGACCTTCGTATTGTGAGGCACACATACTAACCCCTGTTTCACCATGCTGCCCCCATTCTTCA
The DNA here is from genome assembly GCF_033978685.3 of Nerophis lumbriciformis. Taxonomy (NCBI): domain Eukaryota; kingdom Metazoa; phylum Chordata; class Actinopteri; order Syngnathiformes; family Syngnathidae; genus Nerophis; species Nerophis lumbriciformis. Next base: position 36,830,313 of record NC_084562.2, read on the forward strand.
TCAGTTTAACTTGATCCTTCCTTCCTCTTCTAACTGTTAGCGTGTTAACATGCTAATGTTATCATGCCAGTCTTTTAACTAATTTTGTAAGTGTACACCTAAGAGTTATATATTATGTTTTCAACGCTTTTTTGTTAATTTTGCAGGTATCATATACTTTATTATTGACTTTGTCTTGCTAGCATGCTAACATTACCATGCTATCACGAAGCATGCTAACATTTTTACAATTTTGCACAAGTGTTTGATTTTGTTAATGTCTGCTGTTAACATTAGCTTATTAACATTTTAGCCATTGGTTACATGTTTTACGTTTCATTCATTCAACAATAGAAGAGTTATATTATGCTTCAGTATAGCTTCATCTCTTCAACATTCCTACATCAATTCCACTTATTCCGACCTTTATTCAACATTCCACCAGCATTTCAGTTTAGCTTTTCAGCATTCACACACAATTTCTACTGGAATTGATTCATCTAAATTTCAATTAATAAACACATTGAGTTTGTAAAGGTCATTTGAACCAAGGTTCCCCAAACTACCGGCCCACCAGTGCCCACAATCTGGCCCGAGGTACGTCCCAAGTTAAAAAAAAGTTGTATTTTTTTGTCTGTCCTTTACAGCCGTTTAGGCAAATCATGTTGTTGATGTAAATGCTCATATCTGCTGTACAAATGTACTTTACAAAACAGAAGTGTAGGATATTTCTCTTGTTGCCTTATTTGTATTTGACCTTTATTAAATGTATATACAGGTAAAAGCCAGTAAATTAGAATATTTTGAAAAACTTGATTTATTTCAGTAATTGCATTCAAAAGGTGTAACTTGTACATTATATTTATTCATTGCACACAGACTGATGCATTCAAATGTTTATTTCATTTCATTTTGATGATTTGAAGTGGCAACAAATGAAAGTCCAAAATTCCGTGTGTCACAAAATTAGAATATTACTTAAGGCTAATACAAAAAAGGGATTTTTAGAAATGTTGGCCAACTGAAAAGTATGAAAATGAAAAATATGAGCATGTACAATACTCAATACTTGGTTGGAGCTCCTTTTGCCTCAATTACTGCGTTAATGCGGCGTGGCATGGAGTCGAAGAGTTTCTGGCACTGCTCAGGTGTTATGAGAGCCCAGGTTGCTCTGATAGTGGCCTTCAACTCTTCTGCGTTTTTGGGTCTGGCATTCTGCATCTTCCTTTTCACAATACCCCACAGATTTTCTATGGGGCTAAGGTCAGGGGAGTTGGCGGGCCAATTTAGAACAGAAATACCATGGTCCGTAAACCAGGCACGGGTAGATTTTGCGCTGTGTGCAGGCGCCAAGTCCTGTTGGAACTTGAAATCTCCATCTCCATAGAGCAGGTCAGCAGCAGGAAGCATGAAGTGCTCTAAAACTTGCTGGTAGACGGCTGCGTTGACCCTGGATCTCAGGAAACAGAGTGGACCGACACCAGCAGATGACATGGCACCCCAAACCATCACCCAACCATGCAAATTTTGCATTTCCTTTGGAAATCGAGGTCCCAGAGTCTGGAGGAAGACAGGAGAGGCACAGGATCCACGTTGCCTGAAGTCTAGTGTAAAGTTTCCACCATCAGTGATGGTTTGGGGTGCCATGTCATCTGCTGGTGTCGGTCCACTCTGTTTCCTGAGATCCAGGGTCAACGCAGCCGTCTACCAGCAAGTTTTAGAGCACTTCATGCTTCCTGCTGCTGACCTGCTCTATGGAGATGGAGATTTCAAGTTCCAACAGGACTTGGCGCCTGCACACAGCGCAAAATCTACCCGTGCCTGGTTTACGGACCATGGGATTTCTGTTCTAAATTGGCCCGCCAACTCCCCTGACCTTAGCCCCATAGAAAATCTGTGGGGTATTGTGAAAAGGAAGATGCAGAATGCCAGACCCAAAAACGCAGAAGAGTTGAAGGCCACTATCAGAGCAACCTGGGCTCTCATAACACCTGAGCAGTGCCAGAAACTCATCGACTCCATGCCACGCCGCATTAACGCAGTAATTGAGGCAAAAGGAGCTCCAACCAAGTATTGAGTATTGTACATGCTCATATTTTTCATTTTCATACTTTTCAGTTGGCCAACATTTCTAAAAATCCCTTTTTTGTATTAGCCTTAAGTAATATTCTAATTTTGTGACACACGGAATTTTGGATTTTCATTTGTTGCCACTTCAAATCATCAAAATTAAATGAAATAAACATTTGAATGCATCAGTCTGTGTGCAATGAATAAATATAATGTACAAGTTACACCTTTTGAATGCAATTACTGAAATAAATCAAGTTTTTCAAAATATTCTAATTTACTGGCTTTTACCTGTATATATATTTAGTGTTTGATGCAGCCGGACCAGAGAGGGAACTCGTGGGGACAAGAGGGGCAAAAGACGACAACAACTAAAAACAAAACAAAAAAACCCACAAACACACACACAAAAAAAACAAAAACATATATGTATATATATCTTCTTCCGCTTATCTGAAGTCGGGCCACGGGGGCAGCAGCCCAAGCAGAGAACTCTAGACTTCCCTCTCCCCAGTCACTTCGTTCAGCTTCTCCCGGGAGATCCCGAGGCGTTCCCAGGCCTTAATCTTCTTAACATGTCCTGGGTCTTCTCCGTGGCCTTCTACCAGTCGGACGTGCCTTAACCTCCCTAGGGAGGCGTCCGGGGAGCATCCTGACCAGGTGTCCAAACCACCTCATCTGCCTCCTCTCGATGTGGAGGAGCAGCAACTTTACTTTGAGCTCCCCCCAATGACAAAGTTTTTCATTCTATCTCTAAGGGAGAGACCCGCCACCCGACGGAGGAAACTCATTTTGGCCGCTTGTACCCGTGATCTTGCCCTTTTGGTCCCAACCCAAAGCTAAAAACCATTGGTGAGGATGGGAACATAGATCAAGCGGTAAATTGAGAGCTTTGCCTTCCAGCTCAGCTCCTTCTTCACCACGACAGATCGATGCAAGGTTCGATCGTAGGATTCTGATTTGGTCTACCACTTGTCCCCATTGAGGTCTTGGGTGAGATGGAGCCTATGCCAGTCGACTTCAAACAAAAGGTAGGGTACACCCTGTACTAGTCTCCAGTCAATCCAGGGTTTATATAAACAAACAAAGCAATGGAGTTTCATTTTAGAGAGAAAAATAGAGAACTAACATGACACGGTATGTCACAAAAATCATCTCTCCAGCCAGGAGAGCAGGAGCAGGTTCCATTGACAGGGTCACAGGCTGCCCCATTAGCACACGAACATGTCTGATTGCAGTTCAAACCCCAGTTTCCGCTGGAGCACGGAATTGAGCAGTCCACCCCCTGCCAACCTGGACACAGACACAGACTGACCATTAGTTAACTTGTTTGGTTTGTGAGCTTTTAAAAAACATGTTTCTTCATTAGATTTGTCTTGACCAATGATGGTTTGTAAAACAGGATGACATGCAAAAATAGCTATTCCAATTTAAAGGTATTAATTAAATGGAGAGGTGAAGAATGCCAGGTTTTTGGAAGGTGACTAAAAGCCGCCATCTAATTGGTTACTGTTGGTTTGGCGCTCCACAGACACATGTCAGTTGCTCAGAATAAAAGTATGTTTTGTCTAATTTAGTTGTAAACAATTTATTACCATCATTATATCAAAAGAATTAGTGAACTGAGTTTCCCTTTCATTCCCATTAAATGTTTTGAACTATCATTTAGCCATCCATCCATCCATCTTCTTCCGCTTATCCGAGGTCGGGTCGCGGGGGCAGCAGCCTAAGCAGGGAAGCCCAGACTTCCCTCTCCCCAGCCACTTCGTCCAGCTCTTCCTGTGGGACCCCGAGGCGTTCCCAGGCCAGCCGAGAGACATAGTCTACCCAACGTGTCCTGGGTCTTCCCCGCGGCCTCCTACCGGTCGGACGTGCCCTAAACACCTCCCTAGGGAGGCGTTCGGGTGGCATCCTAACCAGATGCCCGAACCACCTCATCTGGCTCCTCTCGATGTGGAGGAGCAGCGGCTTTACTTTGAGCTCCTCCCGGATGGCAGAGCTTCTCACCCTATCTCTAAGGGAGAGCCCCACCACCCGGCGGAGGAAACTCATTTCGGCCGCTTGTACCCGTGATCTTGTCCTTTCGGTCATAACCCAAAGCTCATGACCATAGGTGAGGATGGGAACGTAGATCGACCGGTAAATTGAGAGCTTTGCTTTCCGGCTCAGCTCCTTCTTCACCACAACGGATCGATACAGCGTCCGCATTACTGAAGACGCCGCACCGATCCGCCTGTCGATCTCACGATCCACTCTTCCCTCACTCGTGAACAAGACTCCGAGGTACTTGAACTCCTCCACTTGGGGCAAGATCTCCTCCCCAACCCGGAGATGGCACTCCACCCTTTTCCGGGCGAGAACCATGGACTCGGACTTGGAGGTGCTGATTCTCATCCCAGTCGCTTCACACTCAGCTGCGAACCGATCCAGTGAGAGCTGAAGATCCTGGCCAGATGAAGCCATCAGGACCACATCATCTGCAAAAAGCAGAGACCTAATCCTGCAGCCACCAAACCAGATCCCCTCAACGCCTTGACTGCGCCTAGAAATTCTGTCCATAAAAGTTATGAACAGAATCGGTGACAAAGGGCAGCCTTGGCGGAGTCCAACCCTCACTGGAAACGTGTCCGACTTACTACCGGCAATGCGGACCAGGCTCTGGCACTGATCATACAGGGAGCGGACTGCCACAATCAGACAGTCCGACACCCCATACTCTCTGAGCACTCCCCACAGGACTTCCCGAGGGACACGGTCGAATGCCTTCTCCAAGTCCACAAAACACATGTAGACTGGTTGGGCAAACTCCCATGCACCTTCAAGGACCCTGCGGAGAGTATAGAACTGGTCCACAGTTCCACGACCAGGACGAAAACCACACTGTTCCTCCTGAATCTGAGGTTCGACTATCCGGCATAGCCTCCTCTCCAGTACACCTGAATAGACCTTACCGGGAAGGCTGAGGAGTGTGATCCCACGATAGTTAGAACACACCCTCCGGTTCCCCTTCTTAAAGAGAGGAACCACCACCCCGGTCTGCCAATCCAGTGGAACCGCCCCCGATGTCCACGCGATGGACATAGCCTTAATTACATTAATACCCCATGACATGACAATGAAATACATTAACATTTCTAATTCATTTGCAAAATGTACAAATGTTCAACAGACTGACAATTTCGGTAGATATTGACCGTTTGTAATTTTTGTTGTGTTGAGTGATTACATTTTTCTGTAATCATGAGTTAATCTATAAACTAAATCTAATTTTGAATTAGAGGTTGATAAGTTTGAGTGTATGCAATATAAAGTCATGTAAATTGTTTGTATTAATTAATTAATATCATTTTTGCGTGTGATGTAATGCAATGCAACCACTTCAACAATGCAAAGTGTGGCAGGATGTGGGTGACAGTGTACAGCAAGTAGTGGACACAGAGAGAGAGATCAGAAAGTATAAGAAAAAGTGTCTACATTTGATTATTTACAATCCGAAGAGGTATTATGTGGAAGGGAGGGTGTTAGTTTAGGGTTGTAGTTGCCTGGAGGTGTTCTTCTAGTGCGGTTTTGAAGGAGGATAGATATGCCCCTTATTTTACACCTGTTGGGAGTGCATTCCATATTGAAGTGGCATAGAAAGAGAATGAGTTAAGACCTTTGTTAGTTCGGAATCTGGGTTTAACGTGATTAGCAGAGGTGTGGACTCGAGTCACATGACTTGGACTCGAGTCAGACTCGAGTCATGAATTTGATGACTTTAGACTCGACTTGACAAAATGTAAAAAGACTTGCAACTCGACTTAGACTTTAACATCAATGACTTGTGACTTCACTTGGACTTGAGCCTTTTGAATTGACATGACTTGACATGACTTGATACTTTCCCCAAAACCCAAAGATGAAAAAGTTATTCGGGAGCGCTCCGTATTTTTCATTGTGTACTTGTCTATCAGCGTTGCGTGTGTCAGCTGGTGTGCTGTCAGTACAACAGCCAATCAAATTAGATCTACTTTGTTTTCATCACACAGCATTCATCCAATCAAATTGCAGGACAACCAACGAAGAAGACATGTCCAAACCACACGCCAGTGAACAAAAAATGATGCCTAAAATAATTTTGTTTGGGTATAAAAATTACGAGGTGGTCAACACAAAACGGTTTGCAGCATGCAACACATGTGGTTCGAAAATTACCGATGGAGAGGCAACTACTTCCAACTTCGTCCGGCATTTGAAGTTGCACAAAGAACGGTAAGTTTTGAATGTAAGATAACGTTTATTGGCTAAGTAACGTGACTTTTATTTGCTGTGTAGTTAAATCAGTGAGGCTGTAAACTCACTGCTAACGTTATAACGTTATTGCAAACACGGGAATCTGTTGCAGTTCACTACCTTATTCATACTTTTTGTTCAGTGATTTTTTTAAGCAGGGTTACGTTAGTCAATATATCACACGTAACGTTAGACGGCGGTCAGCAGCACCGCGTATTTTAGCCACCTAAAAAAAAGACAAAAATAGTAAAATAAAGGTCAGTTAAAATGTATACTATATATGAATATGTGTACCGTTTTAGCTAGCTTTCTGACATACTGTTGGTTGTTTACCTCAGTGGTCCCCAACCACCGGGCCGCGGCCCGGTACTGGTCCGTGGATCGATTGGTATCGGGCCGCACAAGAAATATATATATATATATATATTTTTTTTTTTTTAATTAAATCAACATAAAAAACACAAGATACACTTACAAGTAGTGCACCAACCCAAAAAAACTCTCCCCCCCTTTTGTTCTGGGCATTGAACATGAAGACTCTTCCTTCACTGTTCCGAGTGGCCATGAGAGTCTTGGCAGTGCCTGCCTCCAGTGCTCCAGTGGAGCAAGTTTTCAGCCATGGTGGCATCATACTACGCCCCCATCGTGCACAAATGACTGACAGACTCTTGGCTAATTTGGTCTTTTGCAAATGCAATGCAGCATAGGGCCCCGACATATAAAAAGTACAACTTTTTTGTTATGTTCACGTATATGTCATGTTTTTTCAATGTTAACACTTTTGTACAAATAAGTACATTTGCACTTTATTTTCCAATGTGTTTATTCTGTAAAGGAATGAGTTAATGTTTAAAATGACTGGTTAATAGTGCTATTATAAAGTGCAATGTCAGCACAATTTTCTTTCCTGCAATTTAAAATGCACTTGTTTTAATAAATAAATACAGCGTTTGAAAAGCATACACAATCTGTGTTAATATATTAGTCTGTGGTTAAAAGGACTTGAAAGGACTCGAAACTCAAAATGCAGGACTTAGGACTTGACTTGAGACTTTCCAGTCTTGACTTTGGACTTGACTCGGGACTTGACTCGGACTTGAGGGCAAAGACTTGAGACTTACTTGTGACTTGCAAAACAATGACTTGGTCCCACCTCTGGTGATTAGTGTTACTTTTAGTGTTAGTGTTATTATGCTGTTTGTTACTTATGTATTTTATGTTGCAGCTATTTAAAATAGTTTTGTCAATTTGTTCTGGCCTGAAATAAATTGGCCCTTTGAAACATATCTTTGTCTTTGTGTGTTGTATGTAGACCACATTGTTTGTGTGTTGTATGTAGAGCACATTGTTTGTGTGTTGTATGTAGAGCACATTGCTTAGCAGAGTTCAGTGATGCAAATGCATGTCAAGTTGATCAACAGATTGTATTATTCTCCAGTGCAATAACAGTACTAAAATGAAGGCTAAAAGGGCATTAATGGGAGCTTTAAAAAAAAAAGTAGAAGAAGTAACTAAATAGTTACTTGTCACAGTAACGCATTACTTTTTGGTGTAAGTAACTGAGTTAGTAACTGAGTTACTTTTGAAATAAAGTAACTAGTAACTGTAACTAGTTACTGGTTTTCAGTAACCCAACACTGCTCCTAATCGCTAAATCCGGTTTTCATAGGTACGGAAGTAGTAGCAGGTAGCATCTTTTTTTTCACAATGCACTTCTGCTATGACCCGCCACCGCCTAGTCTCTTACGTGAATGAGATAAATAATATTATTTAATATTTTACGGTAATGTGTTAATAATTTCACACATAAGTCGTTCCAGAGTATAAGTCGCACCCCCGGCCAAACTATGAAAAAAACTGCGATTTATAATCAGAAAAATACGGTATGTTGTGTTGATGCGGTTCTGAAACTATACAGTTTTCAATTTTCCCACATTCATGTTGCGTCTGTAAAATAACAAAAATAAAGTAACAACCTTGCTATTCTAGATATCCTTGGAATGTAATGAGGCAATGAGAGAAACAACCAAATAAAAGGCACGGAGAGGAACAGCACCTTCTCTGCACATGCATGAGCCGTCGATATGTGAGCACGAAATCTCATTGTGACAGGAACATGACGACGTGCAGTTGATTCCATACAGGCCTGCAGGACAGCTGATTGAGCAGTCATCACCCTAAAGAGAAGAGACATAAAGGTGAAGAAGGTACAAATATGGGAACGCTTACACACCAGCACACACTTATAAATTCATATTTATAAGCAGACTGTCAAGGTGTTTCTGTGTTCTTCCTGGCACTTTTGTGGTTTTACTTTAAGTATTCCGGCAAGTCACATCAAACATTTTCCCAAGGAAGTCACTCTAGGGAAATTACACAAATTGTTCTTGCTCATGGTATTGATGTCCTTCCATATTTTCTGCCGCTTGTCCCTTTCATGGATGCGGGGGAGCTGGAGCCTATCCCAGCGTCTAAATTAAAAGTATAACAGTACCTTCATTTATCTTATAACCCATTATTATTATGATTCTGTTTTGGAAATAAAAATGTTCTCCAAAAGTTTTCCCGGTTTTTGTACACGGTCTTGGTTTTTGTAGTCTACGGCAAAACATTGCGAATAACAAACTACCGTGGTCAGTTAGCCTGCGTATAATTCTTTTAAGTAATCGATTGCCCAAATAAAGAATCCCAATCAGGCATTTTGAGGGATCCTTCTTGGCGTCCACAGCTCCTTTACCACATGGGGTCCCCCAGGGCTCAATCCTTGCCCCAATTTTATTTGCGCTTTACCTTCTCCCCCTTGGTTCTATTTTTAGGAAGTACAGTATTGCATTTCATTTTTATGCCGATGATTGCCAGATTTATTTTCCCATGGCACAAAATAACACGGTTCAACGTCTTATTGACTGCCTGCACGACATCAAAGTCTGGCTTTCAGCTAACTTCCTGAGCCTAAATGAAGATAAAACAGAAGTTATGTTGTTCGGTCCAAGTCGCTCTCCCTCCCCCAACGTTGACCTCGGCACTCTGACCCCGTATCTCAGAGACTGTGTCACAAACCTGGGGGTAAAGTTTGACTCAGATTTTAAATTCGAAAAACAAATCAGCAGCGTCGTTCAAAAAAGCTTTTATCAATTACGCCAAATAGCGAAAGTGAAACCGCTTCTATCAAGACATGATCTTGAGAAATTAATCCACGCTTTTATCTCGACTCGTCTTGACTACTGCAATGCCCTGTATGTTGGCATTAGCCAGGCCTCCCTCGCCCGCCTGCAGCTCGTGCAGAACTCTGCTGCTCGTCTGCTAACACAGACCCGCAGACGTGAGCACATCACCCCTATTTTAGCGTCCCTTCACTGGCTCCCTGTGCGTTACCGAATACATTTTAAACTCCTTTTATTTGTTTTTAAATGTCTAAACAACCTCGCGCCAACCTATCTCTCCGACCTCCTTCAGCCTTACTGCCCCACCCGATCCTTAAGATCAGCCGATCAGCTGCTGTTGACGGTCCCTGACACAAGGCTGAAGCTTAGAGGTGACAGAGCTTTCGCCGTTGCTGCTCCCAAGCTCTGGAACGACCTACCCCTGAGTGTTAGACAAGCCTCCTCTCTTCCTGTTTTTAAATCTCTCTTAAAAACATACTTTTATTCCATGGCTTTTAACACTGAGTGATATCCATCCTGCAATGGTGCCCCATAATACACCTGCTGTGATCCTGTTTTTATGTTTTTATTAATTCTATTTTAATTTTTTTTTTTTTTTTTTTTATCGTGTTCTGTTTGTGTTGTGTTGTGTTTGCTCGGTACTCGTTTTATCTTTTAACCTGTTCATTGTACAGCACTTTGGCTACCCCTGTGGTAAATTTTAAATGTGCTCTATAAATAAAGTTGATTTGATTTGATTTGATTTGATGTTCTCATGGTTTTTTTTGTCAAAAAAAAACTTGGAAAGACACAAATCTGTTGATATAAGTACGTTTGTATTATTTTATTTAAGTTTAATAGACCCATAACCATCAGACCGTGTTTGATTAGGAGTTAAGAATTGCATTATCCCTGTATCATATGTTCCTACTTTCTACTACATACTGTATGGCAGAGACAGGTCATTTCAGTTCAATTCAATTCTCCATGGCTTATCAAGAGCAGTGTTGAGTGGTAGCAGTCAAAGTGAGGTAGCTTTAAAGAGACATGTTTGAATACTGAAGCAGACATTTAGAGAAGCATTTTGAAAGCAAAGGATTCCGGAAGAAGCTCAAAGTCTTCGCTCAACAACTGTATCTTAAGTGCAGAGAGCAGGGGCAGAGCAAAGGTACTGGTTTTGAAGATAGCATTACTAATTCTGAACGTGAAGTAGTGTATATCTTACTTTGATTAAATCTAGTGAACTTAAGCCACAGATAGATGTCAGATCATCAATTAAAATTCTGAACATAAGAACCCCTTTGAATATGTTCCTACTTTCTACTACATACTGTATGGCAGAGACAGGTCATTTCAGTTCAATTCAATTCTCCATGGCTTATCAAGAGCAGTGTTGAGTGGTAGCAGTCAAAGTGAGGTAGCTTTAAAGAGACATGTTTGAATACTGAAGCAGACATTTAGAGAAGCATTTTGAAAGCAAAGGATTCCGGAAGAAGCTCAAAGTCTTCGATCAACAACTGTATCTTAAGTGCAGAGAGCAGGGGCAGAGCAAAGGTACTGGTTTTGAAGATAGCATTACTAATTCTGAACGTGAAGTAGTGTATATCTTACTTTGATTAAATCTAGTGAACTTAAGCCACAGATCATCAATTAAAATTCTGAACATAAGAACCCCTTTGAATATGTTCCTACTTTCTACTACATACTGTATGGCAGAGACAGGTCATTTCAGTTCAATTCAATTCTCCATGGCTTGTCAAGAGCAGTGTTGAGTGGTAGCAGCCAAAGTGAGGTAGCTTTATGTTCTCTCCCACCAACCAACTGCAGATTCTTCTTGGTAACCAGGTCAGACAAGATACTGTACCACCATATTGTGTGCAGCAGGTGGTGATATGCCTCTTTTCCACTGCACGGTACTTACTCGGCTTGACAGGGCTGTACTCGATATTCCCTGTATGTTGCTTTTCCATTGGCAAAACCATATATTATTAGGTGGACTACAGTGGAACCCGTTTATGTCAACGCATCTTGGACTGGCTGACTGACATCGACGTAATTGAAATCGAAAAGGGAAATTAGCCATTGCTTTCACATTTACAAGTTACTTTTGTCAGAGACAGAAGGAGAACAAGTGATAATAATTTTTGAACCTACAGTACATCGGTTTGTTGACATCATTTTCCTCCATTTGTGCATGTGTTTAGTCAGATTCTTCTGTTTTCAAATGACATTTTATACTCTTATCCAGAGTCAAGTAGAGTAACTAAAAATGTTACTTAATTAACCCCATATTTCCAAAAGATGCGTAATGTCTTCGTGCTTCGTTTGTCCGTCAATACCCATCTGCGGCGTCGGTGACCGCACTGACTTGACTTGTGCGGCAAAAACGTTGTCTTTCAGAACGACTACTTTATTGTTGTATTTGTAGCAAACAGCAGCAACAACACTCCTGGCAAGTTACCACACACACTTCTCATTCAACTCCCGCTAATCACTCCACTGCTTCTCCCGCACAGGTCCCCAAAATAGTTGTGCTGCGCCAGAAACATGATTCTGTGATTTTGGACCTCTAGAAACAGCTTATCATCCATCGACTCCATGGGGTGAAATTAAGTCTGAAAATAATTGACAGGATGACTTCAGGTCTGTAACCAGGTGTAAAATAAGATCCACCCAAAAACACGCAGTATTTTCCGCACCATAAGGCGCCCTGGGTTATAAGCCGCGCCTTCAATGAACGGCATATTTCAAAACTTTGTCCACCTATAAGACGCCCCGTGTTATAAGCCGCATCTAACTGCGCTAAATGAATGTCAAAAAAACAGTCAGATAGGTCAGTCAAACTTTAATAATATATTAAAAACCAGCGTGATGTGGGCGCGCACGGAGTCGTATATCAACATGGACGGAGCTGCGTGAAAAAAGCCACCCGGCCTCTTCGCGTAAACTTACCTTAACCACTCGCTCATCTTTTCTTCATCCATCCATCCCTTCGAGTTAGCTTTTATGATGACGCCGGCTGGAAAGGTCTCTTTTGGCAAGGTCTTCCTTTTGAATATCACCATGGGTGGAAGTTTCTGGCCATTAGCATGGCAAGCTAGAACCACAGTGAAGGATGACTTCTCATTCCCTGTGGTGCGAATATTCACCGTACGTGCTCCCGTTGTATCCACAGTGCGGTTCACAGGAATATCAAAAGTCAGTGGAACCTCGTCCGTCCATGTTGATAATGTTCTCTGGCCGGATCTTTTTTTCAGCTATCTTGTTTTTACAATATGCACGGAAAGTAGCCAGCTTTTCTTGAAAGTCTTTAGGCAGTTGCTGTGAAATAGTAATCCGTGTGCGGATGGAGAGATTGTGTCTTTTCATGAACCGGATCCCTGTCGCTTAGTAGGAGCCATTTTGTGGTCTTTACAGATGTAAACACACAAAGGAAATGAAACGTACGGTAATATCCGCGCGCTTTTTCTTCTTCTATGCGGGCGGGTGGTTGCTTACAGTAGAAGAAGAAGCGCTTCCTGTTCTATGGGGGCGGGTGCTTACCTTGGCGGTTGCTTGCGTAGAAGAAGAAGCACTTCCTCTTCTACGGGGAAAAAAGATGGCGGCTGTTTACCGTAGTTGCGAGACCGAAACTTTATGAAAATGAATCTTAATATTTATCCATATATAAAGCGCACCGGGTTATAAGGCGCACTGTCAGCTTTTGAGAAAATTTGTGGTTTTTAGGTGCGCCTTATAGTGCGGAAAATACGGTATATTATTTTCAAAATTTCCGGCAGAAAATGTGACTGGAAAGCTGTGGACTGGCAGAGATTAGCTTGTGCGATGAAGCCCATCCACAGGCTGTAGAAACTGACACATTGACTAGAATAGAAATGTATTCAGGTACCGTATTTTCCGCACCATTAGCCGCACCTAAAAACCACAAATTTACTCAAAAGCTGACAGTGCGGCTTTTAACCCGGTGCGCTTTATATATGGATAAATATTAAGATTCATTTTCATAAAGTTTCGATCTCGCAAACTACGGTAAACAGCCGCCATCTTTTTTCCCGGTAGAACAGGAAGCGCTTCTTCTTCTACGCAAGCAACCGCCAAGGTAAGCACCCGCCCCCATAGAACAGGAAGCGCTTCTTCTTCTACTGTAAGCAACCACCCGCCCCCGGAAGAAGAAGAAGCGCGCGGATTTTCGTTTCATTTCCTTTGTGTGTTTACATCTGTAAAGACCACAAAATGGCTCCTACTAAGCGACACGCGTATAACGCAGAATTTAAACTTAAGGCAATAAGTCATGCCGAAGAACACGGAAATAGAGCAGCAACAAGAGAATATAACATAAATGAATCAATGGTGCGTAGGTGGAGGAAGCAAGAAGATGAACTGCGCCAGGTAAAGAAGACAAAACAGAGTTTCCAAGGGAACAAAGCAAGATGGCAACTGTTGGAGGACAAACTGGAACAGTGGGTTGTTGAGCAGAGAGCAGCAAGCAGAAGTGTCAGCACCATCACTATTCGAATGAAGGCAACAACGCTAGCAAGCGAACTTCACCTGGATGATTTTAAAGGTGGTGCTTCTTGGTGTTTCCGGTTCATGAAAAGACGCAATCGCTCCATCCGCACACGGACCACTATTTCACAGCAACTGCTGGACAACAGTGACACTGACTCCGATGACTTCGACGAGACGGAACCGGCCATTTTGGATCCCACATTTGCCCAACTTTTCAATTCGGACACCGAAGACGAAGAATTCGAAGGATTTACGAATGAAGAATAACTTCAGAAGGTGAGCGCTATGTTTATTTTGTGTGTTGTGACATTAACGTTCGAGCAACATTATGTTGCTATTGCTCTGCACTATTTTGAATTTTACTATGTTTGTGATTGCACATTTGCGTACATTTTGGGACAGAGTTGTTAGAACGCTGGTTTTTAATATATTATTAAAGTTTGACTGACCTATCTGACTGTTTTTTTGACATTCCCTTTAGCGCAGCGTAGGCGCGGCTTATAGTCCGGGGCGGCTTATAGGTGGACAAAGTTTTAAAATATGCCATTCATTGAAGGTGCGGCTAATAACCCGGGGCGGCTTATAGTGCGGAAAATACGGTACATTACTTTTCAACTACCGTATTTTTCGGACTATAAGTCGCTCCGGAGTATAAGTCGCACCGGCCGAAAATGCATAATAAAGAAGGAAAAAAACATATGAGTCGCACGGGAGTATAAGTCGCATTTTTTGGGGAAATGTATTTGATAAAACCCAACACCAAGAATAGACATTTGAAAGGCAATTTAAAATAAATAAAGAATAGTGAACAACAGGCTGAATAAGTGTACGTTATATGATGCATAAATAACCAACTGGTATGTTAACGTAACATATTATGGTAAGAGTCATTCAAATAACTATAACATATAGAACATGCTATACGTTTACCAAACAATCTGTCACTCCTAATCGCTAAATCCGATGAAATCTTATACGTCTAGTCCAGGGGTCGGCAACCCAAAAAGGTTGAAAGAACATTTTGGAGAACTTGCATCCTCTGCAGTAGACATTTTTTATTGTCTATTTATTTTGTCAGAGTTACAATATTCGGGGAAAGAAATTGCTCTGTCCATACAACAGTAGCTGACCTATTGCAAAAAAACTAGTCAAGGATAATCAATTTGACGGTGTTTGAAATTTTTTAGGAATCCGTTGCAAAAATGCTGTCTTGTCCCAAGGTTTTTTAATTGATCTCGCTGGAAGGTCTGGCGCCATTGCAGGGCCTGATTTGGCCTGCCAGTTAAATAGCGCTACTTTACACTAATCTGACACAAGTAAAAAAAAAAAAAGTAGTAATCCAATACTTAGGTAAGAGGGTGTACTGTAAGTAATACATTACACTGTTGCCATAAATAGTAATTACTGTCGCTGCGATTAAATGTAGTTTTGGGTGAATCCTTCTGTATGTTGCCTTCAGGCTAAGGTGGGTGTCTTAGCCAGGCTCTGTGCCATACTTGCCAACTTAGAGAACCTCCGAATTCGGGAGATGGGGGGTTGGGGGGTGTTGGGGGCCTGGTTGGGGGGTCGGGGTTGAGGTGCAGGCAGCATACCCCTTCCCTTTTCGAGCTGTCCTGGATGAATTGAAATTCTTTTTTCCAATCATTTTGGAACTTGCAAGCGTATTTCTTCTTCTTACTCGTTGTCCATGTCTCTTCGTTCTTCTGCTTGGTGTCCTTCTTGTTGTGTGTGCAGTTGTGCACTGAGCTCCAAAAGCCGTAGATGTTATTGTCGCATTCCGGAAAAGTTAGTGCTGCAAGAGATTCTGGGTATTTGTTCTGTTGTGTTTATGTTGTGTTACGGCGCGGATGTTCTCCCAAAATGTGTTTGTCATTCTTGTTTAGTGTGGGTTCACAGTGTGGCGCACATTAGTGACAGTGTTAAAGTTGTTTATACGGCCACCGTCAGTGTGACATGTATGGCTGTAGAGCAAGTATGCTTTGCATTCACTTGTGTGCGTGTGTGTGCATGAAATAAACGTTATCGCGGTAACGATATAACGGTCTAGCTCCGTCCTATCTTGTCGATTGCATTGTACCATATGTCCCGGCAAGAAATCTGCGTTCAAAGAACTCCGGCTTATTAGTGATTCCCAGAGCCCAAAAAAAGTCTGCGGGCTATAGAGCGTTTTCTATTCGGGCTCCAGTACTATGGAATGCCCTCCCGGTAACAATTAGAGATGCTACCTCAGTAGAAGCATTTAAGTCCCATCTTAAAACTCATTTGTATACTCTAGCCTTTAAATAGCCCCCGTTAGACCAGTTGATCTGCCGTTTCTTTTCTTTTCTCCTCTGCTCCCCTTTTCCTTGGGGGGGGGGGGGGGGGGGGGGCACAGGTCCGGTGGCCATGGATGAAGTGCTGGCTGTCCAGAGTCGGGACCCGGGGTGGACCGCTCGCCTGTGCATCGGCTGGGAACATCTCTGCGCTGCTGACCCGTCTCCGCTCGGGATGGTGTCCTGCTGGCCCCACTATGGACTGGACTCTTACTATTATGTTGGATCCACTATGGACTGGACTCTCACAATATTATGTCAGACCCACTCGACATCCATTGCTTTCGGTCTCCCCTAGAGGGGGGGGGTTACCCACATATGCGGTCCTCTCCAAGGTTTCTCATAGTCATTCACATCGACGTCCCACTGGGGTGAGTTTTTCCTTGCCCGTATGTGGGCTTTGTACCGAGGATGTCGTTGTGGCTTGTGCAGCCCTTTGAGACACTTGTGATTTAGGGCTATATAAATAAAGATTGATTGATTGATCATTACACCAGTTAAAATATCATACAACGTGTCAGCATTTCTTGACATCTTCGAGTAAAGACCATTGTTAAACCCGTCCAACGCTACATTATAATGTGACTGAGCTTGCACTCTTTTATATGGAGGAAAAGCGGACGCATGGACAGCATGCGGCTGTTAAGGAGTGAAGGTTTCAGGTGAGAGAGGACGCTGAAGGCAGTGCCTCTAAGGCACATCCCCAATATTGTTGTCAGGGTGGAAATCAGGAGAAATTCGGGAGAATAGTTGCCCCGGGAGATTTTCGGGAGGGGCACTGAAATTCGGGAGTCTCCCGGGAAAATCGGGAGGGTTGGCAAGTATGCTCTGTGCCTCCTTGTCCAGCTGCAAATCTCACTGCCCGCATCTGCGATTACGTGTAGATGCAGTGTCACGAAACACAAAAGTTAACAAGGCACTTCTTTAGATGAGGCTGGAAGTTTGTGTATTGATCTGTGCTGGTTAATACAACCAGTAACTGAGCATTTTACAAACCCCGTTTCCATATGAGTTGGGAAATTGTGTTAGATGTAAATATAAACGGAATACAATGATTTGCAAATAATTGTCAACCCATATTCAGTTGAGTATGCTACAAAGACAACATATTTGATGTTCGAACTGATAAAACCTTTTTTTTTTTTGCAAATAATCATTAACTTTAGAATTTGATGCCAGCAACACGTGACAAAGAAGTTGGGAAAGGTGGCAATAAATACTGATAAAGTTGAGGAATGCTCATCAAACACTTATTTGGAACATCCCACAGGTGAACAGGCAAATTGGGAACAGGTGGGTGCCATGATTGGGTATAAAAGTAGATTCCATGAAATGCTCAGTCATTCACAAACAAGGATGGGGTGAAGGTCACCACTTTGTCAACAAATGCGTGAGCAAATTGTTGAACAGTTTAAGAAAAACCTTTCTCAAACAGCTATTGCAAGGAATTTAGGGATTTCACCATCTACGGTCCGTAATATCATCAAAGGGTTCAGAGAATCTGGAGAAATCACTGCACGTAAGCAGCTAAGCCCGTGACCTACGATCCCTCAGGCTGTACTGCATCAACAAGCGACATCAGTGTGTAAAGGATATCACCACATGAGCTCAGGAACACTTCAGAAACCCACTGTCAGTAACTACAGTTGGTCGCTACATCTGTAAGTGCAAGTTAAAACTCTCCTAGGCAAGGCGAAAACCGTTTATCAACAACACCCAGAAACGCCGTCGGCTTCGCTGGGCCTGAGCTCATCTAAGATGGACTGATACAAAGTGGAAAAGTGTTCTGTGGTCTGACGAGTCCACATTTCAAATTGTTTTTGGAAACTGTGGACGTCGTGTCCTCCGGACCAAAGAGGAAAAGAACCATCCGGATTGTTATAGGCGCAAAGTTGAAAAGCCAGCATCTGTGATGGTATGGGGGTGTATTAGTGCCCAAGACATGGGTAACTTACACATCTGTGAAGGCGCCATTATTGCTGAAAGGTAAATATAGGTTTTGGAGCAACATATGTTGCCATCCAAGCAACGTTACCATGGACGCCCCTGCTTATTTCAGCAAGACAATGCCAAGCCACGTGTTACATCAACGTGGCTTCATAGTAAAAGAGTGCAGGTACTAGACTGGCCTGCCTGTAGTCCAGACCTGCCTCCCATTGAAAATGTGTGGCGCATTATGAAGCCTAAAATACCACAACGGAGACCCCCGGACTGCTGAACAACTTAAGCTGTACATCAAGCAAGAATGGGAAAGAATTCCTCCTGAGAAGCTTAAAAAATGTGTCTCCTCAGTTCCCAAACGTTTACTGAGTGTTGTTAAAAGGAAAGGCCATGTAACACAGTGGTGAACATGCCGTTTCCCAACTACTTTGGCACATGTTGCAGCCATGAAATTCTAAGTTAATTATTATTTGCAAAAAAAAGTTTATGAGTTTGAACATCAAATATGTTGTCTTTGTAGTGCATTCAATTGAATATGGGTTGAAAAGGATTTGCAAATCATTGTATTCCGTTTATATTTACATCTAACACAATTACCCAACTCCTATGGACACGGGGTTTGTACCTTATTAGTCTCACCACGGACATATTTTGGTTTGCATTACAAACACGTCCCATAATATAGAAATGGCGTCTTGCGGAAAACCTCTACCTCCTATTGAGATATCGACACAATGGCAGATTACCTTACAATCATCAAAATCTCCAAACAGCTCATCTGGAACAAGGCAATATTGATTTATTAACCTTTTGGTCCTTATGGGGATCAAAAACAGGTGGCAGCAGGTAAGAAAAGTGGGTTTTGCGTAATACGACCCCTTTCAGCAGGGACTTTTTAGTAATAAGAACACGGTGGTCAAGGGATTTGTTAGTCGGCCAGCGTAGACTGGTTGTTGACATAAGTGGTTTCCAATGAAGGTACTATAAACTAGTCCGTTTATCTTGTATTTATCTTTAAGTTGTTTTTTGTAGTTGTAGTTTTGTGTTGAATTATATACATTCCTTATTTTCCAGACTATAAGTCATTACTTTTTTCACACGCTTTGAATCCTGCGGCTTATAAAACAGTGCGGCTAATATATGGATTTGTTTCCACTAATAACTCTAATGTTTCGTATTCAACAAACGATTTCCATATTACACTGACAGAGACACTGAAAAAGGTGTTCTATTGTTCGGGCTATGGCGCCATCTTTTGAGCGAGTTTGCTTACTGCAGGTGCTGCGGGTTGAAAATCTACTTTCTGTTTTGTGCCTTGAACCGGAAGTATATCTCGTTTCGTCTACTATTCTATAGCGTCTATAGAGTTTCTGCTCAAAGGGATTCTTCATTTGTCACTCCATGCAAACTTTGTAAGTTTTACAATATAACTAAACCATTTCATACTGACTAAATCATCCCATGTGTGGAAAATGTTAAAAGTTAAAAGTCAATGCTTTACAGTTATATTTGGTGATGATAATTATGCAGTTCTGATCTGATTAGCTATTGATAAAAATATTACATATTTGTACAGATTAAAGTTCCAGCACAATGCTTTATTTTTCTACTTCTTTCATGTTTTAAATAGAGAAATGTAATGCTTAAAAAAAGAGTAATGTTTTAAAAGGTGCAATGTTTAAAAAGTATTGTTTAAAAGTGTATGTTTTTGGAAAATTGCCATTACAGACTGGACCTGAATGAGTGAACATCGTGTCCGTGTTTCTGTTCAATATTCCCCCCTCTACAGGGGTGTAACAGAAACAATTAAGGTATGTAAATAAACATTTCCAAAATATTTCGTAGGCTTATAGTCTGGTGCGGCGAGTATTTTTTTTCTTCTAAAATTGTGTGAAGCTCTATAGCCCGGAAAGTACGGTTTGCTGTTGCAGCATTATTATTTATTTTCTTAGAAAAGTGCCCCTAGATAAAGTAACGCAATAATAACAAGCATTTATAAACATACAAATCTTGTGAAACAAAGGTAAAGATAATACTTAAAGGGGCTGTTTGCAACTTCCTCAAAGCAAAAAATATAACAAGAAAACCACCTGCTTGTTTATGTTACCATTACTGGCTTAACAGAACACATACAGGTAAAAGCCAGTAAATTAGAATATTTTGAAAAACTTGATTTATTTCAGTAATTGCATTCAAAAGGTGTAACTTGTACATTATATTTATTCATTGCACACAGACTGATGCATTCAAATGTTTATTTCATTTAATTTTGATGATTTGAAGTGGCAACAAATGAAAATCCAAAATTCCGTGTGTCACAAAATTAGAATATTACTTAAGGCTAATACAAAAAAGGGATTTTTAGAAATGTTGGCCAACTGAAAAGTATGAAAATGAAAAATATGAGCATGTACAATACTCAATACTTGGTTGGAGCTCCTTTTGCCTCAATTACTGCGTTAATGCGGCGTGGCATGGAGTCGATGAGTTTCTGGCACTGCTCAGGTGTTATGAGAGCCCAGGTTGCTCTGATAGTGGCCTTCAACTCTTCTGCGTTTTTGGGTCTGGCATTCTGCATCTTCCTTTTCACAATACCCCACAGATTTTCTATGGGGCTAAGGTCAGGGGAGTTGGCGGGCCAATTTAGAACAGAAATACCATGGTCCGTAAACCAGGCACGGGTAGATTTTGCGCTGTGTGCAGGCGCCAAGTCCTGTTGGAACTTGAAATCTCCATCTCCATAGAGCAGGTCAGCAGCAGGAAGCATGAAGTGCTCTAAAACTTGCTGGTAGACGGCTGCGTTGACCCTGGATCTCAGGAAACAGAGTGGACCGACACCAGCTGGACTGCTGCTGAGTGGTCCAAAGTCATGTTTTCTGACGAAAGCAAATTTTGCATTTCCTTTGGAAATCGAGGTCCCAGAGTCTGGAGGAAGACAGGAGAGGCACAGGATCCACGTTGCCTGAAGTCTAGTGTAAAGTTCCCACCATCAGTGATGGTTTGGGGTGCCATGTCATCTGCTGGTGTCGGTCCACTCTGTTTCCTGAGATCCAGGGTCAACGCAGCCATCTACCAGCAAGTTTTAGAGCACTTCATGCTTCCTGCTGCTGACCTGCTCTATGGAGATGGAGATTTCAAGTTCCAACAGGACTTGGCGCCTGCACACAGCGCAAAATCGACCCGTGCCTGGTTTACGGACCATGGTATTTCTGTTCTAAATTGGCCCACCAACTCCCCTGACCTTAGCCCCATAGAAAATCTGTGGGGTATTGTGAAAAGGAAGATGCAGAATGCCAGACCCAAAAACGCAGAAGAGTTGAAGGCCACTATCAGAGCAACCTGGGCTCTCATAACACCTGAGCAGTGCCAGAAACTCATCGACTCCATGCCACGCCGCATTAACGCTGTAATTGAGGCAAAAGGAGCTCCAACCAAGTATTGAGTATTGTACATGCTCATATTTTTCATTTTCATACTTTTCAGTTGGCCAACATTTCTAAAAATCCCTTTTTTGTATTAGCCTTAAGTAATATTCTAATTTTGTGACACACGGAATTTTGGATTTTCATTTGTTGCCACTTCAAATCATCAAAATTAAATGAAATAAACATTTGAATGCATCAGTCGGGGTGCAATGAATAAATATAATGTACAAGTTACACCTTTTGAATGCAATTACTGAAATAAATCAAGTTTTTCAAAATATTCAAATTTACTGGCTTTTACCTGTATATTTGACAATTATCTATGTTTTTCACAACTGCAAGTTTATGTTATACATTTTTTTACCTGCCCGGATAAAATGATTGGTGTTTACGTCAACCTCCTCAACACGTGCGCGCAGGGAGTGTGTGCACACATACAAAAGTAGTCGTGTTGTTGTTATGATTTGAGTTGAGTTTGAGTTTATTTCGAACATGCAAGCATACAACATAATACATCACAATTTCCAGTTCCTCTTTTAAACATGTTCCGAAAAGGAGTAGGAAGAAACAGAGCTTATTTAATCCTACCCCTTTTCTTTTACATAACAGTTGCTAAACCTTTTGTTCACTTCCTGTTCTCAATTTATTCACAATATACTCCATAAGTAATCACAATAAAAATAGATAAATAAATAATAATTGGTGAAGTAAGTTATATTTCATATGATGAGATGAGTAAGATTATTTTGAGAATGAATGAATGGATGGATGAAATACATTCAGAATGTTTATCATGGTTCTTCTTCTTTGTACTTTGTAACCACTTTAAGTTTGAAGAGTTTCTTGAAGTGGATCATATTAGTACATTGTTTGATTGCTTTGCTTAATCCATTCCATCATTTAATTCCACACACAGATATACTGAAGGTCTTAAGTGTTGTACGTGCATACAAATGTTTTAAATTACATTTTTCTATAAGATTATATTTCTCCTTTTTTTTTTTGAGAAGAATTGTTGTATATTCTTGGGTAGCAGGTTATAGTTTGCTTTGTGTATAATTTTAGCTGTTTGCAAATTCACTATGTCGCGGAATTTTAGTATCTTTGATTCAATAAATAAAGGGTATGTATGATAGAATATACATTCAATGACAGCTAACCGTAGCTATCAAAATTGCGATTATTATTATGTGTTACGTGTGTTTGTATTTATGTCATTATGTACGAGAAGTTGTGAGATGGCAGGATATAATTGTGTGAAATACAATGGGAAGTTGGCGCCCTCTTGGCAACTGTGTAAATGTTGCAAACAGCCCCTTTAACACCTAATATAGGCCCATGTTGACACTTACTATAAATCCTGGTGCACAGATGCATGCTCCAGTGCTTCCGTCACAATCTGCTCCATTGGCACAAGCACACAATTCTTTACAGGCTTCACCGTGGTAACCTGATGGACACGTCTCATTGCAATACAATCCTGTCCATCCCGCTGCACAGGTGCATTCTCCTGACAAAGGGTGACAGCTGGGAACAAGCATAGTAAGTACAAGGTTGATAAAAAAATACCTTGTCAAGTGCAGGAATTAAACATAATACATGATCACAATGTGTTAAAATCCATAATCTTGATCGATATTGAGAAGGTAAAACCTCACAGACTGTAGTTCTGTGACAGTGATAGCATGACAATATGAACACAGGACACAAAGATTGCACGGACTATAATAATTAGGGACTGTACCAATCTGCTTTTAGGAGCTCACTCAAAGCAGACAGCAAAAGTGTGACAAAGTTATGTTTTTATTGTGAGCAAATATTTGGGCAACACGCCTCTTCACCGCTAATTGGCATAGCAAATGCCACAGTGAACCTCACCAGATCCAAACCAGAACTTCCAGTCCTAGTTAGTAGCATTAGCTTATAGCCAGAAAACTTTGTTTACCAAATACTGGAACAAAGACAAAGAGTGCGAAGGAGTGTGCTGAGAAGAAGAACTGGATGATATTCCTCTAATTAATGAAATACAGTAAATAATTCCAAACATGATTAACCTTAGTGGAGCTGACTTGGAGAGATAGTTTGAGCGTCACACTCCTGGTCTGCACCATACTGAGGCAGAACGAGTATATAACGCCAACAAAAGGTGTTAAAATAAAATTTAAATGGTAGACATGTATCCATAAAAATATGAAGTACCGTATTTTCCGCACTATAAGGCGCACCGGATTATTAGCCGCACCTTCAATGAATGGCATATTTCAAAACTTTGTCCACCTATAAGCCGCCCCGGACTATAAGCCGCGCCTACGCTGCGCTAAAGGGAATGTCAAAAAAACAGTCAGATAGGTCAGTCAAACTTTAATAATATATTAAAAACCAGCGTTCTAACAACTCTGTCCCAAAATGTACGCAAATGTGCAATCACAAACATAGTAAAATTCAAAATAGTGCAGAGCAATAGCAACATAATGTTGCTCGAACGTTAATGTCACAACACACAAAATAAACATAGCGCTCACCTTCTGAAGTTATTCTTCATTCGTAAATCCTTCGAATTCTTCGTCTTCGGTGTCCGAATTGAAAAGTTGGGCAAATGTGGGATCCAAAATGGCCGGTTCCGTCTCGTCGAAGTCATCGGAGTCAGTGTCACTGTTGTCCAGCAGTTCTGTGAATCCTGCCTTCCGGAAAGCTCGGACCACAGTTGTGACCGAAATATCTGCCCAGGCATTTACGATCCACTGGCAGATGTTGGCGTATGTCGTCCGGCGCTGTCTGCCTGTCTTAGTGAAGGTGTGTTCGCCTTCGGTCATCCATTGTTCCCACGCCGTTCGCAGTCGTGATTTGAATGCCCTGTTGACACCAATATCCAGCGGTTGGAGTTCTTTGGTTAATCCACCCGGAATGACGGCGAGTGTTGTATTTGTGTGCTTCACTTGTTTTTTGACACTATCTGTGATGTGGGCGCGCATAGAGTCGTATATCAACATGGACGGAGCTGTGTGAAAAAAGCCACCCGGCCTCTTCGCGTAAACTTCCCTTAACTACTCGCTCATCTTTTCTTCATCCATCCATCCCTTCGAGTTAGCTTTTATGATGACGCCGGCTGGAAAGGTCTCTTTTGGCAAGGTCTTCCTTTTGAATATCACCATGGGTGGAAGTTTCAGGCCATTAGCATGGCAAGCTAGAACCACAGTGAAGGACGACTTCTCATTCCCTGTGGTGCGAATATTCACCGTACGTGCTCCCGTTGTATCCACAGTATCCACAGTGCGGTTCACAGGAATATCAGTTGCTGTGAAATAGTAATCCGTGTGCGGATGGAGAGATTGCGTCTTTTCATGAACCGGATCCTTGTCGCTTAGTAGGAGCCATTTTGTGGTCTTTACAGATGTAAACAGGAAATGAAACGTACGGTAATATCCGCGCGCTTTTTCTTCTTCTACGCGGGCGGGTGGTTGCTTACAGTAGAAGAAGAAGCGCTTCCTGTTCTATGGGGGCGGGTGCTTACCTTGGCGGTTGCTTGTGTAGAAGAAGAAGCGCTTCCTGTTCTACCGGGAAAAAAGATGGCGGCTGTTTACCGAAGTTGCGAGATCGAAACTTTATGAAAATGAATCGTAATATTAATCCATATATAAAGCGCACCGGGTTATAAGGCGCACTGTCAGCTTTTGAGAAAATTTGTGGTTTTTAGGTGCGGCTAATGGTGCGGAAAATACGGTACTCAAGTCCACTCTCCAAGGTAAATGCGGCACATTATTATGACATCACTCTATAAAACTACTGTACTTGTTTGTAGTACATTCCATTTATTTTATTACTATCCAATATTTATTATCTAAAAGTTATTGAAATTATGGTGTTTGGGGGTCAAGATTAAATTAATTTCTATTCATTTCAATTGGTGATGCTGTTTTTCAAAATTAGATTTCCGATGTACCAGTTTTTTGAGGTACAAACTGCGTCACAGAACCAATTCAACTTGTATCCCGAAGTACCACTGTTTTGGTTCTCCACATACGTCTTCGGGTGGCTGATAACTTGAGCTATATAAGTAACTATAATTGGAACTTATGTAATGGTATACCTACTGAGTGTATTTATTTAGACCTTTTAGGTATAGCTTCCAGTGTTCATTTATTACTGCCTGGTGTGACTTGTGTATGCTATTTCACTTGTCTCAAGCATTGTGGCATGTCAAATGTTCTTGTTCTGTATGTCAAAAAAGAAAGAACATGTTTGTTGGGGCTGAGGTTGCTGAGGTAGTTAAAAAGCTCCTCGGTGGTAAGGCCCCGGGGGTGGATGAGATCCGCCCGGAGTTCCTTAAGGCTCTGGATGCTGTAGGGCTGTCTTGGTTGACAAGACTCTGCAGCATCGCGTGGACATCGGGGGCAGTACCTCTGGATTGGCAGACCGGGGTGGTGGTTCCTCTCTTTAAAAAGGGGAACCGGAGGGTGTGTTCTAACTATCGTGGGATCACACTCCTCAGCCTTCCCGGTAAGGTCTATTCAGGTGTACTGGAGAGGAGGCTACGCCGGATAGTCGAACCTCGGATTCAGGAGGAACAGTGTGGTTTTCGTCCTGGTCGTGAAACTGTGGACCAGCTCTATACTCTCGGCAGGGTCCTTGAGGGTGCATGGGAGTTTGCCCAACCAGTCTACATGTGCTTTGTGGACTTGGAGAAGGCATTCGACCGTGTCCCTCGGGAAGTCCTGTGGGGAGTGCTCAGAGAGTATGGGGTTTCGGACTGTCTGATTGTGGCGGTCCGCTCCCTGTATGATCAGTGTCAGAGCTTGGTCCGTATTGCCGGCAGTAAGTCGGACACGTTTCCGGTGAGGGTTGGACTCCGCCAAGGCTGCCCTTTGTCACCGATTCTGTTCATAACTTTTATGGACAGAATTTCTAGGCGCAGTCAAGGCGTTGAGGGGATCCGGTTTGGTGGCTGCAGGATTAGGTCTCTGCTTTTTGCAGATGATTTGGTCCTGATGGCTTCATCTGGCCAGGATCTTCAGCTCTCACTGGATCGGTTCGCAGCTGAGTGTGAAGCGACTGGGATGAGAATCAGCACCTCCAAGTCCGAGTCCATGGTTCTCGCCCGGAAAAGGGTGGAGTGCCATCTCCGGGTTGGGGAGGAGATCTTGCCCCAAGTGGAGGAGTTCAAGTACCTCGGAGTCTTGTTCACGAGTGAGGGAAGAGTGGATCGTGAGATCGACAGGCGGATCGGTGCGGCGTCTTCAGTAATGCGGACGCTGTATCGATCCGTTGTGGTGAAGAAGGAGCTGAGCCGGAAGGCAAAGCTCTCAATTTACCGGTCGATCTACGTTCCCATCCTCACCTATGGTCATGAGCTTTGGGTTATGACCGAAAGGACAAGATCACGGGTACAAGCGGCCGAAATGAGTTTCCTCCGCCGGGTGGCGGGGCTCTCCCTTAGAGATAGGGTGAGAAGCTCTGTCATCCGGGGGGAGCTCAAAGTAAAGCCGCTGCTCCTCCACATCGAGAGGAGCCAGATGAGGTGGTTCGGGCATCTGGTCAGGATGCCACCCGAGCGCCTCCCTAAGGAGGTGTTTAGGGCATGTCCGACCGGTAGGAGGCCACGGGGAAGACCCAGGACACGTTGGGAAGACTATGTCTCACGGCTGGCCTGGGAACGCCTCAGGATCCCCCGGGAGGAGCTGGACAAAGTGGCTGGGGAGAGGGAAGTCTGGGCTTCCCTGCTTAGGCTGCTGCCCCCGCGACCCGACCTCGGATAAGCGGAAGAAGATGGATGGATGGATGGATGGATGTTTGTTGGTCTCCCCTCACCTCTGCAACAGCTTACAGTCTTCTGAAAATACTTTTTAAACAATGTTGTGTGTATGTGTGAGGATTCTTGTTCAACATTTGTGAGTTCGAAAGTCACTGATGTTAGTTAAGTCCTGCTGGCTCACAATCTTTGATGTGGTTCATCCAAAATAAAAGTATTTTCTGATTAAGGAGTGTGTCTCTATATGTAGGTTTTGTATTGTCTTGGGGGAAAAAAAGTAACAATTCAGTTCCCGTCAGTCCTGTCAAAATGTCCTTGAGCTAGTTATTCCTGATGCAGCATTATTGATGTAAAAAGCTCCTGCCGTTAATCTAATTCATTTCTTTTTGTGCCTTTCCTACGTATCATGAATAAACTGACCTCCTATTCATCACTGAATTCTGGATTTAATCATCACATATCTGGCTTCCCTTTAAAATTCTTATTTATGAGATGCTCGTGGAACAAGCTTCCACCATAATCAAATGGGCTCTTGCATTTAAAACACTATGAATGTTAGGTTACTTTCTCTGGGTAACCTCGGTTCTCTGAGAACCGAGTGAAGTATCTCATTGGTGACCAATCACTGGAGCCCCCATGCTACCATGTTTATCGTGAGATAAACCAATTGTCTTGAATGTAGGGGCCAGCCCGTCCCCATATATCATTTCCTGTAGGGTGCATCAGCGGACATTCCCTAGCATTGCGTCCACATCGCCACACAAGGCAAGTAGGACACCCTTGCTCCTGATGGGTCGTGGTGAGGGTCTTGCATGGCAGCTCTCGCCATCAGTGTGTGAACGTGTGTGTGAATGGGTGAATGTGGAAATAGTAAAAGCGCTTAGGTAGAAAAGTGCTATACAAGTATAACCCATTCATTTAAACAAGAAGATTGGCCCATGGGTGCGATAGTCCGCACATTAGAGATGCGCGGTTTGCGGACACAACCGCGGATTCGGCGGATTATCCGCGGATCGGGCGGATGAAATTTAAATAAATAAGATTTTATCCGCGCCGCGGGTCGGGTCGGGCGGATTAATGAGATATTTTTTTTTATTTTTTTATTTTTTTGCGGGTGGCAGTTAAACCAATTCGGAAATATATATACATAGTTAAATGTTGTTAGCCACATACGAAAAACGAGCAGCACTCTTTGAAACAGGCAATTATTTATCAGCAGGCACCTGCAGCACGCCACATCAGAAGAAAAAAAAAATGGCAACACCGGCAGCAAACGTGGTACGCGACAAACTAAAAAAGGGAATACTAAAGACCAGGGGAAAAAAAGGCCAGAAAAGTTCAGCGTGGACTCGTTTTTATGAGGTTGTAAATCAGGATGACAGCAATGCTGGCTACGTGAGTTGCAAGAGCTGCGACGCTGTGTACGTCTACGACAGTCATAAAACCGGGACATCGAACATGGTGCATGGTGCGAACAAAGGACTTCTTTCATTTAAGGTTTGTGATAAACCATCAAACTCATTCGTTAAAAGGACTCTATAGTAATATAAAGCGAATTTTTCTGGACATTATCATGCAAGAAAAGTTTATTTTTGGTACCGCGATCACCGCGTAATGATTTTTAAAGGTTGCATTACAAACATGTAACTGTCCCATGTGATCAGCCAGTGCGATTGGAAGTCCATGCTCAATCATTGCCTCCGTAAATAAAACTTCGGCATTTATCACATCCAAAGAATCTGTTTGGGCGACGAAAAACGTTGAAAGTTTTCCACTTGTATCGCTAGCAACGGCATTAGACTTGTGTTTTTTTGTCCCAAAGTGGTCTTTTACATCGCTAATTCCTCCGTGTCCGATCGAAAAATCTTGTCTGCACAAGGTGCAATTCGCGTAGTTTTCACCCTTTTTTTTTTTTAATTAATGAAAAACCGTATTTTTTTATCACTGCACCCGTAACCCGGAATAGGTTGATGAAAACCGTACGAATTACGGGAAAACCGGAGTAGTTGGCAGGTGCCTCACTAATGCCTTGCATCGTCTATATTAGATATAACGGGCGGGTGCGGGCGGATGGCGGGCGGATGCAGTTCTATTCAAACGTTACATCGGGTGGATGGCGGATGGTTGACGACTTTCTGATGCGGTTGCGGATGAAATATTTGCCTATCCGCGCATCTCTACCGCACATGGTCTACTATGTCAGGCACTGGAGTATCAATACCGCCCTCCAGTGAGCATTGTTAAAATCAACGGCGAACACAAAATTGAATTGACAGATAGGTTGATTGGCAACACTAAATTGGCCCCAGTGTGTGAATGTGAGTGTGAATGTTACCCCGCCTTCTGCCCGAATGCAGCTGAGATAGGCTCCGAAAGGGAAGAGCGGTAGAAAATGGATGGATGGATGGATAAGATGATTCATCCATCCATCCCATTTCTACCGCTTGTCCCTCTAGCACAGCATTAATATATATGACCCAATCCAAACAAATTTCTAAACTACAACCAACAAATAAAGTCAACACCCGGTCGCACATAACACAAGTCCTGCTCATTGAACATTGTGGACATTGTAAAAACACGTACTGTATATATACTTTAAAATTACACATATATAAATCCATTACAGTGCATGATGGGTAATATATGCAAAACACTCTCTCCATACTTCCACATGTTTGGCGCATTTTAGCTGCCTGATTAGAGATGCGCGGTTTGCGGACACAACCGCGGAGTCCGCGGATTATCCGCGGATCGGGCGGATGAAATTAAAAACAATAAGATTTTATCCGCTCGCGGGTCGGGTCGGGCGGATTAATTAGATATTTTTTTTATTTTTTTATTTTTTTTGCGGGTGGCAGTTAAACCAATTCGGAAATATATATACATAGTTAAATGTTGTTACCCACATACGAAAAACGAGCAGGCACCTGCTGCATATGCCACAACAGAAGAAAAAAAAAGAAAAGAGATGGACACTTTTACGGAGCGGAGAAGGGACGCCTCGCCGGGGTCCGGGACCGAGGCCCCTTCCCCCGAGAGGGCCCCACCGGGAGCCGTAGCTGAGGCGATCCGCGAGAAGGGCCCGACGCACGTCCAGGGTCACTACCGCGCCCACCGCACCGACACCCCGCCTCGTCCGCTTTCGCAGTGCGCTCACGAAAGGGGTGGGGCTCACCCTGGTTGATATAGAGAGCAGGACGGTGGCCATGGAATTTCATTTAAGGTTTGTGATAAACCATCAAACTCATTCGTTAAAAGGACTCTATAGTAATATAAAGCAAATTTTTCTGGACATTATCATGCAAGAAAAGTTTATTTTTGGGATCGCGATCACCGCGTAATGATTTTTAAAGGTTGCATTACATTATTAACTGTCCCATGTGATCAGCCAGTGCGATTGGAAGTCCATGCTCAATTATTGCCTCCGTAAATAAAACTTCGGCATTTATCACATCCAAAGAATCTGTTTGGGCGACGAAAAACGTTGAAAGTTTTCCACTTGTATCGCTAGCAACGGCATTAGACTTGTGTTTTTTTGTCCCAACGTGGTCTTTTACATCGCTAATTCCTCCGTGTCCGATCGAAAAATCTTGTCTGCACAAGGTGCAATTCGCGTAGTTTTCACCCTTTTTTTTTTTTTTTAATTAATATTAGATATATAACAACGGGCGGATGGCGGGCGGGTGCAGTTCTGATCAAACGTTACATCGGGTGGATGGCGGATGGTTGACGACTTTCTGACGCGGTTGCGGATGAAATAAATTGCCTATCCGCGCATCTCTATGCCTGATATTTCTGATGGATTGCAAAACTTTAAGGAGGTCGTCAGTGAAGTAGGAGTCAAACTTCACATAATTTTAATGTTAAAGTCTTCATCGTTATCATTTCAGCATACTCCAACTTCTCAAATTGCTGAGAAATGAACAGCTGTGGGTTTCTGCCGATACAGAGAGTCATGGGACACCGTACGACTGAGATGATGCCGCAGGTCTAGCAGCAAGAAGTACTACACCCATGCAACTAAAGCTCAAGAATGCCCCTCATGCAGTGGTGATTTAAAAAGTTCAGCCCAGCGAAACATCCCACAAGGACGGCCCTTCCCAGATATGGTAAATGAGAAATTGTCGTACCAGAATTTTGAAATTATTGTATTTAGAGGAAAATTGTCATACATACACAATTTATAGCAAACAGTGTTTAATATTGCTTGTAATGTAGTTTTACCTTTAAATAAAACTAAAAGCACTGTGGTATAAAAATTGCCACTAGCTGTAAAGACTGACATAATGCACAACATCAGAGGCAGTGCATGATGGATCTGTTTGTGTTTGATTTTGGGAATTATTGATCGAACAAAAGTTAATATACAACTGCGATAATTATCGTTCCTCTGGCGGTAATATGCACACATCAGTAGTTTATATAAGAGGTTGGGCCTGCCCCGTATGTCAAAGACAATTGGTCTCAGGATAGACGTTGCGGCTTTCTGTGATTGGTCATGCCAGAAGGTACCTTTACATATGGAGATACTGAGCAAGGTTTGAAAGAGAACACACATATACGGTATCTAATGTATAATGTCATGTGTTTGAGCACCTGAGTGTGTTTGCAGTTTTGCAGGGGCAGTCGTTGTCACAAAACAGTCCATACAAGCCAGCTGGGCAAAAGCGGTCCTGGCAGCTTGGACCCTTGAAGCCCTCGCTGCAAAGACAGGCACCGTTGATGTGGTAGCACTTGGCTCCATTCCAGCAGTCACATTTATGAGCACACTGTGGTCCATAGGTACCAACTGGACACTCCTCTTGGCACCTGTGTGAATGCAACATTTAAATAAGTTATATTAACACAAGTAATTAACAATTCCAAATGAGTTAGAAACTCCAAAATATATATACATTTAATAGTTAATACATAATTAATAGTATGTATTGTTGCATTTAAACAACTGCATTGTTGATAATCAGTGTTGGGACTAACGCGTTACAAATTAACTGTAACGCCGTTAGTTTCGGCGGTAACGAGTAATCTAACGCGTTATTTTTTATATCCAGTAACTCAGTTACCGTTACTACATGATGCGTTACTGCGTTATTTTACGTTATTTTTTAGTATCGACTAGAAACAAGCGCTGCGGTGTCGTTCTTCTGAATCTTCCTCTGTCACACGCCGGAGAGAAGAAAAGCACAATGCAATCTTGTCGATTGCATTGTACCATATGTCCCGGCAAGAAATCTGCGTTCAAAGAACTCCGGCTTATTAGTGATTCCCAGAGCCCAAAAAAAGTCTGCGGGCTATAGAGCGTTTTCTATTCGGGCTCCAGTACTATGGAATGCCCTCCCGGTAACAATTAGAGATGCTACCTCAGTAGAAGCATTTAAGTCCCATCTTAAAACTCATTTGTATACTCTAGCCTTTAAATAGCCCCCCTGTTAGACCAGTTGATCTGCCGTTTCTTTTCTTTTCTCCTCTGCTCCCCTTTTCCTTGAGGGGGGGGGGGCACAGGTCCGGTGGCCATGGATGAAGTGCTGGCTGTCCAGAGTCGGGACCCGGGGTGGACCGCTCGCCTGTGCATCGGCTGGGAACATCTCTGCGCTGCTGACCCGTCTCCGCTCGGGATGGTGTCCTGCTGGCCCCACTATGGACTGGACTCTTACTATTATGTTGGATCCACTATGGACTGGACTCTCACAATATTATGTCAGACCCACTCGACATCCATTGCTTTCGGTCTCCCCTAGAGGGGGGGGGTTACCCACATATGCGGTCCTCTCCAAGGTTTCTCATAGTCATTCACATCGACGTCCCACTGGGGTGAGTTTTTCCTTGCCCGTATGTGGGCTTTGTACCGAGGATGTCGTTGTGGCTTGTGCAGCCCTTTGAGACACTTGTGATTTAGGGCTATATAAATAAAGATTGATTGATTGATTGATTGAGGCGTGTGTGGGGAGGGGAGGGACACATGTGATCCGCGGTTTGATATCCATCCATCCAATTTTCTACCGCTTGTCCCTTTTGGGGTTGCGGGGGGTGCTGGAGCCTATCTCAGCTGCATTCGGTCGGAAGGCGGCAAGTCGCCACCTCATCAAAAAAAAAAAAAGTTGTTGGCACGTTCAGTCCACACACAGCGCGGTCATGGCGAGCGGAGTAACGGAGGAGCTTGAAAACGCCCTGCGCCATTGAATCGGTGTGTTTATAGGTGCAGACTCCGTTGTGCAAAACGAGGGTTTTAAATACATGCTGAACGTGCTTAAGCCACGTTACGACACCCCGTCGCGCACCCACTTCAGCGATAAGATTGTGCCAGATCTTTATGAGCAGGAGTACAAAAAAGTTGTGGATGAACTATCCCGAGCATCATCTGTTGCGCTCACGACAGACGGGTGGACGTCCAGGGGAACTATACGCGCTCACTTCATCACAGCAGACTAGGAGATGAGAAGACACGCCCCCTCTACGAGAGTCACCTTGCGCAGGTACTGACACAAGGAGTGGAAGAATGGAAGATAAAGATATCCCAGTCACACGTGATAATGCCACGAATCAAATAAATGCAGTGAATGAGGCAGGACTGGGACCACAGATAGGTGCTTTGCACATGTAGTGAATTTGGCATCACATCTCAGTCAATAGGATGGAGCGCCTCCTTGGGAGGATCAGGAAGGAGGTTTCCTACTTCCACCCAAGCACAACAGCTGCTCATGTGTTTAAGACAAAGCAAGAAATGCTAAAGCTGACTACTCTTAAAGCTCATACATGATGTACCAACGAGGTGGAACTCCACTTATGATGTGTTGGAGCAGCAGGCAGCTATATACCGTATTTTCCGCACTATAAGGCGCACCTAAAAACCACAAGTTTTCTCAAAAGCTGACAGTGCGCCTTATAACCCGGTGCGCTTTATATATGGATAAATATTAAGATTCATTTTCATAAAGTTTAGGTCTCGCAACTACGGTAAACAGCCGCCATCTTTTTTCCCCGTAGAAGAAGCGCGCGGTGCATGCTGGGATATGTGACGTTTCATTTCCATTTGTGTGTTTATGTAAAGACCCCAAAATGGCTCCTATTAAGTGTGTTGTCTGTCTAATTATAAATAATGCAGACGAGGCGTGTTAACTGAGTTCTCAACGTTTACTCACAGCGTGCTCATAACCACATTCTAACTGCCAGCATACAACGCTTCTCAGGGCTACCGCGCATGCTCGTAACTATCGTTGCATGCTGGGTAGTGTAGTTGTTATATTTGCTAGCTCATAACAGCACATTAAGAGACACGCTTACGCGCTTAATTCAATACTCGCCGTCATTCCGGGTGGATTGACAAAAGACCTCCAGCCGCTAGATATTGGTGTCAACAGGGCAT
The DNA here is from genome assembly GCF_033978685.3 of Nerophis lumbriciformis. Taxonomy (NCBI): domain Eukaryota; kingdom Metazoa; phylum Chordata; class Actinopteri; order Syngnathiformes; family Syngnathidae; genus Nerophis; species Nerophis lumbriciformis. Next base: position 36,865,076 of record NC_084562.2, read on the forward strand.
TCGAAGCTAGACTGCTAACTGCGTGGGAACAGTGGATGACGAAGAAGCGCGCGGTGCATGCTGGGATATGTGACGTTTCATTTCCATTTGTGTGTTTATGTAAAGACCCCAAAATGGCTCCTATTAAGTGTGTTGTCTGTCTAATTATAAATAATGCAGACGAGGCGTGTTAACTGAGTTCTCAACGTTTACTCACAGCGTGCTCATAACCACATTCTAACTGCCAGCATACAACGCTTCTCAGGGCTACCGCGCATGCTCGTCACTATCGTTGCATGCTGGGTAGTGTAGTTGTTATATTTGCTAGCTCATAACAGCACATTGAGAGACACGCTTACGCGCTTAATTCAATACTCGCCGTCATTCCGGGTGGATTGACAAAAGACCTCCAGCCGCTAGATATTGGTGTCAACAGGGCATTCGAAGCTAGACTGCTAACTGCGTGGGAACAATGGATGACAGAAGGCGAACACACCTTCACTAAGACGAGGAGGCAGCGCCAGACGACGCCAACATCTGCCAGTGGATCGTAAATTTGCCCAACTTTTCACTTCGGACACCGAAGACGAAGGATTTACGAATGAAGAATAACTTCAGAAAGTGAGCGCTATGTTTATTTTGTGTGTTGTGACATTAACGTTCGAGCAACATTATGTTGCTATTGCTCTGCACTATTTTGAATTTTACTATGTTTGTGATTGCACATTTGCGTACATTTTGGGAGTGAACAGAGTTGTTAGAACGCTGTTTTTTAATATATTATTAAAGTTTGACTGACCTATCTGACTGTTTTTTTGACATTCCCTTTAGCGCAGCGTAGGCGCGGCTTATAGTCCGGGGCGGCTTATTGGTGGACAAAGTTATGAAATATGCCATTCATTGAAGGTGCGGCTAATAATCCGGTGCGCCTTATAGTGCGGAAAATACGGTACTCTGCATTGACCCACAACACCCTGAAGACAAATGTGAAAGACATCATCACCCTCTCTGATGATGATGTGAGAGTGGCAGAGGAGGTCCTCCAGGTGCTTAAACCCCTCAAAACTGTTACATCTCTACTGAGCACTGAAACTTCACCATCTGTGTCAATGATCCTGCCACCGAAAACAAGGATTCTACAATCCATGGCTCCAAGTGTAGAAGACAGCAGCATCACTCCAGATGTCAGGCTTTATTTCACTACCTATCTTTCAAGGAAGATGATGTGCTTTCTTATGTTGCACTTTAAGTTGTTTTTTATTAATGGTCATTGGTCCAAGTTTAAAGAAAGGAGAAATGCCTTTTTATGTTGCACTGTTTTTCATTATGTTAAAAGGAAAATAAAAATGCATGTCAAGTTGATCAACAGATTTTATTATTCTCCAGTGCAATAACAGTACTGAAATGAAGGCTAAAAGGGCATTAATGGGAGATTTTTAAAAAAAGAAGAAAAAAAAGAAGTAACTAAATAGTTACTTTTCACAGTAAGTAACTGAGTTAGTAACTGAGTTACTTTTGAAATAAAGTAACTAGTAACTGTAACTAGTTACTGGTTTTCAGTAACTAACCCAACACTGTTGATAATAGAGGTAAATTATTGGTATTGTTCATTATCAATAGCGCTATTTCTATTGGTATTTGTATTGATCCATTTGTAGTGTAATAATGCTCATTGTCATTTCTGTATTATTTTTTATTTTCTCTAACTGCTTATTTGCTATCACTTCTACCATCATATTTGTACATGTCGTATTTGCTGATGTTGCTCTATTGTTGTTGTGTTTGCTGTTGTTGTTTTTGTCTCTCTGTGTAATCCCCCTCTTGTCCCCACAATTTCCCCCTCTGTCTTCTTTTTTTCTCTCTTTCTATCCACTCCTGCTCCGGCCCGGCTGCACCAAATGATAATATAAATACATTTGATAAAGTCAAATACAAATACGTCAACAAGAGAAGTATCCTACACTTCTCTTTTGTAAAGTAAATCTGAACAGCCGATATGGGCATCTACATCAACTATATGATTTGCCTGAGAAGCTGGACAGGACAACAACAAAAAAAACAAAAAAAAAAAAAGAATTAATTGTGAAATGGGACGTATGATGATTTTCTACTTTTCTGTCTCCAAAATAAATCTCAACGGGACTTTAGATAAAACTGTTATCAAATTTTGGGCAAATAAATAATGCACATTCAAGTAAAACAATTAAAAATGTTCGCATATGACATTCTAACAATACAATTGCATTTGTGTCCAAATACTGGAGTCTTCTTTAAACTTCATTGAAGCAAGCAATTTACTGTGATTACAATTCAAAAGTGTTATAAAGCTAATTAAAAAATGATTGTTTGACAGCCAGTCTCAAACTTAAAGATGAATAATAGATTTGATAAATGCTAATAATGATCATACAAAATAGTTCTTATTTAATTAACACAATCATTGCAAGTTGTGCCAAAACCCTCTCTGACCCTCAAAGGCCACGCACCCATGCTACGCATACACAATCCAGCCTGCAGGATGTCACACTTTCTTTCTTTTTTAGCTGCTCAAGCAAATCATATTGTTGATGGAGATGCCCATATCTGTTGTACATATTTCCTTTAAAAAGAAAAATATGGGATACTTCTCTTGTTTCCCTATCTGTTTTTGACTTTATTAAATTTTTGGAATTATTTGGAGTTGGGCGAAGCTGGACCAGAGCAGGAGGGTATATATATATATATATATATATATATATATATATATATATATATATATATATATATATATATATATATATATATATATATATATATATCATCTCAAACCACAACAAAACAATTGCAAATGAGCCGTCGGCCCCCAGACAGAGCGACTCCAAAGGCTGTAACTGTCGAAAGAAACCTGATTGCCCTCTCAACGGGGGGTGCTTACAAACATCAGTTGTCTACCAATCTAAGGTAATACGCAAGGACATTAACACATCCGACACATATGTAGGATTAACCGAGGGAGAATTCAAAACCAGATGGAACAATCACAAGGCTTCTTTCAGGAACAAAAACCTGCGAAATACCACAGAACTCAGCAAACACATTTGGGACCTCAAAGACAATAATGTTGAATATTCAATAACATGGCAAATTCTTGCATCCAGCACACCTTACAATAGTGGTAATAAAAGATGCAACCTATGCTTGAAAGAGAAACTGTTTATTATTTACCGTCCAGACCTGTCATCCCTCAACAAGCGCAGCGAAATTGTCACAGCATGCCGCCATAGACGGAAACACCTCCTAGGTAACACATGAGCCAATCACCACGCCCCTAGGCCAGCCTGTACCCACCCACTCTGTGCCCTATATAAACCATGGTATGCGAATGCTCCCATTAAAATCTCCTGACGATTGAGGGTACCCCCCCTCATGAAACAGGCCTGTAGAGATGAAATAGTCTTGTGATTTTTTTTCCCCACACATACATATATATATATATATATATATATATATATATATATATATATATATATATATATATATATATAGATATAGATATATATATAAAAAAGAAAGTAGAAGACATAGGGTGAAATTAAGGGAGACAAGACCAAATTATATATATATATATATATATATATATATATATATATATATATATACTATGTGGCTCCTGGGTCAAAAAGTTTGGGGTACCCCTGCAGTAGACTAACAAGGGTGGCAATCATCAAGAAACCTGATAGTGCAAGGCATGAATATTGTCGTGACAGAAATTCATTTGCCAGCGTAACGAGACAAATGAACACTCCGGTTCCCCTTTAAAAAGGGGAACCGGAGGGTGTGTTCTAACTATCGTGGGATCACACTCCTCAGCCTTCCCGGTAAGGTCTATTCAGGTGTACTGGAGAGGAGGCTACGCCGGATAGTCGAACCTCGGATTCAGGAGGAACAGTGTGGTTTTCGTCCTGGTCGTGGAACTGTGGACCAGCTCTATACTCTCGGCAGGGTCCTTGAGGGTGCATGGGAGTTTGCCCAACCAGTCTACATGTGCTTTGTGGACTTGGAGAAGGCATTCGACCGTGTCCCTCGGGAAGCCCTGTGGGGAGTGCTCAGAGAGTATGGGGTTTCGGACTGTCTGATTGTGGCGGTCCGCTCCCTGTATGATCAGTGTCAGAGCTTGGTTCGCATTGCCGGCAGTAAGTCGGACACGTTTCCGGTGAGGGTTGGACTCCGCCAAGGCTGCCCTTTGTCACCGATTCTGTTCATAACTTTTATGGACAGAATTTCTAGGCGCAGTCAAGGCGTTGAGGGGATCCGGTTTGGTGGCTGCAGGATTAGGTCTCTGCTTTTTGCAGATGATTTGGTCCTGATGGCTTCATCTGGCCAGGATCTTCAGCTCTCACTGGATCGGTTCGCAGCTGAGTGTGAAGCGACTGGGATGAGAATCAGCACCTCCAAGTCCGAGTCCATGGTTCTCGCCCGGAAAAGGGTGGAGTGCCATCTCCGGGTTGGGGAGGAGATCTTGCCCCAAGTGGAGGAGTTCAAGTACCTCGGAGTCTTGTTCACGAGTGAGGGAAGAGTGGATCGTGAGATCGACAGGCGGATCGGTGCGGCGTCTTCAGTAATGCGGACGCTGTATCGAACGTTGTGGTGAAGAAGGAGCTGAGCCGGAAGGCAAAGCTCTCAATTTACCGGTCGATCTACGTTCCCATCCTCACCTATGGTCATGAGCTTTGGGTTATGACCGAAAGGACAAGATCACGGGTAAAAGCGGCCAAAATGAGTTTCCTCCGCCGGGTGGCGGGGCTCTCCCTTAGAGATAGGGTGAGAAGCTCTGTCATCCGGGGGGAGCTCAAAGTAAAGCCGCTGCTCCTCCACATCGAGAGGAGCCAGATGAGGTGGTTCGGGCATCTGGTCAGGATGCCACCCGAGCGCCTCCCTAAGGAGGTGTTTAGGGCATGTCCGACCGGTAGGAGACCACGAGGAAGACCCAGGACACGTTGGGAAGACTATGTCTCCCGGCTGGCCTGGGAACGCCTCGGGATCCCCCGGGAGGAGCTGGACGAAGTGGCTGGGGAGAGGGAAGTCTGGGCTTCCCTGCTTAGGCTGCTGCCCCCGCGACCCGACCTCGGATAAGCGGAAGAAGATGGATGGATGGATGGACGAGACACCATCCCAAATAGGCATCAGTTACTCTCAGTTACTTATCAAAAAGAGAATGTGATGGTTATCAAACATTGCATAACATTTCACAAAGATGACCAATAGTGCTTCATCTTAACAAGGATTCTGAACTATTTAATCGACTACGGTGAGCCATCCTTTTTACTCTCACCACTGACTATCGAGTGCATTCACATCAATATAAGGGCGAAGGGCTCCACATTATGCTGACTCCCTCAGTAACACTCAAGGGCAGCGCTAACAAAAATACTGCATGGACTGGTATGAGTAGTATTGAAGTACTGCCAATACTTGCATACAGAGAAAGGGGTATTTACGAAGGTCCAAATACCCTTAACAAGAACCCACACGACAAGAGTGCACTTACACGAGTCGAAGATTTGGCTAGTACAAAGATGGCAACCTTTACAATCAAAAGATACATTTTGTTCCCTCTGGAAAAAACAACAACTCTGGAGACGTAAAAAAAAAACACCATTTGTTAGCGTTTTAATCCTTTTTACGAAATACAACAAACACAATTGCAGTGCGCATATCTAACAGAAACCAATTAGTCAGACCGCTGGAACTCCTTCATGCATTATGTACTGCGCTGCAAAGTGAGGCCATCGCCGATTTCTAAACTGCGACATATTGTATGAACCCCCTTCCTACAGTACATCCAGTGCGCAGGTAAGCCAGCAAAGTAGTCTGTCCATGCAGAATTTTCCTCTGAGGTTTTTATATTTTGGGATGTTCAGTATCTATGGTTAGCTTTCCTCGGAGGTCCAGGTGGCAAACTATCGCTTATGTCTCAGTCACCGCACAGACACACACACACACACAGACACCCGCTTCGCCTTCCTTTCACTTGCTCTCTTCATGCTCATCCAACCACCAGTCAGAACTCAGCATGGATGCATTAATGGTTTTGCAAAAAGTTGGAAACTCTTGTCAAAGATGCACATTTCCTGCATCTCCAAGCTCAGCAAAGAGAGCAACAACAAGGAGGCAGGGCTCGTGTGAGTGCACTGATCTGCGCCCAACAACTGGAAGAGGTATAGGCCTAGGTCTGCACACACACTTGCATGCGTGCAACATAGAATAAGATGGTAGCATAGAGTCAAATAATGACTTTATTGTGATCACTCCTTGTAAGTTCTGAAACTGATCGACTTCATAATACAAATAAATAAAAATACTCCAATAATCCAAGGTAAAAAACCCAGGGCACATTTGCACCCCTGAGATTACTGTACCTTCATGCGCATACTAAAGACATGTCATTGAATTAATGCAATCACCCCTCTTGCAAGTACACAGCTTATTTTAGTTTACTCAAAATAAGACCGGAAATAATCAAAACGATTACACTAATATAGCAGCGTAGAAGATCAGGGAACAAGCAAACGTGTGAACGCAGGCCAGCCAAGGAATGGAGAGGGAAGGGGAATCGTGCTGAATTCTAGCACAGCACTTAGATGTTTTTTGTTCTGCTTGTGTTAAGTGCTTTGACTCAGCAAATGTATGTGGTCCTGACAGAAACCCCAACCAAAAGCATTTGTTCTTTATAAGGGGGATCAGCATCCATTGTTAGAGAGCAACATCGGAGTTTAGCAGTCAAACAGTTTCCGAAAAGAAGCTGTTCCTCAGTATGGTGGTCCTTACTCCAGATGTTCCACAGCCTCCTGAGGAGGGGATCACAGAGAGGGTGTGCAAGGTGGGTGGGGGCCCTCTTTCTGCATTTGCTGATGAGGTCTGTGGTGGAGAGAAGGCTGCTTTTCACGATCATCTGAGCAGCTTTCACTTCTGCAGTGCCTTCCTCTCTTCAGCCGTGCAGCTGCTGTGCCATCACTGTTGTGCTGGTGCTGAGGGTGCTACCCACCACACATATGTGTAAGCTTCAAAGGATGGAACTCCCTTGACCAGCATGCCAAAGCTTCCTGAAGAAGTAGAGACCCACATGGGCCTGATTGAGCAGATAGAAAGTGTTGGCTCCATGGGAGGTCCCTGGATAAAACAACCCCAAGGCACCAAAAGCTATAGACCACTTTCACAGTTGCTTCTCCGATGTGCCAGGCAGAAGGGGAGTGTCTGAATGCCAACATCTGCTGTGTTGTTTTACATTAATGAGAAGGGTGTTGCTTTTGCACAAATACACCAGATGTTCTAACTCTTCTTTGTACTCTGACTCATCGTTCTCTGTGATGAGTCACACTACTGTTGTGTCGTCTGCAAACGTCACAATATGACTGCTGAGGTGTTGAGCAGTGCAGTCATAGGTCAGCAGTGTGAAGAGAAGGGGGCTCAGCACACATCCCTGGGGGGAGCCTGTGCTGGGGGTGATGGAAGAGGAGACCGTGTTGTGGATCCTGACAGTCTGTGGTCAGCAGTGTTGGGACTGTAACACCGTTATTTTCGGTGGTAACTAGTAATCTAACTAATGTAGTATCGACTAGAAACAGAAGATCTGAGTGTGTTTTATTGGAGCGCTGCGGTGTCGTCCTTCTGTGTCACAAGGAAAAGAAAAGGCGTGCTTTGTGTGGGTGGGGACTCCCAGACCGTAGTTGAGGAGCGCAGGGGAGACGTTCCTCCAGGGCCTATGTACTTCGGGGCTAACAACATTCACTTTACCCGGCAGTGGGTCTTTACAGCTCCGGACTCGAGGGTGAATGACGAGGCCGGCCGTTTGTTGCAACTTTGTGACTTTATTGGTGTCTCGCACGCAGCCATCCACCAAGCTAGAGCACCTGCACGCACTCACTGTTGCCGCTGCCTCACCTCTCTCGCCCACTCACTCACTGACGTCACTCACCTCACATGCTGTCATATCTTAAAGGGCCACACACACACACCATGGCGAAGCCAGAAGTCGAGTTTCTTAACATGGAGACATTCTCAATACTTTTCTTTTGTCGAGCACTAAGAAAATAAAATTTTAGTCAAATGTAAGTTGTGTCTTGGATCAAAGATCCCATCTATGTTTGTACTTAAAGTTAAAGTTAAAGTGCCAATGATTGTCACATACACACTAGGTGTGGCGAAATTATTCTCTGCATTTGACCCATCACCCTTGATCACCCTCTGGGAGGTGAGAGGAGCAGTGAGCAGCAGCAGTGACCGCGCCCGGAAATACTGCCCAAAACAGCAATTCAAATCTGCTGAAACAGCTACATAAGCAACATGCTTCGACGAAGCTAGTAAAGAGAGACACAGACTCCAATGCCACTTCAGCTCCACTTAAGGATTTTAACGGAGGGACTGCTAGCCAGGACAACATTGATAGAGCCATTGCAGTGTATGTGCTAGAAGACATGCAGGCTATTTCTACAGTGGAGTCACCCGCTTTCAGGCAGCTAATTAGCATGATACCGGCGTCAAACAGCAAATGGCACGGAAAACATGTTCCAAGTACCTGGACAGTGAGTACATAAACATGGAAAGCGAGCTAAAGAAAACACTCCAAACTCTGCCCGTGCTCATCATTTATCATTGAAGGTACACACTCTGTCAATTCTCTTATATACTCTTTCATTCTAGACTTCTAGAGTGTTTGATTATCACATCACTCTAAATGTATGGACTATAAAGTTCACAAACATAAAGAGGGATCCTAGTGGGCCAGGGCAATCTTTCCTTATCTCTAAACTAAAACTGGGGAAATGTGTAGTGTGTTCTGGGCGTCAGTACAGTGTTGATCTCCTGAATACATGATTTTATTTCCGTATTCCTTGAGAGAAAAAAAATGCCTGGTTAGGCTTTGTGTATGTCATGTGTGCCTTCCTTGGTTGAAGCCAGGTTTACAGCTATGCTGTTATTATGCTGTTTGTTACTTATGTATGTTATGTTGCAGCTATTTAAAATAGTTTTGTCAATTTGATCTGGCCTGAAATAAATTGGCCCTTTGAAACATATCTTTGTCTTTGTAAGTTGTATGTAGACCACATTGCTTAGCAGAGTTCAGTGATGCAAATACATGTCAAGTTGATCAACAGATTATATTATTCTCCAGTGCAATAACAGTACTGAAATGAAGGCTAAAAGGGCATTAAGGGGAGCCTTAAAAAAAAAAGAAGAAAAAAAGAAGTAACTAAATAGTTACTTTTCACAGTAACGCATTACTTTTTGGTGTAAGTAACTGAGTTAGTAACTGAGTTACTTTTGAAATAAAGTAACTAGTAACTGTAACTAGTTACTGGTTTTCAGTAACTAACCCAACACTGGTGGTCAGTTTGTTAGGAAGTCCAAAACCCAGTTCCCCAGTATAACGTGAAGTAGATCAGGCTCTAACCATGGAAATCCACGGGGTGCACGTCTGTGCTGCGAGCTCTGTGCTCCACTAAACACTCACTGGCTGAATGTAGAGCATTTCAAATTTCCGCTCTGCCAGACAGCACTCCTGAAAGACCGACAAGTTTTATATAGTGAAATTGCACACATTTGTGCGAGGCAATGAAGCAGATCCAACAGGAGGAAAATAGAAAAGGGGTGGATCTGCTTAGATTTGTCTTTTTTTCCAGATTGTTATGCTTTTAACACCAGCAACTTATTATTAAACAAATTTTATCCTGAAAATCAATACCGTATTTTCCGCACTATTAGCCGCACCTAAAAACCACAAATTTACTCAAAAGCTGACAGTGCGGCTTTTAACCCGGTGCGCTTTATATATGGATAAATATTAAGATTCATTTTCATAAAGTTTCGTTCTCGCAACTTCGGTAAACAGCCGCCATCTTTTTTCCCGGTAGAGCAGGAAGCGCTTCTTCTTCTACGCAAGCAACCGCCAAGGTAAGCACCCGCCCCCATAGAACAGGAAGCGCTTCTTCTACTGTAAGCAACCACCCGCCCCGGAAGAAGAAGCACGCGGTGCATGCTGGGATATGTGACGTTTCATTTCCATTTGTGTGTTTATGTAAAGACCCCAAAATGGCTCCTATTAAGTGTGTTGTCTGTCTAATTATAAATAATGCAGACGAGGCGTGTTAACTGAGTTCTCAACGTTTACTCACAGCGTGCTCATAACCACATTCTAACTGCCAGCATACAACAACGCTTCTCAGGGCTACCGCGCATGCTCGTAACTATCGTTGCATGCTGGGTAGTGTAGTTGTTATATTTGCTAGCTCATAACATCACATTAAAAGACACGCTTACGCGCTTAATTCAATACTCGCCGTCATTCCGGGTGGATTGACAAAAGACCTCCAGCCGCTAGATATTGGTGTCAACAGGGCATTCGAAGCTAGACTGCTAACTGCGTGGGAACAATGGATGACAGAAGGCGAACACACATTCACTAAGACAGGGAGGCAGCGCCAGACGACGCCAACATCTGCCAGTGGATCGTAAATACCTGGGCAGATATTTCGGTCACAACTGTGGTCCGAGCTTTCCGGAAGGCAGGATTCACAGAACTGCTGGATAACAGTGACACTGACTCCGATTACTTCGACGAGACAAAGCCGGCCATTTTGGATCTCACATTTGCCCAACTTTTCACTTCGGACACCGAAGACGAAGGATTTACGAATGAAGAATAACTTCAGAAAGTGAGCGTTATGTTTATTTTGTGTGTTGTGACATTAACGTTCGAGCAACATTATGTTGCTATTGCTCTGCACTATTTTGAATTTTACTATGTTTGTGATTGCACATTTGCGTACATTTTGGGAGTGAACAGAGTTGTTAGAACGCTGGTTTTTAATATATTATTAAAGTTTGACTGACCTATCTGACTGTTTTTTTGACATTCCTTTAGCGCAGTTAGATGCGGCTTACAACACCGGGCGGCTTATAGGTGGACAAAGTTTTGAAATATGCCGTTCATTGAAGGCGCGGCTTTTAACCCAGGGCGCCTTATGGTGCGGAAAATACGGTACTTCCTATCGCGCTCGACCCTTAGATCTGCTAAATTTCTACGGCTTTGCTACAACATCTGACAATAGAAGCCCAGCGTATTTTCTTCATAGAGCTCCAGAGCATGGTAGCTGCAGACGCAGTAGCAAAGCAACGAAGTACAGCTGGTGAAAGTTGACACAGACTAGAATGGAAACATATAGGCGCACTAAACACACGCGTGGTGGAATTTATGGGTTAGTTGCTGAACATGTTTGCTTTGCTTGTGTTGAAAAATGTTAATGTTACAATACTAAGGAACACCACTTTTGTAACCCTATTTTACCGGGAAATGTTTCTTATTTTCAAATGCAAATGTAGACAAGTATGATAAGACAACCACATATGTTGTCAGCCAGTCTGAGGGGCGTCGACTGGTTCCACTGTACTCACAGTACAAACACATTAGATTAAACATTACAGAGCAAGATTACATTTTAAATACAGAACCTGTAATTTATCAGGTTTGTGCATCGGTAGTAAATGTTTCTTATGAACAGAGTTAAGCCAACGTCTCCACGGCAACAACGTCTCCGCAACCTAAAGGCAACCAGAAGATGACAAATGACTCCATTAAATTGTCTTAGTAAGAATGTCTGTTTAATATCATGTTCAAATCACGTTGACTTCAGCATTACTCTTATCTTTGCTGAGAACGACGACAGGATGGAAAGGAACCAAAGCTTTCAATTTACCTGTCTGGACTTAAAATAAATGGATGTATGAGTTTAGTTAAGTCTTTATTTGGAGGAGCAATGCAAGACATTTAGCTCAAAGGCAGATATCAAATCAAATCAAATCAACTTTATTTATAGAGCACATTTAAAATTTACCACAGGGGTAGCCAAAGTGCTGTACAATGAGCAGGTTAAAAGATAAAACGAGCAAACACAACACAACACAAACAGAACACGATAAAAAATAAATAATTAAAATAGAATTAATAAAAACATAATAACAGGATCACAGCAGGTGTATTATGGGGCGCCATTGCAGGATGGATATCACTCAGTGTTAAAAGCCATGGAATAAAAGTATGTTTTTAAGAGAGATTTAAAAACAGGAAGAGAGGAGGCTTGTCTAACACTCAGGGGTAGGTCGTTCCAGAGCTTGGGAGCAGCAACGGCGAAAGCTCTGTCACCTCTAAGCTTCAGCCTTGTGTCAGGGACCGTCAACAGCAGCTGATCGGCTGATCTTAAGGATCGGGTGGGGCAGTAAGGCTCAAGGAGGTCGGAGAGATAGGTTGGCGCGAGGTTGTTTAGACATTTAAAAACAAATAAAAGGAGTTTAAAATGTATTCGGTAACGCACAGGGAGCCAGTGAAGGGACGCTAAAATAGGGGTGATGTGCTCACGTCTGCGGGTCTGTGTTAGCAGACGAGCAGCAGAGTTCTGCACGAGCTGCAGGCGGGCGAGGGAGGCCTGGCTAATGCCAACATACAGGGCATTACAATAATCAAGACGAGTCGAGATAAAAGCGTGGATTAATTTCTCAAGATCATGTCTTGATAGAAGCGGTTTCACTTTCGCTATTTGGCGTAATTGATAAAAGCTTTTTTGAACGACGCTGCTGATTTGTTTTTCGAATTTAAAATCTGAGTCAAACTTTACCCCCAGGTTTGTGACAGAGTCGCTGAGATACGGGGTCAGAGTGCCGAGGTCAACGTTGGGGGAGGGAGAGCGACTTGGACCGAACAACATAACTTCTGTTTTATCTTCATTTAGGCTCAGGAAGTTAGCTGAAAGCCAGACTTTGATGTCGTGCAGGCAGTCAATAAGACGTTGAACCGTGTTATTTTGTGCCATGGGAAAATAAATCTGGCAATCATCGGCATAAAAATGAAATGCAATACTGATCTGCACAAGATTATAGCTAAATAGCTCATTTACATCTGCATTCCCTGGTTACATAAATTAAAAATATACAATAGCATGCAATAAAATCATAACAATCAAATTATACTACAGCATGCAATAAAATTATAACAATCAAATTATACTATAGCATGCAATCAAATTAAGAACAGTCATAAAAATGCCCTCTCATTGACACATACCGTACATATACATTACAACCATACCTCCCATTTACATCATCACACATAGACAATACATGCTTTTGCTCACATCTGTCATCATTTGCAAAAAACAACCATATTTCCGCAGACACACCTCCGAACAAAATGCTCTCATGCATGAATATAATACACATTAAGTTGACATGTGGGTCAAATACAGTGCTCACCTCAGTGTGAGCAGCATTGGTTCCTCCAAAGCCACTTTTTCAGTTAAACTGTAAATTCATCTCTTTGACTTTTCAGATTTGTTGTGAAGTCGTTCCATTCCTTTATCGCTTTATATGAAAAGGCTGATTGTGCAAAAGAGGTGTTACATCTGGGTATGCTACACTGCTCCCCTGGTGGAGGCTCGTGTTTTTTTATTGTGGGGCGATTGAGAGTCATGAGATGTACACAGAGAAAAACACAAAACGAGATGTGAGATTTCTGATGGTCTTTTTCCTTTACTGCTGGAGATAATGGTGAAAAACTGTCAAGAAACATCAAATGGCTCTTCATATGCATGAATCAGTTTTGGTGATGAATGCTGGGAAAAAATAGTGAAAGGTGTATCTAAATATGAAGGCAGCGTATGAATCAGTCTCATTCAATCTCCATCCATCCATCCATTTTCTACCGCTTGTCCCTCTGCACATCCGTCGTCATTTTTCAAAATAGTTTTGATATATTTGGTATTGTTTGTGTATGCATTAAATTTAGTGTTTTCTTCCTCATTTCGGTCTTCTGCAGTCATACAGTCTTCCTGCTTGGCTCGTTACTCTGTCCCGCATCTTTTACAAGACTTGTCGAGTCTTTATTTTATCTGTTTGTTTGTTTTTTCTTGGTGCCCTTTTTGTCATTTGCTTTTGCCTCATAGTTTTTGTTACCACTTTTTTCACTAAATACCAGAGGTGTGGACTCGAGTCACATGACTTGGACTCGAGTCAGACTCGAGTCATGAATTTGATGACTTTAGACTCGACTTGACAAAATGTAAAAAGACTTGCAACTCGACTTAGACTTTAACATCAATGACTTGTGACTTCACTTGGACTTGAGCCTTTTGAATTGACATGACTTGACATGACTTGCTACTTTCCCCAAAACCCAAAGATGAAAAAGTTATTCGGGAGCGCTCCGTATTTTTCATTGTGTACTTGTCTATCAGCGTTGCGTGTGTCAGCTGGTGTGCTCTCAGTACAACAGCCAATCAAATTAGATCTACTTTGTTTTCATCACACAGCATTCATCCAATCAAATTGCAGGACAACCAACGAAGAAGACATGTCCAAACCACACGCCAGTGAACAAAAAATGATACCTAAAATAATTTTGTTTGGGTATAAAAATTACGAGGTGGTCAACACAAAACGGTTTGCAGTATGCAACACATGCGGTTCGAAAATTACTGATGGAGAGGCAACAACTTCCAACTTCGTCCGGCATTTGAAGTTGCACAAAGAACGGTAAGTTTTGAATGTAAGATAACGTTTATTGGCTAAGTAACGTGACTTTTATTTGCTGTGTAGTTAAATCAGTGAGGCTGTAAACTCACTGCTAACGTTATAACGTTATTGCAAACACGGGAATCTGTTGCAGTTCACTACCTTATTCATACTTTTTGTTCAGTGATTTTTTTTCAGCAGGGTTACGTTAGTCAATATATCACACGTAATGTTAGACGGCGGTCAGCAGCACCGCGTATTTTAGCCACCTAAAAAAAGACAAAAATAGTAAAATAAAGGTCAGTTAAAATGTATACTATATTATGAATATGTGTACCGTTTTAGCTAGCTTTCTGACATACTGTTGGCTGTTTACCTCAGTGGTCCCCAACCACTGGGCCGCGGCCCGGTACTGGTCGGTGGATCGATTGGTATCGGGCCGCACAAGAATTTATTTATTTTTCTTTCTTTTTTTAATTAAATCAACATAAAAAACACAAAATACACTTACAAGTAGTGCACCAACCCAAAACAACTCTCTCCCCCCTTTTGTTCTGGGCATTGAACATGAAGACTCTTCCTTCACTGTTCCGAGTGGCCATGAGAGTCTTGGCAGTGCCTGCCTCCAGTGCTCCAGTGGAGCGAGTTTTCAGCCATGGTGGCATCATACTACGCCCCCATCGTGCACAAATGACTGACAGACTCTTGGCTAATTTGGTCTTTTGCAAATGCAATGCAGCATAGGGCCCTGACATATAAAAAGTACAACTTTTTTGTTATGTTCACGTATATGTCATGTTTTTTCAATGTTAACACTTTTGTACAAATAAGTACATTTGCACTTTATTTTTCAATGTGTTTGTTCTGTAAAGGAATGAGTTAATGTTTAAAATGACTGGTTAATAGTGCTATTATAAAGTGCAATGTCAGCACAATTTTCTTTCCTGCAATTTAAAATGCACTTGTTTTAATAAATAAATACAGCGTTTGAAAAGCATACACAATCTGTGTTAATATATTAGTCTGTGGTTAAAAGGACTTGAAAGGACTCGAAACTCAAAATGCAGGACTTAGGACTTGACTTGAGACTTTCCAGTCTTGACTTTGGACTTGACTCGGGGCTTGACTCGGACTTGAGGGCAAAGACTTGAGACTTACTTGTGACTTGCAAAACAATGACTTGGTCCCACCTCTGCTAAATACGGCAGAGCTGTGCATATTTGGGATTTAGCATTCGCATCACTGTCAATTCACCAATATTTATTATTGGAATAGAAAAGGAACTCTCAAAGTAGACTGTTTTTTCTACAGAAAAAAACCATCTCACTCATCCTAAGCAGGTAATAATGTATAAACACGTGATAATCAGTGTTCTGAATAATGGCGTTATATGATAAGGGTGTTACTAACGTTACCTTTACTAGTAACTGTACTAACCTGCTTGAAGACAGTGTCCATCGTTCCTATACCAATGAGCTCTACAGTGACAGGTCTGAATGACTACCGATAGTCATAAAGTGCTTCGAGAAGCTGATCATGGGCCAGATAAAGACCTTCATCAATGTCACTGTGGACCCTCACCAGTATACCTACAAGAAGAACCACTCCACTCATGACGCAATCTTATGAGTGGCCAACACAGCCCTTACTCACCTGGAGAGCAGGAACTCCTATGCTGGCCTGCTCTTGACCTGCGCCTTCAACACCATCATCCCACAGACACTGGTGAAAAAGCTGGACATGCTATAGGGCTGAGTCCCTTACTGAGAAACTGGGTCCTGGACTTCCTGACCAACAGACCAAAAACTGTCAGGATTCACAACACTGTATCCCCTTGTATCACCCTCAGCATTGGCACCATCCAGGGATGTGTGCTGTGCCCACTCCTCTTCACGCTACAGACCTATGACAGCACTACTAAACACCCCAGCTGTCACATTGTGAAGTTTGTGGACAACACAACAGTAATGCGACGCATCACAGACAACTATGAGTCAGCATACAGAGAGGAGGTAGAACATCTGGTGGATTGGCAACAACCTTCTCATCAATGTAAAAAAGACCAAGGAGATGGCGGTGAACAGCAGGAAGATCAGACACCCCACTTCCGCCCTGCACATCGGAGTAGGGCGGTAGGGCAAATTGTCTCCATCTTCAGGTATCTTGGGGTTCATCTACCCAGGGACCTTACCTGCAGCCACAACACTTCCTGTCTGCTCAAAAAAGCACACCAGCGCTTCGACTTCGTCAGGAAGCTGCGGTGTGCTCGACTAGAGAGCTCAATGCTTAGTAGTTGCTACAGATGTGTGGTGTAGAGCACCCTCATCACCAGCATAACACTGTGGCACAGCCTCTGCACAACTAAATAGAGGAAGGCACTGCAGAGGGTGGTGAAAGCTGCTCAGAAGATCATGGGGAGCTTCCTTCCCACCAGAGGGCTCTCTGCATCACCAAGGATACCATCCACCTTGCACACCCTCTCTTTGATCCCATTCACTCAGACAGTGGAGCATCCGGAGTAGGACCGTGAGCCTAAGTAACAGCTTCTTTGTAGAAAGCTGAATCCTGATGATGCTCTGTCGCAATGTATATCAATTCCCCTAACTATTTTTAGAACAAACTCTCGGGCGACTCATATGGAATTGGAGGCCACCTGTTGGCTGCGGGCACCGTACGCATTAACTTTGACATCACTATTTTAAATAACAATTGTTTAACATTTAACAAAATCATTTCATCTGTAAATGTCCTGTACCTCTCTCCAATGTAGCCAGCCGTGCATTGGCATTGACCGCTGATGTGGTCACACAGCCCTCCATTCCGACACGTGCACTCCTGGGAGCAGTTGATGCCGAATGAGCCGAACTGACATGGTTGTGCGCACACAGGGCCCTAAGCAGGAAGAATTGCAAGATGGGACGATATATGATGCATATCTTTTTTTTTTTTAATAAATCATTTTACAAGGAGCTAAGGCATGCAAAGTGCAGTCATACCACCCATCCAGCAGGGCAGGAACACTCTCCAGTCACATGATGGCATGATCCAGCATTTTGACAGGGACAGTGTTTTTCACACATGGAGCCATGTTTACCTGGTGGACAAGGCTCCTCGCAGCTGGCAGAAGATAACAATAAGATTTAAGTAGTACAATCCAGTAGTAATCAGACTGCATATTTAAAACTACCGTATTTTCCGCACTATAAGCCGCCCCGGGTTATTAGCCGCACCTTCAATGAATGGCATATTTCAAAACTTTGTCCACCTATAAGCCGCCCCGGACTATAAGCCGCGCCTACGCTGCACTAAAGGGAATGTCAAAAAAACAGTCAGATAGGTCAGTCAAACTTTAATAATATATTAAAAACCAGCGTTCTAACAACTCTGTTCACTCCCAAAATGTACGCAAATGTGCAATCACAAACATAGTAAAATTCAAAATAGTGCAGAGCAATAGCAACATAATGTTGCTCGAACGTTAATGTCACAACACACAAAATAAACATAGCGCTCACTTTCTGAAGTTATTCTTCATTCGTAAATCCTTCGTCTTCGGTGTCCGAAGTGAAAAGTTGGGCAAATGTGAGATCCAAAATGGCCGGTTCCGTCTCGTCGAAGTCATCGGAGTCAGTGTCACTGTTATCCAGCAGTTCTGTGAATCCTGCCTTCCGGAAAGCTCGGACCACAGTTGTGACCGAAATATCTGCCCAGGCATTTACGATCCACTGGCAGATGTTGGCGTCGTCTGGCGCTGCCTCCCTGTCTTAGTGAATGTGTGTTCGCCTTCTGTCATCCATTGTTCCCACGCAGTTAGCAGTCTAGCTTCGAATGCCCTGTTGACACCAATATCTAGCGGCTGGAGGTCTTTTGTCAATCCACCCGGAATGACGGCGAGTATTGAATAAGCGCATAAGCGTGTCTCTTAATGTGATGTTATGAGCTAGCAAATATAACAACTACACTACCCAGCATGCAACGATAGTTACGAGCATGCGCGGTAGCCCTGAGAAGCGTTGTATGCTGGCAGTTAGAATGTGGTTATGAGCACGCTGTGAGTAAACGTTGAGAACTCAGTTAACACGCCTCGTCTGCATTATTTATAATTAGACAGACAACACACTTAATAGGAGCCATTTTGGGGTCTTTACATAAACACACAAATGGAAATGAAACGTCACATATCCCAGCATGCACCGCGCGCTTCTTCGTCATCCACTGTTCCCACGCAGTTAGCAGTCTAGCTTCGAATGCCCTGTTGACACCAATATCTAGCGGCTGGAGGTCTTTTGTCAATCCACCCGGAATGACGGCGAGTATTGAATTAAGCGCGTAAGCGTGTCTCTTAATGTGATGTTATGAGCTAGCAAATATAACAACTACACTACCCAGCATGCAACGATAGTTACGAGCATGCGCGGTAGCCCTGAGAAGCGTTGTTGTATGCTGGGAGTTAGAATGTGGTTATGAGCACGCTGTGAGTAAACGTTGAGAACTCAGTTAACACGCCTCGTCTGCATTATTTATAATTAGACAGACAACACACTTAATAGGAGCCATTTTGGGGTCTTTACATAAACACACAAATGGAAATGAAACGTCACATATCCCAGCATGCACCGCGCGCTTCTTCTTCTTCCGGGGGCGGGTGGTTGCTTACAGTACAAGAAGAAGCGCTTCCTGTTCTATGGGGGCGGGTGCTTACCTTGGCGGTTGCTTGCGTAGAAGAAGAAGCGCTTCCTGCTCTACCGGGAAAAAAGATGGCGGCTGTTTACCGAAGTTGCGAGAACGAAACTTTATGAAAATGAATCTTAATATTTATCCATATATAAAGCGCACCGGGTTAAAAGCCGCACTGTCAGCTTTTGAGTAAATTTGTGGTTTTTAGGTGCGGCTAATGGTGCGGAAAATACGGTACACGGTATCCGTAAGGTCTTGTGATATTGACAGATAAATTAAATGTCCAACAACACCTTATTTGATCAGAATATTAACAAGTAACATCTTCAATAGAACTTGATGCAATAACATTTCCTTTGTGTTCAGACTTCCGGGAAACACTGTATTTAACTGAAAATACTTTACCATGCATGCATCCATTTAATGAGTCAACACATTTTCCCAATCAAAACTAATTATTATGAAATATTTTAAAAGACTATAACCCCTGTTAAATACGCTGGTAACATTGATTAGCAGATTTTGGGCCTGATCTATTAAAAGTTTGCGTGTATTAAAACACATGCAAAGCTGATCTACGAAGCTTGTGCGCAGAAGAATGCTTCTCTTAAGTGAGCATAATAAGGAGCACAATACATTTCGCTTGTCTGTTTTCATGAATATGCAGGATATACGCTGATCATCAAACCACTCATAATATTGGGAGGAGAAAATGCTAATATATTTATCAAAACAAACTGTTCTGCGACCGCTGTTTTGCATCTATATTTAGTATGTGCCGAAAGGTTGTGCAAACTGCAGTTGCGCAGAAAAAGCTGTGAGAAAGGAGGTCATCTCGCTGCAGCTCTGTCCTTGCATGCTTTTCAACATAAATGGACTGTGAAAAGTAAAACATATTAAACATGTTGTCTATTCAGCTATATCGTTTTATAATTGTATAGCTGTTGGATGACTTAGAGGGCGTATTAAAACTAGTTAGATTGCTGCGATTTTGGTGTCTGCTAGCTATTTTTTTTAAATAGGTAAATTTTTTCATATATATATATCAAAACCTTCTTGCAATATGCATTTTCTTCCTTCTGAAAAATTACAATGCACGCTCAAAGTTTAGTGCCATGCAAGCATCTTAAGCACACTTTAAAAAAGTGTGTTCCGCTGAAGATGGACTGCAGGACTGTTTCTTAAATGCCCAGAAAAATCTGTACATGCCTGATTTCAAAACAGAGCAAAACGCCACAGGCAGGAGCTTGATAACATAGATGTGCAGTAAATGAGTGTCTCACGGCGAAAGGCCAGAGGTACACACAAAATCCTAATTAAAATAGGCGGTTTGCACTAGTTATCAATCGTACATGCAATGTTAGTAGATCACACACTACACGCCCACTAAAAGTACACACTATTTTATAGTTTCCATCCATCCATTTTTCTACCGCTTTTTGCACATGCTATTTAGCGCATGGTATTTGGATTTCAATAGATCAGGCCTTATATTTTTTATACAGGTCATCAACACTTTAGAACACATTTTCTTACAACTGATAATCCTTTCACTTTTGGCCTTGTTAGGTACTTTAATGCTTAACAACCTGCCATTATTTGTTACCCTAAAAGGTTGAATATACTGTAGTTATGTAATACAGTATACTTTTTTTCTGTAATACTGTCATTCTTACTTTACAAACTCTACTCACAAGGCCCCGGTGTATCCAGGTGCGCAGAGGCACTCGCCAGTTTCATGGTGGCAGGTTGCACCATTTAAGCATTGACACTCGAGCAGGCAGTCCTTGCCGTAGAAGTTGGGCTCGCATGGCTCCTCACACCTCCATCCCTGGTAGCCATCGGTGCAGACACAGGCTCCTGTTATTGGGTTACACTTGGCCCCATTCCGACACTGACAGCGATTAGTGCAGTGGGGACCCCAGAAGTCACTTTCACAGGCTGGAAGAACAAAGAGCAGTGTGTGAGTCAACATGTAAACTGTCGCAGTTTCTAGACTATAAAGCCTATAATTAGTATGTCGCAATTAGGACTGTCTTAGAATAGTTGACAATTTGACTATTCCATCAGGAGGAATAGAAGTCTGATTCAACTATCAACCTAGTCATCTAACCGTCGAACATTGAATCCCCCTCCTCCCTCCCGGTTTGAGTACTCAAGGCCCCGTTGGATAAAGCTGGTGGGTTTAGGAGCATGTTCCGAGATGGGAACCGTTAAACATGGAGGTACCTGCTACCTGGAGGTTTAGTTTCGACCAGTTTTAAACCAAAAATAAACAAAAAGGTGAGTGCCCCTAAGAAAAGGCATTGAAGCTTAGGGAAGGCTATGCGGAACGAAACTAAAACTGAACTGGCTACAACGTAAACAAAAACAGAATGCTGGACGACAGCAAAGACTTACGGTGGAGCAAATGTACAATGTACATGACAATCAACAATGTCCCCACAAAGAAGAATAAAAACAACTGAAATATTCTTGACTGCTAAAACAAAGTAGATACAGGAAATATCGCTCAAAGGAAGACATGAAACTGCTACTGGAAAATAGCAAAAAAAGAGAAAAAGCCACCAAAATAGGAGCGCAAGACAAGAACTAAAACACTACACACAGAAAAAAAAGCAATAAACTCCAAATAGGTCAGGGCGTGATGTGACAGGTGGTGACAGTACACCTACTTATGGTTTGAATTCATATACACTTGCGACAACGACTTTTTACTGTCAACTGAGTTTCGTTTTTTAATAATTTCTGCTGGTGGTGTGCCTCCAAATTTTTTCAACGCAAAAAATGTGCCTTGGCTCAAAAAAGGTTGAAAAACACTGTACTATACCATGAATTGATCAACGTGGACCCCGACTTAAACAAGTTGAAAAACATATTCGGGTGTTACCATTTAGTGGTCAATTGTACGGAATATGTACTGTGCTGTGCAATCTACTAATAAAAGTTTCAATCAATCAATACTAGGTTTGTGCACAGAGGATTGTGTCTCTTAAGTAAGGGGTTCAATTATTTGGCGTGTCTGTTTTCATGAATATGCTCATTATATGATCATCAGAACACAGAGCATACTAAGAGGAGGAGGGGCTAATTTAATCATTAGCACACTTGGTGTGATTTATCAAGGCTAATCGCTCACTACGTTTCCATGCGGACGGTGCGGTGATCAGCAGCCAGTTGAGGCACGTCACTCAGTTGTGCCTCACCATGGATTGCGGACTCGGCTAGCTGCTGGCCTGCTGTGCAGTGAGACCGTATTGCTATATGAATTATATTACACATTTCCATAGTTTAGTTAGCTGAGGTATATAATGTACAGTGTATTTTGTCAACAACTGTATGTGTGTAACGTATTTCTTGTGCTGAGCAATCATAAAACTGCTGCGAAGACGCACTGGCTGAGGCTCGCAGTAATCCCGCCCCCTGGTGGTAGAGAATGCACCCTCTGACGGGAGTGTTATATCAACTAAAGCCCACACTTAAACTTTCCACGTGCAAGATTGAATCTATTTAAAAAAGTTATTTAATAAGAAGCCAAAAAGTGCAAAAACAATAATGTTCGTGTTGGAGGAGTTGTGAATGACTGCAGGGCCACAACATTAGGAACACCTGCAGACTGCAGCACGGATTTCATATTTCATTCATTTACAACTCCTCCAACACGGACATTATTGTTTTTGCACTTTTTGGCTTCTTATTGAGCTGCTGCATTTTTTGGTTAGGTTGTTTATTTCTTTTGAGTAATTTCTACATTTCTAAAAGGGGAGGAATGTAATAGAGTGATCTATGTTTGTCTGTTGCCATCTCCTGGTGAATGTTGGCTATAGCGTACTGTGGTTACTTTTTGGTTGGCCAACGATTTACGTGGTGTTGCGCACCTGACGTCAAGTGTGTTGAGTCTGTTCTGAAGTCTACAGTAAAGAGACGTACTTCATCACCTCGCCTGGTTATTGCCTCCAACCCAATATATTACATAAAGGTAAGACCATAATAACATTTTTTTTTTATTAAATGTGCTTTTTTGTGTGCTACAGTTTGTATGTGTAAAGTTAAAGTTAAGTTAAAGTACCAATGATTGTCACACACGCGAGGTGTGGTGAAATGTGTCCTCTGCATTTGACCCATCCCCTTGATCACCCCCTGGGATGTGAGGGGAGCAGTGGGCAGCAGCAGCGCCACGCCCAGGAAGAACTTTTGGTGATTTAACCCCCAATTCCAACCCTTGATGCTGAGTGCCAATTGACAGTCAAAGCATGAACATAACAATCCACATGTTGTTTTATTGGTACGCCCAAGGGATAAAAACACGGAAGTGCAGCTCCTGCCCGGTCCTGCATCTTAGAGAATCAAAATTTGACCCAATCTGAGGACCTCACTAAGCCATCCAATTGCTACCGTGTTTATTTATTTATCTGAGTGTATCTGAGCCTTTTTCTTTGAGGTGGTAGAAGCCGCAATTGAGATGCCTTTTATTTGAAGGAATCTCCATTAGGAATGTTGTGGCCGATGTGTCCTTGTTCAAGACACTTCACACACCTTGCTCCCAGTGCCTCTCACATTGGTGTATGAATGTGAATGAATGTTGGGGGAGGGTTCAAAGGGGCTGTAGGTGCCAATGGCTGCCTTGCTTCCGTCAGTTTACCCCAAGGCAGCTGTGGCTACAAATATAGCTTACCCCCATCAACGTGTGAATGTGGAGTGAATGAATGAAGGTTTCTCAGTTATTTGTGTGTGAATGTCTAGAAAAGCGCTCTTTAAATCTAATCCATTATCATTATTATTAGATGTGCTTTTTTAAAAAAAGAAAAAGATCATCGTTGACTGATTGTTGACTGTAGGCAAAATCCAACAAATTTGATTTGACTTGAAAAAAATCTTAATTGAAGACAGCCCTAGTTACAATGCATGTGTTATTTGAAAGCCAAATATGACGGTTTAAATACATTGTACTGTAAGTATTACTAAAAGAAGTAGAACAAAATGAGTTAAGGCAGCAAAAAAAATATATATTAATTTATATTTATACAAGGTAAATTTAATCATTTTTGTTTGAAGAAAAACAAACTTTGTGTGAGGAACTCGCATGGCTGCCGTTTGTGTGACCCCAAGATGCAAGAACCAGGATGAGGATGAGCAGGTAAGATGATTTTAATAATGAAACAACAGAGAAATGTAGCAGTCTTGCATACAACAGTTCCAAACATAGTCTATCGTCGAGCACTGAGGAGTGCTCGAGTGAAAACATAAATAGGCATCTGCTGATTGGCAGCAGGTGTGGACCGGCTGCCAATCACCGGCAGGTGAGGAGAAAACAGTGCTCAGCGGAACAAACAGGAAGTATAACAAAATAAGAGCACTGACAGGAAGTAACTACAAAAACATGGAAACAAACCGAAATGAAGTGACAGATCGTCACAGGACCCCCCCCCTCAAGGAACAGATTCCAGATGTTCCCTGGAAACAAGAACGGAAACAAGTCCAAAAATTACGGGAGGGAGGAGGGAGGACATGGCGGAGGGTCGCCAGGCCAAGTGTCCCCGCAGCCAGCGAGGGAAAGTCAGGTGGCGGCGACGCGTTGAACGCCGCTGGAACTGGCGAGGCGGGCGACCACGGAACGGCCACATTAGTGGCCGACAAGGAGGCGGAAGCGCGTGGTACCTGAGCACCAACAGCTGCGAAGGTCCACACGCAGGTTCTGCAGATCGCTGCCGACAGCGCGGATGAAGTCCATAACACCGTCGCATCTTTGGCGGATGAGGAAGAGGTCGCGCAGCCGGTGGTGACGATGATGATGATGATGATGACCATGAAGATGGCGGCGCCTTGCGAAAGCCCGCCAGAGACGATGTGGTTGTGGGTGGATCTGCTGCCGACCAGGAAGATGGCGGTGTCATGCGGAGTCCCACCGGTGACGCGGAAGATGTCCGCGCAGTGCGAATGCGCGCCAGAGAAGATGAAGGTGGCGGCGCCGTGGAAAGAGACGATGATGTCTCCGTGGGAGGAGACGATGGCGGGGATGACAGCGGCGTGTGCTTGGCTGCACTGCTGCTGGTAGTAGCCCCCCCTCCACTAGGCGGATGCCAGACGCCGTCCACCACTGGGAGAAGGAGTTCTGGGTCTTTTATGTCTCCCGGTGCGAAAACCAGGGACGGGCGGAAGGGGGCCAGGAGGAGGGAAAAAGATACGTCCCTCGCCGAGTCCCAGCAGGAGGCCAGGAAGGACATCACGTTGGGCTCCACTGGAGCCTTTGCCGGACTGGCAGGATGAGCGGGTGCTGGAAGGGATAGCAGCCGTGGTGCAGCTGCTGGAAGCTGCCTTGGAGCAGGAACGGGTGCTGGGCACTCAGCCGCTGTTGGTTGTCGTGGCGCCGCGACCGGCGTAAGACGCGGGGCTGCGACTTGCGTGCGACGCGGCGTGGGAACTGGTGGTCGGCGCGCTGGCACAGGCGATTGCCGTGGAGCCGGGACAGGATGCACAGCAGGCGACGGGGAAGATGGCGGCAGTGGCCGCGCCGGTCGGAGATCCGGAACCGGCGGCCGAGCCGGGAAGAGCGAAGGCGGCGGTGGCCTAGCCGGTCGGAGAGCCGGAACCGGCGGCCGAGCCGGGAGGAGCGAAGGCGGCGGTGGCCTCGCCGGTCGGATAGCCGGAACCGGCGGTCGAGGCGGAGAGGGAAGGTCCGAGCCTGCTGTGGGCTGGGACCGCACAAACCTGGCTTTTAAGTCCTCCAAAAATTGTGCGGTCCAGAAGGTCGGCTGTGCATCGCCGACAGGGGTTCTCGCGAGGACACAATCTTCTGGCTCGACGATACTGTGAGGAACTCGCATGGCTGCCGTTTGTGTGACCCCAAGATGCAAGAACCAGGATGAGGATGAGCAGGTAAGATGATTTTAATAATGAAACAACAGAGAAATGTAGAAGTCTTGCATACAACAGTTCCAAACATAGTCTATCGTCGAGCACTGAGGAGTGCTCGAGTGAAAACATAAATAGGCATCTGCTGATTGGCAGCAGGTGTGGACCGGCTGCCAATCACCGGCAGGTGAGGAGAAAACAGTGCTCAGCGGAACAAACAGGAAGTATAACAAAATAAGAGCACTGACAGGAAGTAACTACAAAAACATGGAAACAAACCGAAATGAAGTGACAGATCGTCACACTTTGTGTGATTCATTTTTATTTCTAATATTATAAATGTTTTTTTTTTAATAATTAACTATTAATAAGTAATATATTGATTGACTTATATTTGTAAAATGTATGTTTTTATGTTTTTAATGTGTTATTACAATTGATTATTAATTAAATTTGTACACGTTTTGTACACAAAAAGGTTTATTTTAATTCATGCTTAATTTATTAATCATATTGTATGTTATATGTGTCCAGAATTCAGGGACACCATGTAAACACTAATGCCTTTCAACACAGGCCCGGTATTATTATCATTATGTTATTGTATTGTAGCATTACAGCAAGCTCTGTGAGAGTTTTCTTGGTCATAAGGGTAATAAAAGGGTATAAAAATGATGCGCACAGGAAATACTCAAACCAAACCAATCGCATTTCTTGTATCCTTATATGTGACGCGATTAGCCAATCATTTTGCAAGAAATAAATCTAAGAAGGCAAATTAAGGAAAAACATATGCTGTAATTTAGGATAACAGGATAAATGTTTTTTTAATCTGTCAATTCCAGTGTGAAACTCAACAGTAAATATTGTTGAAATGTTACAGTATATTTTTATTCTATCACACAGTCAGCTGATGACACACTGTAAAGATACAGAACAACTGGTCGTGATGGCAACTTTTAGTCTTGTATTGAAACGTAAACTCTTCATTTGGATGTTCTGGAGCTTAGCTGAAAGACATCATCTGGGATTGGACTTTGATTATAGTCAAAATAATTACTCAACCTGACATCAGTATTGTCTATATGTTCAGAATAAAACTTTACATGTTATGCTATATCAGGGATCGGCAACCCAAAACGTTGAAAGAGCCATATTGGACCAAAAATACAAAAAAATTATCTGTCTGGAGCCGCATGAAATTAAAAATAGCATATAAGTCTTGTAATGAAGGCAACACATGGCATAAGTGTCTATATTAGCTATAATAGCCTACTATCAAAATGATAGTGTTGCAGGCTGAAGCAAATCTTCGTTGACAGAAATGTTGAAATGTAATATTTATGCTACACGTTTTTACAGCACTAGAAACCATTAGTAAATCAGAGGCTACTCAGAAGGTGAGATAACTCCTGGAAATGACTGGCTTTTTTAATGGCCAACGGTATAGATGTTTGGGTCCAAGTTAAAGGAAACGGCAGGCTGTCTTCTTTAATGGATTTTTTACAACCTTTGGCAAGCTAGGTGATGTTTGCTGTGGTCTGGAACAACATGGCACACAAATAACTATCTGAAATGCAGCCAATATTACATACAGATAATGTGTCATGAAACAAGCTAAACTAAATTATATACAAAGAGGATAAAAGTAAAGGATATTAAATGAGCTCAAATATACCTACAAACGAGGTATAATGATGCAATATATATAAATACATATATATATATATATATACATTAAATTGAGCTACAGCTGCATGAACAATATACGACAAATCATCTCAAACCACAACAAAACAATTGCAAATGAGCCGTCGGCCCTCAGACAGAACGACTCCAAAACCAACAAAGGATGTAATTGTCGAAAGAAACCTGATTGCCCTCTCAACGGGGGGTGCTTACAAACATCAGTTGTCTACCAATCTAAGGTAATACACAAGGACATTAACACATCCGACACATATGTAGGATTAACCGAGGGAGAATTCAAAACCAGATGGAACAATCACAAGGCTTCTTTCAGGAACAAAACCCTGCGAAATACCACAGAACTCAGCAAACACATTTGGGACCTCAAAGACAATAATGTTGAATATTCAATAACATGGCAAATTCTTGCATCCAGCACACCTTACAATAGTGGTAATAAAAGATGCAACCTATGCTTGAAAGAGAAACTGTTTATTATTTACCGTCCAGACCTGTCATCTCTCAACAAGCGCAGCGAAATTGTAACAGCATGCCGCCATAGACGGAAACACCTCCTAGGTAACACATGAGCCAATCACCACGCCCCTAGGCCAGCCTGTACCCACCCACTCTGTGCCCTATATAAACCATGGTATGGGAATGCTCCCATTAAAATCTCCTGACGATTGAGGGTACCCCCCCTCATGAAACAGGCCTGTAGAGATGAAATAGTCTTGTGATTTTTTCCCACACATACATATATATATATATATATATATATATATATATATATATATATATATACAGCTAGCCTAAATAGCATATTAGCATTGATTAGCTTGCAGTCATGCACTGACCAAATATGCCTGATTAGCACTCCAACAAGTCAATAACATCAACAAAGTGCACCTTTGTGCATTCACACACAGCATAAAACTTTTGGTGGACAAAATGAGACAAAGAAGGAGTGGAAGATTGTACATGTAAACAAACCGTTCATTCAACATTCCACACTATGGTGGGTTCGCCTACTGCAGGTGCTGCGGGGAGAATGTCTACAGCATTTCCTTCTGTTTAGTGCTTTCAACTGGAAGTGCCATTCCGTCTTCTAGTCGTCCAAAGCATTTTTACTTGAATTGATTCTTCATTCATCACTTCAAGCAACATTTGTAAGTTTTACAATATAACTACAACTATTCATACTTATTAAACTATTCCATGTGTGTTGGAATGTTTTCATGCACATTTGTAAAATTAGCTAATATGCTAACAAGTTTACGAGTGTCTGTATTAGTATCTTTAACTTACAATGGCATTCTGTTCTTATTGTTTTAAATTCACCAAAAAGTCACCGTGGAGTTGTTGAGCCTATTTAGCTGATTGGAGAGCTAGCTTCTGCAGCTAGCGGGTCCATGGCAATGATTTCTGTTTTATTTGATCAGCCGTTTTACCGCCGTGTTACAAGCACCCCTTGGAAACAATTAAAGCATGTAAATAAACATTTACAAAATTTTTCTGTGCCGGTATATATCTGCAGCTTATAGTCTAGTGTGACTAATATATGGAACAATATTTGTTTCTTCTAAAATGTTGTGGGTCCGGCTTATATACCGCCATATATAGTCCGGAAAATACGGCAATCTAATTTAAAAGAACAATCATTTGACAGGAAAGGATTTCAATATTTTGAACAGTCCAAGCTATTTGTTTTTATTATGGTATGGTATGTTATGATAACTTATGCGGTTATGTTAAATGGTTATTAAATGTTATGTTATGTGGAAAAGTTACATTATATCTTATAGTTATGGTATGTTATGAGGTTATGTTGTACGGTTACATTATTTTATGTTATCTTATATTATGTTACATGGACAGAATTTCTAGGCGCAGTCAAGGCGTTGAGGGGATCCGGTTTGGTGGCTGCAGGATTAGGTCTCTGCTTTTTGCAGATGATTTGGTCCTGATGGCTTCATCTGGCCAGGATCTTCAGCTCTCACTGGATCGGTTCGCAGCTGAGTGTGAAGCGACTGGGATGAGAATCAGCACCTCCAAGTCCGAGTCCATGGTTCTCGCCCGGAAAAGGGTGGAGTGCCATCTCCGGGTTGGGGAGGAGATCTTGCCCCAAGTGGAGGAGTTCAAGTACCTCGGAGTCTTGTTCACGAGTGAGGGAAGAGTGGATCGTGAGATCGACAGGCGGATCGGTGCGGCGTCTTCAGTAATGCGGACGCTGTATCGATCCGTTGTGGTGAAGAAGGAGCTGAGCCGGAAGGCAAAGCTCTCAATTTACTGGTCGATCTACGTTCCCATCCTCACCTATGGTCATGAGCTTTGGGTTATGACCGAAAGGACTAGATCACGGGTACAAGCGGCCGAAATGAGTTTCCTCCGCCGGGTGGCGGGGCTCTCCCTTAGACATAGGGTGAGAAGCTCTGTCATCCGGGGGGAGCTCAAAGTAAAGCCGCTGCTCCTCCACATCGAGAGGAGCCAGATGAGGTGGTTCGGGCATCTGGTCAGGATGCCACCCGAGCGCCTCCCTAAGGAGGTGTTTAGGGCATGTCCGACCGGTAGGAGGCCACGAGGAAAACCCAGGACACGTTGGGAAGACTATGTCTCCCGGCTGGCCTGGGAACGCCTCGGGATCCCCCGGGAGGAGCTGGACGAAGTGGCTGGGGAGAGGGAAGTCTGGGCTTCCCTGCTTAGGCTGCTGCCCCCGCGACCCGACCTCGGATAAGCGGAAGAAGATGGATGGATGGATGTTACATGGGTGTGAAAATAACTGTACCTATCAGCACCACCTTGATTCTGCTTTTATTTTAATTAGCTGCATCAAATGTGTGTCACTGTTAAAAGTGAAATCACCATTGATAATCTTATCTCAGTGGTGTAATTAACCCCCTAATTAAAAATGACATCTTGATATTATCTTTATGCTTTTTAGCTGACTACTAGTAAAAACTATGGATACCAGTTTTGAGAAGATTCTGTCTTTAGCCTGTCTCCTTTAAATCCTAATTTCAATCATAAGTACACAGGGAGAATATCCCAAATATGTAAGAAAATTAATTGTTGCTATAAATTAGATCTGGTAGACCATAAAGAACAACGAGTACAAACTGTGAAGCTGGTTATTATCTGTTTCATCATTTATGACAGCATAAATCAAGCAGAAGAGCCTGTTTGGTACATACAGTACCACCGGGTAATCTTCACTCTGAAGGGATTAACTGCATTATTAGTAGGAGTTTCAAGAAAGTATCATATTGAATGTTTCATCAACACTGAGGTGTGCAATGCTCAGAACAAACAAATAATACAGCATCAGGGCTCTCTTTTCATTTTCTACACATCTCTCTTCCTCATGTCTTCTTTTTCTTGTCATCCTGCGTTGGGCTCTCAGAGAGGGGGATTCACTTTATTAGTCTGCATCCTCAAATCCTTTATCCTTCCACAGCTTCAATTATTTAGGGGCAAAGAGTCTGAATCCAGAGACAAATGACTTTGATCAAGAGAAGCTCACCGGCACTAAGCAGAACTTTTTGCACTAAATTAAGAAGAGAGTAATACACATTGACAAGGGCTAACTCAGTAAGAAGTCGTTTCTGGTTTGTCAGTACGTTGTAGCTCTTTGCTGATAATCCATGTGATCTGAAAAAGAGTGTGTTGCCTGCCTGCTGGAGTGTGAAGGAAAACAACTGACTAATGATCTACTGCTAACGATGGATTCTGATGCGTCATCTATGTTGCTGCTTCTTGATCTTAGCGCTGCTTTCGATACCGTCGATCATAATATTTTATTAGAGCGTATCAAAACACGTATTGGTATGTCAGACTTAGCTTTGTCGTGGTTTAACTCTTATCTTACTGACAGGATGCAATGCGTCTCCCATAATAATGTGACCTCGGACTATGTTAAGGTAACGTGCGGAGTTCCTCAGGGTTCGGTTCTTGGCCCTGCACTATTCACTATTTACATGCTGCCGCTAGGCGACATCATACGCAAATACGGTGTTAGCTTTCATTGCTATGCTGATGACACCCAACTCTACATGCCCCTAAAGCTGACCAACACGCCGGATTGTAGTCAGCTGGAGGCGTGTCTTAATGAAATTAAACAATGGATGTCCGCTAACTTCTTGCAACTCAACGCCAAGAAAACGGAAATGCTGATTATCGGTCCTGCTAAACACCGACATTTATTTAATAATACCACCTTAACATTTGACAACCAAACAATTACACAAGGCGAATCAGTAAAGAATCTGGGTATTATCTTCGACCCAACTCTCTCGTTTGAATCACACATTAAGAGTGTTACTAAAACGGCCTTCTTTCATCTCCGTAATATCGCTAAAATTCGTTCTATTTTATCCACTAGCGACGCTGAGATCATTATTCATGCGTTCGTTACGTCTCGTCTCGACTACTGTAACGTATTATTTTCGGGTCTCCCTATGTCTAGCATTAAAAAATTACAGTTGGTACAAAATGCGGCTGCTAGACTTTTGACAAGAACAAGAAAGTTTGATCATATTACGCCTATACTGGCTCACCTGCACTGGCTTCCTGTGCACTTAAGATGTGACTTTAAGGTTTTACTACTTACGTATAAAATACTACACGGTCTAGCTCCGTCCTATCTTGTCGATTGCATTGTACCATATGTCCCGGCAAGAAATCTGCGTTCAAAGAACTCCGGCTTATTAGTGATTCCCAGAGCCCAAAAAAAGTCTGCGGGCTATAGAGCGTTTTCTATTCGGGCTCCAGTACTATGGAATGCCCTCCCGGTAACAATTAGAGATGCTACCTCAGTAGAAGCATTTAAGTCCCATCTTAAAACTCATTTGTATACTCTAGCCTTTAAATAGCCCCCCTGTTAGACCAGTTGATCTGCCGTTTCTTTTCTTTTCTCCTCTGCTCCCCTTTTCCTTGAGGGGCGGGGGTGCACAGGTCCGGTGGCCATGGATGAAGTGCTGGCTGTCCAGAGTCGGGACCCGGGGTGGACCGCTCGCCTGTGCATCGGCTGGGAACATCT
This sequence comes from Nerophis lumbriciformis, assembly GCF_033978685.3. NCBI lineage: Eukaryota > Metazoa > Chordata > Actinopteri > Syngnathiformes > Syngnathidae > Nerophis > Nerophis lumbriciformis. The sequence continues at coordinate 36,897,846 of NC_084562.2, forward strand.
CTACGCTGCTGACCCGTCTCCGCTCGGGATGGTGTCCTGCTGGCCCCACTATGGACTGGACTCTTACTATTATGTTGGATCCACTATGGACTGGACTCTCACAATATTATGTCAGACCCACTCGACATCCATTGCTTTCGGTCTCCCCTAGAGGGGGGGGGTTACCCACATATGCGGTCCTCTCCAAGGTTTCTCATAGTCATTCACATCGACGTCCCACTGGGGTGAGTTTTTCCTTGCCCGTATGTGGGCTTTGTACCGAGGATGTCGTTGTGGCTTGTGCAGCCCTTTGAGACACTTGTGATTTAGGGCTATATAAATAAAGATTGATTGATTGATTGATGAACTTTGTTGAGCCCTTTGTTTCTGTGGTAGTGTCTGGCATACAGATTTAGGCTTTTTTGTGTACTTTTAATTATTGTTGACATAAAGCTTAAACAAGGTGAATGTAATACAAAACAAAACCCTTGTTTTGTTGTGATTAGGGATGTGTTGTGATTAGGGATGTGTTCCAAATTCAGTACATTTATGGGCACTATCCAAATTCCATCTGTGCTACTGAGTATCGAGTGACGTAAATCAAACAGTGCCATAATTCGATGTCTTTGTTGCACGTGTTGTCATGTCCAGTTGCAGATTCAGTCAATTTAAACACTTGGTGGGCAAACAAGCACTTAAGCAGCAATTAAAGCGGGCTCAGTCGGACTACCTCTAGGTAATGTTGTCATTTTCCATGCAAATAAAGCAAGTATGCCTGATAGAAAACATTTAGACAGTAGGCCTCCACTTTTCAAAATGTGCTCGCTCGATGCCATTTTACATTGGATTTGCCATACACATGCTACTGAATTGCATTAGCGATTTTACATGGCATTTTCAACACCTCCGAACTTGTGAATGAAAATTACAACTAAGATGCACGTTACAACCAAACTGATTACTACAAAGATCAAAATACCATGCACTACACAGTGTGCGCAAACTTAAAAATTGCCTGAACTTTTAGTGGGCGTGTTGCGTATGATCTACAAAGACTGCGTGAACAATTGATAACTGGTGCAGACTGCCATATTTAAATTAGGTGTTTATGTGTACTACCTGCTGTCACTATGGAAACATTCATTTACTTCACAGTCACGTTATCATGCTTCTACCTGTGGCATTTTGCTATGTTTTACAACATGCAGCAGACATGTACCACTTTTTCTGAGAATTGTAGAGGCAGTCCTGCAGTAAATCTAAAACGGAACCCACTTTTTTAGCGTGCAGAAGGTGCGCGATCTAAATTTGAGCGTGTGGTCCTGACGAAAGAAATGGATATTGCAAGTAGCTACTTTCATATACAGGTAAAAGCCAGTAAATTAGAATATTTTGAAAAACTTGATTTATTTCAGTAATTGCATTCAAAAGGTGTAACTTGTACATTATATTTATTCATTGCACACAGACTGATGCATTCAAATGTTTATTTCATTTAATTTTGATGATTTGAAGTGGCAACAAATGAAAATCCAAAAAATTACCATCACCCAACCATGCAAATTTGGCATTTCCTTTGGAAATCGAGGTCCCAGAGTCTGGAGGAAGACAGGAGAGGCACAGGATCCACGTTGCCTGAAGTCTAGTGTCAAGTTTCCACCACCAGTGATGGTTTGGGGTGCCATGTCATCTGCTGGTGTCGGTCCACTCTGTTTCCTGAGATCCAGGGTCAACGCAGCCGTCTACCAGCAAGTTTTAGAGCACTTCATGCTTCCTGCTGCTGACCTGCTCTATGGAGATGGAGATTTCAAGTTCCAACAGGACTTGGCGCCTGCACACAGCGCAAAATCTACCCGTGCCTGGTTTACGGACCATGGTATTTCTGTTCTAAATTGGCCCGCCAACTCCCCTGACCTTAGCCCCATAGAAAATCTGTGGGGTATTGTGAAAAGGAAGATGCAGAATGCCAGACCCAAAAACGCAGAAGAGTTGAAGGCCACTATCAGAGCAACCTGGGCTCTCATAACACCTGAGCAGTGCCAGAAACTCATCGACTCCATGCCACGCCGCATTAACGCAGTAATTGAGGCAAAAGGAGCTCCAACCAAGTATTGAGTATTGTACATGCTCATATTTTTCATTTTCATACTTTTCAGTTGGCCAACAATTCTAAAAATCCCTTTTTTGTATTAGCCTTAAGTAATATTCTAATTTTGTGACACACGGAATTTTGGATTTTCATTTGTTGCCACTTCAAATCATCAAAATTAAATGAAATAAACATTTGAATGCATCAGTCTGTGTGCAATGAATAAATATAATGTACAAGTTACACCTTTTGAATGCAATTACTGAAATAAAACAAGTTTTTCAAAATATTCTAATTTACTGGCTTTTACCTGTATATGAAAAAAAAACGCTAGCAGACACCAAAACACATCAATTTATTTTGTTTTAATCAGCCCCTTAAGTCATCCAGCAACTTCAAATGTCCATCCATCCATCCATTTTCTACGGCTTGTCCCTCTCGGGGTTGCGGGGAGTGCTGGAGCCGATCTCAGCTGCATTCGGGCGGAAGGAGGGGTACACCCTGGACAAGTCGCCACCTCATCGCAGGGCTAACACAGATAGATGTGGGGCGGCATGGCGTAGTGGGTAGAGCAACCGTGCCAGAAACCTGGGGGTTGCAGATTCGCTCCCCGCCTCTTACCATCCAAAAATCGCTGCCGTTGTGTCCTTGGGCGGGACACTTCACCCTTTTCCCCCGGTGCCACTCACACCGGTGAATCGAATGATGAATGATAGGTGGTGGTCGGAGGGGCCGTTGGCGCAAATTGCAGCCACGCTTCCGTCAGTCTACCCCAGGGCAGCTGTGGCTATGAAAGTAGCTTACCACCACCAGGTGTGAATGAATGATGGGTTCTACATGTAAAGCGACTTTGGGTACTTAGAAAAGCGCTATATAAATCCCAGGTATTATTATTAGGTATTATAGACAGACAACATTCACGTTCACTTTCACAAACTAGGGCCAATTTAGTTTTGCCAATCAACCTATCCCCAGGTGCATGTTTTGGGGGGTGGGAGGAAGCCGGAGTACCCAAAGGGAACCCACGCAGTCACAGGGAGAACATGCAAACTCCACACAGAAAGACCCCGAGCCCGGGGATCGAACCCAAGACCTTCGTATTGTGAGGCACACACACTAAACCCTGTGTCACCGTGCTGCCCAGCTTCAAATCGATACAATTATATTTTTATGATTAATATTTTTATTTTTGACAGTCCAAATATGTTAACAAGCATACGTAGTAGGACAGAGTTACAGTGCGATCACCCCCTTTCTATTTCTGCGCAACTGGCAGTTTGTCCTTTCTAGACATACTATATATAGATGCAAAACAGTGGCCGCAGAACAGTTTCAGCCTTGATAAATCACACTGCATGTGCTAAATAATTGTATTTGCATTTTCTCTTCCCAGTATTGGTGGTGTTCTGCTGATCAACATATCAACTGCATATTCATGGAGCTGACTGCATTATGCTCTCTATTTTGCACACTTTAGAGACACAATCCTCTGCGCACAAGCTTAGTGGATCAGCTTTGAATGTGCTATCAAGTTTGCACATGTTTTAATACAAGCAAACGTTTAATAGATTAGGCCTTTACAGTATTAACATATTTTACGGAGCAATAAAATACTAGAATCAGCTTGATGGCAAAGACTACTCCTTAAGTAGGCAACACACCACAGCCTCTACACTATTGCCATCTAACGTCTTGGAATTGCAACTGCATGCAAACTCTACTTTATAATATTTGGAAATGAGACTCAGAAATGCAAGAAAACAAGATATAAGAACTGGACAGCACAGGTATCATTATCAACTCACTGTTAATTGTTAGATAAAAAAATATTGATGATTAATTAGTTTTAAACAAGTTTGGTGCCATATGTACAAATTTCATGTCAAGTCATCATTAAATGGCCCTAATATGTCAAAAGACATTGATAAATCATGCTATTTTTGAATACCTCTATAATTGATAATGGTAGTTCACCTGGGATATGCTCATTTAATTAGATGTAATTAGATTTACAGCCCCGAAATCTTGGTATTGTTTTCATTTCGATGTCCCGCCCTCCACCGTTTGACCAATTAAAAAGTCTGTGAGTGTGTCACAACAAGATTGCCAGTTACGCACCGCCCTCTTTGTCGACCTATTACCACTGGTAAAGTTACTAAACATTTCAGACCTTAGTAAATCTAAAAGGTGTCGTTACGATTCTCAACTTATTCATGACACAGCCAGGAACAAAACGAGGATTTGTATCGGGGATGCCTTTGAAAGATGGAGACGATTGAAGGTGGAGAAGATTTTTTCATTGGACACCAAACTTGCTAATTTCCTCCTTGATAGGTAAGTCAGGCACTTACGTTGTCTTATTACTTGTAAAGAATCGACATTTGGTAAATAAACTATATAGTCCAATACAGTCTATGATCTTGTCTAACAAAGCTAGTATGTGCATGCAACGAATGCTTAGCATGATAGCCCGGTCAATTACACATCGACATATAGGCTAACAGGGCAAATATATGACCGTTAGCCTGTATGTCGATGTGTAATTGAACTGACAGGGCAAAATATGTTTTCGACAAATAAAACCTATGTGGATATGGGTAGTGTCAGTGCCTACAGTATTTCGTTCTCAATATGCTGATACGCTGAGGAAATGGGTTCCAACATTAGCACGGCTATCATGGCGATGTGAAACGTATGGAGGCAGCCAAATCACATGATAAAATAATTCCTCATTCGTGTTTTCATATTGTGGACTACATGTACCAAGTTATATGGCAATCTGAAATGTTTGAAACAGTAGCCTATAGGCATACCTTGCTAAAGTGTCTCCTCTTTAGTCATGGGCGTACATTAGGCTGCGAAGCATCCTCTAATTATTTTCACCAGTATAACCATTGCTAGCGTTGGTTGTAGTTGGTTTTAGTCTTTGTTTTCTGATAGTACTGACACTAACCATATGATTGCCATTTGCTGTGATATTGTAAGCAGGCATGACATACTTCTTCCTGAAAATAGCCTAATTGCTGTGTAAAATGGAGTAGCCCAGTCGATCGACCTGGATTCGGCTGCGTATCTGGCAACCTCAGTCAGGGAAAGGGGGAGGGGACTACAGAATTTTGACCATGATTGCAGTACCATTTCTGGCCACATTATTACATATGGCTCTTTTAACAGATGGACCAGCACTACCAAAAATTAGTATTGTTAAGTGCTGGTATCGATTTCCAGGTACCGGGAATTGTGTGAAAGACAGCCGGTATCACAACAAAAGCATGCCTAAAGGTGAGATGAATTACAGGTGGGAAAATAAAAAATGATGATTTGATAGAATGCTATGATTGCCTTTTAAGAAAGCAAGTTTGTTGAGCAAAGTATGGCTTTGTCTAATTTGAATCAAGGCAAGACCATTTCTGAGGAACATCTGTACAATTACTCTTTTGTTAAGGTACGTCAGATGTGCTGGTTAAATTTGTAGGTTAAATTAAATTGTTATTCTCCTGTCAACATCATGGCATCAGTTGCAGACGATGAACGTTTTAGTTTGATGTTAGTTTTCTATTCTATAAACTTTAATCAAAAACCAAGCCATCCAACAATTATTCTATACATTAAGTGGAGCTTTAGTGTTCTATTAATTAAACGTAAATAGTAATACACTACAAGTTTTATTACAAAAATATCAACACTAGTTGTGGACTTGGAGAAGGCATTCGACCGTGTCCCTCTGGAAGTCCTGTGGGGAGTGCTCAGAGAGTATGGGGTTTCGGACTGTCTGATTGTGGCGGTCCGCTCCCTGTATGATCAGTGTCAGAGCTTGGTTCGCATTGCCGGCAGTAAGTCGGACATGTTTCCGGTGAGGGTTGGACTCCGCCAAGGCTGCCCTTTGTCACCGATTCTGTTCATAACTTTTATGGACAGAATTTCTAGGCGCAGTCAAGGCGTTGAGGGGATCCGGTTTGGTGGCTGCAGGATTAGGTCTCTGCTTTTTGCAGATGATTTGGTCCTGATGGCTTCATCTGGCCAGGATCTTCAGCTCTCACTGGATCGGTTCGCAGCTGAGTGTGAAGCGACTGGGATGAGAATCAGCACCTCCAAGTCCGAGTCCATGGTTCTCGCCCGGAAAAGGGTGGAGTGCCATCTCCGGGTTGGGGAGGAGATCTTGCCCCAAGTGGAGGAGTTCAAGTACCTCGGAGTCTTGTTCACGAGTGAGGGAAGAGTGGATCGTGAGATCGACAGGCGGATCGGTGCGGCGTCTTCAGTAATGCGGACGCTGTATCGATCCGTTGTGGTGAAGAAGGAGCTGAGCCGGAAGGCAAAGCTCTCAATTTACCGGTCGATCTACGTTCCCATCCTCACCTATGGTCATGAGCTTTGGGTTATGACCGAAAGGACAAGATCACGGGTACAAGCGGCCGAAATGAGTTTCCTCCGCCGGGTGGCGGGGCTCTCCCTTAGAGATAGGGTGAGAAGCTCTGTCATCCGGGGGGAGCTCAAAGTAAAGCCGCTGCTCCTCCACATCGAGAGGAGCCAGATGAGGTGGTTCGGGCATCTGGTCAGGATGCCACCCGAGCGCCTCCCTAAGGAGGTGTTTAGGGCATGTCCGACCGGTAGGAGGCCACGAGGAAGACCCAGGACACGTTGGGAAGACTATGTCTCCCGGCTGGCCTGGGAACGCCTCGGGATCCCCCGGGAGGAGCTGGACGAAGTGGCTGGGGAGAGGGAAGTCTGGGCTTCCCTGCTTAGGCTGCTGCCCCCGCGACCCGACCTCGGATAAGCGGAAGAAGATGGATGGATGGATGGATCAACACTAGTGAGGCGCTTGGTACACTATAAAACAGCTGCCAAATGGATACTATTTGTTCAAATCTTTTTCATTCACAGTCACCGCATTTACATTCACGTGATATTCCTGTATTAACCAGACTAAATCATGTATTCTTAAACTCTCTCACATATGTAATCAACTTATTCAGATTTCCAACTCTGAATCATTTTCTGGTTAATAAAAACCCAATTCGGACCCCACGCATGCACTTGCATCTACAGGAATATAGGTCATGTAAAGAGATACACTAGAAAATACACCAGACCTGAATATTAAAGTAAGTGGTTTTTGTTTGCATGCGAGCTGCTGAAATCCCAAATGATTGTGGGATTTGTTTGGGTTTACATTTGCGGGACGAGGAGAAATACATGTAAGGATAGAGACCCTATTAAGTATTATGGAGTACACCAAAACAATGATATTTGTCTCCAAGTATCTGAAAAACATTAAGAAACCGGTTATGTAAAATAAAGGATTGCTATAGTGTTGGCTAGTGTGAATGACACTACTGTATTTGCATTCGGGTGCAGGGAGGTGAAGTTTGTTTGATATAAGCTGCATCATCAGCTCCTAGCGATGTGTAATTTTATTCATAGACTAATTAATTAGTACACACACAGCGTGTATTAATTGTTTACTGTCTTGGTCACGTAACAAAACAGTTTTATTGTAAAACTACGGTATTTCCTGACACACACAAAAAAATATGCAAATATGAAATCCTTCATTACTCACTATCAGGTGGCCGTTGTTTATCGAGTTGAGTTTTTTTTCTTTTGGAATGTGATAAAAAAATAATAATTAAATTTACATTTTGCATTGTAATCTATTTGTGTTGGCCCTGTGATGAGTTGGCAACTTGTCCAGGGTGTACCCCGCCTTCCGCTCAAATGCAGCTGGGATAGGCTCCAGCAGCCCCGAGAGGGACAAGCGGTAGGAAATGGATGGAAGGATTAATTTACAGAGCTGGCATGTCTGACTTCCTCGAGGACTGGTAATGGATTTCGAGTAAAGAAGTTCAGCAATTTTTACTTAAGATAATGTTAAGAAGAATTGGAATCATACAGAAAATACAAAAACACAAATACAGATGAATGTGATACATAATACATATTATTAACACCATTTATTTTGACTGCACATGCTCTAAAAGGCGCCGTGGGCTATTATTTGGTCAGTAATCAGGTCAATGCATATTATTGCAATGTGGGGATTTTTTAAAATAGTTAATTTAAAGGGGATCTATGACAATTTACGTACCGTATTTTCCGCACCATTAGCCGCACCTAAAAACCACAAATTTACTCAAAAGCTGACAGTGCGGCTTTTAACCCGGTGCGCTTTATATATGGATAAATATTAAGATTAATTTTCATAAAGTTTCGGTCTCGTAACTACGGTAAACAGCCGCCATCTTTTTTCCCGGTAGAACAGGAAGCGCTTCTTCTTCTACACAAGCAACCGCCAAGGTAAGCACCCGCCCCCATAGAACAGGAAGCGCTTCTTCTTCTACTGTAAGCAACCACCCGCCCCCGGAAGAAGAAGAAGCGCGCGGATTTTCGTTTCATTTCCTTTGTGTGTTTACATCTGTAAAGACCAGACCACAAAATGGCTCCTACTAAGCGACACGCGTATAACGCAGAATTTAAACTTAAGGCAATAAGTCATGCCGAAGAACACGGAAATAGAGCAGCAGCAAGAGAATATAACATAAATGAATCAATGGTGCGTAGGTGGAGGAAGCAAGAAGATGACCTGCGCCAGGTAAAGAAGACAAAACAGAGTTTCCGAGGGAACAAAGCAAGATGACAACTGTTGGAGGACAAACTCGAACAGTGGGTTGTTGAGCAGAGAGCAGCAAGCAGAAGTGTCAGCACCATCACTATTCGAATGAAGGCAACAACGCTAGCAAGCGAACTTCACCTGGATGATTTTAAAGGTGGTGCTTCTTGGTGTTTCCGGTTCATGAAAAGACGCTTATAGACTACGGTGTCGTCACGGACTACAAAGGCGGACTCGCACAATTTTTCAGGATTTATAGAGATCCCAAATATAGATCAGCAGGTACCAGAAGGTAAGAAAAGTTGTGTTTGCATAATATTGCGAAACAAAGTGCCAGATAATATGTCTTACCTTATACACACACTTTTCAATTCGGACACCAAAGACGAAGAATTCGAAGGATTTACGAATGAAGAATAACTTCAGAAAGTGAGCGCTATGTTTATTTTGTGTGTTGTGACATTAACGTTCGAGCAACATTATGTTGCTATTGCTCTGCACTATTTTGAATTTTACTATGTTTGTGATTGCACATTTGCGTACATTTTGGGACAGAGTTGTTAGAACGCTGGTTTTTAATATATTATTAAAGTTTGACTGACCTATCTGACTGTTTTTTTGACATTCCCTTTAGCGCAGCGTAGGCGCGGCTTATAGTCCGGGGCGGCTTATAGGTGGACAAAGTTTTGAAATATGCCATTCATTGAAGGTGCGGCTAATAACCCGGGGCGGCTTATAGTGCGGAAAATACGGTATGTTCTGACTTTAAAAATGCTGTTACAATGTTGGATCTCGTGTTAAACAATGCAAAATCATCAAATCATATAGGGTCATGCATTTGGGCTTAAAGGGGAACTGGACTTTTTTGGGAATTTTGCTTATCGTTCACAATCATTATGAAAGACATGACAAGCGTCTTTTCGTGTCTTTCTGGCCATTTCCGAAGTGTACCAACTTGTCAGAATACCTACTCAGACTTTTTCTGTCCAGGTGGGATGCATGATTTATGATCTAGAGTTAATTCATCTTATTTAACAGTGTACATTTTTAGAAGATACATTATGATACTTTTGGAGGGGGTGGGGCGTGGTTTCATTTGCAATTTGGGACCCTCCACAGACGAACATCTTGCAAGAATTCTCAAAAAAAGGTGTTATAAATGTGACTGTGGAGCTAAATTTATGCAAATTTTACACCAAAGCATATCCAATACTTATTATCAAGATGTAGACCATACTGCATCGATTTTATTGATAAATTCATGTTTTTTGTTGCAGACGATATAAAGAATAAAAAAATAAAAAATTCTTTATTTTTTCTCTTTTTGTTCTTTAATGGTTTTTGCCCCCAAAACCTTCCGCAGCTTGCCTTTTGCCCTCTTCCTTATTTCCTTAGCTGCGATTCGCACATCTAGCAAAACATGGCCAATGCTAACACTAACGAGAGCAAGACGTTTGTTCCAGAGAAAAGAGAAGTGCTGCCAGTAGTTTGGTTGTGGAACAATTGACTGCACGCCGCAAAGTTTATTCAATAAAGGCAGTTGCACAACAAATTTAGTACCAGATCTGAAACCGGAGCCTCCAATTGAGTGCGGGAAATGCAACTCTGAACAAAGCGAACAAGACCGTTTTCAACAAACTCCAGCTAAACAGCAGTTTACTATTGTGCAATAATTTACACAAGGTATGTAATGATGATACCATGTACTGTATAATGAGAAAGAAGCATAGTGGAGAACGATCACGAAAGCAGTCGCTCTGCACACCACCAACATGTGAATATAAAAGGCTGCGTTTATCCACTTATTAAAACTATAGCCTTATGACTGCAAGTGATTAATTGTGATTAATAACAAATCAAAAATGGTATTAGTCTGATTTATACAAAGTAACCGTTTGACAGCACCAGTTATAATGTGTCAAACTGACCTTTTTTAGGAACGACGAGGACATGGTGGAGGACTTGGGTTGTTCGACTTAACTTTTTGATGAAATAACATTAGAGGAACTATTACAGCGTGTAAGTGGGATAAAACAAACAACATGTTTACTTGACCCACTTCCTGGGAAACTTATCAAGGAGCTTTTTGTATTATTAGGTCCATCAGTGCTAAATATTATAAACTTATCACTTTCCTCTGGCACTGTTCCCCTAGCATTCAAGAAAGCGGTTATTCATCCTCTGCTCAAAAGACCTAACCTTGATCCTGACCTCATGGTAAACTACCGACCGGTGTCCCACCTTCCCTTTATTTCGAAAATCCTCGAAAAAATTGTCGCACAGCAGCTAAATGAACACTTAGTGTCTAACAATCTCTGTGAACCTTTTCAATCCGGTTTCAGGGCAAATCACTCTACGGAGACAGCCCTCGCAAAAATGACTAATGATCTACTGCTAACGATGGATTCTGATGCGTCATCTATGTTGCTGCTTCTTGATCTTAGCGCTGCTTTTGATACCGTCGATCATAATATTTTATTAGAGCGTATCAAAACACGTATTGGTATGTCAGACTTAGCTTTGTCGTGGTTTAACTCTTATCTTACTGACAGGATGCAATGCGTCTCCCATAATAATGTGACCTCGGACTATGTTAAGGTAACGTGCGGAGTTCCTCAGGGTTCGGTTCTTGGCCCTGCACTCTTTAGTATTTACATGCTGCCGCTAGGCGACATCATACGCAAATACGGTGTTAGCTTTCATTGTTATGCTGATGACACCCAACTCTACATGCCCCTAAAGCTGACCAACACGCCGGATTGTAGTCAGCTGGAGGCGTGTCTTAATGAAATTAAACAATGGATGTCCGCTAACTTCTTGCAACTCAACGCCAAGAAGTTGGTGCTAAACACCGACATTTATTTAATAATACCACCTTAACATTTGACAACCAAACAATTACACAAGGCGAATCAGTAAAGAATCTGGGTATTATCTTCGACCCAACTCTCTCGTTTGAATCACACATTAAGAGTGTTACTAAAACGGCCTTCTTTCATCTCCGTAATATCGCTAAAATTCGTTCTATTTTATCCACTAGCGACGCTGAGATCATTATTCATGCGTTCGTTACGTCTCGTCTCGACTACTGTAACGTATTATTTTCGGGTCTCCCTATGTCTAGCATTAAAAAATTACAGTTGGTACAAAATGCGGCTGCTAGACTTTTGACAAGAACAAGAAAGTTTGATCATATTACGCCTATACTGGCTCACCTGCACTGGCTTCCTGTGCACTTAAGATGTGACTTTAAGGTTTTACTACTTACGTATAAAATACTACACGGTCTAGCTCCGTCCTATCTTGTCGATTGCATTGTACCATATGTCCCGGCAAGAAATCTGCGTTCAAAGAACTCCGGCTTATTAGTGATTCCCAGAGCCCAAAAAAAGTCTGCGGGCTATAGAGCGTTTTCTATTCGGGCTCCAGTACTATGGAATGCCCTCCCGGTAACAATTAGAGATGCTACCTCAGTAGAAGCATTTAAGTCCCATCTTAAAACTCATTTGTATACTCTAGCCTTTAAATAGCCCCCCTGTTAGACCAGTTGATCTGCCGTTTCTTTTCTTTTCTCCTCTGCTCCCCTTTTCCTTGAGGGGAGGGGGGGGGGGGGGGCACAGGTCCGGTGGCCATGGATGAAGTGCTGGCTGTCCAGAGTCGGGACCCGGGGTGGACCGCTCGCCTGTGCATCGGCTGGGAACATCTCTGCGCTGCTGACCCGTCTCCGCTCGGGATGGTGTCCTGCTGGCCCCACTATGGACTGGACTCTTACTATTATGTTGGATCCACTATGGACTGGACTCTCACAATATTATGTCAGACCCACTCGACATCCATTGCTTTCGGTCTCCCCTAGAGGGGGGGGGGTTACCCACATATGCGGTCCTCTCCAAGGTTTCTCATAGTCATTCACATCGACGTCCCACTGGGGTGAGTTTTTCCTTGCCCGTATGTGGGCTTTGTACCGAGGATGTCGTTGTGGCTTGTGCAGCCCTTTGAGACACTTGTGATTTAGGGCTATATAAATAAAGATTGATTGATTGATTGATTGAAAAGGGTTTGACTGTAACCAAGCTATATCTCCATTAGCATCCCATTTGTGCTGTTGAAACATTTTTTTTTTTGAAGTTTTAAGAATGAGAGCTTGATGCAGGATGGTAGACGGAGGCCTCATAATCTCTGAATTGTGGGTCACTTCATGGCTTGTTGCACGGATTAGTCAATGATCTTAAAACTGTTCTGTATCTGTCATTCGGCTCGACTCTAACAGTTGTGCCTGTCAGTAATCATCCATTGAACTCTCGCTATACTGCACTCACATTCAATGTCAACCAACCACCAGTGGATGATCCAATCAGAACACACACACACACACACACACACACACACACACGATGTAGTAACTGTTACAGCCTCTGGCTTCTTTCATTCATTTTTAATTGTGTGACATCTCTGTCAAACTGTTGGAGCAGAGGCAAAGCTAAATTAGAGGGTCAAATGCTGAAAGATGCGACAGCTTTAGTAATAAACACACGCTGTGTTTTTGTTTTGCTTTTACTGCGAGCAAAGGCTGAATAGTATACATTATTAAACACTACCCTCATATTTATTCCAAACAAAGCGATAATGCTGCTTTTGTAAAAACACATAAAAACTTTGTGTAATAACCGCCACTCTCAAAGTTACACAACTAACAAAGGTTTTAAAACTATGGAAGAACATGATTCAATTGTTAAATCAAAAAGATATGAAGAGGGTCACTATGTTGTTCTTACCTTGTTACCCAAAACAGTACAACACACCTAAACAATGAACACAAGTGAAAGTGCAAAGCCTCATCACAGTAACGATGATAGCGAGTACAATACGTTGTCAGCAGCACACACTTATTTCCCCACGGTGCTCAGGAGTTTAGTAGCTAAATCCATTTTAATTAGCATAGTTTTTTTTACTTCTTACAGATTCCGAGTTTCGCTTCCACTGCGACACATAAATATACTGACTCTACAAATTGCAATAAAATTACGTTGCTGACAAATATAAGACAAAAGACTGGATTTCAGGAAAAGAATACTAAAAATTGGCGAAATTATTTTTTCATGCAGCTTGTTAAGTTTACTTGATAAGACATCCTACATTAATATGTGTTAGAGATGCGCGGATAGGCAATTTATTTCATCCGCAACCGCGTCAGAAAGTCGTCAACCATCCGCCATCCACCCGATGTAACGTTTGATCAGAACTGCACCCGCCCGCCATCCGCCCGTTGTTATATATCTAATATTAATTAAAAAAAAAAAAAAAAAAAGGGTGAAAACTACGCGAATTGCACCTTGTGCAGACAAGATTTTTCGATCGGACACGGAGGAATTAGCGATGTAAAAGACCACGTTGGGACAAAAAAACACAAGTCTAATGCCGTTGCTAGCGATACAAGTGGAAAACTTTCAACGTTTTTCGTCGCCCAAACAGATTCTTTGGATGTGATAAATGCCGAAGTTTTATTTACGGAGGCAATAATTGAGCATGGACTTCCAATCGCACTGGCTGATCACATGGGACAGTTAATAATGTAATGCAACCTTTAAAAATCATTACGCGGTGATCGCGATCCCAAAAATAAACTTTTCTTGCATGATAATGTCCAGAAAAATTTGCTTTATATTACTATAGAGTCCTTTTAACGAATGAGTTTGATGGTTTATCACAAACCTTAAATGAAATTCCATGGCCACCGTCCTGCTCTCTATATCAACCAGGGTGAGCCCTACCCCTTTCGTGAGCGCACTGCGAAAGCGGACGAGGAGGGGTGTCGGTGCGGTGGGCGCGGTAGTGACCCTGGACGTGCGTCGGGCCCTTCTCGCGGATCGCCTCAGCTACGGCTCCCGGTGGGGCCCTCTCGGGGGAAGGGGCCTCGGTCCCGGACCCCGGCGAGGCGTCCCTTCTCCGCTCCGTAAAAGTGTCCATCTCTTTTTTTTTTTTTCTTCTGTTGTGGCATATGCTGCAGGTGCCTGCTCGTTTTTCGTATGTGGGTAACAACATTTAACTATGTATATATATTTCCCAATTGGTTTAACTGCCACCCGCAAAAAAAATAAAAAAATAAAAATATCTAATTAATCCGCCCGACCCGACCCGCGAGCGGATAAAATCTTATTGTTTTTAATTTCATCCGCCCGATCCGCGGATAATCCGCGGACTCCGCGGTTGTGTCCGCAAACCGCGCATCTCTAATATGTGTATATCTAGAAACTAGCAGAACTTTTAAGAAAGAAAAACATATTTTATTTTGAAAACAAGCATTATTCAACTTGCAATTCCTAAATTACACATCTTTGGGATGTTGCAGAATCTTTAAACACAATTTTCCATTTGGGAATAACAAAAACATCTGATTTAAAATCAAGTTTCATATTTATGAACTAGAATAGACAAAATATAATTATTTATCCTAAAATTAAGATTATGATGTCAAGTCAGTGACCAAAAATAAGTAAACAGCTTTTTTAAAAACTAGGAAAAATTTATAAATACTATTTTAAATCTTGCAAGTGGAAAATAATGTGCAGTGCATATAAATCTGGATCGTTTTTTGCACTTTAAAACAACCTCACTATGCTAAACAAAGCTAAGTGGTTACGATGCGATTGACCCATAAACCTACATGCACACTTGTGTTTAATTCAGAGCCATTGATTTCCTATTTCCAATTAATAATTGTAATTAGTGGCAGCATATTTGTGCTGTTTGGGACGTGGGTCGATGAGAGGGAGGACTGGCCAGATGGATGACACAGTTTACAGCTCGCATGGCTGGAATAAAGTGTTGCATTATAGTGACACCGCATGGCCCACTGATTGTGGGAGTGCTTGTGTTTGTGCATCCGTATGATTTCTTTGAAGGAGACCATTCTTCAGACTAGGCAGAACGGCACTCATCCGCAAAAAATAAGACTTTTCTTCCTCCGCCCTTTTTATATCATGTCAAGACTACAATTGCAGTAATTAGAATTTATCAAAATATTTACTGTTCAGCGTTGCATGAGATCAAGCACGACTTGATGGCGTTTTAAGGAATTCGATTTGTTCAGAAAGGTTCCACCTTGCTTCATAGCCGCTAATTATATTCAAATGATCCTGTTGTATGCAAGAGTGGGCCATAATTCTTAGTTGTGCTGATGGCTCCACTCGGCAGGGGTTAGAAGTCAAACCTCATCGAGCACATTACTGCAGAGGAGTTACCCACAGGACCACAGACGTGATCACTTTAGTCAAAGGATAATTTTTCCATTTCTAAGTAAACCACCGTTTTCTACAGCTAGTACAATTGTAATGCTAATAAAATAGTAATATTATGACAAGGTCAGGAGAACAGCAGGGCGTTTAAGAGTTCAAAAAGAGTTCAAATCTCTCTTTGGTATTGACTGTAAATTGACCATATGTGGACGGATGATGAGAAATAAACTAATTTCAAACCTGTGGAAAGGGGAGTGGATCGGCTGATTCTCGATGGACGGTGGGTTACGGTCATTTTCCTTTTTTTATTATTTTTTTTATTTTTTATTGAGTTGGGGGCTGGTGTCGCCTTCTGAGTCTGCTTGCCCCGCAATCCGGCCGCCCAACCACTTCTGGGTGCCCTGCCTGTTGGGGGCCTGCTGGGTCTAATCCCCGTGCGCGATCTGTCGTGACACCTTTGTGTGCCATGTGACGTCCTGCGTGGCAGCCAACTGCTGGGGTAGTGGCCTTGTGTGTCTGCGTAACTGCCATCAGTGCTAAATATTATAAACTTATCACTTTCCTCTGGCACTGTTCCCCTAGCATTCAAGAAAGCGGTTATTCATCCTCTGCTCAAAAGACCTAACCTTGATCCTGACCTCATGGTAAACTACCGACCGGTGTCCCACCTTCCCTTTATTTCGAAAATCCTCGAAAAAATTGTCGCACAGCAGCTAAATGAACACTTAGTGTCTAACAATCTCTGTGAACCTTTTCAATCCGGTTTCAGGGCAAATCACTCTACGGAGACAGCCCTCGCAAAAATGACTAATGATCTACTGCTAACGATGGATTCTGATGCGTCATCTATGTTGCTGCTTCTTGATCTTAGCGCTGCTTTCGATACCGTCGATCATAATATTTTATTAGAGCGTATCAAAACACGTATTGGTATGTCAGACTTAGCTTTGTCGTGGTTTAACTCTTATCTTACTGACAGGATGCAATGCGTCTCCCATAATAATGTGACCTCGGACTATGTTAAGGTAACGTGCGGAGTCCCCCAAGGTTCGGTTCTTGGCCCTGCACTCTTTAGTATTTACATGTTGCCGATAGGCGACATCATACGCAAATACGGTGTTAGCTTTCATTGCTATGCTGATGACACCCAACTCTACATGCCCCTAAAGCTGACCAACACGCCGGATTGTAGTCAGCTGGAGGCGTGTCTTAATGAAATTAAACAATGGATGTCCGCTAACTTCTTGCAACTCAACACTAAGAAAACGGAAATGCTGATTATCGGTCCTGCTAAACACCGACATTTATTTGATAATACCACCTTAACATTTGACAACCAAACAATTACACAAAGCGACTCAGTAAAGAATCTGGGTATTATCTTCGACCCAACTCTCTCCTTTGAGTCACACATTAAGAGTGTTACTAAAACGGCCTTCTTTCATCTCCGTAATATCGCTAAAATTCGTTCCATTTTGTCCACTAGCGACGCTGAGATCATTATTCATGCGTTCGTTACGTCTCGTCTCGATTACTGTAACGTATTATTTTCGGGTCTCCCTATGTCTAGCATTAAAAGATTACAGTTGGTACAAAATGCGGCTGCTAGACTTTTGACAAGAACAAGAAAGTTTGATCATATTACGCCTATACTGGCTCACCTGCACTGGCTTCCTGTGCACTTAAGATGCGACTTTAAGGTTTTACTACTTACGTATAAAATACTACACGGTCTAGCTCCGTCCTATCTTGCCGATTGCATTGTACCATATGTCCCGGCAAGAAATCTGCGTTCAAAGAACTCCGGCTTATTAGTGATTCCCAGAGCCCAAAAAAAGTCTGCGGGCTATAGAGCATTTTCTATTCGGGCTCCAGTACTATGGAATGCCCTCCCGGTAACAATTAGAGATGCTACCTCAGTAGAAGCATTTAAGTCCCATCTTAAAACTCATTTGTATACTCTAGCCTTTGAATAGCCCCCCTTTTTTTAGACCAGTTGATCTGCCGTTTCTTTTCTTTTCTCCTCTGCTCCCCCCTATCTCTTGTGGAAGGGGAGACACACAGATCCGGTGGCCATGGATGGGGTGCTGGCTGTGCGGGGTCGGGACCCGGGGTGGACCGCTCGCCTGTATATCGGTTGGGAACATCTCTGCGCTGCTGACCCGTCTCCGCTCGGGATGGTTTCCTGCTGACCCCACTGTGGACTGGACTCTTACTGTTATGCTGGATCCACTATGGACTGGACTCTCACAATATTATGTTAGACCCACTCGACATCCATTGCATTCGGTCTCCCTAGAGGGGGGGGGTTACCCACATATGCGGTCCTCTCCAAGGTTTCTCATAGTCATTCACATCGACGTCCCACTGGGGTGAGTTTTTCCTTGCCCTTATGTGGGCTATACCGAGGATGTCGTTGTGGCTTGTGCAGCCCTTTGAGACACTTGTGATTTAGGGCTATATAAATAAACATTGATTGATTGGTTGATTGAACTGCTGGGGTAGTGGCCTTGTGTGTCTGCGTAACTGTCATCTCCTTTTTTTTTCTTTTTTTTTTGGGGGGGAGGCTGCTGGATGTCCCATCCCCATTATAGTGGTACTTCTGGGGGGGAGGTTGGTAGTTTATGTGGCCCCGTGCTAGGCGGTCCTGCTGCGGCAGTCTTGGGTAGAGTGGCCCGGGGCGGGCTCCGCCATGCTCTCCTGGGTAGGAGAGCGTGGACGTAGATTGCGTCCCCTATGGCACGGCGGGGTCTTGTTTGATTTATAATTCTTCCCTGGGGGGTTGCACCAGACTTGTAATTCTCTTCCAAAATACTAAGGTGCAGTGTGTCCAGAAAGAGCAACTGCAGCTGTCGTTGACTAGATACTGTATTTCCTTCTTGTGAAGAGTGACGAAAGAGGACAACCACAACATCGACATCTTTGTCCACACTAGAACTAATCCATCCATCCATCTATCCATTTCCTACCGCTTATTCCCTTCGGGGTCCCGGGGGGCGCTGGAGCCTATCTCAGCTACAATCGGGCGGAAGTCGGGGTACACCCTGGACAAGTCGCCACCTCATCGCAGGGCCAACACAGATAGAAAACATTCACACTCACATTCACACACTAGGGCCAATTTAGTGTTGCCAATCAACTTATCCACAGGTGCATGTCTTTGGAGGTGGGAGGAAGCCGGAGTACCCGGAAGGGACCCACGCAGTCACGGGGAAAACATGCAAACTCCACACAGAAAGATCCCGAGGCCGGGATTGAACTCACGACTACTCAGGACCTTCGTATTGTGAGCAGAGGTGGGTAGAGTAGCCAGAAATTGTACTCAAGTAAGAGTACTGTTACTTTAGAGATTTATTACTCAAGTAAAAGTAAGGAGTAGTCACCCAAATATTTACTTGAGTAAAAGTAAAAAGTATGTTGTGAAAAAACTACTCAAGTACTGAGTAACTGATGAGTAACATACACACACATATCATATATATATATATATATATATATATATATATATATATATATATATATACACACACACACACACATGTATACATATATATACACACACACATATATATATATATATATATATATATATATATATATATATATATATATATATATATATATATGTATGTGTGGGGA
This sequence comes from Nerophis lumbriciformis, assembly GCF_033978685.3. Classification (NCBI taxonomy): domain Eukaryota; kingdom Metazoa; phylum Chordata; class Actinopteri; order Syngnathiformes; family Syngnathidae; genus Nerophis; species Nerophis lumbriciformis. Next base: position 36,917,395 of record NC_084562.2, read on the forward strand.
AAAAATCACAAGACCCACACATACATATATTGCGCTCTACTACGGTATCGAGCACTATTTTTTGGATAACCTTATTAAGACATATATATATATATATATATATATATATATATATATATATATATATATATATATACATTGATATATACAGTATATAATTAGGGCCCGCATGGCCCATTGTATAAGGACTCCCAAAGGGAGTCCTTATACAATGGGCCATAAGGACCTATTGAATTTGTAAGGTTTTATTCTTTATTCTTTATTCTTCCGCCGCCACATTAAACTGTAATTTGACCCACTTAACATGCTTCAAAACTCACCATATTTGACCCACACATCAGGACCTGCGAAAATTATCTTTTTTTAAAAAAAACCGAACCCCAAAACTCAAAATTGCGCTCTAGCGCCCCCTAGGGAAAAAAAAAACTAGACTGCCTATATCTCCCACTAGGAAGATCGGAGAGACATGAAACAAAAACCTGTATGTAGGTCTGACTTAGACCTAGTTTTCATAATTGTATATCATCGGGCAGAAATCAACAGGAAGTTGGCAATTCCCCCTTCAAGACAAAAAAGTACTAAAAACAGTCACTTTTGCCTCTTTGAGCTGTAATTTGACCCCCTTAACATGCTTCACCCCCTTAACATGCTTCAAAACTCACCGAACTGAACACACACATCAGGACTGGCAAAAATTGCGATCTAATAAAAAAAACCTAACCCCAAATCTCAAAATTGTGCTCTAGCGCAATTTTTTAATGAAACGCACAAAAAACTGCTCCTCGGATGAAAAAACTGACAAAACTGCCTGTAACTCCCACTGGGAAGGTCGGAGAGACATGAAACAAAAACCTCTATGTAGGTCTCACTTAGACCTACATTTCATAAATTGACAACCCCCAGCAAAAATCAACAGGAAGTTTGCTATTCCCCCTTCAAAACACATTTTTTGTAAAAACCGGTCACCTTCCTTCAAAAACTATCTCCTCTGAGCGTGTTTGTCGTTTCGGCTTCAAACTAACACAGGAGAGAGATTAAACCCTTGTGTATAAAATAACAGAACAGCGTTTTAATACCTGCTCCGGTTTTGATTTTATGACCCTTCAAAGACCCGCTGCGCTGATGCTGCTGCGCTGCTGTTTTTTTTAAGATGGCTGCTTAAAAGCAGGAAGCACCAACGTGCCCACACAAAGCAGACAAGGTAGGTACACTAGACAAAAGTCTTGGGACACTTCAGACTAAAAGTAGACAAAAGTATTGGGACACTTATGACTATCACTGGACAAAAGTATTGGGACATTTAGGACTAGCACCTGCCAAATACGCGGGCCCGACCAATGCTGCTTGCAGCTTTAATTTATATTTATTTTTTTGCCGTTTTTGTTTACATGTTAAAGGTGTTTTAATGAATATACATGCATGTTTAACACATATAGATTCCTTTCTTTCATGAAGGCAAGAATATAAGTTGGTGTATTACCTGATTCTGATGACTTGCATTGATTGGAATCAGACAGTAGTGCTGACAAACGTCCACGTTTTCAAATGGAGGAGAAAAAAAGTTCCTCCTTTCTGTCTAATACCACATGAAAGTGGTTGGTTTTTGGCATCTTATCTGTCCAGCGTCCATATTCCTTTTTATACACTTTACAAGAAATACATTGGCGGCAAACTCCGTAGCTTGCTAGCTTGTTTGCGCAGGCTTTCAGAGACTCTTATTTTGAAAGCGCGAAGACAGGAACTGTGCAGTCAGTCTTTAGGCTTTTGACGCTTTTGAAATAAAAAAATTGTCTTTTTTCCTTCACACTTTTGATTGATTGATTGGAACTTGTATTAGTAGATTGCACAGTACAGTACATATTCCGTACAATTGACCACTAAATGGTAACACCCCAATACGTTTTTCAACTTGTTTAAGTCAGGTCATGTGACCACCTGGCTCTGTTTGATTGGTCCAACGTCACCAGTGACTGCATCTGATTGGTGGAACGGAGTGAACGTCACCAGTGACTGCATCTGATTGGTGGAACGGAGTGAACGTCACCAGTGACTGTATTTGTTGAAACGCAGGCACTATGAAGGTCTGTCTGACAGACCAAAACAAACAAAGCGTGCATTAACAGATCGATCAAAATTAGTAGCGAGTAGCGAGCTGAATGTAGATAAAAGTAGCGGAGTAAACGTAGCGTTTCTTCTCTATAAATATACTCAAGTAAAAGTAAAAGTATGTTGCATTAAAACTACTCTTAGAAGTACAATTTATCCCAAAAGTTACTCAAAGTAGATGTAACGGAGTAAATGTAGCGCGTTACTACCCACCTCTGATTGTGAGGCAGACGCACTAACCCCTCTTCCACCGTGCTGCCCACTAGAACTTATCTTTCAGAATAATCTGTTTACTCTTATTGGACGTTTTACCTTTAAACCAGACTGTACCTTTGCGAAAATGGACTGTGTAACTTCTGAACGAGTCGCGGCAGATGATGCTATTATTATTTGCAGTGCTTTTCAGCCGTTAGGGAAATGGGACAAGAGAGAGCGATCATGTAAATAAAGCCGCTTTTTTTTGTTGTTTTTGGCCTGTCCAGTCACTCGGGCAAATCATGTTGTTGATGTACAAACCCCGTTTCCATATGAGTTGGGAAATTGTGTTAGATGTAAATATAAACGGAATAGAATGATTTGCAAATCATTTTCAACCCATATTCAGTTGAATATGCTACAAAGACAACATATTTGATGTTCAAACTGATAAATATTTTTTTTTTGCAAATAATCATTAACTTTAGAATTTGATGCCAGCAACACGTGACAAAGAAGTTGGGAAAGGTGGCAATAAATACTGATAAAGTTGAGGAATGCTCATCAATCACTTATTTGGAACATCCCACAGGTGAACAGGCAAATTGGGAACAGGTGGGTGCCATGATTGGGTATAAAAGTAGATTCCATGAAATGCTCAGTCATTCACAAACAAGGATGGGGCGAGGGTCACCACTTTGTCAACAAGTGCGTGAGCAAATTGTTTGACAGTTTAAGAAAAACCTTTCTCAACCAGCTATTGCAAGGACTTTAGGGATTTCACCATCCACGGTCCGTAAAATCATCAAAGGGTTCAGAGAATCTGGAAAAATCACTGCACATAAGCAGCTACGCCTGTGACCTTCGATTCCTCAGGCTGTACTGCATCAACCAGCGACATCAGTGTGTAAAGGATATCACCACATGGGCTCAGGAACACTTCAGAAACCCACTGTCAGTAACTACAGTTGGTCGCTACACCTGTAAGTGCAAGTTAAAACTCTCCTATGCAAGGCGAAAACCGTTTATCAACAACACCCAGAAACGTTGTCGGTTTCGCTGGGCCTGAGCTCATCTAAGATGGACTGATACAAAGTGGAAAAGTGTTCTGTGGTCTGACGAGTCCACATTTCAAATTGTTTTTGGAAACTGTGGACGTCGTGTCCTCCGGACCAAAGAGGAAAAGAACTATCCGGATTGTTATAGGCGTAAAGTTGAAAAGCCAGCATCTGTGATGGTATGGGGGTGTATTAGTGCCCAAGACATGGGTAACTTACACATCTGTGAAGGTGCCAATAATGCTGAAAGGTACATACAGGTACAAAGGTACATCCAAGCAACGTTACCATGGACGCCCCTGCTTATTTCAGCAAGACAATGCCAAGCCACGTGTTACATCAACATGGCTTCATAGTAAAAGAGTGCGGGTACTAGATTGGCCTGCCTGTAGTCCAGACCTGTCTCCCATTGAAAATGTGTGGCGCATTATGAAGCCTAAAATACCACAACGGAGACCCCTGGACTGTTGAACAACTTAAGCTGTACATCAAGCAAGAATAGGAAAGAATTCCACCTGAGAAGCTTAAAAAATGTGTCTCCTCAGTTCCCAAACGTTTACTGGGTGTTGTTAAAAGGAAAGGCCATGTAACACAGTGGTGAACATGCCCTTTCCCAACTACTTTGGCACGTGTTGCAGCCATGAAATTCTAAGTTAATTATTATTTGCAAAAAATAAAATAAAGTTTATGAGTTTGAATATCAAATATCTTGTCTTTGTAGTGCATTCAATTGAATATGGGTTGAAAATGATTTGCAAATCATTGTATTCCGTTTATATCTACATCTAACACAATTTCCCAACTCATATGGAAACAGGGTTTGTAGATGCCCATATGTGATGTACAAAGAAGTGTGGGATGCTTCTCTTGTTGCCTTATTCCCCCCAAAAACGGATTAACTCGCTGGACTATAAAGACAATATAACATACATCCGTAAACATGGATGCATATGCAAAAATGCAATATATTTATCTGTACAATAAATCTATTTATATCTGCACCTTCTTTTGTAAATGCAAACACTCTGCACCTTATTGCTCTTTTATCCTGCACTACAATGATCTAATGCAATGAAATGTCGTTCTTATCTGTACTGTAAAGTTAAAATTTGAATGACAATAAAGGAAGTCTAAGTGTAATTTATTTTTGACTTTATTAAATTGATTTATATTAATGTTTGGCGCAGGCGGACCGGAGCAGTAGGGGATAGAAGGAAGAAAAAAAAGGAAGGCCGAGAAGGAAATTGCGGAGACAAGAGGGGATAAGACAGAGACAACAACAATAACAACAACAACAACAACAGAACAGCATCAGCAAATATGATATTTACAAATGTGATACGAAAAGTGATAGCAAAGAAGCAGTTAGTGAAGTAAATATTAATAACACAGAAATGACAATGAACATTATTGCACTACTAATGGAGCAATACAAATACCAATAATAATAACAATAATTACCTCAATTATTAACAATACAATTGTTTCAAACGCAACAATACATATACTGTATGTAATGATAACTTGAATTACAAAAGAAAGCAGATAAATGGAGGGGAAGCGAGAGAGACAAACTGTCAGAGGTGTGGACTCGAGTCACATGACTTGGACTCGAGTCAGACTCGAGTCATGAATTTGATGACTTTAGACTCGACTTGACAAAATGTAAAAAGACTTGCAACTCGACTTAGACTTTAACATCAATGACTTGTGACTTCACTTGGACTTGAGCCTTTTGAATTGACATGACTTGACATGACTTGCTACTTTCCCCAAAACCCAAAGATGAAAAAGTTATTCGGGAGCGCTCCGTATTTTTCATTGTGTACTCGTCTATCAGCGTTGCGTGTGTCAGCTGGTGTGCTCTCAGTACAACAGCCAATCAAATTAGATCTACTTTGTTTTCATCACACAGCATTCATCCAATCAAATTGCAGGACAACCAACGAAGAAGACATGTCCAAACCACACGCCAGTGAACAAAAAATGATACCTAAAATAATTTCGTTTGGGTATAAAAATTACGAGGTGGTCAACACAAAACGGTTTGCAGTATGCAACACATGCGGTTCGAAAATGACTGATGGAGAGGCAACAACTTCCAACTTCGTCCGTCATTTGAAGTTGCACAAAGAACGGTAAGTTTTGAATGTAAGATAACGTTTATTGGCTAAGTAACGTGACTTTTATTTGCTGTGTAGTTAAATCAGTGAGGCTGTAAACTCACTGCTAACGTTATAACGTTATTGCAAACACGGGAATCTGTTGCAGTTCACTACCTTATTCATACTTTTTGTTCAGTGATTTTTTTTAAGCAGGGTTACGTTAGTCAATATATCACACGTAACGTTAGACGGCGGTCAGCAGCACCGCGTATTTTAGCCACCTAAAAAAAGACAAAAATAGTAAAATAAAGGTCAGTTAAAATGTATACTATATTATGAATAAGTGTACCGTTTTAGCTAGCTTTCTGACATACTGTTGGTTGTTTACCTCAGTGGTCCCCAACCACCGGGCCGCGGCCCGCTACTGGTCCGTGGATCGATTGGTATCGGGCCGCACAAGAAATATATATATATATATATTTTTTTTTTTTAATTAAATCAACATAAAAAACACAAGATACACTTACAAGTAGTGCACCAACCCAAAAAAACTCCCCCCCCCCTTTTGTTCTGGGCATTGAACATGAAGACTCTTCCTTCACTGTTACGAGTGGCCATGAGAGTCTTGGCAGTGCCTGCCTCCAGTGCTCCAGTGGAGCGAGTTTTCAGCCATGGTGGCATCATACTACGCCCCCATCGTGCACAAATGACTGACAGACTCTTGGCTAATTTGGTCTTTTGCAAATGCAATGCAGCATAGGGCCCTGACATATAAAAAGTACAACTTTTTTGTTGTGTTCACGTATATGTCATGTTTTTTCAATGTTAACACTTTTGTACAAATAAGTACATTTGCACTTTATTTTTCAATGTGTTTGTTCTGTAAAGGAATGAGTTAATGTTTAAAATGACTGGTTAATAGTGCTATTATGAAGTGCAATGTCAGCACAATTTTCTTTCCTGCAATTTAAAATGCACTTGTTTTAATAAATAAATACAGCGTTTGAAAAGCATACACAATCTGTGTTAATATATTAGTCTGTGGTTAAAAGGACTTGAAAGGACTCGAAACTCAAAATGCAGGACTTAGGACTTGACTTGAGACTTTACAGTCTTGACTTTGGACTTGACTCGGGGCTTGCCTGTCTTGACTCGGGACTTGACTCGGACTTGAGGGCAAAGACTTGAGACTTACTTGTGACTTGCAAAACAATGACTTGGTCCCACCTCTGCAAACTGTCCCCTCCTGGCTGTGCCTAACACTAATTATATTCGTTTAATAAAGTCAAATACAAACTGAGCAGCAAGTGAAATATCCCACACTTCTCTATTCTAAAGTAATACTGTACAGCAGATATTGTCACGTGTGGTGCGCATGGTGATGCGGGGGTTTGTTCTCCCAAGATGCAAGGGACGAATCCGGACAGGACTTGCAGGTAATAACTTGATTTAATAATAAAATAACACAAAACTGGTACAAAACAGAAAACAAACCGACAGGAAGAGGTGCCGAACGCACTGGAAGCTAAGGCTAACACTTAGCACAAACTATGGAACTTAGCTGAGTCTAGGAAACAAGAACGAACTTACGTGGCAGTCGCGTGATGCAAAAACAAAGAAAGCAGAACGAGTGATGAACAAAGGTGGGCTTAAATAGCGTCTGTGATTACAACAGGTGCGCGTCAGAAACACAAGCGGCAGGTGGAATTAATATGGAACTATGGTAACCAACTCAAAGGTGCACAGACAGGAACAAAATGAGTCCAAGACTAACAGAAAACCCAAACAGAAATATGATCCGGGCAGCGGATCATAACAGATATGGGCATCTACAGTCACAATCAAAGGTTTACATAATGTACACTTGTAAAGAACATAATGTCATGGCTGTCTTGAGTTTCCAATAATTTCTACAACTCTTATTTTTTTGTGATAGAATGATTGGGGCACATACTTGTTGGTCACAAAAAACATTCATGAAGTTTGGTTCTTTTATGAGTTTATTATGGGTCTACTGAAAATGTGACCAAATCTGCTGGATCAAAAGTATACATACAGTAATGTCAATATTTGGTTACGCCTTTTCTCCTTTTGTTTCATCTGACACCACATGGACAAAGATAAGACTTTCTGGAGGAAAGTTCTGTGGTCAGAACTTTCTGACACCGTCGACCACGCCACCTTAATCACTCGTCTTGAGAACTGTGTGGGCATTAAGGGCGCCGCCCTCAACTGGTTCCGGTCGTACCTAACCGACAGGAGTTTTTGTGTAAAAGTAGACAGTTTTATGTCGTCCACAGCTCCTTTACCACATGGGGTCCCCCAGGGCTCAATCCTTGCCCCAATTTTATCTGCGCTTTACCTTCTCCCCCTTGGTTCTATTTTTAGGAAGTACAGTATTGCATTTCATTTTTATGCCGATGATTGCCAGATTTATTTTCCCATGGCACAAAATAACACGGTTCAACGTCTTATTGACTGCCTGCACGACATCAAAGTCTGGCTTTCAGCTAACTTCCTGAGCCTAAATGAAGATAAAACAGAAGTTATGTTGTTCGGTCCAAGTCGCTCTCTCTCCCCCAACGTTGACCTCGGCACTCTGACCCCGTATCTCAGCGACTGTGTCACAAACCTGGGGGTAAAGTTTGACTCAGATTTTAAATTCGAAAAACAAATCAGCAGCGTCGTTCAAAAAAGCTTTTATCAATTACGTCAAATAGCGAAAGTGAAACCGCTTCTATCAAGACATGATCTTGAGAAATTAATCCACGCTTTTATCTCGACTCGTCTTGATTATTGTAATGCCCTGTATGTTGGCATCAGCCAGGCCTCCCTCGCCCGCCTGCAGCTCGTGCAGAACTCTGCTGCTCGTCTGCTAACACAGACCCGCAGACGTGAGCACATCACCCCTATTTTAGCGTCCCTTCATTGGCTCCCTGTGCGTTACCGAATACATTTTAAACTCCTTTTATTTGTTTTTAAATGTCTAAACAACCTCGCGCCAACCTATCTCTCCGACCTCCTTCAGCCTTACTGCCCCACCCGATCCTTAAGATCAGCCGATCAGCTGCTGTTGACGGTCCCTGACACAAGGCTGAAGCTTAGAGGTGACAGAGCTTTCGCCGTTGCTGCTCCCAAGCTCTGGAACGACCTACCCCTGAGTGTTAGACAAGCCTCCTCTCTTCCTGTTTTTAAATCTCTCTTAAAAACATACTTTTATTCCATGGCTTTTAACACTGAGTGATATCCATCCTGCAATGGCGCCCCATAATACACCTGCTGTGATCCTGTTTTTATGTTTTTATGTTTTTTATTAATTTCTATTTTAATTATTTATTTTTTATCGTGTTCTGTTTGTGTTGTGTTGTGTTTGCTCGGTACTCGTTTTATCTTTTAACCTGCTCATTGTACAGCACTTTGGCTACCCCTGTGGTAAATTTTAAATGTGCTCTATAAATAAAGTTGATTTGATTTGATTTGATTTGACCACAGAAACTGTTTGGCCACAATACCCAACAATATGTTTGGAGGAGAAAAGGTGAGGCCTTTAATCCCAGGAACACCACCCTAACGTCAAGCATGGTGGTGGTGGTAGTGTTATGCTCTGAGCCTGTTTTGCTGCCAATGGAACTGGTGTTTTAAATGGGACAATGAAAAAGGAGGATTACCTCCAAATTCTTCAGGACAACCTAAAATCATCAGCCCGGGGGTTTGGTTAAAAAGTTAAAGTTAAAGTACCAATGATTGTCACACACACACTAGGTGTGGCGAAATTATTCTCTGCATTTGACCCATCACCCTTGATCACCCCCTGGGAGGTGAGGGGAGCAGTGGGCAGCAGCGGTGGCCGCGCCCGGGAATCATTTTTGGTGATTTAACCCCCAATTCCAACCCTTGATGCTGAGTGCCAAGCAGGGAGGTAATGGGTCCCATTTTTATAGTCTTTGGTATGACTCGGCCGGGGTTTGAACCCACAACCTACCGATCTCAGGGCGGACACTCTAACCACTAGGCCACTGAGTCGGTGGTCTTGGGCGCAGTTGGGTGTTCCAACAGGACAATGACCCCAAACACACATCAAAAGTGGTAAAAGAATGGCTAAATCAGGCTAGAATGAAGGTTTTAGAATGGCTTTCCCAAAGTCCTGACTTAAACGTGTGGACAATGCTGAAGAAACAAGTCCATGTCAGAAAACCAACAAATTTAGCTGAACTGCACCAATTTTGTCAGGAGGAGTGGTCAAAAATTCAACCAGAAGCTTGTGGATGGCTACCAAAAGCGCCTTATTGCAGTGAAACTTGCCAAGGGACATGTAACCAAATATTAATATTGCTGTATGTATACTTTTGATCCAGCAGATTTGGTCACATTTTCAGTAGACACAAAATAAATTCATAAAAGAACCAAACTTCATGAATGTTTTTTGTGACCAACAAGTATGTGCTCCAATCACTCTATCACGAAAAAAAAAAAAAAAGAGTTGTAGAAAGTATTGGAAACTCAAGACAGCCATGACATTATGTTCTTTACAAGTGTATGTAAACTTTTGATCGCGACTCTATATCAACAATATGATTTGCATGAATGGCTAGACAAGACATGTTTAAAAAAAACAAAAAAACTCATTATTTTATGAAAATGAAAAAATAACATTTACAGGTAAAAGCCAGTAAATTAGAATATTTTGAAAAACTTGATTTATTTCAGTAATTGCATTCAAAAGGTGTAACTTGTACATTATATTTATTCATTGCACACAGACTGATGCATTCAAATGTTTATTTCATTTAATTTTGATGATTTGAAGTGGCAACAAATGAAAATCCAAAATTCCGTGTGTCACAAAATTAGAATATTACTTAAGGCTAATACAAAAAAGGGATTTTTAGAAATGTTGGCCAACTGAAAAGTATGAAAATGAAAAATATGAGCATGTACAATACCCAATACTTGGTTGGAGCTCCTTTTGCCTCAATTACTGCGTTAATGCGGCGTGGCATGGAGTCGATGAGTTTCTGGCACTGCTCAGGTGTTATGAGAGCCCAGGTTGCTCTGATAGTGGCCTTCAACTCTTCTGCGTTTTTGGGTCTGGCATTCTGCATCTTCCTTTTCACAATACCCCACAGATTTTCTATGGGGCTAAGGTCAGGGGAGTTGGCGGGCCAATTTAGAACAGAAATACCATGGTCCGTAAACCAGGCACGGGTAGATTTTGCGCTGTGTGCAGGCGCCAAGTCCTGTTGGAACTTGAAATCTCCATCTCCATAGAGCAGGTCAGCAGCAGGAAGCATGAAGTGCTCTAAAACTTGCTGGTAGACGGCTGCGTTGACCCTGGATCTCAGGAAACAGAGTGGACCGACACCAGCAGATGACATGGCACCCCAAACCATCACTGATGGTGGAAACTTTACACTAGACTTCAGGCAACGTGGATCCTGTGCCTCTCCTGTCTTCCTCCAGACTCTGGGACCTCGATTTCCAAAGGAAATGCAAAATTTGCATGGTTGGGTGATGGTTTGGGGTGCCATGTCATCTGCTGGTGTCGGTCCACTCTGTTTCCTGAGATCCAGGGTCAACGCAGCCGTCTACCAGCAAGTTTTAGAGTACTTCATGCTTCCTGCTGCTGACCTGCTCTATGGAGATGGAGATTTCAAGTTCCAACAGGACTTGGCGCCTGCACACAGCGCAAAATCTACCCGTGCCTGGTTTACGGACCATGGTATTTCTGTTCTAAATTGGCCCGCCAACTCCCCTGACCTTAGCCCCATAGAAAATCTGTGGGGTATTGTGAAAAGGAAGATGCAGAATGCCAGACCCAAAAACGCAGAAGAGTTGAAGGCCACTATCAGAGCAACCTGGGCTCTCATAACACCTGAGCAGTGCCAGAAACTCATCGACTCCATGCCACGCCGCATTAACGCAGTAATTGAGGCAAAAGGAGCTCCAACCAAGTATTGAGTATTGTACATGCTCATATTTTTCATTTTCATACTTTTCAGTTGGCCAACATTTCTAAAGATCCCTTTTTTGTATTAGCCTTAAGTAATATTCTAATTTTGTGACACACGGAATTTTGGATTTTCATTTGTTGCCACTTCAAATCATCAAAATTAAATGAAATAAACATTTGAATGCATCAGTCTGTGTGCAATGAATAAATATAATGTACAAGTTACACCTTTTGAATGCAATTACTGAAATAAATCAAGTTTTTCAAAATATTCTAATTTACTGGCTTTTACCTGTATAAGACGAATAGGAGTACAGTTTTCCATTTACGTATGCCCCACTTTTCGTAGGATTTGGTATTCAGCGATTTATCGTTTATCATAGACAATAATATAAGCTTCTATACTATCCGTTATTACCCCTTTTGATGAGTTTTTGTCGCACTAAATCAGCCATATATGATGGATTGTTGGACGTTTATATATAGTAATGTTACTGCAGTGTAAACAAAATTTTTTCATGTGGTATGTACGTTCTACATGACTCACAAAAGTGTATGTGTCTCCTCTTAATCTACTGTGTTTGAAAACTGCAGAAATAGTGCATATTTTCCTCTAAGTTGTTTATTATCAGACAAGGCAAGCACAGGAATAGCTTTCGTGGATTTTCGACCCTGTAAATGGAACGCTTACAATTCGGCTGTGACGTCATTCCCAGCTCCGGCTCAACTTCTGAGGTGAATGGAACGCAGCATTAATTACCCACCCAGAAGTCTTTCCCCATCATCTCTGTTGCCCCTTTATTATGTCATCTAATGGTTTACCCTGTAGTTATTTGCTAAATATTACAGTTACACAACAAATGTGTGTGTTTTATTTTATTGAGTATTTTGTAAATCAACCCAAAGAAAATTGCATGGGCCAGCACTAAAGAAGGTGAGAAACACTACTGAATTCAAGGAAGAACTTGTGGAATAGTCAAAGGTGGTGTACGTGTGGCTCTCTCCACTGTTCCCCTTTAATAAATGCAAAAGTGATGTTCATTCATCAAGGGTTACTCTCCTAACAACAACAGGTGACTAATCCTGACGCTACTTTATGTTCACTGCGACAATCTCAAGTTAACTTTTGGCAGAACAACTTTTTGATGGACTTCCTTTTCAACTCCAGCCTCATCAACAACAAAACTCCACATTGGGGAGACTTTATTGCGAGCGATGTTGAGCGACAACAGCTGGAAGTAGCATCAGACCTTTGGCGCAGCACTTGAAAATGCTACCTGAGACCACCTTAATCTGTTAGCTATCAATAGGAGATAAACTATTACTTTTGATCCACATCTTCTACAGGGGGGAGTCAAACGCTTTCTCATAGTGAGCCACATTGTAGTCACGTAATCCCTCAGAGGGCCGCTTCATGATATCAGTCAGTCCTTCCAAGATTTTGCGATATTGTGATTGCGCCAATATACACAGATTCATCCAATCCCTGCAAATTATGCACGGCCTCAAAACTTTGACCAATATCTGCAACTTTAAGAAAATTTATAGAAAACGTTGCAGCATACTTGCCAACCTTGAGACCTCCGATTTCGGGATGTGTGTGTGTGTGGGGGGGGGGGCGTGGTTGGGGGCGTGGTTAAGAGGGGACAGCTAGAATTCTCCAAGTCAAGTATTACATATATATATATATATATATATATATATATATATATATATATATATATATATATAAGAAATACTTGACTTTCAGTGAATTCTAGCTATATATATATATATATATAAAAGCCCTTGATGAAAGCGGATACAATTTCACCCTCACCTATGAACCCGCGCCAGGAAACCAGCCAAAAAAGAACAGAAAACGAAACGACATCATCTGGTACAACCCCCCATACAGCAAAAACGTCTCAACGAACATTGGACACAAATTCCTCAATCTGATTGACAAACACTTTCCCAAAGACAACACCCTAAGAAAAGTATTCAACAAGAACAACATTAAATTGAGCTACAGCTGCATGAACAATATATGACAAATCATCTCAAACCACAACAAAACAATTGCAAATGAGCCGTCGACCCCCAGACAGAGTGACTCCAAAACCAACAAAGGATGTAACTGTCGAAAGAAACCTGATTGCCCTCTCAACGGGGGATGCTTACAAACATCAGTTGTCTACCAATCTAAGGTAATACGCAAGGACATTAACACATCCGACACATATGTAGGATTAACCGAGGGAGAATTCAAAACCAGATGGAACAATCACAAGGCTTCTTTCAGGAACAAAAACCTGCGAAATACCACAGAACTCAGCAAACACATTTGGGACCTCAAAGACAATAATGTTGAATATTCAATAACATGGCAAATTCTCGCATCCAGCACACCTTACAATAGTGGTAATAAAAGATGCAACCTATGCTTGAAAGAGAAACTGTTTATTATTTACCGTCCAGACCTGTCATCCCTCAACAAGCGCAGCGAAATTGTAACAACATGCCGCCATAGACGGAAACACCTCCTAGGTAACACATGAGCCAATCACCACGCCCCTAGGCCAGCCTGTACCCACCCACTCTGTGCCCTATATAAACCATGGTATGCGAATGCTCCCATTAAAATCTCCTGATGATTGAGGGTACCCCCCCTCATGAAACAGGCCTGTAGAGATGAAATAGTCTTGTGATTTTTTTTCCCCACACATACATATATATATATATATATATATATATATATATATATATATATATATATATATATATATATATATATATATGTCTTAATAAGGTTATCCAAAAAATAGTGCTCGATACCGTAGTAGAGCGCAATATATGTATGTGTGGGAAAAAAAATCACAAGACTATTTCATCTCTACAGGCCTGTTTCATGAGGGGGGGTTCCCTCAATCTCCTGATGATTGAGGGAACCCCCCCTCATGAAACAGGCCTGTAGAGATGAAATAGTCTTGTGATTTTTTTCCCACACATACATATATATATATATATATATATATATATATATATATATATATATATATATATATATATATATATATGTATATGTATTTATAAGAGAAATACTTGAATTTCAGTGTTCATTTATTTACACATATACACACACATAACACTCATCTACTCATTGTTGAGTTAAGGGTTGAATTGTCCATCCTTGTTCTATTCTCTGTCACTATTTTTCTAACCATGCTGAACACCCTGTCTGATGATGCATTCTGCTTCGTCTCCTTGTTGCGTGCGCAGTTGTGCACTGCACTCTCTAAAAGCCGTAGATGTTATTGTCACATATGCATGTACAGTAGATGGCAGTATTGTCCTGTTTAAGAGTGTCACAACATTGCTGTTTACGGCAGACAAACTGCTTTACGGTAGACGAAAACGTGACTGCTGTTGTGTGTTGTTGCCGCGCTGGGAGGACGTTAATGAAACTGCCTAACAATAAACCCACATAAGAAACCAAGAACTCGCCCTCGATCATTCTACAGTTATAACGGGATTGGGCAGGCACGCTGTTTATATTGTGGGAAAGCGGACATGAAAACAGGCTGTCGACACGTCACTCAGGTGCGCATGGAGCTGGAGGGCGCGTGGCCTCCAGCTCCGCCTGAATTTCGGGAGATTTTCGGGAGGAAATTTGTCCCGGGAGGTTTTCGGGAGAGGCGCTGAATTTCGGGAGTCTCCCGGAATATCCGGGAGGGTTGGCGAGTATGCGTTGCAGCAAATCCGGCATTTTGGGCCACAACGTTTACAAAAAAAGCCTGCAAAATCCGGGAGGTACTGATTTTTTACAAAATTGCCCTTTCATCTGATTATTATTTTTGTGTACCAAAAAACTGTAAAACTTGGTTTGAAATCAGGAGTCGAAGTTACAAGCAGATATTTTTGTTCAGCTAATGTAGAAATTAATTTGAAAAGGGTTTCGATGACAAAAAATAAAGCTTGAAATTGAAAATGAAATAATACCAATATTAATAATATTATTGAGTTAAGAACTGCATTTGCAAGCATTCAATTATTCTTAAGTCAGAGTTTAATTACATTTATCAAGAAAGATGAAATGCCCTTTTGACGCAGGTTATTTTCATCCTTTCGCGGGCCACATAAAAAGGATGTGGCGCGCCAGATGTGGCTCTCTGTTGTACATCAGTAACACTGCTTTGAGTGATCGATGTGGAATGACAACGCAGACACACAAAACTAACATGTGATGCTAACATTACAAATAATGGCTGTCGCTGTGACTGTCAATTCGACCAACTTTGTGCAGAACAACTTCCGTCCATAGTTTCAACACTCAAAGTCCAGTTCTAACCCAGAGGAATTACCCACAATGTGGCCATGTTTGTTTATGCTCTAACTATGCAAACATTTAATCTTACTTCACAGAAATCATTTGATCATGGTCATGGTGGTCAAAGAGCCCTGTCGTGCACGTGCAGGTGTGTGTGCTCAGTGGGGTCACCAAAGTGACAATATAAAAGAATACACATCTTTGTTCTTGCGTTGTCAACGTAACACTGACCAGGAAGTAGTCTATGGCAGTGGTCCCCAACCACCGGGCCGCGGCCCGGTACCGGTCCGTGGATCGATTGGTACCGGGCCGCACAAGAAAAGAAAAAAAGAAAAAAAAAAGAAAAATAAATAAATATATATATATATATATATATATATATATATATATATATATGTATATACGACAAATCATCTCAAACCACAACAAAACAATTGCAAATGAGCCGCCGGCCGTCAGACAGAGCGACTCCAAAACCAACAAAGGGTGTAATTGTCGAAAGAAACCTGATTGCCCCCTCAACGGGGGGTGCTTACAAACATCAGTTGTCTACCAATCTAAGGTAATACGCAAGGACATTAACACATCCGACACATATGTAGGATTAACCGAGGGAGAATTCAAAACCAGATGGAACAATCACAAGGCTTCTTTCAGGAACAAAAACCTGCGAAATACCACAGAACTCAGCAAACACATTTGGGACCTCAAAGACAATAATGTTGAATATTCAATAACATGGCAAATTCTTGCATCCAGCACACCTTACAATAGTGGTAATAAAAGATGCAACCTATGCTTGAAAGAGAAACTGTTTATTATTTACCGTCCAGACCTGTCATCCCTCAACAAGCGCAGCGAAATTGTAACAACATGCCGCCATAGACGGAAACACCTCCTAGGTAACACATGAACCAATCACCACGCCCCTAGGCCAGCCTGTACCCACCCACTCTGTGCCCTATATAAACCATGGTATGCGAATGCTCCCATTAAAATCTCCTGACGATTGAGGGTACCCCCCCTCATGAAACAGGCCTGTAGAGATGAAATAGTCTTGTGATTTTTTTCCCACACATACATATATATATATATATATATATATATATAATACATTATTGAACATTACCGCTCCCTGGTGTCTGAGCCGTCAACTCCCTTTCAGTAAACATAACAATTACTGCCAAAAGTTTTAACTTGAAGATAATAGTTGTAATACCTGCGAATCGTTTATTTTTACCTGCAGAAAATTGTTTTTATTTTTACTTGTGAATCTTTTTTTAATTGAAGGAAATTGCTTTTTTTACTTGTGAATCGTTGGGCGTGAGCATTTTTGTGTGTTTGTGGAGTGCGTATTACGGGTACAGGTAAATGTGTCCCAAAATACGGGACTGTTCGTCATTTCTCAAACACTTTTTAATTTCTCTTTCCGTTTTCACCTGCACAATATATTCTATTACTTTATAAAAATCTTTTCATTTATATTTAACTATGTTCATTTATGTTTATCAATTTTCATCAATCATTATTTTATCTACCGTAATTATTCACTTATCCATTTAATTTGATGCCGATTTTTTTATAGGGACAAGATAGCATTGGCATTGACATTCATTGGCAACACTAAATTGGCCCTAGTGTGTGAACGTGAGTGTGAATGTTGTCTGTCTATCTGTGTTGGCCCTGCGATGAGGTGGCGACTTGTCCAGGGTGTACCCCGCCTTCCGCCCGATTGTAGCTCAGATAGGCTCCAGCGCCCCCCGCGACCCCGAAGGGAATAAGCGGTAGAAAATGGATGGGATGGATGAAGATAGAAGCACGGTGGCGCAGGGGTTAGTGCATGTGCCTCATAATACAAAGGTCCTGGATTTGATCCTGGGCTCGGGATATTTCTGTGTGGAGTTTGCATGTTCTCCCCGTGACTGCGTGGGTCCTGTCCCGGTACTCCGGCTTCCTCCCACCTCCAAAAACATGCACCTGGGGATAGGTTGATTGGCAACACTAAAATTGGCCCTAGTGTGTGAATGTGAGTGTGAATGTTGTCTGTATTCTGTGTTGGCCCTGCGATGAGGTGGCGACTTGTCCAGGTTGTACCCCACCTTCTGTCCGAATGCAGCTGAGATAGGCTCCAGCGGTAGAAAATGGATGGATGGATGCACAAGAGGGTTAAATAAGCTCTGCTTCGTCCTCCTTCTTTTAAGACATGTTGAATTGCATGTGTAAACATGTGATGTTCAATAATAAATCCACCTTGTTGGTAACATCATTACCAAACATTTATTATAATAAGCTTTCAAATATGACCTTTGCTAGATTTTCTTTATTGTTTCTTGGTGGGAGGTCAAGTCTGCTCCAAGTGCACAGTGACCGAGGAGCAGAACAAGGGAGGTAAGCTGCTACTGTGTTCCTCTTCTCCAGACCAAAGTGGAAGACTACGAGCCCGATGAATCATTTCTGCCTATTTTCAATCAGTTTTGTGGGAATGAAAAGGATTCATTGTGCTGGTCATTTCAGGTGAAAGCCAACGGTGGATGATTAACAAGTTTTGTGGAAATTGTGCAGAGAGAAATGGTGGTGGTGAAGAAAGAGAGAAGCAGGGGAGAAAGCAGTGCCGATTGCCGAGTGGGCAAGTCGTTTTAGTCTTTAATGGGTTGTCTATCAGGAGGTTTGGCTGGCGTGAGCTCACGTGGGATTAGAGGGAAAATAGGTAATCAAAAGGTTTCCGAGGTTAGGTGCAGGTGCTTTTTCCACTTTCCTTTGAGACAAACAAGATTGATGGCATTTCCGAGAATGAAGAAATGTTTGATAGCAAGTAACAGACTCAAACGTCTTCGCTGATAGCGTCCTTGTTCTCGAAAGAGCAGCTAAGTGATTCAATGTGAAAATCACACACATTACTTAAAAGACCAAGTCCCAGACAAATCAGTCTTGGGAAATGCCATTTAATTATTTTAAGAATAAAGGTTTCTCATTGTTATCCCATTGGGTTGAGTTTTTTCTTGCCCTGATGTGGGATCTGAGCCGAGGATGTCGTTGTCTTGTGCAGCCCTTTGAGACACTTGTGATTTAGGGCTATACAAGTAAACATTGATTGATATAAGTAAACATTGAAGAATCAATCACGGATAGGACGAGGTTCCCTTGGTGCCATCTTGACACATTCCAGACAAGTTACGAAGTTGAACTCTCTCCGCATATGAAGTTGGCTTTTACAATGTGAGCTTCAGCTTGTGTGCAACAACTAAGATAAGCTCCTATAGAAGTATAATTAACACATCATTGTTTTATTATACCAGGGGTATTCAACTAATTGTTTGTTGGCCACATTCCGAGAAAACTAACGACCGGGGGCCAGACTTTTTCCTACATTATTATTCATATTACGTATATCAGAGGTGTGGACTCGAGTCACATGACTTGGACTCGAGTCAGACTCGAGTCATGAATTTGATGACTTTAGACTCGACTTGACAAAATGTAAAAAGACTTGCAACTCGACTTAGACTTTAACATCAATGACTTGTGACTTCACTTGGACTTGAGCCTTTTGAATTGACATGACTTGACATGACTTGCTACTTTCCCCAAAACCCAAAGATGAAAAAGTTATTCGGGAGCGCTCCGTATTTTTCATTGTGTACTTGTCTATCAGCGTTGCGTGTGTCAGCTGGTGTGCTCTAGAGCACACCAGCTGTTGTACTGAGCTCAGTACAACAGCCAATCAAATTAGATCTACTTTGTTTTCATCACACAGCATTCATCCAATCAAATTGCAGGACAACCAACGAAGAAGACATGTCCAAACCACACGCCAGTGAACAAAAAATTATACCTAAAATAATTTCGTTTGGGTATAAAAATTACGAGGTGGTCAACACAAAACGGTTTGCAGTATGCAACACATGCGGTTCGAAAATGACTGATGGAGAGGCAACAACTTCCAACTTCGTCCGGCATTTGAAGTTGCACAAAGAACGGTAAGTTTTGAATGTAAGATAACGTTTATTGGCTAAGTAACGTGACTTTTATTTGCTGTGTAGTTAAATCAGTGAGGCTGTAAACTCACTGCTAACGTTATAACGTTATTGCAAACACGGGAATCTGTTGCAGTTCACTACCTTATTCATACTTTTTGTTCAGTGATTTTTTTTAAGCAGGGTTACGTTAGTCAATATATCACACGTACGTTAGACGGCGGTCAGCAGCACCGCGTATTTTAGCCACCTAAAAAAAGACAAAAATAGTAAAATAAAGGTAAAATAAATACTACGCCCCCATCGTGCACAAATGACTGACAGACTCTTGGCTAATTTGGTCTTTTGCAAATGCAATGCAGCATAGGGCCCTGACATATAAAAAGTACAACTTTTTTGTTATGTTCACGTATATGTCATGTTTTTTCAATGTTAACACTTTTGTACAAATAAGTACATTTGCACTTTATTTTTTAATGTGTTTGTTCTGTAAAGGAATGAGTTAATGTTTAAAATGACTGGTTAATAGTGCTATTATAAAGTGCAATGTCAGCACAATTTTCTTTCCTGCAATTTAAAATGCACTTGTTTTAATAAATAAATACAGCGTTTGAAAAGCATACACAATCTGTGTTAATATATTAGTCTGTGGTTAAAAGGACTTGAAAGGACTCGAAACTCAAAATGCAGGACTTAGGACTTGACCTGAGACTTTCCAGTCTTGACTTTGGACTTGACTCGGGGCTTGCCTGTGTTGACTCGGGACTTGACTCGGACTTGAGGGCAAAGACTTGAGACTTACTTGTGACTTGCAAAACAATGACTTGGTCCCACCTCTGACGTATATTCATGAGAACCAGCATCCTCTTCAGTGGACATTTGATGTTTGTCTATTCATTTTGTCAGTGGTATTGACTTCAGAAAAAAATAGCCCTGTCTATACAACAGAAGCGATCTGCTGTTTTTATTTACGTACTGCCAAAAAAAACAATTCAAAGATCCTCTTTCTATATGACAGGGCTCTAGTGATTTTAGGATGAGGTGGTTCGGGCATGGCGTAGTGGGTAGAGCAACCGTGCCAGAAACCTGAGGGTTGCAGGTTCGCTCCCCGCCTCTTACCATCCAAAAATCGCTGCCGTTGTGTCCTTGGGCGGGACACTTCACCCTTTGCCCCCGGTGCCACTCACACCGGTGAATTGAATGATGAATGATAGGTGGTGGTCGGAGGGGCCGTTGGCGCAAATTGCAGCCACGCTTCCGTCAGTCCACCCCAGGGCAGCTGTGGCTATGAAAGTAGCTTACCACCACCAGGTGTGAATGATTGATGGGTTCTACATGTAAAGCGACTTTGGGTACTTAGAAAAGCGCTATATACAGGTAAAAGCCAGTAAATTTGAATATTTTGAAAAACTTGATTTATTTCAGTAATTGCATTCAAAAGGTGTAACTTGTACATTATATTTATTCATTGCACACAGACTGATGCATTCAAATGTTTATTTCATTTAATTTTGATGATTTGAAGTGGCAACAAATGAAAATCCAAAATTCCGTGTGTCACAAAATTAGAATATTACTTAAGGCTAATACAAAAAAGGGATTTTTAGAAATGTTGGCCAACTGAAAAGTATGAAAATGAAAAATATGAGCATGTACAATACTCAATACTTGGTTGGAGCTCCTTTTGCCTCAATTACTGCGTTACTGCGGCGTGGCATGGAGTCGATGAGTTTCTGGCACTGCTCAGGTGTTATGAGAGCCCAGGTTGCTCTGATAGTGGCCTTCAACTCTTCTGCGTTTTTGGGTCTGGCATTCTGCATCTTCCTTTTCACAATACCCCACAGATTTTCTATGGGGCTAAGGTCGGGGGAGTTGGCGGGCCAATTTAGAACAGAAATACCATGGTCCGTAAACCAGGCACGGGTAGATTTTGCGCTGTGTGCAGGCGCCAAGTCCTGTTGGAACTTGAAATCTCCATCTCCATAGAGCAGGTCAGCAGCAGGAAACATGAAGTGCTCTAAAACTTGCTGATAGACGGCTGCGTTGACCCTGGATCTCAGGAAACAGAGTTGACCGACACCAGCAGATGACATGGCACCCCAAACAATCACCGATGGTGGAAACTGTACACTAGACTTCAGGCAATGTGGATCCTGTGCCTCTCCTGTCTTCCTCCAGACTCTGGGACCTCGATTTCCAAAGGAAATGCAAAATTTGCATGGTTGGGTGATGGTTTGGGGTGCCATGTCATCTGCTGGTGTCGGTCCACTCTGTTTCCTGAGATCCAGGGTCAACGCAGCCGTCTACCAGCAAGTTTTAGAGCACTTCATGCTTCCTGCTGCTGACCTGCTCTATGGAGATGGAGATTTCAAGTTCCAACAGGACTTGGCGCCTGCACACAGCGCAAAATCTACCCGTGCCTGGTTTACGGACCATGGTATTTCTGTTCTAAATTGGCCCGCCGACTCCCCTGACCTTAGCCCCATGGAAAATCTGTGGGGTATTGTGAAAAGGAAGATGCAGAATGCCAGACCCAAAAACGCAGAAGAGTTGAAGGCCACTATCAGAGCAACCTGGGCTCTCATAACACCTGAGCAGTGCCAGAAACTCATCGACTCCATGCCACGCCGCATTAACGCAGTAATTGAGGCAAAAGGAGCTCCAACCAAGTATTGAGTATTGCACATGCTCATATTTTTCATTTTCATACTTTTCAGTTGGCCAACATTTCTAAAAATCCCTTTTTTGTATTAGCCTTAAGTAATATTCTAATTTTGTGACACACGGAATTTTGGATTTTCATTTGTTGCCACTTCAAATCATCAAAATTAAATGAAATAAACATTTGAATGCATCAGTCTGTGTGCAATGAATAAATATAATGTACAAGTTACACCTTTTGAATGCAATTACTGAAATAAATCAAGTTTTTCAAAATATTCTAATTTACTGGCTTTTACCTGTAAATCCCAGTTATTATTATTATTATTATTATCTGGTCAGGATGCCACCCGAGCGCCTCCCTCGGGAGGTGTTTAGGGCACCTCCGACCGGTAGGAGGCCACGGGGAAGACCCAGGACACATTGGGAAGACTATGTCTCCCGGCTGGCCTGGGAACGCCTCGGGATCCGCCGGGAGGAGCCGGACGAAGTGGCTGGGGAGAGGGAAGTCTGGGATTCCCTGCTTAGGGCTGTGTTATCCGGCACAACAGTATAATAATACAATACACCGCTTCCCACCTACAGCTTTCTTCTTTGCTGTCTCCATTGTTCATTGAACAAATTGCAAAAGATTCACCAACACAGATGTCCAGGATACTGTGGAATTTTGCGATGAAAACAGACGACTTAATAGCTGGCCACCATGCTGTCCCAAAATGTCCTCTACAATCCGTGACGTCACGCGCAGGCGTTATCATACCGAGACGTTTTCAGCAGGATATTTTGCACAAAATTTTAAATTGCACTTTAGTAAGCTAACCCGGCTGTATTGGCATGTGTCGCAATGTTAAGATTTCATCATTGATGTATAAACTATCAGACTGCGTGGTCGGTAGTAGTGAGTTTCAGTAAGTCTAAGTTCATTGTGTTCTTCATGGTGTTTTTTGTGACAATCTGTCACTTCATATCTGGTTATGTTTATTCAATATTATTATTTATATGTGTTTATTTCCTGTTAGCGCTCTTATTTTAGTCCCATTTCCTGCATGTCTCCCTGAGCGCTCGTTCCCTCACCTGTCTCTAAACGGAAGCCTGGCACACGCGATTACCTTGCCAATCAGGCTGCTATTTTTGCCTGCCTCGAGGCTCGAGGATTGGGATTATGTTACGGACATTTAGCTGCATGCTGTGTGCTGCTCCTCCTATGTTTGAGTATAATAACATACTTTTACCTGCACGTCGTCCTCCTGTCTCCTGCATCTTGGGGTCACAACTACCGCCTGACAATTTTGGAAACTGCACCAATTTATTCCTCAGAATTTTCAACTAACGTTTGTTGTCAAGAGGATTATTTGTGATATGTACATTTTCAAAATGTGCTTTTTCTATTTTGAGCTGAAGTAAAACAAAGAAAACAATCTGAAGTTGTCGTAGTTGTATTTTTAAGTTATTATGCCATGTCCACTCTGCAGCATCGCGTGGACATCGGGGGCAGTACCTCTGGATTGGCAGACCGGGGTGGTGGTTCCTCTCTTTAAAAAGGGGAACCGGAGGGTGTGTTCTAACTATCGTGGGATCACACTCCTCAGCCTTCCCGGTAAGGTCTATTCAGGTGTACTGGAGAGGAGGCTACGCCGGATAGTCGAACCTCGGATTCAGGAGGAACAGTGTGGTTTTCGTCCTGGTCGTGGAACTGTGGACCAGCTCTATACTCTCGGCAGGGTCCTTGAGGGTGCATGGGAGTTTGCCCAACCAGTCTACATGTGCTTTGTGGACTTGGAGAAGGCATTCGACCGTGTCCCTCGGGAAGTCCTGTGGGGAGTGCTCAGAGAGTATGGGGTTTCGGACTGTCTGATTGTGGCGGTCCGCTCCCTGTATGATCAGTGTCAGAGCTTGGTTCGCATTGCCGGCAGTAAGTCGGACACGTTTCCGGTGAGGGTTGGACTCCGCCAAGGCTGCCCTTTGTCACCGATTCTGTTCATAACTTTTATGGACAGAATTTCTAGGCGCAGTCAAGGCGTTGAGGGGATCCGGTTTGGTGGCTGCAGGATTAGGTCTCTGCTTTTTGCAGATGATTTGGTCCTGATGGCTTCATCTGGCCAGGATCTTCAGCTCTCACTGGATCGGTTCGCAGCTGAGTGTGAAGCGACTGGGATGAGAATCAGCACCTCCAAGTCCGAGTCCATGGTTCTCGCCCGGAAAAGGGTGGAGTGCCATCTCCGGGTTGGGGAGGAGATCTTGCCCCAAGTGGAGGAGTTCAAGTACCTCGGAGTCTTGTTCACGAGTGAGGGAAGAGTGGATCGTGAGATCGACAGGCGGATCGGTGCGGCGTCTTCAGTAATGCGGACGCTGTATCGATCCGTTGTGGTGAAGAAGGAGCTGAGCCGGAAGGCAAAGCTCTCAATTTACCGGTCGATCTACGTTCCCATCCTCACCTATGGTCATGAGCTTTGGGTTATGACCGAAAGGACAAGATCACGGGTACAAGCGGCCGAAATGAGTTTCCTCCGCCGGGTGGCGGGGCTCTCCCTTAGAGATAGGGTGAGAAGCTCTGTCATCCGGGGGGAGCTCAAAGTAAAGCCGCTGCTCCTCCACATCGAGAGGAGCCAGATGAGGTGGTTCGGGCATCTGGTCAGGATGCCACCCGAGCGCCTCCCTAAGGAGGTGTTTAGGGCATGTCCGACCGGTAGGAGGCCACGAGGAAGACCCAGGACACGTTGGGAAGACTATGTCTCCCGGCTGGCCTGGGAACGCCTCGGGATCCCCCGGGAGGAGCTGGACGAAGTGGCTGGGGAGAGGGAAGTCTGGGCTTCCCTGCTTAGGCTGCTGCCCCCGCGACCCGACCTCGGATAAGCGGAAGAAGATGGATGGATGCCATGATTTCACCTCAATGCAGCCCCTGAGCTAAAATGAGTTGGACACATCTGGTCTAGAGTGTAGACAGTGTTGTTTAGTTTCTCTGTGTGTAAATACAAAACCCAAAACAAGTGAAGTTGGCACGTTGTGTGAATTGTAAATAAAAACAGATTACAATTATTTGCAAATCCTTTTCAACTTGTATTCAATTGAATACACTGCAACGACAAGATATTTAATGTTCGAACTGAGAAACTTTATATTTTTTGCAAATAATCATTAACTTAGAATTTAATGGCAGAAACACATTGCAAAAAAGTTGGCACAGGGGCATTTTTACCACTGTGTTACATGGCCTTTCCTTTTAAAAACACTCAGTAAACGTTTGGGAACTGAGGAGACCCATTACTGAAGCTTTTCAGGTGGAATTATTTCCCATTCTTGCTTGATGTGCAGCTCATATTGCGCCACACATTTTCAATGGGAGACAGGTCTGGACGACAGGCAGGCCAGTCACTACACTGGTACTAACCCGCACTCTTTTACTACGAAGCCACGCTGTTGTAACACGTGCAGAATGTGGCTTGGCATTGTCTTTCCAAAATAAACAGGGGTGTCCGTGAAAACAACGTTGCTTGGACGGCAACATATGTTGCTCCAAAACCTGTATGTACCTTTCAGCATCAATGGTGCCTTCACAGATGTGTAAGTTACCCATGCATTGGGCACCAATACACCCCCATACCATCACAGATACTGGCTTTTGAACTTTGTGCCTAGAACAGTCCGGATGGTTCTTTTGCTCTTTGGTCCGGGGGACACGACGTCCACCGTTTCCAAAAAATAATTTGAAATGTGGACTCATCAGACCACAGAACACTTTTCCACTTTGCATCAGTCCATCTAAGATGAGCTCAGGCCCATCAAAGCCGGCAGCATTTCTGAGTGTTGTTGATGAATGGCTTTGGCTTTGCATAGGAGAGTTTTAACTTGCACTTACAGATGTAGCGACCAACTGTAGTTACTGACAGTGGTTTTCAGAAGTGTTCCTGAGCCCATGTGGTGATATCCTTTACACACTGATGTTAGTTTTCACTTAAGATGTGACTTTAAGGTTTTACTACTTACGTATAAAATACTACACGGTCTAGCTCCGTCCTATCTTGTCGATTGCATTGTACCATATGTCCCGGCAAGAAATCTGCGTTCAAAGAACTCCGGCTTATTAGTGATTCCCAGAGCCCAAAAAAAGTCTGCGGGCTATAGAGCGTTTTCTATTCGGGCTCCAGTACTATGGAATGCCCTCCCGGTAACAATTAGAGATGCTACCTCAGTAGAAGCATTTAAGTCCCATCTTAAAACTCATTTGTATACTCTAGCCTTTAAATAGTCCCCCTGTTAGACCAGTTGATCTGCCGTTTCTTTTCTTTTCTCCTCTGCTCCCCTTTTCCTTGAGGGGGGGGGGGGGCACAGGTCCGGTGGCCATGGATGAAGTGCTGGCTGTCCAGAGTCGGGACCCGGGGTGGACCGCTCGCCTGTGCATCGGCTGGGAACATCTCTGCGCTGCTGACCCGTCTCCGCTCGGGATGGTGTCCTGCTGGCCCCACTATGGACTGGACTCTTACTATTATGTTGGATCCACTATGGACTGGACTCTCACAATATTATGTCAGACCCACTCGACATCCATTGCTTTCGGTCTCCCCTAGAGGGGGGGGGGGGTTACCCACATATGCGGTCCTCTCCAAGGTTTCTCATAGTCATTCACATCGACGTCCCACTGGGGTGAGTTTTTCCTTGCCCGTATGTGGGCTTTGTACCGAGGATGTCGTTGTGGCTTGTGCAGCCCTTTGAGACACTTGTGATTTAGGGCTATATAAATAAAGATTGATTGATTGATTGATAGTTTTTGATACAGTACCGCCTGAGGGATCGAAGGTCACGGACATTCAATGTTGGTTTTCGGCCTTTGCCACTTACGTGCAGTGATTTCTCCAGATTATCTGAACCTTTTGATAATATTAGGGACCGTAGATGGTGAAATCCCGAAATTCCTTGCAATAGCTCGTTGAAAAATGTTGTTCTTAAACTGTTGGACAATTTGCTCACGCATTTGTTCACAAAGTGGTGACCCTCGCCCCATCCTTGTTTGTGAATGACTGATCATTTTATGGAAGCTGCTTTTATACCCAATCATGGCACCCACCTGTTCCCAATTAGCCGGTTCACCTGTGGGATGTTCCAAACAAGTGTTTGACGAGCATTCCTCAACTTTCTCAGTCTTTTTTGCCAACATGTTGCAGGCATCAACTTCCAAATAAGTTAGTATTTGCAAAAAAATAACAAAGTTTACCAGTTCGAACGTTAAGTATCTTGTTTTTGCAGTGTAATTGAATATAGGTTGAAAAGGATTTGCTAATAATTGTATTCTGTTTTTATTTACAATTTACACAACGTGCCAACTTCACTGGTTTTGGGTTTTGTAAGTGGAGAATACAGAAAATTTGAGCCATGATGCAGCTGACCTGATGATGAACTAGTTTGAAAATAATGTTTTTGTTGTATTCACAAGGCTATTGTACTTGTCAGTTTTGTAAATATTGACTATTGTGTGTGAAGTCCTACTTAAGGTTAAATTCAGTTTAACAATTAGACCATCAAGTTAATATAAATGTTGTGATGGTTGATAAAATGTGGATGAAGGACACTTTTATCTATTTTACTTTTATTTTTTAGTTTCCCCCCTAAAGAGATTGCCATCCTAATGTGGTTAAGAGCTACCAGCAGGAGCTTAGTGGGAGACCCAAGTTGTACAGGTGTGAAAGTAGAGGCCTGACAAAGTGCAATCCTATTCTCCACATATAGACACATAGGGCCTGATTTATTAAAGGTTTGCTTGTACTAAAAACATGTGCAAACTTGATAGCACACGCACAACTGATGTACTAAAGCTGTGCAAAGTGGATTGCGTCTCTTAAGCGAGCAGAATAAGGCATGCAATCTAATTTGCATCCCTGTCTTCATTAATATACAAAATATATGCTGATCATCAAAACGCCCAAAATACTAGGAGGAAAAAATGCAAATACATTTATTTATTACGAGCACTGTGATTTAGCAACCCTCATGACCGTTTTGTGAGCACTATTTTGTGTTTTATTGAGTAATTGTGTAAACTCGGCTGCAAGATCAGTGCTCATGCTGCACAGATGACAATCCTCGGACCTACGTGTATGTTTCAACATATTTGGGTGGTCAGAAATAAAAAAAATGAGAAATGTCGTCTCGTCGCCAGTATCATTTTATAGCTGCGAGAGGACTTAAGGGGCTGTATAAAACAAATTCAATTGATGCATTTTGGTGTCTTTAAGTATTTTTTTTAATGCCTTTTCATTTTTTTCCAAATAGAATATATATCATTAAAATATTCTTTTTTGAAAAAAAATTGTTGAAGTATGCATTTTTGCATATTGAGCGGAGTTAGTGCAGCCTTTCTCCCATGCGCCCTCAGCAGTAAAATACATTTTAAAAAATGGCATCAATGTAGATGCACTGCACGACTGCTTTTAAAATGCCCATAAAAAGTGGTACAGTGCATGCATTTTTAGGAAGTACAGTATTGCATTTCATTTTTATGCCGATGATTGCCAGATTTATTTTCCCATGGCACAAAATAACACGGTTCAACGTCTTATTGACTGCCTGCACGACATCAAAGTCTGGCTTTCAGCTAACTTCCTGAGCCTAAATGAAGATAAAACAGAAGTTATGTTGTTCGGTCCAAGTCGCTCTCCCTCCCCCAACGTTGACCTCGGCACTCTGACCCCGTATCTCAGCGACTGTGTCACAAACCTGGGGGTAAAGTTTGACTCAGATTTTAAATTCGAAAAACAAATCAGCAGCGTCGTTCAAAAAAGCTTTTATCAATTACGCCAAATAGCGAAAGTGAAACCGCTTCTATCAAGACATGATCTTGAGAAATTAATCCACGCTTTTATCTCGACTCGTCTTGACTACTGCAATGCCCTGTATGTTGGCATTAGCCAGGCCTCCCTCGCCCGCCTGCAGCTCGTGCAGAACTCTGCTGCTCGTCTGCTAACACAGACCCGCAGACGTGAGCACATCACCCCTATTTTAGCGTCCCTTCACTGGCTCCCTGTGCGTTACCGAATACATTTTAAACTCCTTTTATTTGTTTTTAAATGTCTAAACAACCTCGCGCCAACCTATCTCTCCGACCTCCTTCAGCCTTACTGCCCCACCCGATCCTTAAGATCAGCCGATCAGCTGCTGTTGACGGTCCCTGACACAAGGCTGAAGCTTAGAGGTGACAGAGCTTTCGCCGTTGCTGCTCCCAAGCTCTGGAACGACCTACCCCTGAGTGTTAGACAAGCCTCCTCTCTTCCTGTTTTTAAATCTCTCTTAAAAACATACTTTTATTCCATGGCTTTTAACACTGAGTGATATCCATCCTGCAATGGCGCCCCATAATACACCTGCTGTGATCCTGTTTTTATGTTTTTATTAATTCTATTTTAATTATTTATTTTTTTATCGTGTTCTGTTTGTGTTGTGTTGTGTTTGCTCGGTACTCGTTTTATCTTTTAACCTGCTCATTGTACAGCACTTTGGCTACCCCTGTGGTAAATTTTAAATGTGCTGTATAAATAAAGTTGATTTGATTTGATTTGATGTTTGAAAACATAGCAAAACACCACAGGTGGGAGCATGATAACATGTGCAGTAAATGATGAAGTGTCTCCGTGGCGATGCCCCGTATAGTACACTCAAAATCCTCATTTAAATAAGGCGGTCTGCACAACATTTAACTTGTACATGCAGTCTTAGGAAAACATCACAACAAGCCCACTAATATAGTACACACTATTTTATAGATTGCACACACTGTTTAGTGTGTGGTATTTGGATCTTAGTAAATCATGCCTTATCATGCTAACAACCAAATTCTATGAAGAAGGCAATACTGTATTAACACAAACAAATAGTGCTGAAGCATGATGGAGCAGCGTGTATACATGATGCCCCCTTCTGACATTTCTGCCCCCTCATATACAGGTAAAAGCCAGTAAATTAGAATATTTTGAAAAACTTGATTTATTTCAGTAATTGCATTCAAAAGGTGTAACTTGTACATTATATGTATTCATTGCACACAGACTGATGCATTCAAATGTTTATTTAATTTAATTTTGATGATTTGAAGTGGCAACAAATGAAAATCCAAAATTCCGTGTGTCACAAAATTAGAATATTACTTAAGGCTAATACAAAAAAGGGATTTTTAGAAATGTTGGCCAACTGAAAAGTATGAAAATGAAAAATATGAGCATGTGCAATACTCAATACTTGGTTGGAGCTCCTTTTGCCTCAATTACTGCGTTAATGCGGCGTGGCATGGAGTCGATGAGTTTCTGGCACTGCTCAGGTGTTATGAGAGCCCAGGTTGCTCTGATAGTGGCCTTCAACTCTTCTGCGTTTTTGGGTCTGGCATTCTGCATCTTCCTTTTCACAATACCCCACAGATTTTCCATGGGGCTAAGGTCAGGGGAGTCGGCGGGCCAATTTAGAACAGAAATACCATGGTCCGTAAACCAGGCACGGGTAGATTTTGCGCTGTGTGCAGGCGCCAAGTCCTGTTGGAACTTGAAATCTCCATCTCCATAGAGCAGGTCAGCAGCAGGAAGCATGAAGTGCTCTAAAACTTGCTGGTAGACGGCTGCGTTGACCCTGGATCTCAGGAAACAGAGTGGACCGACACCAGCAGATGACATGGGACCCCAAACCATCACTGATGGTGGAAACTTTACACTAGACTTCAGGCAACGTGGATCCTGTGCCTCTCCTGTCTTCCTCCAGACTCTGGGACCTCGATTTCCAAAGGAAATGCAAAATTTGCATGGTTGGGTGATGGTTTGGGGTGCCATGTCATCTGCTGGTGTCGGTCCACTCTGTTTCCTGAGATCCAGGGTCAACCCAAAAATGCCAGACCCAAAAACGCAGAAGAGTTGAAGGCCACTATCAGAGCAACCTGGGCTCTCATAACACCTGAGCAGTGCCAGAAACTCATCGACTCCATGCCACGCCGCATTAACGCAGTAATTGAGGCAAAAGGAGCTCCAACCAAGTATTGAGTATTGTACATGCTCATATTTTTCATTTTCATACTTTTCAGTTGGCCAACATTTCTAAAAATCCCTTTTTTGTATTAGCCTTAAGTAATATTCTAATTTTGTGACACACGGAATTTTGGATTTTCATTTGTTGCCACTTCAAATCATCAAAATTAAATGAAATAAACATTTGAATGCATCAGTCTGTGTGCAATGAATAAATATAATGTACAAGTTACACCTTTTGAATGCAATTACTGAAATAAATCAAGTTTTTCAAAATATTCTAATTTACTGGCTTTTACCTGTATGCCCCAGAGGATCTGAGAGAATCCTTCCAGAATTGCATGAAAGCATGGCAGAGAAGTATGGAACATGTGTTAGACTCCAAAATCGTGTAGTTTGCATTTGTAATGTATCTTGTGTGCCATTAGACTTGGAACTTTTCTGACACACTTCATAGTAGTATGAACTCATCATGGGCATGAATGTCACATTGCAACCCAAGTACTACAGTAGTTCTTACAGACACCTTCAACCTGTCGACACGCTTCCTTTTATTATTATAAATCAGAAATTACATTAAGTTATTGTAATCGCACGGGAAATAATGATTTGCAAAAGAATCACGTCTGTCTTGCAAACTGTATCACTGATTGTCGATTTTCCGTGTCTCAAAATAAATCAGCAGTAACTGCATCTTAAAACATATAAGGTACAAACCCCGTTTCCATATGAGTTGGGAAATTGTGTTAGATATATATAAATATAAATGGAATACAATGATTTGCAAATCATTTTCAACCCATATTCAGTTGAATATGCTACAAAGACAACATATTTGATGTTCAAACTGATAAACTTTTTTTTTTTTTGCAAATAATCATTAACTTTAGAACCTAATGCCAGCAGCACATGACAAAGAAGTTGGGAAAGGTGGCAATAAACACTGATAAAGTTGAGGAATGCTCATCAAACACTTATTTGGAACATCCCACAGGTGAACAGGCAAATTGGGAACAGGTGGGTGCCATGATTGGGTATAAAAGTAGATTCCATGAAATGCTCAGTCATTCACAAACAAGGATGGGGCGAGGGTCACCACTTTGTCAACTAATGTGTGAGCAAATTGTTGAACAGTTTAAGAAAAACCTTTCTCAACCAGCTATTGCAAGGGATTTAGGGATTTCACCATCTACGGTCCGTAATATCATCAAAGGGTTCAGAGAATCTGGAGAAATCACTGCACGTAAGCAGCTAAGCCCGTGACCTTCGATCCCTCAGGCTGTATTGCATCAACAAGCGACATCAGTGTGTAAAGGATCTCACCACATGGGCTCAGGAACACTTCAGAAACCCACTGTCAGTAACTACAGTTGGTCGCTACATCTGTAAGTGCAAGTTAAAACTCTCCTATGCAAAGCCAAAGCCATTCATCAACAACACTCAGAAATGCTGCCGGCTTTGATGGGCCTGAGCCTGAAAATTATACTTGCCTACATTCAGAGTCTAAAAAAATACAATAAAAACAAAGTTTATCAAACATTAAAGAGGCCTGAGCATACATGTATATATTTTCTTGTTTTACATTATGTGGAAGGTTTTAGGTTATCTCTGGTTTAATCTTTATTCTACTCCTTTATCTCGTGAATAGTCCGTTACGGGAAACCTATGTGATTTCCACTAGATCGTCTGATTTTCTCACATTAGAACTGTAGGAAGTCAATGTATGGAACGTTTCAGCAATACCTGTGACCGCCAGAGGTGGGACCAAGTCATTGTTTTGCAAGTCACAAGTAAGTCTCAAGTCTTTGCCCTCAAGTCCGAGTCAAGTCCCGAGTCAAGACAGGCAAGCCCCGAGTCAAGTCCAAAGTCAAGACTGGAAAGTCTCAAGTCAAGTCCTAAGTCCTGCATTTTGAGTTTCGAGTCCTTTCAAGTCCTTTTAACCACAGACTAATATATTTACACAGATTGTGTATGCTTTTCAAACGCTGTATTTATTTATTAAAACAAGTGCATTTGTTTTTTATGTTGATTTAATAAAAAAAATAAAAAATATATATTTCTTGTGCGGCCCGATACCAATCGATCCACGGACCAACCAATGGTTGGGGACCACTGAGGTAAACAACCAACAGTATGTCAGAAAGCTAGCTAAAACGGTACACATATTCATAATATAGTATACATTTTAACTGACCTTTATTTGACTATTTTTGTCTTTTTTTAGGTGTCTAAAATACGCGGTGCTGCTGACCGCCGTCTAACGTTACGTGTGATATATTGACTAACGTAACCCTGCTTAAAAAAAATCACTGAACAAAAAGTATGAATAAGGTAGTGAACTGCAACAGATTCCCGTGTTTGCAATAACGTTATAACGTTAGCAGTGAGTTTACAGCCTCACTGATTTAACTACACAGCAAATAAAAGTCACGTTACTTAGCCAATAAACGTTATCTTACATTCAAAACTTACCCTTCTTTGTGCAACTTCAAATGCCGGACGAAGTTGGAAGTTGTTTCCTCTCCATCAGTCATTTTGGAACCGCATGTGTTGCATACTGCAAACCGTTTTGTGTTGACCACCTCGTAATTTTTATACCCAAACAAAATTATTTTAGGTATCATTTTTTGTTCACTGGCGTGTGGTTTGGACATGTCTTCTTCGTTGGTTGTCCTGCAATTTGATTGGATGAATGCTGTGTGATGAAAACAAAGTAGATCTAATTTGATTGGCTGTTGTACTGAGACCACACCAGCTGACACACGCAACGCTGATAGACAAGTACACAATGAAAAATACGGAGCGCTCCCGAATAACTTTTTCATCTTTGGGTTTTGGGGAAAGTAGCAAGTCATGTCAAGTCATGTCAATTCAAAAGGCTCAAGTCCAAGTGAAGTCACAAGTCATTGATGTTAAAGTCTAAGTCGAGTTGCAAGTCTTTTTACATTTTGTCAAGTCGAGTCTAAAGTCATCAAATTCATGACTCGAGTCTGACTCGAGTCCAAGTCATGTGACTCGAGTCCACACCTCTGGTGACCGCTGCTGAGTATCGTTTTTTTCTTGACCAAAGTACGGCAGTAATTGAAAGAGTGTTTTTTTTTTTCTGGGGGACCTAAAGACCTACCTCTACAGTCATTGCTCCTCTTCTGTAAGATTTGACTAGAAACCTAAAACAAAAATATTGCTATTATCATGAATGAATTCAGCCTATTGCCTCTAATTGTATAATACTTTAAAAGAGGCTTAAAAGAGTCTTTGAATCTTAACCCGGTCAAATCATGACGAACAACTACAGAAGAAAAAAAATCAAGTAACAGGTTTTTTACAAGTTTAAACTGCATTGCTACTTTTAGTTAAGAAAATGTCAACTGATTATGTTTGCTCACAAACAGAGCAAAGAGAATAGCTGACTCTCCTCAGCATAACATCAACAGAGCCAATCATCCTTCTGGGAGTGTAGTAAAATTTTATTAAAAAGTTTTCTGGTTAATTAATACGTATTATGTATTAGTATGCTGACACAGCTGCAACTCTTACCTGGGCTTAGTAGAAGCACAAGTTTGCTAAAGTACACTTCAAAACTCCATGCGTCAAATGTTGGATCTGTGTTTGGCAGTACAATTACCCCCATGCAATTATTAATGTATGAATAGATAAAAGTAGATTATAAACATACGCCTATACTGGCTCACCTGCACTGGCTTCCTGTGCACTTAAGATGCGACTTTAAGGTTTTACTACTTACGTATAAAATACTACACGGTCTAGCTCCGTCCTATCTTGCCGATTGCATTGTACCATATGTCCCGGCAAGAAATCTGCGTTCAAAGAACTCCGGCTTATTAGTGATTCCCAGAGCCCAAAAAAAGTCTGCGGGCTGTAGAGCGTTTTCTATTCGGGCTCCAGCACTATGGAATGCCCTCCCGGTAACAGTTAGAGATGCTACCTCAGTAGAAACATTTAAGTCCCATCTCAAAACTCATTTGTATACTCTAGCCTTTGAATAGCCCCCCTTTTTTTAGACCAGTTGATCTGCCGTTACTTTTCTTTTCTCCTCTGCTCCCCCCTATCTCTTGTGGAAGGGGAGACACACAGATCCGGTGGCCATGGATGGGGTGCTGGCTGTGCGGGGTCGGGACCCGGGGTGGACCGCTCGCCTGTATATCGGTTGGGAACATCTCTGCGCTGCTGACCCGTCTCCGCTCGGGATGGTTTCCTGCTGACCCCACTGTGGACTGGACTCTTACTGTTATGCTGGATCCACTATGGACTGGACTCTCACAATATTATGTTAGACCCACTCGACATCCATTGCATTCGGTCTCCCTAGAGGGGGGGGGGGGTTACCCACATATGCGGTCCTCTCCAAGGTTTCTCATAGTCATTCACATCGACGTCCCACTGGGGTGAGTTTTTCCTTGCCCTTATGTGGGCTATACCGAGGATGTCGTTGTGGCTTGTGCAGCCCTTTGAGACACTTGTGATTTAGGGCTATATAAATAAACATTGATTGATTGATTGAAATATCATACACTAATAGTACATATAATCATGTAATTGGCTGTAGTGTAAAAAATGTACTTTTTATTAAATCAGTGGTCCTAAACCCCTGGTCCGCAGACCTGTACCAGGCTGTGGACGGTTATTGTTTAAACCAAAAAGTTTGTCCCCACATCTTGAAGTAACGCTACAATCTACAAAAGCAGAATGTCCATCCATCCATCCATTTTCTACCGCTTAATCCCTTCGGGGTCGCGGGGGGGCGCTGGAGCCTATCTCAGCTACAATCGGGCGGAAGGTGGGGTACACCCTGGACAAGTCGCCACCTCATCACAGGGCCAACACAGATAGACAGACAACGTTCTCACTCACATTCACACACTAGGGGCCAATTTAGTGTTGCCAATCAACCTATCCCCAGGTGCATGTTTTTGGAGGTGGGAGGAAGCCGGAGTACCCGGAGGGAACCCACGCAGTCACGGGGAGAACATGCAAACTCCACACAAAAAGATCCAGAGCCAGGGATTGAACCCAGGACTGCTCAGAACCTTCGTATTGTGAGGCAGACGCACTAACCCCTCTTCCACCGTGCTGTCCCAAAAGCAGAATGTGACAAATATATTTAATGAAAACCAAAGTTAAAATCTAAATACAACTAGAAAAGCAATCTAAGAGTGCAAACCTCTGCATCTCCCAATTATAAAGAATCATTTTAATCCTAAATCCAAACGGTGATCCAGATCCCTTCAACAATCTTGGTACAAAATGCGGCTGCTAGACTTTTGACAAGAACAAGAAAGTTTGATCATATTACGCCTATACTGGCTCACCTGCACTGGCTTCCTGTGCACTTAAGATGTGACTTTAAGGTTTTACTACTTACGTATAAAATACTACACGGTCTAGCTCCGTCCTATCTTGTCGATTGCATTGTACCATATGTCCCGGCAAGAAATCTGCGTTCAAAGAACTCCGGCTTATTAGTGATTCCCAGAGCCCAAAAAAAGTCTGCGGGCTATAGAGCGTTTTCTATTCGGGCTCCAGTACTATGGAATGCCCTCCCGGTAACAATTAGAGATGCTACCTCAGTAGAAGCATTTAAGTCCCATCTTAAAACTCATTTGTATACTCTAGCCTTTAAATAGCCCCCCTGTTAGACCAGTTGATCTGCCGTTTCTTTTCTTTTCTCCTCTGGTCCCCTTTTCCTTGAGGGGGGGGGGGGGCACAGGTCCGGTGGCCATGGATGAAGTGCTGGCTGTCCAGAGTCGGGACCCAGGGTGGACCGCTCGCCTGTGCATCGGCAGGGAACATCTCTGCGCTGTTGACCCGTCTCCGCTCGGGATGGTGTCCTGCTGGCCCCACTATGGACTGGACTCTTACTATTATGTTGGATCCACTATGGACTGGACTCTCACAATATTATGTCAGACCCACTCGACATCCATTGCTTTCGGTCTCCCCTAGAGGGGGGGGGTTACCCACATATGCGGTCCTCTCCAAGGTTTCTCATAGTCATTCACATCGACGTCCCACTGGGGTGAGTTTTTCCTTGCCCGTATGTGGGCTTTGTACCGAGGATGTCGTTGTGGCTTGTGCAGCCCTTTGAGACACTTGTGATTTAGGGCTATATAAATAAAAATTGATTGATTGATTGAACAATCTAAGCATTTGTTCCTTCTTTCCTTTCTGATATTGTCTAAACATTTCATCACAACCTGCCAATAATATCATGAGCTATGTTGCTAACTAACAAATAAACAAACAAACAAACAAATAATGAATAATGAATAAAGTAAAATATATTATGGACCAAAAATCACTTCTTAATCTCTACTGCTTGGTTATTGTTACCATATCTGAGTTATTGTGTAGAAATATGGGGAAATTACTACAAAAGTATGCTTCATTCACTAATGGTGAATGAATAAATGAACAGTTAGGATAATATATAACGTTGGATATAGAGAACATAGAAACCCTTAATCTATTGAATCAAAAATATTAAAATTCAATAACTTGGTGTATTTGAAAACAGCTAAAATTATGTACAAAGCAAACTATAACCTGTCACCCGAGAATGTACAACAATTATTCTTAACAAAAGAGAAGAAATATAACCTTAGTGGAAAATCACATTTAAAACATCTGTATGCACGATTGCACATACAACACTTAAAACATTTAGCATATCAGTATGTAGAATTAAATGATGTAAGTCAAACAAAGTATTAATATTATTCGGTTCAAGAAACTGCTCAAGTGCTTAAAAAGTACAAAGAAGAAGAATCCTGATAAACATCTTGAACCTTTTTAAATATATATATATATATATATATAATCTTATTCATCTCCTAATTGGACCATAAATAACTTAACTTTATTTATGATAACTTTAATTATTGTGTATATGTTTATATGTCTAGTATGTATTTATTATTTAATAATTGCTTACTTAATGTATATTAATTTTATTTACTCATTTATTTATTCACTGTTGTGATACAAATAGAGAACAAACAAATGGGATAAAACTGCTATAAAATTAAAACGGGTAGGATTAAATAAGCTCTTTTTCCTCCTACTTCTTTTTGGACATGTTGTAATGAAACAACTGGAAATATATGATGTATTGCATTATATTTGTGTTGTATGCATTAGAGATGTCCGATAATGGCTTTTTTGCCGATATCCGATATTACGTTATTGTCCAACTCTTAATTACCGATTCCGATATCAACCGATACCGATATATACGGTCGTGGAATTAACACATTATTATGCCTAATTTTTTTGTGATGCCTGCTGGATGCATTAAACAGCTACAATTATGTAAAATAAGAGAACAACTTCAACTCAAATTATGAAAAAAAGTGCACATGGCACTGCCATATTTATTATTGAAGTCACAAAGTGCATTATTTTTTTTAACAAGCCTCAAAACAGCAGCTTGGAATTTGGGATATGCTCTCCCTGAGATAATCCTGATACCCACTACAACTATGGGAAATACTATACTTTGACTTTCACAAAGTCTAAGTCTAAGTCTAAGTCTAAGAAAGTGCATTATTCTTTATTTTTTTTAAACACGCCTCAAAACAACAGCTACAAAAACAATGAAGGCACATAGCTTCAGTCCAGAGTATACTAGAGTAATAAAGTAAACAATAACATAGTCCTCATTTAGTGCAAGACTGCCTGGCATACTGTATAACAGGAAATTATAAACTGGGCTCAATCTGCCCTGCTCTAACGTATTTGTATGAGTAACAAAAATGTGCTGCAAGCTAGTGGTGAGTGCTTGAAGTGGCATAGCAGTCAGTAAGAGCTTCTGAAATGCTGCGTTGAGACAGGGCACCTCCGCTCACTGCAAGCTGCAAAGTGTGCGCCATGCAGGGCAGACTAGCCACACCAAACTCCAACGTAGCTTTTGCCATACTGCGTGCGTTGTCCCTGACCACAACGTGAGCTTTCGCCCCGGGGTGGTTTTTGTTGTATTTTTAGTCTTTAAGCGACAACTGTGTGGTACTACTTTTTTTCGGTGTTTGCTTTTCATCCATCTTCCGCTTGTATTCATCATGTATCTCCTTATGATTCTTGAAGAGGTGGGAGATCAAATAGCTTGTATTAAAAGGAAGACGTTTTGGTTCCTCCTCGCATATCCAACTTTTTGCAGTCATTGCCAGTTTTTTTATCCGTCAGACACACTTTAAAATAATCCCAAACCATAGACATGCTGTCGTTAGTCAGTCACCGAGCGAGCTCGCTTGTTAGCCACGGCTACAGCACCGGCAACAACACACTCTTGCTGTTGTTACGCTCCGCTTGCGGCGGTTTGATGAGGTCATCAAGCGTCGCCAGTAAACCTCTCATGCTGCAGTCGTCAACTACCATGTTGTGTGTGGGAGAGGGGAGAGGAGAGAAAGGAGAGGGGAGGGCCTGCTGACTGGGTTTATATCCGTGTTTTACCGGATATGTACCGCTCCGTACAACAGCGTTTTAAAATGTCATTCATTTTACTTTTTGAAACCGATACCGATAATTTCCGATATTACATTTTAAAGCATTTATCGGCCGATAATATCTCTAGTATGCATGCATGTTCGAAATAAACTGAAACTGACTAAAGTTTTCTTCAACAAAAAGCATAAAAAACATGAAAAATAATAAAAACTTATAAGCGACAGACAGAGCTGAAGTTATTCTAAAGACTTGAGCGTTGAAAGTAAAAATAAAAAAAAGAACTTTTTCAAACAAGGGTGGAGCCCTTTTGGATGCACAATAATTCTAAGGGGACTTCAAAAACAAAAACAAAAAAAAACTTGCTCAACAAATTATAATGAATCAACGTTGGTATGAATTATTGGCCTTTTTAAGACTCCAGTTACTTCACATCAAATATTCCACTTTTTTGGGGGAAAATATTGCATATTTTGTGTTTTTGACATAATAAAACTGGGTTTTGATAAAAACGGCATACAACATGAAAACAATATACTTTACATCAACAGATATACCTGAAATTGACCTAGAGATTTAAGTGTTAAATAAATAAAACTTTATGACTTATTTTTAACATTTTTATGAACCAAAAATGCTTTGATCATTCAGTGTGCAGCCCTTAGTGGAAAAGGTTTGAACACCCTTGTTTTAAAGTAAGTGTTCATTGGAGTGTAATCAAGCATCCACAGGAGTACAAGTAGGTGGGAACGAGTGTACTGCAGCACCACCAAATGTATACTGTAGTAAGGTTTATGCCAGAGTTGCCTTGATGAAAAAAATAGTTTTTTAAATTGTTTCTACCAAACTTTGTGCAGCCTCATATTTATTCAATCCGGTTTCAGGGCAAATCACTCTACGGAGACAGCCCTCGCAAAAATGACTAATGATCTACTGCTAACGATGGATTCTGATGCGTCATCTATGTTGCTGCTTCTTGATCTTAGCGCTGCTTTCGATACCGTCGATCATAATATTTTATTAGAGCGTATCAAAACACGTATTGGTATGTCAGACTTAGCTTTGTCGTGGTTTAACTCTTATCTTACTGACAGGATGCAATGCGTCTCCCATAATAATGTGACCTCGGACTATGTTAAGGTAACGTGCGGAGTTCTTCAGGGTTCGGTTCTTGGCCCTGCACTCTTTAGTATTTACATGCTGCCGCTAGGCGACATCATACGCAAATACGGTGTTAGCTTTCATTGTTATGCTGATGACACCCAACTCTACATGCCCCTAAAGCTGACCAACACGCCGGATTGTAGTCAGCTGGAGGCGTGTCTTAATGAAATTAAACAATGGATGTCCGCTAACTTCTTGCAACTCAACGCCAAGAAAACGGAAATGCTGATTATCGG
Organism: Nerophis lumbriciformis; assembly: GCF_033978685.3. Lineage (NCBI taxonomy): Eukaryota > Metazoa > Chordata > Actinopteri > Syngnathiformes > Syngnathidae > Nerophis > Nerophis lumbriciformis. The sequence goes on from NC_084562.2 coordinate 36,958,603, forward strand.
TCCTGCTAAACACCGACATTTATTTAATAATACCACCTTAACATTTGACAACCAAACAATTACACAAGGCGAATCAGTAAAGAATCTGGGTATTATCTTCGACCCAACTCTCTCGTTTGAGTCACACATTAAGAGTGTTACTAAAACGGCCTTCTTTCATCTCCGTAATATCGCTAAAATTCGTTCTATTTTATCCACTAGCGACGCTGAGATCATTATTCATGCGTTCGTTACGTCTCGTCTCGACTACTGTAACGTATTATTTTCGGGGCTCCCTATGTCTAGCATTAAAAAATTACAGTTGGTACAAAATGCGGCTGCTAGACTTTTGACAAGAACAAGAAAGTTTGATCATATTACGCCTATACTGGCTCACCTGCACTGGCTTCCTGTGCACTTAAGATGTGACTTTAAGGTTTTACTACTTACGTATAAAATACTGCACGGTCTAGCTCCGTCCTATCTTGTCGATTGCATTGTACCATATGTCCCGGCAAGAAATCTGCGTTCAAAGAACTCCGGCTTATTAGTGATTCCCAGAGCCCAAAAAAAGTCTGCGGGCTATAGAGCGTTTTCTATTCGGGCTCCAGTACTATGGAATGCCCTCCCGGTAACAATTAGAGATGCTACCTCAGTAGAAGCATTTAAGTCCCATCTTAAAACTCATTTGTATACTCTAGCCTTTAAATAGCCCCCCTGTTAGACCAGTTGATCTGCCGTTTCTTTTCTTTTCTCCTCTGCTCCCCTTTTCCTTGAGGGGGGGGGGGCACAGGTCCGGTGGCCATGGATGAAGTGCTGGCTGTCCAGAGTCGGGACCCGGGGTGGACCGCTCGCCTGTGCATCGGCAGGGAACATCTCTGCGCTGCTGACCCGTCTCCGCTCGGGATGGTGTCCTGCTGGCCCCACTATGGACTGGACTCTTACTATTATGTTGGATCCACTATGGACTGGACTCTCACAATATTATGTCAGACCCACTCGACATCCATTGCTTTCGGTCTCCCCTAGAGGGGGGGGGTTACCCACATATGCGGTCCTCTCCAAGGTTTCTCATAGTCATTCACATCGACGTCCCACTGGGGTGAGTTTTTCCTTGCCCGTATGTGGGCTTTGTACCGAGGATGTCGTTGTGGCTTGTGCAGCCCTTTGAGACACTTGTGATTTAGGGCTATATAAATAAAGATTGATTGATTGATTCCACCCTTGAAAAAGCAATGATTCATATTCATCTTTAAAGCCCCCCAAAAACACGCAAACTTCTGACTGCAACTGTGTGTGGTATAGGGACATCTGAATCATAATATAATTCAACATAGAGTGAAATCTTCTCCTGACAAAGCCTGCTTCATGGACTGACTAATTGAGAGTGACTCCAAACGCTCACCTTCTTTAGGTGGGCAACAGATTAGCTGCCAAATGAACCTGATGCTAATGAAGAGCAGTGGGAAACAGTAGTGCCACGCGAAGCTTGAATGAGTGATGATACTTATCGACAGCTGCTGCTACGCATTAAAAATTACAGACAGGAAGACTAGAATTGGAGAAATGGCAATAATGTGTGAAATACACACAAACACGCAAGCTTTTCCATATAGATTGTCTTACTTCTTACACAAATGCTCTATTAATACTATTGTGATGAGGTGGCGACTTGTCCAGGGTGTACCAGTGGCCCTCACTCCGGTAATCATGAAGTGCTTCGAGCGACTTGTTCTCCAGCACATCAAGGACCATATCCCTCCAGACTTCGACCCCCACCAGTTCGCATACCGGGCGAACAGGTCCACAGAGGACGCCATCGCTGTTGCTCTCCACTCTGCTCTGAACCACCTGGAGCAGCAGCAGAGCTACGTCCGGATGCTCTCTGTGGACTATAGCTCTGCCTTCAATACAATAATCCCGGACAGACTCTGCAATAAACTGGACACTCTTGGCCTCCCCCCTCCCACAAACGCCTGGATAAGGGACTTCCTAACGGACCGACCCCAGAATGTGAGACTTGGCCCGCACCTCTCATCCTCCCGCACGCTGAGCATCGGCTCCCCACAGGGCTGTGTGCTGAGCCCCCTCCTCTACTGCCTTTACACCCATGACTGCAGTCCGGCCCACAGTGACAACCTTACCGTCAAGTTTGCCGACGATACCACAGTGGTCGGGCTCATCTCCAGGGGTGACGAGGCTGCCTACAGAGAGGAGGTCCTGAAGCTGACGGCCTGGTCTTCGGAGAACAACCTCGCTCTCAACACCAGCAAGACCAGAGAGATCATCGTTGACTTCAGAAGGAGCAGCACCGACCCTGCCCCCCTCTACATCAACGGCGAGCGTGTAGAGGGGGTCCACACCTTCAGGTACCTTGGAGTCCACATCTCTAATGACTTCTCCTGGACAGTCAACACCACATCAATCATCAAGAAGGCTCAGCAGCGGCTACACTTCCTTAGAGTCCTCGGGAAGTACAACCTGAAGCCTGACCTGCTGCTGACCTTCTACCGCTCGTCCATCGAGAGCCTGCTGACCTACTGTATTACGGTATGGTACGGCAGCTGCACTGCAGCAGACAGGGAGAGGCTGCAAAGAGTGGTCAAGACGGCTCAGAAGATCATCGGCCGCCCTCTCCCCTCTCTGACGGACATCTACACCTCCCGCTGCCTCAACAGAGCCAGTGCCATCATCAAAGACAGCACCCACCCTGGCTCTGACCTGTTCCACCTGCTGCCCTCTGGGAAGCGCTACAGGTGCATTAAAACCAAAACAAACAGGCTAAAGAACAGCTTCTTCCCCAGGGCCATAACCATCCTGAACGGACTGCCCCATTGTCCCTCATAACTGCCTTCTCTTCGGTGCAATAACCCATTCCACCAACCACCCTGTTTTTTTTTTGTTTTTTTTCATGTATATATTCATTTCACACCATATTCATTGCACTTCTACATTTTTTATATTTTTATATATTTGCACATTGTTTTTCTAGCATGCACACGTCGCACTGTATGGAATGGCCTCAATCTCGTTACCTTGCGTAATGACAATAAAGCTGATTCTGATTCTGATTCTGATTACCCCGCCTTCCGCCCGAATGCAGCTGAGATAGGCTCCAGCACCCCCCGCGACCCCAAAAGGGAAAAGCGGTAGAAGATGTATGGATGGATAGTTGGACATTGATCAGCTTTGTCAACCACCTGTTTTGTTGCCTGTGTATATAAGTAGTGCACTGCATGTCCACATCTTGACACTTTCTGCGGTCCGCTGAATGACTATGAATTCTCAAGGACAATTGCCCAATATGTGGTGGAACAAAAATAATGGCGGAAGAGGGCACATGACTGGGCCATTTAAACCCTGTACTACCAGGAAAAATATCCCGGGCTTTTAGCTCGGTAGTCACCACACTTGCTTTTCATGGCGTTGACTTGACTTTGCGCTCTGCTCAGAGCAGTAAGAAAAACTCAACGCAGCCGAGAGAGAGAGAAAGTACACAACTGCTACACTTCTTCTCGTTTATCTTTTTTCTTTGCGCGTTGCCGCTCCACTTTTATGTTAATATGAACTGCCACTTTTGTCGACTTTGTTGTGAAAATGCTCACCTTGCTTGTACTCTGTTGACAAATGACTGGTGACGTTAGTGGATAGCAGAGGTGTGGACTCGAGTCACATGACTTGGACTCGAGTCAGACTCGAGTCATGAATTTGATGACTTTAGACTCGACTTGACAAAATGTAAAAAGACTTGCAACTCGACTTAGACTTTAACATCAATGACTTGTGACTTCACTTGGACTTGAGCCTTTTGAATTGACATGACTTGACATGACTTGCTACTTTCCCCAAAACCCAAAGATGAAAAAGTTATTCGGGAGCGCTCCGTATTTTTCATTGTGTACTTGTCTATCAGCGTTGCGTGTGTCAGCTGGTGTGCTCTAGAGCACACCAGCTGTTGTACTGAGCTCAGTACAACAGCCAATCAAATTAGATCTACTTTGTTTTCATCACACAGCATTCATCCAATCAAATTGCAGGACAACCAACGAAGAAGACATGTCCAAACCACACGCCAGTGAACAAAAAATGATACCTAAAATAATTTCGTTTGGGTATAAAAATTACGAGGTGGTCAACACAAAACGGTTTGCAGTATGCAACACATGCGGTTCGAAAATTACTGATGGAGAGGCAACAACTTCCAACTTCGTCCGGCATTTGAAGTTGCACAAAGAACGGTAAGTTTTGAATGTAAGATAACGTTTATTGGCTAAGTAACGTGACTTTTATTTGCTGTGTAGTTAAATCAGTGAGGCTGTAAACTCACTGCTAACGTTATAACGTTATTGCAAACACGGGAATCTGTTGCAGTTCACTACCTTATTCATACTTTTTGTTCAGTGATTTTTTTTAAGCAGGGTTACGTTAGTCAATATATCACACGTACGTTAGACGGCGGTCAGCAGCACCGCGTATTTTAGCCACCTAAAAAAAATAAAGGTAAAATAAATACTACGCCCCCATCGTGCACAAATGACTGACAGACTCTTGGCTAATTTGGTCTTTTGCAAATGCAATGCAGCATAGGGCTCTGACATATAAAAAGTACAACTTTTTTGTTATGTTCACGTATATGTCATGTTTTTTCAATGTTAACACTTTTGTACAAATAAGTACATTTGCACTTTATTTTTCAATGTGTTTGTTCTGTAAAGGAATGAGTTAATGTTTAAAATGACTGGTTAATAGTGCTATTATAAAGTGCAATGTCAGCACAATTTTCTTTCTTGCAATTTAAAATGCACTTGTTTTAATAAATAAATACAGCGTTTGAAAAGCATACACAATCTGTGTTAATATATTAGTCTGTGGTTAAAAGGACTTGAAAGGACTCGAAACTCAAAATGCAGGACTTAGGACTTGACTTGAGACTTTCCAGTCTTGACTTTGGACTTGACTCGGGGCTTGCCTGTGTTGACTCGGGACTTGACTCGGACTTGAGGGCAAAGACTTGAGACTTACTTGTGACTTGCAAAACAATGACTTGGTCCCACCTCTGGTGAATAGTTAATGTTAAGCATTAAAAACACATATATATTGAAAAGTTAAAGTACCAATGATTGTCACACACACACTAGGTGTGGCGAAATTATTCTCTGCATTTGACCCATCACCCTTGATCACCCCCCTGGGAGGTGAGGGGAGCAGTGAGCAGCAGCGGCGGCTGCGCCTGGTAATAATTTTTGGTGATTTAACCCCCAATTCCAACCCTTAATGCTGAGTGCCAAGCAGGGAGGCAATGGGTCCCATTTTTATAGTCTTTGGTATGACTCGGCCGGGGTTTGAACTCACAACCTACCGATCTCAGGTCAGACACTTTATTGTCGATCCACTTGCAAATTTGCACGTCGCAAAGTGAAATGTGAAGATGAAAATAAAGCCAGTCAGACACCACAATATTATATACCATTTTTATATCTACTAAATCACTAAAGTCAGTTTGTAAAATTTGACCGGGGCAACCTATGAGCCCAAATACATACCTATTTTATTGGTGGTGATTAGAATAAAATGATAAATAAATGATAAATGGGTTATACTTGTATAGCGCTTTTCTACCTTCAAGGTACTCAAAGCGCTTTGACAGTATTTCCACATTCACCCATACATTCACACACTGATGGCGGGAGCTGCCATGCAAGGCGCTAACCAGCAGCCATCAGGAGCAAGGGGTGAAGTGTCTTGCCCAAGGACACAACGGACGTGACTAGGATGGTAGAAGGTGGGGATTGAACCCCAGTAACCAGCAACACTCCGATTGCTGACACAGCCACTCTACCAACTTCGCCACGCCGTCCTAATGTCTAAATCAAGTTTATATAAATTACAACACTGAAACGTGTTCAACAAGGTGAAAAAGGACAAGAAATGTATTTTCAATCAATTCTTATAAACAGAATAGCAGCAAGTGAATCGGTGCTTCATATTCAGCTCAGCGTTCAGATAGTACATTAGTAGCACAGATGAACACAGAGTGTTTTTCTTCCAAGAAATAACATTTGCAGGATGACATGGCGAATTATACCACAGTTTGTTGTTTAGGTCTCCCCAATGGCTTTGTTGGAGGTTTTGGCTTCTTGTCGTGAATCATTCTATGCGATCTGTAGCCTTGAAAGTAATAAAAAGACTTCCCACATATTTCGCAGGTGTAGGGTTTCTCTCCGGTGTGAACCCTCAGGTGCACTTTAAGTGTCTCGGCTCGTGTGTAACTTTTCCCGCAGATGGCGCACAGGTGAGGGCGTTCTCCGCTGTGAGTTTTGAGGTGCACTGCGAGGTAGGAGGCATACAGGAAAGCCTTGCCGCACTGCTCGCAGTGGTAGTTCTTTTCCCCGCGGTGGGCCACCTCGTGTCGTTTGAGGCTGCACGACGAGATGAAAGTTTTTCCGCACTCGGAGCATGCGAACGGCGAGTTCGTGGTGTGAATACGGCTGTGGATTTTTAACAACTCTATGTTTTTGAACGGCTTGCCGCAGATTGGACAAGCGTGAGGCTTTTTGTGACTGCTGCGGTGCTCTTCAAGTTGATCTTTTAGGGGGAAGTTCATTCCACACTCTCCACACACATGATTTGTGACTGAGGGCAATTCTGTAGTGGGACTCTTCTCCTCCGCTAACGTCCAGTTTGATTCTCCTTTGTGAACCTTCATGTGTGTTTTGAGGTTCCCACTCTGCGTGAAGCCTCTTCCACATATGAAGCACTTGAAAGGCCTGCTCCCCGTGTGGATGACAATATGGCGTTTGAGGGCAGTGTTATGAGGGAACACTCTGCCACAGGTTGGACAGTCGACGACCTTCTTGGCCCTGGGCCGCAGCTGGTTTGGTTTGGGATCCTCCATCGACGTATCCTGAAGGTGCTCATCATAGTCAGGCTCAGTGTCATAAGAGGTATTCTCTGCCTTCCTGGTCTGCAAAGGATAATTCTCTGATGATATTTTTGTCTCCTTCTGATGCATGATCTGAGCACCAGGCCCATGCCAAGTGAGAGGCCTACTCTCCCCAGCCCGGAGACGGGTAAGGTGACCGGCTCCGCGATGTCCCCGTTCTGACCCTCTTGGCGCCCCGTCCTCTCAGCCCCCACTGTAGCTCTGTCCCTGTCCCCAATATTTGTATAGTTCGTCCAACCAATCATTGTGTCAGCCTATGTCCATATTGACATACCATCAACATCAAAGTCTCCCATTTACTTTAATTCCAAAATACTTAAAGTACTTAAAATTAGGACTTGTATGTGCATAGAATATAGTTATTTTGTATACATATTTTTCTAGCAAACCTCTCAAGCCCAGGCTTTAAGAAGGTTACTTTGCCATGCAAGTTGTTTTTGCCCCAAAACTCTTCTGCCCACTCACAAGTAAATGATAAATGGGTTATACTTGTATAGCTTTCCGACCTTCAAGGTACTCAAAGCGCTTTGACAATATTTCCATATTCACACACACATTCACACACACATTCACACACTGATGGCGGGAGCTGCCACGCAAGGCCCTAACCACGACCCATCGGGAACAAGGGTGAAGTGTCTTGCTCAAGGACACAACAGACGTGACTAGGATGGCAGAAGCTGGGGATCAAACCAGGGACCCTCACAACCGCTCTATCCCCGAGCTACGCCGTCCCAAGTAATGGATGCTAATGTAATTAGAAACGTGAAGGATTAATTGCTGAGTGCTCACTTAACCCTTCGCTGTTACTTTGCTGTTCTCCTTTTCTTTAGGATGATGATTTTTGATTGACAGCGAAATGAGCTTGAGCTTGAGATATAAACCACCACTGGAGCATTTTTCAAATGATAAATGGGTTATACTTGTATAGCGCTTTTCTACCTTCAAGGTACTCAAAGCGCTTTGACAGTATTACCACATTCACCCATTCACACACACATTCACACACTGATGGCGGGAGCTGCCATGCAAGGCGCTAACCAGCAGCCATCGGGAGCAAGGGGTGAAGTGTCTTGCCCAAGGACACAACGGACGTGACTAGGATGGTAGAAGGTGGGGATTGAACCCCAGTAACCAGCAACACTCCGATTGCTGGCACGGCCACTCTACCAACTTCGCCACGCCGTCCCCAATGTACATCTTTTTATCAAAGTCTTTCTCCAGCAGAACGTGACTTTTCAGTCACGTCCGTATCCTCTCTCTCCTCCTGCTCCCGGCCGCTTAGTGTTAAAGATAACAGATGATTAGATTAACACGTACCACCTGTGAAAGCTAATCACCTGCCAGCTGTGTCTCGCCGTCAGCACTGCCAGCTGATTGTTTACACTGCAAGTAAAATGTGATTTTTATCAGACTACAGTGTAAAAGCGCACAATCCCCAATGTGGCCCCGATGTGGCCCCGAAGTCACTTGCATGCACACACAAGTGAAAAAAAGAAAGTTGACCGGGAGGAAGTCGCTACTACTACAACAAAATAAATTAAAAGTCACAACACTTTGAAAATGTGTGTTTTTTACGTGAAAGTACAAACCCCTTTTCTAAATGAGTTGGGAAATTGTGTTTCATGTAAATATAAACGGAATACAAAGATTTGCAAATCATTTTCAACCCATATTCAGTTGAAAATGCTACAAAGACAACATATTTGATGTTCAAACGGATAAACCTTTTTTTTTTTTTTTTTGCAAATAATAATTAACTTTAGAATTTGATGCCAGCAACACGTGACAAAGAAGTTGGGAAAGGTGGCAATAAATACTGATAAAGTTGAGGAATGCTCATCAAGGTGTGCAGGCTAATTGGGAACAGGTGGGTGCCATGATTGGGTATAAAAACAGCTTCCCAAAAAATGCTCAGTCTTTCACAAGAAAGGATGGGGCGAGGTACAACCCTTTGTCCACAACCGCGTGAGCAAATAGTCAAACAGTTTAAGAACAATGTCTGTCAAAGTGCAATTGCAAAAGATTTTGGGATTTCAACATCTACGGTCCGTAATATCATCAAAAGGTTCAGAGAATCTGGAGAAATCACTCCACGTAAGCGGCATGGCCGGAAACCAACATTGAATGACCGTGACCTTCGATCCCTCAGACCGGCACTGTTTCAAAAATCGACATCAATCTCTAAAGGATATCACCACATGGGCTCAGGAACACTTCAGAAAACCACTGTCACTAAATACAGTTAGTCGCTACATCTGTAAGTGCAAGTTAAAGGTCTACTATGCAAAGCGAAAGCCATTTATTAACAACATCCAGAAACGTCGCCGGCTTCTCTGGGCCCGAGATCATCTTAAATGGACTCATGCAAAATGGAAAAGTGTTCTGTGGTCTGACGAGTCCACATTTTAAATTGTTTTTGGAAATATTCGACATCGTGTCATCCGGACCAAAGGGGAAGCTAAACATCCAGATTGTTATCGACGCAAAGTTCAAAAGCCAGCATCTGTGATGGTATGGGGGTGCATTAGTGCCCAAGGCATGGGTAACTTACACATCTGTGAAGGCCAGAGGTGTGGACTCGAGTCACATGACTTGGACTCGAGTCAGACTCGAGTCATGAATTTGATGACTTTAGACTCGACTTGACAAAATGTAAAAAGACTTGCAACTCGACTTAGACTTTAACATCAATGACTTGTGACTTCACTTGGACTTGAGCCTTTTGAATTGACATGACTTGACATGACTTGCTACTTTCCCCAAAACCCAAAGATGAAAAAGTTATTCGGGAGCGCTCCGTATTTTTCATTGTGTACTTGTCTATCAGCGTTGCGTGTGTCAGCTGGTGTGGTCTCAGTACAACAGCCAATCAAATTAGATCTACTTTGTTTTCATCACACAGCATTCATCCAATCAAATTGCAGGACAACCAACGAAGAAGACATGTCCAAACCACAAGCCAGTGAACAAAAAATGATACCTAAAATAATTTCGTTTGGGTATAAAAATTACGAGGTGGTCAACACAAAACGGTTTGCAGTATGCAACACATGCGGTTCGAAAATTACTGATGGAGAGGCAACAACTTCCAACTTCGTCCGGCATTTGAAGTTGCACAAAGAACGGTAAGTTTTGAATGTAACATAACGTTTATTGGCTAAGTAACGTGACTTTTATTTGCTGTGTAGTTAAATCAGTGAGGCTGTAAACTCACTGCTAACGTTATAACGTTATTGCAAACATGGGAATCTGTTGCAGTTCACTACCTTATTCATACTTTTTGTTCAGTGATTTTTTTAAGCAGGGTTACGTTAGTCAATATATCACACGTAACGTTAGACGGCGGTCAGCAGCACCGCGTATTTTAGCCACCTAGAAAAAGACAAAAATAGTAAAATAAAGGTCAGTTAAAATGTATACTATATTATGAATATGTGTACCGTTTTAGCTAGCTTTCTGACATACTGTTGGTTGTTTACCTCAGTGGTCCCCAACCACCGGGCTGCGGCCCGGTACTGGTCCGTGGATCGATTGGTATCGGGCCGCACAAGAAATATTTTTTTTTTCTCTTTTTTTAATTAAATCAACATAAAAAACACAAGATACACTTACAAGTAGTGCACCAACCCAAAACAACTCTCTCCCCCCTTTTGTTCTGGGCATTGAACATGAAGACTCTTCCTTCACTGTTCCGAGTGGCCATGAGAGTCTTGGCAGTGCCTGCCTCCAGTGCTCCAGTGGAGCGAGTTTTCAGCCATGGTGGCATCATACTACGCCCCCATCGTGCACAAATGACTGACAGACTCTTGGCTAATTTGGTCTTTTGCAAATGCAATGCAGCATAGGGCCCTGACATATAAAAAGTACAACTTTTTTGTTATGTTCATGTATATGTCATGTTTTTTCAATGTTAACACTTTTGTACAAATAAGTACATTTGCACTTTATTTTTCAATGTGTTTGTTCTGTAAAGGAATGAGTTAATGTTTAAAATGACTGGTTAATAGTGCTATTATAAAGTGCAATGTCAGCACAATTTTCTTTCCTGCAATTTAAAATGCACTTGTTTTGATAAATAAATACAGCGTTTGAAAAGCATACACAATCTGTGTTAATATATTAGTCTGTGGTTAAAAGGACTTGAAAGGACTCGAAACTCAAAATGCAGGACTTAGGACTTGACTTGAGACTTTCCAGTCTTGACTTTGGACTTGACTCGGGGCTTGCCTGTCTTGACTCGGGACTTGACTCGGACTTGAGGGCAAAGACTTGAGACTTACTTGTGACTTGCAAAACAATGACTTGGTCCCACCTCTGGTGAAGGCACCATTAATGCTGAAAGGTACATACAGGTTTTGGAACAACATATGCTGCCATCTAAGCTCCGTCTTTTTCATGGACGCCCCAGCTTATTTCAGCAAGACAATGTCAAGCCACATTTAGCACGTGTTACAACAGCGTGGCTTCGTAAAAAAAGAGTGCGGGTACTTTCCTGGTCCGTCTGCAGTCCAGACCTGTCTCCCATCGAAAATGTGTGGCGCATTATGAAGCGTAAAATACGACAGCGGAGACCCCGGACTGTTGAACGACTGAAGCTCTACATAAAACAAGAATGGGAAATAATTCCACTTTCAAAGCTTCAACAATTAGTTTCCTCAGTTCCCAATCGTTTATTGAGTGTTGTTAAAAGAAAAGGTGATGTAACACAGTGGTGAACATGCCATTTCCCAACTACTTTGGCCATGAAATTCTAAGTTAATTATTATTTGCAAAAAAAAAAAAAAAGTTTATGAGTTTGAAAATCAAATATCTTGTCTTTGTAGTGCATTCAATTGAATATGGGTTGAAAGGGATTTGCAAATCATTGTATTCCGTTTATATTTACATCGAACACAATTTCCCAACTCATATGGAAACGTGGTTTGTAAATGAAAGTAATATAATGTATTAATATTGGAATATATTTGGGAGGGTTGTAAGTAGGCTGTTAAGTAGAGGAGACACGGACATCGGCGAGGATCTACGGGAGCTTTATTTTTCAACCCACATGTGAGCAAATGCGCCACAGCGTCAATTCTGGTCTTTCAACAATTGCTATTTCTTCTGAATCAAAATATATATTCATATATTACATATAGCCTATTATTTGCGCACTATGGCCAAGTGATGAACCGAAAATGTGGTCGTCTTAAATAAAAACCGAAACCGGATGTCAATTTCCGCTGGCGACTGCGTCTTTCCGGCGCAAACGAATGATGTAGCTCGTCCAAAGCTGACGATAAAATCCCATTCAGGTCACATTCAGGTCGCATTGCGTTTAGACTGCAGCTACATTTGAAAAGATCAGATTTCACTTCCAATTGGATTCAGGACTACCTCCTGATGTGGCCTGAATCTGATGCCAAAAGATCAGATTTGAAGATCTGTGTCACTTGAGGGCAAAACAATCAGATTTGGTTCTGCAGTGTAAATTGGGCCTATGACTTTTTTCACTGTGCAGCTACTACTCCCAACAAGCAGCAGGTGTTACATTGAGCCCCTCCCGGGTCCATTTTGGTGCTGAAGACCATTGAAGCAGCTGCTGGTCATTGAGAATACACTGGTCAAGCGCCGGGAAAAGACAGATTGCTTCACTGATAATTATCTTGAAAAAGAACGGAGGGTAAAGTTTATGTATAAATAAATGGACACATTTTATGATGTAGTCCGAAAATGAACTTTGCCTCCTTGAAAGACCAGCAGCTGTCATTGATTCATATATACTGCATGGCACTCACATGTGTGTACAGTCTGGTCCGGCTATCTCATAAAATGATATACAGGTAAAAGCCAGTAAATTAGAATATTTTGAAAAACTTGATTTATTTCAGTAATTGCATTCAAAAGGTGTAACTTGTACATTATATTTATTCATTGCACACAGACTGATGCATTCAAATGTTTATTTCATTTAATTTTGATGATTTGAAGTGGCAACAAATGAAAATCCAAAATTCCGTGTGTCACAAAATTAGAATATTACTTAAGGCTAATATAAAAAAGGGATTTTTAGAAATGTTGGCCAACTGAAAAGTATGAAAATGAAAAATATGAGCATGTACAATACTCAATACTTGGTTGGAGCTCCTTTTGCCTCAATTACTGCGTTAATGCGGCGTGGCATGGAGTCGATGAGTTTCTGGCACTGCTCAGGTGTTATGAGAGCCCAGGTTGCTCTGATAGTGGCCTTCAACTCTTCTGCGTTTTTGGGTCTGGCATTCTGCATCTTCCTTTTCACAATACCCCACAGATTTTCTATGGGGCTAAGGTCAGGGGAGTGGGCGGGCCAATTTAGAACAGAAATACCATGGCACCCCAAACCATCACTGATGGTGGAAACTTTACACTAGACTTCAGGCAACGTGGATCCTGTTTCTCTCCTGTCTTCCTCCAGACTCTGGGACCTCGATTTCCAAAGGAAATGCAAAACTTGCATGGTTGGGTGATGGTTTGGGGTGCCATGTCATCTGCTGGTGTCGGTCCACTCTGTTTCCTGAGATCCAGGGTCAACGCAGCCGTCTACCAGCAAGTTTTAGAGCACTTCATGCTTCCTGCTGCTGACCTGCTCTATGGAGATGGAGATTTCAAGTTCCAACAGGACTTGGCGCCTGCACACAGCGCAAAATCTACCCGTGCCTGGTTTACGGACCATTTTCAAAATATTCTAATTTACTGGCTTTTACCTGTATAGTCAAAGCAAACACAATGTTTGACCTAAAATCTAAAGAAAAGCTTTTGACTAATTTTAAAATATGAACAATTTTTGACAGTTTTTCCAAGAATGACTGTGGATAGAACGTGGTATCTCAGAATATGACTGCCTCATCTTACAACGTTTTCGGGTTACAGGCTGTCCCTAGGCTTATTGTTATGCTTCAGGTTGCGAGCAGAAAATCGGGTTACGAGCCTTCCTACCCACTGCTAGTTAGTGTACCAAATGCGACAATAGACCACATAAACTCGGACAAAAACATCCGGTCTGGCCAACAATAGCTTATGGCTAGATGATTTAAGCGTTCAAGGAACTTTATTGTCATACCAGGACACCTTGGACACATATGATAGCATGAGATTTAGTTACCAAGGTACCAGACTAACCCAATGAGTACTAAAATATCAACAGTATGGATATAATAATTTACATGGAATAGGACATAAATAGAGTAGGTTATAAATAGCATAGGTTAACAGGAATATATTGTAAATATAACTATTTACTATTTTCCAACTATTGAAACAAACAAAGTGAGTGTAAAGGACAGTGCTGAGAAGAAACGGATTATATTCATTGAATTAAAGAAATAAATCACAAAAACATTGCCGACTTAGCAAAGAAGTTCGAGTTCCTCAGGGTTCGGTTCTTGGCCCTGCACTCCTTAGTATTTACATGCTGCCGCTAGGCGACATCATACGCAAATACGGTGTTAGCTTTCATTGTTATGCTGATGACACCCAACTCTACATGCCCCTAAAGCTGACCAACACGCCGGATTGTAGTCAGCTGGAGGCGTGTCTTAATGAAATTAAACAATGGATGTCCGCTAACTTCTTGCAACTCAACGCCAAGAAAACGGAAATGCTGATTATCGGTCCTGCTAAACACCGACATTTATTTAATAATACCACCTTAACATTTGACAACCAAACAATTACACAAGGCGAATCAGTAAAGAATCTGGGTATTATCTTCCACCCAACTCTCTCGTTTGAATCACACATTAAGAGTGTTACTAAAACGGCCTTCTTTCATCTCCGTAATATCGCTAAAATTCGTTCTATTTTATCCACTAGCGACGCTGAGATCATTATTCATGCTTTCGTTACGTCTCGTCTCGACTACTGTAACGTATTATTTTCGGGTCTCCCTATGTCTAGCATTAAAAGATTACAGTTGGTACAAAATGCGGCTGCTAGACTTTTGACAAGAACAAGAAAGTTTGACCATATTACGCCTATACTGGCTCACCTGCACTGGCTTCCTGTGCACTTAAGATGCGACTTTAAGGTTTTACTACTTACGTATAAAATACTACACGGTCTAGCTCCAGCCTATCTTACCGTAACAATTAGAGATGCTACCTCAGTAGAAACATTTAAGTCCCATCTCAAAACTCATTTGTATACTCTAGCCTTTGAATAGCCCCCCTTTTTTTAGACCAGTTGATCTGCCGTTTCTTTTCTTTTCTCCTCTGCTCCCCCCTATCCCTTGTGGAGGGGAAGACACACAGATCCGGTGGCCATGGATGGGGTGCTGGCTGTCCGGGGTCGGGACCCGGGGTGGACCGCTCGCCTGTATATTGGTTGGGAACATCTCTGCGCTGCTGACCCGTCTCCGCTCGGGATGGTTTCCTGCTGACCCCACTGTGGACTGGACTCTTACTGTTATGCTGGATCCACTATGGACTGGACTCTCACAATATTATGTTAGACTCACTCGACATCCATTGCATTCGGTCTCCCTAGAGGGGGGGGGGTTACCCACATATGCGGTCCTCTCCAAGGTTTCTCATAGTCATTCACATCGACGTCCCACTGGGGTGAGTTTTTCCTTGCCCTTATGTGGGCTATACTGAGGATGTCGTTGTGGCTTGTGCAGCCCTTTGAGACACTTGTGATTTAGGGCTATATAAATAAACATTGATTGATTGATTGATACTAAGTCACTACTAAGATGCTCAACAAATCTGGTTGAAACAGTCACAACGTGACGGTTTACACAAGTGCCCTTGCAAAAGGTTTGAGAGGACATGAGCTCGTATCTAATCAAGTGAGAAGAATCTAAAAATGCGTCAGGCGTCTAATCCTATCTCATAATTAATTTCACCAGTGTTTGCTGGTAGAAACGTCATACTTCTTCTTAGTGCTGAGTCTACAGAAGGTCAATGTGTCATAAAATGATGTGAGCTCTAAACTTTAAAAATACCAGCTTAAGTCCTGGAATTTAAGTTTAGAGATTAAAAAGAACAAACACATAAGCTACGTGAGTGTTTTTTTTTGTAATACAATATTATTATTTTTTTATGAAAGACCAAACTTCAGACTACTCCCAGGGATCTTTGTCTCCTATTTAGCCAACAGCATCCTATCAGCTCAAACCAGCGGCTTAGCTCCTTCTTTCCTATGGTGATTACCTCTCGGAGCCGAGACTTTGTTCCCCCTGTCTGCCGGTGGAAGGATGACCTTCCCATCTCATTCAGGATTGCAGAGTCACCACTTGTGTTCCAGCGGGGATTGAAAACTCATCTCTTCAAGAAACGTGTCACGTCTTACTTGGCCGTACTTTTCTTTTTCCTGCAGATCACAGCTCCATCTTATCCTCCTGTCTTCTTACTGAGAACTTAACCTTTTAGACTTACATCAATTATTTACTTCAGCACATCTCATGAACTCTCTCTTCCCCATGCACAAGAAGCCAACAAGAAGAAAAAGGAGTACAAGTAAAAAAAAAAAAACACATGCCCTAAAGTACATGTTTCGAGCTTTGTCAACGAAGTAAGACAAGCGGTTGGTGTAATAATGCACATGCTACTTTGCAACGGCATCTCTCTCTTAAGGGGGTTGAAAAGAACACCACCAGCTAGATTATGTTACCATTAGTGGTTTAACATAACAAATATATTGTGTAAATATCTTTTTTTTTCTTTCACAAATACTAATTATATTGACTAAACATTTTTGTAACACTTCAGTATGGGGAACACATCAATCAATCAATCAATCTTTATTTATATAGCCCTAAATCACAAGTGTCTCAAAGGGCTGCACAAGCCACAACGACATCCTCGGTACAAAGCCCACATACGGGCAAGGAAAAACTCACCCCAGTGGGACGTCGATGTGAATGACTATGAGAAACCTTGGAGAGGACCGCATATGTGGGTAACCCCCCCCCCCCTCTAGGGGAGACCGAAAGCAATGGATGTCGAGTGGGTCTAACATAATATTGTGAGAGTCCAGTCCATAGTGGATCCAACATAATAGTAAGAGTCCAGTCCATAGTGGGGCCAGCAGGACACCATCCCGAGCGGAGACGGGTCAGCAGCGCAGAGATGTTCCCTGCCGATGCACAGGCGAGCGGTCCACCCCGGGTCCCGACTCTGGACAGCCAGCACTTCATCCATGGCCACCGGACCTGTGCCCCCCACCTCTCAAGGAAAAGGGGAGCAGAGGAGAAAAGAAAAGAAACGGCAGATCAACTGGTCTAACAGGGGGGCTATTTAAAGGCTAGAGTATACAAATGAGTTTTAAGATGGGACTTAAATGCTTCTACTTAGGTAGCATCTCTAATTGTTACCGGGAGGGCATTCCATAGTACTGGAGCCCGAATAGAAAACGCTCTATAGCCCGCAGACTTTTTTTGGGCTCTGGGAATCACTAATAAGCCGGAGTTCTTTGAACGCAGATTTCTTGCCGGGACATATGGTACAATGCAATCGACAAGATAGGACGGAGCTAGACCGTGTAGTATTTTATACGTAAGTAGTAAAACCTTAAAGTCACATCTTAAGTGTACAGGAAGCCAGTGCAGGTGAGCCAGTATAGGCGTAATATGATCAAACTTTCTTGTTCTTGTCAAAAGTCTAGCAGCCGCATTTTGTACCAACTGTAATTTTTTAATGCTAGACATAGGGAGCCCCGAAAATAATACGTTACAATAGTCGAGACGAGACGTAACGAACGCATGAATAATGATCTCAGCGTCGCTAGTGGATAAAATAGAACGAATGTTAGCGATATTACGGAGATGAAAGAAGGCCGTTTTAGTAACACTCTTAATGTGTGACTCAAACGAGAGAGTTGGGTCGAAGATAATACCCAGATTCTTTACTGATTCGCCTTGTGTAATTGTTTGGTTGTCAAATGTTAAGGTGGTATTATCAAATAAATGTCGGTGTTTAGCAGGACCGATAATCAGCATTTCCGTTTTCTTGGCGTTGAGTTGCAAGAAGTTAGCGGACATCCATTGTTTAATTTCATTAAGACACGCCTCCAGCTGACTACAATCCGGCGTGTTGGTCAGCTTTAGGGGCATGTAGAGTTGGGTGTCATCAGCATAGCAATGAAAGCTAACACCGTATTTGCGTATGATGTCGCCTAGCGGCAGCATGTAAATACTAAAGAGTGCAGGGCCAAGAACAGAACCCTGAGGAACTCCGCACGTTACCTTAACATAGTCCGAGGTCACATTATTATGGGAGACGCATTGCATCCTGTCAGTAAGATAAGAGTTAAACCACGACAAAGCTAAGTCTGACATACCAATACGTGTTTTGATACGCTCTAATAAAATATTATGATCGACGGTATCGAAAGCAGCGCTAAGATCAAGAAGCAGCAACATAGATGACGCATCAGAATCCATCGTTAGCAGTAGATCATTAGTCATTTTTGCGAGGGCTGTCTCCGTAGAGTGATTTGCCCTGAAACCGGATTGAAAAGGTTCACAGAGATTGTTAGACACTAAGTGTTCATTTAGCTGCTGTGCGACAATTTTTTCGAGGATTTTCGAAATAAAGGGAAGGTGGGACACCGGTCGGTAGTTTACCATGAGGTCAGGATCAAGGTTAGGTCTTTTGAGCAGAGGATGAATAACCGCTTTCTTGAATGCTAGGGGAACAGTGCCAGAGGAAATATTCACCATTAATTAGTTGCATGCAAATTAGTAACATATTGGCTCCTAATTAGTCATTATTAAGTACTTATCAATGCCTTATTCTGCATGGTCTTATTACCGTATTTTTCGGAGTATAAGTCGCACCGGTGTATAAATCGCACTTGCCCAAAATGCATAATAAAGAAGGAAAAAACATATAAGTCGCACTGGAGCCCGGCCAAACTATGAAAAAATCTGTGACTTATAGTCTGAAAAATACGGTATACAACCAGTAAGCCATTGACTAAGAGTCTTGCCTCAATAACCTCAGAATTAATGCTTATTAGTAACCCTAACCCTAACCCTAACCCTAACCCTTATATGTTCCCCCTAGTGTCCAAATAACTCTAAATTAAGTCTTTGTTACTTTAATAAGCAACTAATTATTGGTGAATATGTTCCCCATACTAAAGTGTTACCAAAATTTCTTATGCCAAGGAATTAGTCTGGTGTTCAGGCTGTCACTCATGGCTGTCTCAGCACACTCACAAGCAAAGAGCATGTGCACACAAACAAAAGCATTCCAAGAGACGCAAACAAAAATGTTCATTCTTTATAAATAAAGTTGATTTGATTTGATTTGATTCACATTGTTGTTACGACAGAAAAAACATTCCATGATAGCCAATGGTAGTAGCTAAACTTGGCTAAATCGCTATCAAAAGCTGACCACACAAAAAGCTAATGTGTTTGCATGTGTGCTGATGAGTGGTGAAACCCGGAAGATAGCAGGGTACAATGCTTAACACTATTGAAAGTTAGCGCCCTCTCGGCATCCGCGCAAAGGTTGCAAACAGCACCTTTTAACTACAAATTACAAAAAAGACAGCATTTTTGAACAACAATATATGAATGAGTTTTGTGACGCTGTCATTTTGGAACATCATTGAAACATCAACAACAGTCCTTATTAACAATTCAAAGTGACCCATTATACCCATTTGAGACCCTTACTGGATTTGTGGACTCCTTTAAAGTAGCACACACTGTACAGAAAGCTTTGTAGCTCTGCATCACTTCCTTGTATATTCTGCATCCTGTCGAAAATGGTCTGTGCACTGTAAAAAACTCCACCTAAAGACCTGCTCTCGTCGAGTCTACTCCGCTGTGATTGGTCGCACTCCCGACAATTTATGAAGGGCTGGCCAGTGATGATGAGCACCACCTCTTTACGAAAGTATCAAAATGTCCCTTTTAAAACTTCAACTGTTGAAATACAGCTTTATGTGTTGGATCCCAAACTCGATCTACAACAGCAGAGCAGAGAGACATCATTTTCGAAGTAGAGCTGGTGAAGGAACGGGTCAGATTGTCTATATGGGCATGACCATTAGGGCTGGGCGATATATCGAGTTTGTAAGATGTATCGATATATTTTTACAAATATATGAATTAAGAACATATCGTAATATCAATATAATTTATTTCAAGTTAAAATGACCAAACACCGCTTATTTGTTGTATTCCTTGTTCTCCCTCCATGGGCTACTAAACCCCTCCCCTTCCTCCTTCCAAGACGTGTGTGCACGTATAAAAATCCATGATTGGTTGTTTGTTTACTATGATGAGTCACGATTGGTTATGCCATCCATCCATCCATCCATCCATCTTCTTCCGCTTATCCGAGGTCGGGTCGCGGGGGCAGCAGCCTAAGCAGGGAAGCCCAGACTTCCCTCTCCCCAGCCACTTCGTCCAGCTCTTCCTGTGGGACCCCGAGGCGTTCCCAGGCCAGCCGAGAGACATAGTCTTCCCAACGTGTCCTGGGTCTTCCCCGCGGCCTCCTACCGGTCGGACGTGCCCTAAACACCTCCCTAGGGAGGCGTTCGGGTGGCATCCTAACCAGATGCCCGAACCACCTCATCTGGCTCCTCTCGATGTGGAGGAGCAGCGGCTTTACTTTGAGCTCCTCCCAGATGGCAGAGCTTCTCACCCTATCTCTAAGGGAGAGCCCCGCCACCCGGCGGAGGAAACTCATTTCGGCCGCTTGTACCCGTGATCTTGTCCTTTCGGTCATAACCCAAAGCTCATGACCATAGGTGAGGATGGGAACGTAGATCGACCGGTAAATTGAGAGCTTTGCCTTCCGGCTCAGCTCCTTCTTCACCACAACGGATCGATACAGCGTCCGCATTACTGAAGACGCCGCACCGATCCGCCTGTCGATCTCACGATCCACTCTTCCCTCACTCGTGAACAAGACTCCGAGGTACTTGAACTCCTCCACTTGGGGCAAGATCTCCTCCCCAACCCGGAGATGGCACTCCACCCTTTTCCGGGCGAGAACCATGGACTCGGACTTGGAGGTGCTGATTCTCATCCCAGTCGCTTCACACTCAGCTGCGAACCGATCCAGTGAGAGCTGAAGATCTTGGCCGGAGGAAGCCATCAGGACCACATCATCTGCAAATAGCAGTGACCTAATCCTGCAGCCACCAAACCAGATCCCCTCAACGCCCTGACTGCGCCTAGAAATTCTGTCCATAAAGGTTATGAACAGAATCGGTGACAAAGGGCAGCCTTGGCGGAGTCCAACCCTCACTGGAAACGTGTCCGACTTACTGCCGGCAATGCGGACCAAGCTCTGACACTGATTATACAGGGAGCGAACTGCCACAATAAGACAGTCCGTTACCCCATACTCTCTGAGCACTCCCCACAGGACTTCCCGGGGTACACGGTCGAATGCCTTCTCCAAGTCCACAAAGCACATGTAGACTGGTTGGGCAAACTCCCATGCACCCTCAAGGACCCTGCCGAGAGTATAGAGCTGGTCCACAGTTCCACGACCAGGACGAAAACCACACTGTTCCTCCTGAATCCGAGGTTCGACTATCCGGCGTAGCCTCCTCTCCAGTACACCTGAATAGACCTTACCGGGAAGGCTGAGGAGTGTGATCCCACGATAGTTGGAACACACCCTCCGGTTCCCCTTCTTAAAGAGAGGAACCACCACCCCGGTCTGCCAATCCAGAGGTACCGCCCCCGATGTCCACGCGATGTTGCAGAGTCTTGTCAACCAAGACAGCCCCACAACATCCAGAGCCTTAAGGAACTCCGGTCGGATCTCATCCACCCCCGGGGCCTTGCCACCGAGGAGCTTTTTAACTACCTCGGCAACCTCAGCCCCAGAAATAGGAGAGCCCACCACAGATTCCCCAGGCCCTGCTTCCTTATAGGAAGACGTGCTGGTAGGATTGAGGAGGTCTTCGAAGTATTCCCTCCACCGATCCACAACATCCGCAGTCGAGGTCAGCAGAGCACCATCCCCACCATACACGGTGTTGACACTGCACTGCTTCCCCTTCCTGAGGCGGCGGATGGTGGTCCAGAATTGCTTCGAAGCCGTCCAGAAGTCTTTTTCCATGGCCTCCCCGAACTCCTCCCATGTCCGAGTTTTTGCCTCCGCGACCGCTGAAGCCGCACACCGCTTGGCCTGTCGGTACCTGTCTGCTGCCTCAGGAGTCCCATGAGCCAAAAGAACCCGATAGGACTCCTTCTTCAGCCTGACGGCATCCCTCACCGCCGGCGTCCACCAACGGGTTCTAGGATTACCGCCACGACAGGCACCAACTACCCTGCGGCCACAGCTCCAATCGGCCGCCTCGACAATAGAGGTACGGAACATTGTCCACTCGGACTCAATGTCCAGCACCTCCCTCGTGACATGTTCAAAGTTCTTCCGGAGGTGGGAATTGAAACTCTCTCTGACAGGAGACTCTGCCAGACGTTCCCAGCAAACCCTCACAATGCGTTTGCGCCTGCCAGGTCTGTCCGGCATCCTCCCCCACCATCGCAGCCAACTCACCACCAGGTGGTGATCGGTAGAAAGCTCCGCCCCTCTCTTCAGTACAGTTGTCATTCACTTTAATTTCAGTGAATCTCACTCAAAAATTAATATCTTTATATGTATACTTTCACCGAAAAATATAACGAGATATACATCAAATATCGAGTTTGAGTAAAAATATTTGGAGATATAGTTTTTCGTCCATATCCCCCAGCCCTAATGACCATATAAGCAAGTCCGCATGCATTGGTGACAATGTGACACCACTTAAAACAACCACAGCATGTTGAGTGATCCAATACTGCTTCCAGGGATCACTTCGAAATGCATAAACCCTTTTAATTGACACTTATGCATCGTTTAACACGAGTATCTGACACTGTAACCACATTTTTAGGTCAAAAAAGAGGGAAAAACACAAGATTGATGATTACACACTACCAGGTTTTTGTACGCACAATTTTTAAATGAATCTGTGTTTAACAAACTATTGTGATGTTACATGTTCATTTATCCTTTTTATTCATATATTATCTGTGTCTTACATTTTCCTGCATGTAAAACAACCAATATTGTCTGTTTTGTGATCTATTTTTGTGTTCTCTGTTTTACGTTTATATTTTGGGTGTCTAAGGCGTATTTAATGGATTTGCATAAAATTGCTTCGGTTTCATATAATTGAGGGTTTCTTTCTGACCTTTCAAAATGCATCACTAATAAAAACTCAGGTACCAGTGCATTTGTTTTAGTAATTGTATGAAGTGTATGTGCTTGGAATTCCAAATGCAGTGTTAAAGGAGCCATATGTAAGAATTGCATGTCAAGTCATCATTAAATGGCTCTGATACGTCAAAAGGCATTTATAAATCATGTTCTTTTCGAATACCATTATAACTTATAACAGTAGTTCAGCCGGGATATGCTCAATTCAAAATTAGATTTACAGCCCCGAAATCTTGTTATTGTTTTCATTTCTATGTCTCGCCTTCCACCGTTTTACCAATTAAAAAGTCCATGAGTGTGTCACATCCAGGTTGCCAGTTATGCACCACTCTCTTTGTCTGTGTACTGCCACTGGTAAAATTACTAAACATGTCAGACCTTAGTAAATCTAAAAGGCGTCATTACGATTCTCAACTTATTCATGAAAAAGCCAGGAACAAAACAAGGAGTTGTATAAAGGGATGCCTTTGAAAGATGGAGACGATTGAATGCGGAGAATATTTTTTCATCTGACCCCAAACTTGCTAATTTCCTCCTTGATAGGTAAATAAGGCATTCACGTTTTCTTATTACTTGTAATAAATGGAAATGGACATTTCGTATGTGAACTATATTGTCCCAATGCAGTCTATGATCTTGTTCACGCAATGAATGCTTAGCACATCGACATATAGGCTAACGGGGGAAATACAGGTAAAAGCCAGTAAATTAGAATATTTTGAAAAACTTGATTTATTTCAGTAATTGCATTCAAAAGGTGTAACTTGTACATTATATTTATTCATTGCACACAGACTGATGCATTCAAATGTTTATTTCATTTAATTGTGATGATTTGAAGTGGCAACAAATGAAAATCCAAAATTCCGTGTGTCACAAAATTAGAATATTACTTAAGGCTAATACAAAAAAGGGAGTTTTAGAAATGTTGGCCAACTAAAAAGTATGAAAATGAAAAATATGAGCATGTACAATACTCAATACTTGGTTGGAGCTCCTTTTGCCTCAATTACTGCGTTAATGCGGCGTGGCATGGAGTCGATGAGTTTCTGGCACTGCTCAGGTGTTATGAGAGCCCAGGTTGTTCTGATAGTGGCCTTCAACTCTTCTGCGTTTTTGGGTCTGGCATTCTGCATCTTCCTTTTCACAATACCCCACAGATTTTCTATGGGACTAAGGTCAGGGGAGTTGGCGGGCCAATTTAGAACAGAAATACCATGGTCCGTAAACCAGGCACGGGTAGATTTTGCGCTGTGTGCAGGCGCCAAGTCCTGTTGGAACTTGAAATCTCCATCTCCATAGAGCAGGTCAGCAGCAGGAAGCATGAAGTGCTCTAAAACTTGCTGGTAGACGGCTGCGTTGACCCTGGATCTCAGGAAACAGAGTGGACCGACACCAGCAGATGACATGGCACCCCAAACCATCACTGATGGTGGAAACTTTACACTAGACTTCAGGCAACGTGGATCCTGTGCCTCTCCTGTCTTCCTCCAGACTCTGGGACCTCGATTTCCAAAGGAAATGCAAAATTTGCATGGTTGGGTGATGGTTTGGGGTGCCATGTCATCTGCTGGTGTCGGTCCACTCTGTTTCCTGAGATCCAGGGTCAACGCAGCCGTCTACCAGCAAGTTTTAGAGCACTTCATGCTTCCTGCTGCTGACCTGCTCTATGGAGATGGAGATTTCAAGTTCCAACAGGACTTGGCGCCTGCACACAGCGCAAAATCTACCCGTGCCTGGTTTACGGACCATGGTATTTCTGTTCTAAATTGGCCCGCCAACTCCCCTGACCTTAGCCCCATAGAAAATCTGTGGGGTATTGTGAAAAGGAAGATGCAGAATGCCAGACCCAAAAACGCAGAAGAGTTGAAGGCCACTATCAGAGCAACCTGGGCTCTCATAACACCTGAGCAGTGCCAGAAACTCATCGACTCCATGCCACGCCGCATTAACGCAGTAATTGAGGCAAAAGGAGCTCCAACCAAGTATTGAGTATTGTACATGCTCATATTTTTCATTTTCATACTTTTCAGTTGGCCAACATTTCTAAAAATCCCTTTTTTGTATTAGCCTTAAGTAATATTCTAATTTTGTGACACACGGAATTTTGGATTTTCATTTGTTGCCACTTCAAATCATCAAAATTAAATGAAATAAACATTTGAATGCATCAGTCTGTGTGCAATGAATAAATATAATGTACAAGTTACACCCTTTGAATGCAATTACTGAAATAAATCAAGTTTTTCAAAATATTCTAATTTACTGGCTTTTACCTGTATATGCCTGTTAGCCTGTATGTCGATGTGTCATTGAACTAACAGGGCAAAATATATTTTCGAAAAATAAAACCTATGTGGATATGGGTAGTGTCAGTGCCTATTTTGTTCCCAATATGCTGATATGCTGAGGAAATGGGTTCCAACATTAGCACGGCTATCACGGCAATGTGAAACGTATGGAGACAGTCAAATCACATGATAAAATAATTTGCATATTGTGGACTAAGTTATACCAAGTTGTGGGATTAATAAAGTATTTCTGATTGTACCAAGTTATATGGCAATCTGAAACGTTTCAAACAGTAGCCTATAGGCATACCCTGGTAAAATGTCTCCTCTTTAGTTTTGGGCGTACATTAGGCTGCTAAGCATGCGCTACTCATTTTTACCAGTATAAGCATTGCTAGCATTGGTTGTAGTTCGATTTAGTCTTTTTTTTCTGATAGTACTGTCAATAACCATATTTCAGTCCTACAGGGTAGGACTCGTCACTTGCATTTTGAAGTACCTTGGAGTAGCCCAGTCGATTGAGCTGGATTCGGCTGCGTATCTGGCAACCTCAGTCAGGGAGAGGGGGATGGGACTACAGATGACCGTGATTGCAGTACCATTTCTTTGGATTCTTACATATGGCTCCTTTAATGGTTACAATGTATCCAATCCTATACGAGCAAAGAAAAAAAGGATTGGCTTATCTCTTTCCGTAGCTAGCTTTTATGGCTAATACCGTAGCACACTGATGGGTTACTACACTAAAATGAGTTCCTCAGTGTTCGTTCATACAATAACAATGTCATTACAGCTTGGTTATCATACAGGTTACGGGACGTAAATTAATTATTGTTGACGCTTTTTGAATGCATGGTAAAGTGATTTAGAGGTAGAATTGATTGCTACCATTATCTGCATTGTTAGAACAAGCGGTTAGAATGCAAAAAACCAAAACAACTTTTGTCTTCTTATCTCTCATAATGATTGTGAACAACGGGCAAAATTCCAAAAAAAAGTGCAGTTCCCCTTTAAGATTTGGGTTTAGATTCAACATATTGATTTATATTAAACATATAGATTCATATTTAACATTCAGGTTTAGATTTAACGTTTAAATATAATACTAAAGTGGCCCCAGTGTGTGAATGTGAGTGTGAATGTTGTCCGTCTATCTGTTTGGCCCACCTTCCGCTCGGATGCAGCTGGGATAGGCTCCAGCAGCCCCGCGACACAGAGAGGGACAAACAGTAGAAAATGGATGGATGGACTTGAAGTGAACATTTATTTTAAACTTAAATTAAAATGAGCTAATTCTGAGAAAAGTGAGTTTAATCTGAGAAAAGTGAGTTAAATCTGCTACAAAAGTGTGACTGAACTTTTACGTTCGGCACCCCATAAAATATAACCATAGAGGAAAATCTAATTGAAAACATCCGTATGCACGAACAACTCTTAAAATATTTAGTATATCAATATGTGGAATTAAGTTATGTCATGGAAGCAAGGAAGTCAAACAATGTACTAATATCATTTAGTTCAACAATCTGTTCAAACTACAATTGTTCACAAAGTACAAAGAAGAAGAATCCTGATAAACATTTGGAACCTTTCTTTAAAAAAGTTAGAAAATCTCATTTATCTTCTAAGTCAGGGGTCGTCAACCCAAAATGTTGAAAAAGCCATGTTGGACCAAAAATACAAAAAACAAATCTGTCTGCAGCCACAGAAAAATAAAAGCCTTGTATAAGTGTTATAATGAATGCAACAGGGACGTTCTTAGTTGGTGGAGCGATTTGTCTGGTTAATTCCGATAACGAACGAGACTCTGACATGACAACTAGTTACGCGGCCCGGTGCGGTCGGCGTCCGAACTTCTTAGAGGGACAAGTGGCGTTCAGCCACGCGAGATTGAGCAATAACAGGTCTGTGATGCCCTTAGATGTCCGGGGCTGCACGCGCGCCACACTGAGTAGCCCAACGTGTGTCTACCCTGCGCCGACAGGCGTGGGTAATCCGATGAACTCCACTCGTGATTGGGATTGGGGATTGCAATTGTTTCCCATCAACGAGGAATTCCCAGTAAGCGCGAGTCATCAGCCCGCACTGATTAAGTCCCTGCCCTTTGTACACACCGCCCGTCGCTACTACCGATTGGATGGTTTAGTGAGGTCCTTGGATCGGCCCCGCGGGGGGTCTACTCAGGCTCTGGTGGAGGCCGAGAAGACGGTCAAACTTGACTATCTAGAGGAAGTAAAAGTCGTAACAAGGTTTCCGTAGGTGAACCTGCGGAAGGATCATTACCGGGGAGAAAGATGGAAGTCTCAGGGCTTTGGGGCGGGGTTCCGGCCCGCCCCTTGGCGCGCGTGGCACGGCGGGCTCTGGCCCGACGGGCCGCGCGTCGGGGTACACGCAGAAGTCTCAGGGCCTCGCGGAGAGGGGGGGGACGGCGGCGGGTCTCGGCCCGTTCGCCCGCCCGCCACCCCGCTTGGCGCGCGCGGCACAGGCAGGGGCCCCGCGACCGACGGACGGGCTGCAGCCCGACGGCGGCGCGGGCCCGGCGGTGACGCGCGGTTTTTGGGGAAAAACAGAAGTCTCAGGGCCTCGCGGAGAGGGGGGGGACGGCGGCGGGTCTCGGCCCGTTCGCCTGCCCCCCACCCCGCTTGGCGCGTGTGGCACGGCGGGCTCCGCGACCGACGGCCGGGCTGCAGCCCTTCGGCCGGCGGGCGCGTCCCGGCGGGCCGCTCGCCTTTCGGAACCGTGAACAGGCATCCGCTTCCCGGCGGGGGGTTTCCGGGCACCCAACTCGCCTCCCTCCCACGGAGGGAGGAGGGGGGCGTGGCGCAGTGGAAGAATGGCCGTGCGCGACCCGAGGGTCCCTGGTTCAATCCCCACCTAGTACCAACCTCGTCATGTCCGTTGTGTCCTGAGCAAGACACTTCACCCTTGCTCCTGATGGGGGCTGGTTAGCGCCTTGCATGGCAGCTCCCTCCATCAGTGTGTGAATGTGTGTGTGAATGGGTAAATGTGGAAGTAGTGTCAAAGCGCTTTGAGTACCTTGAAGGTAGAAAAGCGCTATACAAGTACAACCCATTTATCATTTATCATTTAACACATGATGTAAGTGTCTACATTGTCTATAATAGCCTACTATCAGAATAACTATGTGTTGCAGACTGAAGCAAATCTTTGTTAACAGAAATGCTGAAATTTTAAAATGTATTCGACACATTGCTAAAACATTGGAAAACTTTAGTAAAACAGAGGCCTCTCAGAGGGTGAGCTGACTCCTAGAAATTACTGGCTTAAAGTGGCTAAAGAGATGTGTGTCCAAGTTGAAGGAAAGGGCAGGCTTTCTTTTTCTAATTGATTTATTACAATCTTTGGCAAGCTGTGTAACGTTTGCCATGGTCTGGAACAACATGGCACACAAACATCAGAAATGCTGCCAATATTACACATAGATAATGTGTCATGAGATATGCAAATATAAATTAAATACACAGAGGACATACGTAAAGGAAATTGAACGAGCTCAAATATACCTCGTCCAGTGTTACTCCGTCTTGTTTAATGCTCTACTGCCTGCTCTGTATGTCTTCATTTAAAACACATTATTAACATTCGACCAATTTTCCATCATGCAATGTGGCTTGCATTCATTTTATAGGACTATGGAATTGTGTATACCAGACATGAGGCAATGAATCTGTGAGGTTAAGTACAGTTGGGCACAAAAATGTAACGGTGCAAAAGACTAAAACAAAGGCAGTAAGTAGCTACCAACAGATGACATAAAGCTAAAAGCTGCTTTATGTTCTTGCAACCTTTGATAGGCTTTTATTGGATCCTAACAAGAGGAGCTGCAAGCTTTTTGGAGTTATGGTGCTTAGTGAGTGAATCAGTAGAGGAATTCAAAATGTGGTAAAACACAAATAACTCTGCCATCAACAATATAAAAAACGGCGTCCGTTTGTACGGACAGGTTTTGTGATGGTGTTGCTTTCTCTGAGCTCCACTTACTGTACAGTACAATATACACAGAATGTAGAGTACAATATATACAGTAGGTACAGTACAATATGTAGAGTACAGTTTATACAGTAAGAGTAGTATATACAGTAAGTAGATTATGTACAGTACAGTATTTACAGAATGTAAAGTATATACAGTAGGTACAGTACAGTATGTAGAGTACAGTATATACAGTAAGTACAGTAAGTAGAGTATGTAGAGTACAGTACAGTATGTAGAGTGCAGTATATACAGTAAGTACAGTAGAGTATATACAGTATATATAGTATGTACATTGAATATAGTATACACATGATGTAGAGTACAGTATATACAGTAAGTACAGTAGAAGGTGTACAGTACAATATATACAGTAAGTACTAGAGATGCGCGGTTTGCGGACACAACCGCGGAGTCCGCGGATTATCCGCGGATCGGGCGGATGAAATTAAAAACAATAAGATTTTATCCGCTCGCGGGTCGGGTCGGGCGGATTAATTAGATATTTTTTTATTTTTTTTATTTTTTTTGCGGGTGGCAGTTAAACCAATTCGGAAATATATATACATAGTTAAATGTTGTTACCCACATACGAAAAACGAGCAGGCACCTGCTGCATATGCCACAACAGAAGAAAAGAAAAGAAAAGAGATGGACACTTTTACGGAGCGGAGAAGGGACGCCTCGCCGGGGTCCGGGACCGAGGCCCCTTCCCCCGAGAGGGCCCCACCGGGAGCCGTAGCTGAGGCGATCCGCGAGAAGGGCCCGACGCACGTCCAGGGTCACTACCGCGCCCACCGCACCGACACCCCGCCTCGTCCGCTTTCGCAGTGCGCTCACGAAAGGGGTGGGGTTCACCCTGGTTGATATAGAGAGCAGGACGGTGGCCATGGAATTTCATTTAAGGTTTGTGATAAACCATCAAACTCATTCGTTAAAAGGACTCTATAGTAATATAAAGCAAATTTTTCTAGACATTATCATGCAAGAAAAGTTTATTTTTGGGATCGCGATCACCGCGTAATGATTTTTAAAGGTTGCATTACATTATTAACTGTCCCATGTGATCAGCCAGTGCGATTGGAAGTCCATGCTCAATTATTGCCTCCGTAAATAAAACTTCGGCATTTATCACATCCAAAGAATCTGTTTGGGCGACGAAAAACGTTGAAAGTTTTCCACTTGTATCGCTAGCAACGGCATTAGACTTGTGTTTTTTTGTCCCAACGTGGTCTTTTACATCGCTAATTCCTCCGTGTCCGATCGAAAAATCTTGTCTGCACAAGGTGCAATTCGCGTAGTTTTCACCCTTTTTTTTTTTTTTAAATTAATATTAGATATATAACAACGGGCGGATGGCGGGCGGGTGCAGTTCTGATCAAACGTTACATCGGGTGGATGGCGGATGGTTGACGACTTTCTGACGCGGTTGCGGATGAAATAAATTGCCTATCCGCGCATCTCTAGTAAGTACAGTAGAATATGCAACCTTGACTGCCTCCAGTCTCAGGTGCCTTAACCAAAATGTTTGCAAGTCTGTGTCTTGCCAGGATTTGCGTGCCTACAGGTACATGGTGCGTGAGAACGACTTTAACCAACTATTTAGGTTCATAGAGGTTAGAAGCTGACGACTTGACATGTATGCCAAGATTGAAGAAGAAAGACTTTTGTTCTTGAAACTAAATAACAATGAGCTGAGAGCAACTGAGTACATTCACCTTCAAAATGCAATAAACACTGATGGAAATGCAGAAAATTTAGGCCAACAAGTGATTTTGCCATCCAGTTTCACAGGCTCTCCTCGCTACATATATCAGAGGACACAGGACTCAATGACCTGTATGAGAAAATATGGTCGACCTGATTTATTCATAACATTTACATGTAATCCAAAGTGGAAAAGGGTCCTAGATAATCTATTCCCGGGCCAAACATGAACTGACCGTCATGCCTTGGTAACTGGAGTCTTCCATTAAAAAGAACAACAAACCTATATGGATCCTGAAGGATGACAAAGTGTTTGGTGATCTTCAAGCATAGCGCTCCACAGTGGAATGGCAGAAAATAGGTATTTCCCATACTCATACCCTCATCTGTTGCAAAGATAAGATAAGGCCTGTTGACATAGACCGTATTATCTTAGCGAAGCTGCCCAACGCTGATGACAACCATTGGGATCTTACTCGAGAAGAAGCAGTGGCCTCAAGAGCACACCACCTTTGCCAACGTTTTGCCAAAATGATGATGACCTGCAGCTTGACTGAGCCAGCACTCCTTTGGCAGAAACACAAGGAGGACATGTCTGAAGACATACTTTACAATATCCAACAAAGGACTCCATACACTACAGTTGCTTTCAATGAAAATATTTTAATGATGCTTTGCTGGAGCTTCAAAACCACATTCTTACCATGGGAGGTGATGGAGTGTTGGTTAATCATTTGCATGCTCCCATCACAAATGGCTGCCCACTTTCAACTGATTATAAAAGAGAGACAAATTACAATATTGATCTACTTGATGCCTTTATCACAGAAAATGGCACTCAACTTTTGGATGATCAGAAAGCAGTGTTTTCTGTTTGAATCTTGATGCTCCTGGAGGAACTGCAAAGACCTTTGCTATCAATCTTATTCTTGTAAAAATCAGGCAAAGAGGTGATATTTCCCTTGCTGTTGCATTCAGTGGCATTGCCACTACTTTATACGAGAGTGGAAGAATGGCTCACTCTGCATTTAAAATACCTTTAGACATCAGCAAAAGAGAAAATAAATCATGGGTGGAGCAACTGTTCTGTTGGTCGGAGATTTCCGCTAGTGATTACAAAGGAAACGTGAGGATGAAGTGAATGCCAGCTTGAAAAAAAACAACTTGTGGTCAGAAATTAAATGCTTTGGATTATCAACCAATATGAGAGTCCTGCTATCAGGCTATCAACAAGATGGCATATTCTCAGACTTCAGGTGGGGAAATTGGAGGCTGGAGTCTGAACCAGATTGTCTGGTTACCCTACCTTTTGGAATATTTGTAGAAACCCTAGTTCATCTCATCAACGCTGTCTTCCCAGACATAGCAATACAATTCCAAGACCAAAACTGTCGAAGGCAAAGAGATATACTCTCTTTTAGGAATGTTACAGTTGATGAACTGGACCATAGACTTTTAAATAATCTGTGAGGAGTTAAAATTGTCTACAAATCCACGGACAGCATGAAAGAGCCAGACGAAGCTGTAAATTACCTTACGGAATTCCTTAAGAGCTTAGCTTCACCAGGTCTTCCACCTTACTCTCTTCACCTTGAGGTTGGTGAACCCATTATGCTTCTCCGAAATCTTGATCCCCCAAACCTTTGCAATGGGACAAGGCTGACGGTCTAACAGCTTCTTCCAAGAGGTATTAAAACAACTGTGATGACAAGCAAAGCCACTGGAACCAATATCTTCATTGCAAAAATACCTTTGATTCCATCCGACTTGCCATTTGAATTAAAACGTCTTCAGTTTCTAGTCAAACTATGTTTTGCCATGACCAAAGACAAAGCCCAGGGACAATTGTCAAAGTTGTAGGACTTAACCTGAATGACCCAGTCTTTTCACACGGCCAACTATATGTTGGCTGTTCAAGAGTGGGCATCACCACAAATCTGCGTTGACCCTGGATCTCAGGAAACAGAGTGGACCGACACCAGCAGATGACATGGCACCCCAAACCATCACCCAACCATGCAAATTTTGCATTTCCTTTGGAAATCGAGGTCCCAGAGTCTGGAGGAAGACAGGAGAGGCACAGGATCCACGTTGCCTGAAGTCTAGTGTAAAGTTTCCACCATCAGTGATGGTTTGGGGTGCCATGTCATCTGCTGGTGTCGGTCCACTCTGTTTCCTGAGATCCAGGGTCAACGCAGCCGTCTACCAGCAAGTTTTAGAGCACTTCATGCTTCCTGCTGCTGACCTGCTCTATGGAGATGGAGATTTCAAGTTCCAACAGGACTTGGCGCCTGCACACAGCGCAAAATCTACCCGTGCCTGGTTTACGGACCATGGTATTTCTGTTCTAAATTGGCCCGCCAACTCCCCTGACCTTAGCCCCATAGAAAATCTGTGGGGTATTGTGAAAAGGAAGATGCAGAATGCCAGACCCAAAAACG
Source organism: Nerophis lumbriciformis (assembly GCF_033978685.3). Classification (NCBI taxonomy): domain Eukaryota; kingdom Metazoa; phylum Chordata; class Actinopteri; order Syngnathiformes; family Syngnathidae; genus Nerophis; species Nerophis lumbriciformis. The sequence goes on from NC_084562.2 coordinate 36,992,162, forward strand.
CAGAAGAGTTGAAGGCCACTATCAGAGCAACCTGGGCTCTCATAACACCTGAGCAGTGCCAGAAACTCATCGACTCCATGCCACGCCGCATTAACGCAGTAATTGAGGCAAAAGGAGCTCCAACCAAGTATTGAGTATTGTACATGCTCATATTTTTCATTTTCATACTTTTCAGTTGGCCAACATTTCTAAAAATCCCTTTTTTGTATTAGCCTTAAGTAATATTCTAATTTTGTGACACACGGAATTTGGGATTTTCATTTGTTGCCACTTCAAATCATCAAAATTAAATGAAATAAACATTTGAATGCATCAGTCTGTGTGCAATGAATAAATATAATGTACAAGTTACACCTTTTGAATGCAATTACTGAAATAAATCAAGTTTTTCAAAATATTCTAATTTACTGGCTTTTACCTGTATATGCCTGTTAGCCTGTATGTCGATGTGTCATTGAACTAACAGGGCAAAATATATTTTCGAAAAATAAAACCTATGTGGATATGGGTAGTGTCAGTGCCTATTTTGTTCCCAATATGCTGATATGCTGAGGAAATGGGTTCCAACATTAGCACGGCTATCACGGCAATGTGAAACGTATGGAGACAGTCAAATCACATGATAAAATAATTTGCATATTGTGGACTAAGTTATACCAAGTTGTGGGATTAATAAAGTATTTCTGATTGTACCAAGTTATATGGCAATCTGAAACGTTTCAAACAGTAGCCTATAGGCATACCCTGGTAAAATGTCTCCTCTTTAGTTTTGGGCGTACATTAGGCCGCTAAGCATGCGCTACTCATTTTTACCAGTATAAGCATTGCTAGCATTGGTTGTAGTTCGATTTAGTCCTTTTTTTCTGATAGTACTGTCAATAACCATATTTCAGTCCTACAGGGTAGGACTCGTCACTTGCCATTTGAAGTACCTTGGAGTAGCCCAGTCGATTGAGCTGGATTCGGCTGCGTATCTGGCAACCTCAGTCAGGGAGAGGGGGAGGGGACTACAGATTTTTGACCGTGATTGCAGTACCATTTCTTTGGATTCTTACATATGGCTCCTTTAATGGTTACAATGTATCTAATCCTATACGAGCAAAGAAAAAAAGGATTGGCTTATCTCTTTCTGTAGCTAGCTTTTATGGCTAATACCGTAGCACACTGATGGGTTACTACACTAAAATGAGTTCCTCAGTGTTCGTTCATACAATAACAATGTCATTACAGCTTGGTTATCATACAGGTTACGGAACGTAAATTAATTATTGTTGACGGTTTTTGAATGCATGGTAAAGTGATTTAGAGGTAGAATTGATTGCTACCATTATCTGCATTGTTAGAACAAGCGGTTAGAATGCAAAAAACCAAAACAACTTTTGTCTTCTTATCTCTCATAATGATTGTGAACAACGGGCAAAATTCCAAAAAAAAGGGCAGTTCCCCTTTAAGATTTGGGTTTAGATTTAACATATTGATTTATATTAAACATATAGATTCATATTTAACATTCAGGTTTAGATTTAACGTTTAAATATAATACTAAAGTGGCCCCAGTGTGTGAATGTGAGTGTGTGAATGTTGTCCGTCTATCTGTTTGGCCCACCTTCCGCTCGGATGCAGCTGGGATAGGCTCCAGCAGCCCCGCGACACAGAGAGGGACAAACAGTAGAAAATGGATGGATGGACTTGAAGTGAACATTTATTTTAAACTTAAATTAAAATGAGCTAATTCTGAGAAAAGTGAGTTTAATCTGAGAAAAGTGAGTTAAATCTGCTACAAAAGTGTGACTGAACTTTTACGTTCGGCACCCCATAAAATATAACCATAGAGGAAAATCTAATTTAAAACATCCGTATGCACGAACAACTCTTAAAATATTTAGTATATCAATATGTGGAATTAAGTTATGTCATGGAAGCAAGGAAGTCAAACAATGTCCATCCATCCATCCATCTTCTTCCGCTTATCCGAGGTCGGGTCGCGGGGGCAGCATCCTAAGCAGGGAAGCCCAGACTTCCCTCTCCCCAGCCACTTTGTCTAGCTCTTCCTGTGGGACCCCGAGGCGTTCCCAGGCCAGCCGGGAGACATAGTCTTCCCAACGTGTCCTGGGTCTTCCCCGCGGCCTCCTACCGGTCGGACGTGCCCTAAACACCTCCCTAGGGAGGCGTTCGGGTGGCATCCTGACCAGATGCCCGAACCACCTCATCTGGCTCCTCTCGATGTGGAGGAGCAGCGGCTTTACTTTGAGCTCCCCCCGGATGGCAGAGCTTCTCACCCTATCTCTAAGGGAGAGCCCCGCCACCCGGCGGAGGAAACTCATTTCGGCCGCTTGTACCCGTGATCTTGTCCTTTCGGTCATAACCCAAAGCTCATGACCATAGGTGAGGATGGGAACGTAGATCGACCGGTAAATTGAGAGCTTTGCCTTCCGGCTCAGCTCCTTCTTCACCACAACGGATCGATACAGCGTCCGCATTACTGAAGACGCCGCACCGATCCGCCTGTCGATCTCACGATCGACTCTTCCCTCACTCGTGAACAAGACTCTGAGGTACTTGAACTCCTCCACTTGGGGCAAGATCTCCTCCCCAACCCGGAGATGGCACTCCACCCTTTTCCGGGCGAGAACCATGGACTCGGACTTGGAGGTGCTGATTCTCATCCCAGTCGCTTCACACTCGGCTGCGAACCGATCCAGTGACAGCTGAAGATCCTGGCCAGATGAAGCCATCAGGACCACATCATCTGCAAAAAGCAGAGACCTAATCCTGCAGCCACCAAACCAGATCCCCTCAACGCCTTGACTGCGCCTAGAAATTCTGTCCATAAACTAATATCATTTAGTTCAACAATCTGTTCAAACTACAATTGTTCACAAAGTACAAAGAAGAAGAATCCTGATAAACATTTGGAACCTTTCTTTAAAAAAGTTAGAAAATCTCATTTACCTTCTAAGTCAGGGGTCGTCAACCCAAAATGTTGAAAAAGCCATGTTGGACCAAAAATACAAAAAACAAATCTGTCTGCAGCCACAAAAAAATAAAAGCCTTGTATAAGTGTTATAATGAATGCAACAGGGACGTTCTTAGTTGGTGGAGCGATTTGTCTGGTTAATTCCGATAACGAACGAGACTCTGACATGATAACTAGTTACGCGGCCCGGTGCGGTCGGCGTCCGAACTTCTTAGAGGGACAAGTGGCGTTCAGCCACGCGAGATTGAGCAATAACAGGTCTGTGATGCCCTTAGATGTCCGGGGCTGCACGCGCGCCACACTGAGTAGCCCAACGTGTGTCTACCCTGCGCCGACAGGCGTGGGTAATCCGATGAACTCCACTCGTGATTGGGATTGGGGATTGCAATTGTTTCCCATCAACGAGGAATTCCCAGTAAGCGCGAGTCATCAGCCCGCACTGATTAAGTCCCTGCCCTTTGTACACACCGCCCGTCGCTACTACCGATTGGATGGTTTAGTGAGGTCCTTGGATCGGCCCCGCGGGGGGTCTACTCAGGCTCTGGTGGAGGCCGAGAAGACGGTCAAACTTGACTATCTAGAGGAAGTAAAAGTCGTAACAAGGTTTCCGTAGGTGAACCTGCGGAAGGATCATTACCGGGGAGAAAGATGGAAGTCTCAGGGCTTTGGGGCGGGGTTCCGGCCCGCCCCTTGGCGCGCGTGGCACGGCGGGCTCCGGCCCGACGGGCCGCGCGTCGGGGTACACGCAGAAGTCTCAGGGCCTCGCGGAGAGGGGGGGGACGGCGGCGGGTCTCGGCCCGTTCGCCCGCCCGCCACCCTGCTTGGCGCGAGCGGCACAGGCAGGGGCCCCGCGACCGACGGACGGGCTGCAGCCCGACGGCGGCGCGGGCCCGGCGGTGACGCGCGGTTTTTGGGGAAAAACAGAAGTCTCAGGGCCTCGCGGAGAGGGGGGGGACGGCGGCGGGTCTCGGCCCGTTCGCCCGCCCCCCACCCCGCTTGGCGCGTGTGGCACGGCGGGCTCCGCGACCGACGGCCGGGCTGCAGCCCTTCGGCCGGCGGGCGCGTCCCGGCGGGCCGCTCGCCTTTCGGAACCGTGAACAGGCATCCGCTTCCCGGCGGGGGGTTTCCGGGCACCCAACTCGCCTCCCTCCCACGGAGGGAGGAGGGGGGCGTGGCGCAGTGGAAGAATGGCCGTGCGCGACCCGAGGGTCCCTGGTTCAATCCCCACCTAGTACCAACCTCGTCATGTCCGTTGTGTCCTGAGCAAGACACTTCACCCTTGCTCCTGATGGGTGCTGGTTAGCGCCTTGCATGGCAGCTCCCTCCATCAGTGTGTGAATGTGTGTGTGAATGGGTAAATGTGGAAGTAGTGTCAAAGCGCTTTGAGTACCTTGAAGGTAGAAAAGCGCTATACAAGTACAACCCATTTATCATTTATCATTTAACACATGATGTAAGTGTCTATATTGTCTATAATAGCCTACTATCAGAATAACTATGTGTTGCAGACTGAAGCAAATCTTTGTTAACAGAAATGCTGACATTTTAAAATGTATTCGACACATTGCTAAAACATTGGAAAACTTTAGTAAAACGGAGGCCTCTCAGAGGGTGAGCTAACTCCTAGAAATTACTGGCTTAAAGTGGCTAAAGAGATGTGTGTCCAAGTTGAAGGAAAGGGCAGGCTTTCTTTTTCTAATTGATTTATTACAATCTTTGGCAAGCTGTGTAACGTTTGCCATGGTCTGGAACAACATGGCACACAAACATCAGAAATGCTGCCAATATTACACATAGATAATGTGTCATGAGATATGCAAATATAAATTAAATACACAGAGGACATACGTAAAGGAAATTGAACGAGCTCAAATATACCTCGTCCAGTGTTACTCCGTCTTGTTTAATGCTCTACTGCCTGCTCTGTATGTCTTCATTTAAAACACGACCAATTTTCCATCATGCAATGTGGCTTGCATTCATTTTATAGGACTATGGAATTGTGTATACCAGACATGAGGCAATGAATCTGTGAGGTTAAGTACAGTTGGGCACAAAAATGTAACGGTGCAAAAGACTAAAACAAAGGCAGTAAGTAGCTACCAACAGATGACATAAAGCTAAAAGCTGCTTTATGTTCTTGCAACCTTTGATAGGCTTTTATTGGATCCTAACAAGAGGAGCTGCAAGCTTTTTGGAGTTATGGTGCTTAGTGAGTGAATCAGTAGAGGAATTCAAAATGTGGTAAAACACAAATAACTCTGCCATCAACAATATAAAAAACGGCGTCCGTTTGTACGGACAGGTTTTGTGATGGTGTTGCTTTCTCTGAGCTCCACTTACTGTACAGTACAATATACACAGAATGTAGAGTACAATATATACAGTAGGTACAGTACAATATGTAGAGTACAGTTTATACAGTAAGAGTAGTATATACAGTAAGTAGATTATGTACAGTACAGTATTTACAGATGTAAAGTATATACAGTAGGTACAGTACAGTATGTAGAGTACAGTATATACAGTAAGTACAGTATATACAGTAAGTAGAGTATGTAGAGTACAGTACAGTATGTAGAGTGCAGTATATACAGTAAGTACAGTAGAGTATATACAGTATATATAGTATGTACATTGAATATAGTATACACATGATGTAGAGTACAGTATATACAGTAAGTACAGTAGAAGGTGTACAGTACAATATATACAGTAAGTACTAGAGATGCGCGGTTTGCGGACACAACCGCGGAGTCCGCGGATTATCCGCGGATCGGGCGGATGAAATTAAAAACGATAAGATTTTATCCGCTCGCGGGTCGGGTCGGGCGGATTAATTAGATATTTTTTTATTTTTTTTATTTTTTTTGCGGGTGGCAGTTAAACCAATTCGGAAATATATATACATAGTTAAATGTTGTTACCCACATACGAAAAACGAGCAGGCACCTGCTGCATATGCCACAACAGAAGAAAAGAAAAGAAAAGAGATGGACACTTTTACGGAGCGGAGAAGGGACGCCTCGCCGGGGTCCGGGACCGAGGCCCCTTCCCCCGAGAGGGCCCCACCGGGAGCCGTAGCTGAGGCGATCCGCGAGAAGGGCCCGACGCACGTCCAGGGTCACTACCGCGCCCACCGCACCGACACCCCGCCTCGTCCGCTTTCGCAGTGCGCTCACGAAAGGGGTGGGGCTCACCCTGGTTGATATAGAGAGCAGGACGGTGGCCATGGAATTTCATTTAAGGTTTGTGATAAACCATCAAACTCATTCGTTAAAAGGACTCTATAGTAATATAAAGCAAATTTTTCTGGACATTATCATGCAAGAAAAGTTTATTTTTGGGATCGCGATCACCGCGTAATGATTTTTAAAGGTTGCATTACATTATTAACTGTCCCATGTGATCAGCCAGTGCGATTGGAAGTCCATGCTCAATTATTGCCTCCGTAAATAAAACTTCGGCATTTATCACATCCAAAGAATCTGTTTGGGCGACGAAAAACGTTGAAAGTTTTCCACTTGTATCGCTAGCAACGGCATTAGACTTGTGTTTTTTTGTCCCAACGTGGTCTTTTACATCGCTAATTCCTCCGTGTCCGATCGAAAAATCTTGTCTGCACAAGGTGCAATTCGCGTAGTTTTCACCCTTTTTTTTTTTTTTTTAATTAATATTAGATATATAACAACGGGCGGATGGCGGGCGGGTGCAGTTCTGATCAAACGTTACATCGGGTGGATGGCGGATGGTTGACGACTTTCTGACGCGGTTGCGGATGAAATAAATTGCCTATCCGCGCATCTCTAGTAAGTACAGTAGAATATGCAACCTTGACTGCCTCCAGTCTCAGGTGCCTTAACCAAAATGTTTGCAAGTCTGTGTCTTGCCAGGATTTGCGTGCCTACAGGTACATGGTGCGTGAGAACGACTTTAACCAACTATTTAGGTTCATAGAGGTTAGAAGCTGACGACTTGACATGTATGCCAAGATTGAAGAAGAAAGACTTTTGTTCTTGAAACTGAATAACAATGAGCTGAGAGCAACTGAGTACATTCACCTTCAAAATGCAATAAACACTGATGGAAATGCAGAAAATTTAGGCCAACAAGTGATTTTGCCATCCAGTTTCACAGGCTCTCCTCGCTACATATATCAGAGGACACAGGACTCAATGACCTGTATGAGAAAATATGGTCGACCTGATTTATTCATAACATTTACATGTAATCCAAAGTGGAAAAGGGTCCTAGATAATCTATTCCCGGGCCAAACATGAACTGACCGTCATGCCTTGGTAACTGGAGTCTTCCATTAAAAAGAACAACAAACCTATATGGATCCTGAAGGATGACAAAGTGTTTGGTGATCTTCAAGCATAGCGCTCCACAGTGGAATGGCAGAAAATAGGTATTTCCCATACTCATACCCTCATCTGTTGCAAAGATAAGATAAGGCCTGTTGACATAGACCGTATTATCTTAGCGAAGCTGCCCAACGCTGATGACAACCATTGGGATCTTACTCGAGAAGAAGCAGTGGCCTCAAGAGCACACCACCTTTGCCAACGTTTTGCCAAAATGATGATGACCTGCAGCTTGACTGAGCCAGCACTCCTTTGGCAGAAACACAAGGAGGATATGTCTGAAGACATACTTTACAATATCCAACAAAGGACTCCATACACTACAGTTGCTTTCAATGAAAATATTTTAATGATGCTTTGCTGGAGCTTCAAAACCACATTCTTACCATGGGAGGTGATGGAGTGTTGGTTAATCATTTGCATGCTCCCATCACAAATGGCTGCCCACTTTCAACTGATTATAAAAGAGAGACAAATTACAATATTGATCTACTTAATGCCTTTAGCACAGAAAATGGCACTCAACTTTTGGATGATCAGAAAGCAGTGTTTTCTGTTTGAATCTTGATGCTCCTGGAGGAACTGCAAAGACCTTTGCTATCAATCTTATTCTTGTAAAAATCAGGCAAAGAGGTGATATTTCCCTTGCTGTTGCATTCAGTGGCATTGCCACTACTTTATACGAGAGTGGAAGAATGGCTCACTCTGCATTTAAAATACCTTTAGACATCAGCAAAAGAGAAAATAAATCATGGGTGGAGCAACTATTCTGTTGGTCGGAGATTTCCGCTAGTGATTACAAAGGAAACGTGAGGATGAAGTGAATGCCAGCTTGAAAAAAAACAACTTGTGGTCAGAAATTAAATGCTTTGGATTATCAACCAATATGAGAGTCCTGCTATCAGGCTATCAACAAGATGGCATATTCTCAGACTTCAGGTGGGGAAATTGGAGGCTGGAGTCTGAACCAGATTGTCTGGTTACCCTACCTTTTGGAATATTTGTAGAAACCCTAGTTCATCTCATCAACGCTGTCTTCCCAGACATAGCAATACAATTCCAAGACCAAAACTGTCGAAGGCAAAGAGATATACTCTCTTTTAGGAATGTTACAGTTGATGAACTGGACCATAGATTTTTAAATAATCTGTGAGGAGTTAAAATTGTCTACAAATCCACGGAAAGCATGAAAGAGCCAGACGAAGCTGTAAATTACCTTACGGAATTCCTTAAGAGCTTAGCTTCACCAGGTCTTCCACCTTACTCTCTTCACCTTGAGGTTGGTGAACCCATTATGCTTCTCCGAAATCTTGATCCCCCAAACCTTTGCAATGGGACAAGGCTGACGGTCTAACAGCTTCTTCCAAGAGGTATTAAAACAACTGTGATGAGAGGCAAAGCCACTGGAACCAATATCTTCATTCCAAAAATACCTTTGATTCCATCCGACTTGCCACTTGAATTAAAACGTCTTCAGTTTCTAGTCAAACTATGTTTTGCCATGACCAAAAACAAAGCCCAGGGACAATTGTCAAAGTTGTAGGACTTAACCTGAATGACCCAGTCTTTTCACACGGCCAACTATATGTTGGCTGTTCAAGAGTGGGCATCACCACAAATCTTTTCACCTACTAAGCAAAAAAAAGAATCTGAACCGAGAGTACTCAAGTCCTTCTAAGACTATACAACTTTTCCTATTAGATAATTTAATATTAGACCAAAATTATATTATAGTATTGTCCTCATGCATGCTGCCTTCAAGTGACAGGGGGGTTAAGCAGCTGATATCTATGTATGAAACTCAAGGATGCCTCAAAAGAACCTCCGGAATATGACCTTATGGCCCAGAAAACGCAGAGTACCCCGGGTAGAGCCTGTAGTGTGTTTTTCCACTTACATTTTGAGTGTGACTCCAAATCCCGACCTCCGTGGGGTAATACATTTAATTTCAATTGATACATTTTGTGTGATTTTGTTGTCAGCACATTCAACTATGTAAAGAACAAGTAAATAAGTAAGAATATTTCATTCATTCAGATCTAGGATGTGTAATTTTAGTGTTCCCTTAATTTCATTGAGCAGTTCCTATACAGGTAAAAGCCAGTAAATTAGAATATTTTGAAAAACTTGATTTATTTCAGTAATTGCATTCAAAAGGTGTAACTTGTACATTATATTTATTCATTGCACACAGACTGATGCATTCAAATGTTTATTTCATTTAATTTTGATGATTTGAAGTGGCAACAAATGAAAATCCAAAATGCCGTGTGTCACAAAATTAGAATATTACTTAAGGCTAATACAAAAAAGGGATTTTTAGAAATGTTGGCCAACTGAAAAGTATGAAAATGAAAAATATGAGCATGTACAATACTCAATACTTGGTTGGAGCTCCTTTTGCCTCAATTACTGCGTTAATGCGGCGTGGCATGGAGTCGATGAGTTTCTGGCACTGCTCAGGTGTTATGAGAGCCCAGGTTGCTCTGATAGTGGCCTTCAACTCTTCTGCGTTTTTGGGTCTGGCATTCTGCATCTTCCTTTTCACAATACCCCACAGATTTTCTATGGGGCTAAGGTCAGGGGAGTTGGCGGGCCAATTTAGAACAGAAATACCATGGTCCGTAAACCAGGCACGGGTAGATTTTGCGCTGTGTGCAGGCGCCAAGTCCTGTTGGAACTTGAAATCTCCATCTCCATAGAGCAGGTCAGCAGCAGGAAGCATGAAGTGCTCTAAAACTTGCTGGTAGACGGCTGCGTTGACCCTGGATCTCAGGAAACAGAGTGGACCGACACCAGCAGATGACATGGCACCCCAAACCATCACCCAACCATGCAAATTTTGCATTTCCTTTGGAAATCGAGGTCCCAGAGTCTGGAGGAAGACAGGAGAGGCACAGGATCCACGTTGCCTGAAGTCTAGTGTAAAGTTTCCACCATCAGTGATGGTTTGGGGTGCCATGTCATCTGCTGGTGTCGGTCCACTCTGTTTCCTGAGATCCAGGGTCAACGCAGCCGTCTACCAGCAAGTTTTAGAGCACTTCATGCTTCCTGCTGCTGACCTGCTCTATGGAGATGGAGATTTCAAGTTCCAACAGGACTTGGCGCCTGCACACAGCGCAAAATCTACCCGTGCCTGGTTTACGGACCATGGTATTTCTGTTCTAAATTGGCCCGCCAACTCCCCTGACCTTAGCCCCATAGAAAATCTGTGGGGTATTGTGAAAAGGAAGATGCAGAATGCCAGACCCAAAAACGCAGAAGAGTTGAAGGCCACTATCAGAGCAACCTGGGCTCTCATAACACCTGAGCAGTGCCAGAAACTCATCGACTCCATGCCACGCCGCATTAACGCAGTAATTGAGGCAAAAGGAGCTCCAACCAAGTATTGAGTATTGTACATGCTCATATTTTTCATTTTCATACTTTTCAGTTGGCCAACATTTCTAAAAATCCCTTTTTTGTATTAGCCTTAAGTAATATTCTAATTTTGTGACACACGGAATTTTGGATTTTCATTTGTTGCCACTTCAAATCATCAAAATTAAATGAAATAAACATTTGAATGCATCAGTCTGTGTGCAATGAATAAATATAATGTACAAGTTACACCTTTTGAATGCAATTACTGAAATAAATCAAGTTTTTCAAAATATTCTAATTTACTGGCTTTTACCTGTATATACTTTTACAGTAATACTACACTAATCTCACATAGGCATTTTTTTTTCAAGCCTAGTTTTTTTCAGGTCAAGTTTCCTAAATAATTCTAAATGTAGGTGTCATTAAATTTTACTTAGCAATTGCAATAAAACAGCCATTACAAACTGTTTTTTTAAGAAAATTATTGACAATTAAATTGAGTCACTCAGCATTCTAAAACAGCAAGTGTATGCATCCTTTTATCGAAGGCTATTTGGAGACATACAGAGTTGAATATAAATAAAATAATGCAGTCGGTGCAGAATAATCAGAATCAGGATCAGAATCAGAAATACTTTAATAATCCCTGAGGAGAAATTACAATTTTCAGCATGCCATCATTTGTTTCGCCCTGTGATTTTACATTGTTGGATAATGAAAACCCAGGAAGAGCAACATTTGAAATAGTGTACTTTTTAAATGGAACCATACACATTAGGTATATTTACACAAAGCATAGGTATCAGCTTGGTATAGCCAATACTGGGCTGGATTTTACTCGGTGGTAAAAAAAAGATAAAAATACAAAAATCAGTGGCTTCGCACTAGTGAGTCTGCCCCGTGTGCTATTTGTTGTATTTTTATGTGTTCTGTATTTCTGATTATGGCTTTCTCCAGTGAATTTATTTTGGACATAAATAATTTTGTTGCACTCTTTCCTCCTTGCCTTGCTTTTTGCATTCAGGTCCAACAGACTTGCCTCCGCGTCTCACACCTTAAGAAGTCAGGACACAGACTCGCATCTCCCCAATACTAGTATAAGTAACTTGTCACCAACAATATTTAAATAAGAAACCACACTTGCCACACTCACTAGAAAGATGTAGATGGAAATTGAGAAAAATAAAAGATAAAAATGCTCATTCAATTGTTCTCAGTTGTATACGACAAGCCAATCGTTGAGAATGTTATGACAATGTGACAGAGGTGTGGACTCGAGTCACATGACTTGGACTCGAGTCAGACTCGAGTCATGAATTTGATGACTTTAGACTCGACTTGACAAAATGTAAAAAGACTTGCAACTCGACTTAGACTTTAACATCAATGACTTGTGACTTCACTTGGACTTGAGCCTTTTGAATTGACATGACTTGACATGACTTGATACTTTCCCCAAAACCCAAAGATGAAAAAGTTATTCGGGAGCGCTCCGTATTTTTCATTGTGTACTTGTCTATCAGCGTTGCGTGTGTCAGCTGGTGTGCTGTCAGTACAACAGCCAATCAAATTAGATCTACTTTGTTTTCATCACACAGCATTCATCCAATCAAATTGCAGGACAACCAACGAAGAAGACATGTCCAAACCACACGCCAGTGAACAAAAAATGATGCCTAAAATAATTTTGTTTGGGTATAAAAATTACGAGGTGGTCAACACAAAACGGTTTGCAGCATGCAACACATGTGGTTCGAAAATTACCGATGGAGAGGCAACAACTTCCAACTTCGTCCGGCATTTGAAGTTGCACAAAGAACGGTAAGTTTTGAATGTAAGATAACGTTTATTGGCTAAGTAACGTGACTTTTATTTGCTGTGTAGTTAAATCAGTGAGGCTGTAAACTCACTGCTAACGTTATAACGTTATTGCAAACACGGGAATCTGTTGCAGTTCACTACCTTATTCATACTTTTTGTTCAGTGATTTTTTTAAGCAGGGTTACGTTAGTCAATATATCACACGTAACGTTAGATGGCGGTCAGCAGCACCGCGTATTTTAGCCACCTAAAAAAAAAATAGTAAAATAAAGGTCAGTTAAAATGTATACTATATTATGAATATGTGTACCGTTTTAGCTAGCTTTCTGACATACTGTTGGTTGTTTACCTCAGTGGTCCCCAACCACCGGGCCGCGGCCCGGTACTGGTCCGTGGATCGATTGGTATCGGGCCGCACAAGAAATATATATATATATATATATATATTTATTTTTTAAATTAAATCAACATAAAAAACACAAGATACACTTACAAGTAGTGTACCAACCCAAAAAAACTCTCTCCCCCTTTTGTTCTGGGCATTGAACATGAAGACTCTTCCTTCACTGTTCCGAGTGGCCATGAGAGTCTTGACAGTGCCTGCCTCCAGTGCTCCAGTGGAGCGAGTTTTCAGCCATGGTGGCATCATACTACGCCCCCATCGTGCACAAATGACTGACAGACTCTTGGCTAATTTGGTCTTTTGCAAATGCAATGCAGCATAGGGCCCTGACATATAAAAAGTACAACTTTTTTGTTATGTTCACGTATATGTCATGTTTTTTCAATGTTAACACTTTTGTACAAATAAGTACATTTGCACTTTATTTTTCAATGTGTTTGTTCTGTAAAGGAATGAGTTAATGTTTAAAATGACTGGTTAATAGTGCTATTATAAAGTGCAATGTCAGCACAATTTTCTTTCCTGCAATTTAAAATGCACTTGTTTTAATAAATAAATACAGCGTTTGAAAAGCATACACAATCTGTGTTAATATATTAGTCTGTGGTTAAAAGGACTTGAAAGGACTCGAAACTCAAAATGCAGGACTTAGGACTTGACTTGAGACTTTCCAGTCTTGACTTTGGACTTGACTCGGGGCTTGCCTGTCTTGACTCGGGACTTGACTCGGACTTGAGGGCAAAGACTTGAGACTTACTTGTGACTTGCAAAACAATGACTTGGTCCCACCTCTGCAATGTGATAACATCAAATGCAATAACATCTGTACATAACTGCAAGGAATCACTGTATATGCACTCTAGATGGAATAGTGCAACCTCTCACATACTGAATGCAATATATCATTTAAAACGTGTATTTTTCCAAACAAAATGAAAAGATCCCAACAAAATAAAAATATATTGGCGTTGCTGTCTTACCCCGGTTTAGATACACAATACTTACATTGGAAAACACTCTTACTGGCTGCCATTTAAAAAAATGTAAAAAAAAGCAACAAACCGTACTTAGCAGCAGTTAGAACACATTACGCATCCCGACATGCACCACATGACATCAAAACAAAGATATTTTGGGAGGAAAAAATGAAAGTGAGTTAGTTTCTCTGTGTATTTTTCAGCTGTTTTAAATTATGGTAGACTGATGCTATGCACCAGGATGCCAGAACAAACGAGGAGATGGGAAGAGGAGAGTATTTTACCACATTCCCAAAGAAGCCAGGTATGGAATATAACGCTTTCTGTAACATAATATTGTGTATTTCATTGTCTGTCATTAGTATTTCTCAGAGGTGGGACCAAGTCATTGTTTTGCAAGTCACAAGTAAGTCTCAAGTCTTTGCCCTCAAGTCTCGAGTCAAGTCCCGAGTCAAGACAGGCAAGTCCCGAGTCAAGTCCAAAGTCAAGACTGGAAAGTCTCAAGTCAAGTCCCAAGTCCTGCATTTTGAGTTTTGAGTCCTTTCAATTCCTTTTAACCACAGACTAATATATTTACACAGATTGTGTATGGTTTTAAAACGCTGTATTTATTTATTAAAACAAGTGCATTTGAAATTGCAGGGAAAAAAATAGTGCTGACATTGCACTTCATAATAGCACTATCAACCAGTCATTTTAAACATTTAACTTATTCCTTTACAGAATAAACACATTTGAAAAAACAAGTGCAACTGTACTTATTTGCACATAGTGTTAACATTGTATTTCCATGGCATATTGCATTGTAACTAGTTCCACAGCAGTTTCTATTCTGTTCTTACCTTATCTCATTGATCTCATCTCATACTGTATGTGTGTTTATGTGTGCGTACACATGGAAAACATAACAAATACATGAACATAGCAATGAACAGAGTTGTACTTTTTAGATGTCAGGGCCCTATGCAATATGTACACATATTCTTAATATAGTATCCATTTTAACTGACCTTTATTTGACTATGTTTGTCTTTTTGTAGGTGGCTAAAATACGCGGTGCTGCTGACCGCCGTCTATCGTTACGTTACTGTGTGTGATACATTGACTAACGTTATGTGTAGGTACCTCATGCAACCCTGCTTAAAAAAAAATCACTTGACAAAAAGTATGAATAAGGTAGCAAACTGCAGTGGACGTAACAGATTGCCGTGTTTGCAATGACGTTATAACCATAGACATGTTATAAGTAGACGCAGCATTGGCTGCTGTGACGCGAGCAATTTGGCCGCCATCTTGAAGTGGTGATGAGGAGCCGGCGAGCAGCCTCAACTGACAGTTGACAGGTAGTGTTCAACGTTTTCCTGCTCAAATGAGCGGACTGTTGAAAATAGGAATCGGGGGATTACTTTTCACAAGTAAGATTTAACATTAACGTACTATTGGTTGTATTTTGTGAAAAGAATATTACCAGAGAGTTGAGAAGGAGCAAAGATCTTCAATAATTGTATGTGAAAATCACAAAGAAATCTTCTGAAGGAGGATTACCCTCCTACAGGGGTTTGGTTTACAAACTTTCAGCCCCACCTAAAACAAAATTCACCAGCCGCCACTGATTATGATGCATTCTTATTTTAGGCAAAGTATAAGACAATACTTTCTTAACAGTATAATTGTAACCAGGAATAAGTCTTCAAGTTACAATAGTCAAATACTAACATTGTTGGGTAAAACAGAATTTGGTTTTATTCTGAATCCAGTGAAACAGATTGGTGGTTTTAGCTGATATGAAGACTTTCAGGTGTTTATATATGTTTAAGTATTTGGCAGACGCTTTTATCCAAAGCGACTTACATAAAATAATACATATAAAACAATCACTGTAAACATTATAATTTAAGGGAAGAATGTAATACAAATTATCAATACAAAGTGTCAAGACAGAATAAACTCTCTGCTGCTGCAGCAACAGAGACCTTAACCTTAACTCTAGGGTTAGCGTTAGCGTTAGCGTTAGCGTTAGGGTTAGGGTTAGGGTTAGGGTTAGGGTTAGGGTTAAAGTTGGGGTTGGGGTTAGAGTTAAGGTTAGGGTTAGGGTTTAGGTTAGGGTTAGCGTTAGGGTTAGAGTTAAGGTTAGGGTAATAATAATAATAATAATAACTGGGATTTATATAGCGCTTTTCTAAGTACCCAAAGTCGCTTTACATGTAGAACCCATCAATCATTCACACATGGTGGTGGTAAGCTACTTTCATAGCCACAGCTGCCCTGGGGTAGACTGACGGAAGCGTGGCTGCAATTTGCGCCAACGGCCCCTCCGACCACCACCTATCATTCATCATTCAATTCACCGGTGTGAGTGGCACCGGGGGCAAAGGGTGAAGTGTCCCGCCCAAGGACACAACGGCAGCGATTTTTTCTGGGATGGTAAAAGGCGGGGAGCGAACCTGCAACCCTCAGATTTCTGGCACGGTTGCTCTACCCACTACGCCATGCCGCCCTAAGGGTTAAGGTTAGGGTTAGGCATAAAGAAAAATAGTTGGTTAGGGTTAGGGCTAGGGTTGGGGTTGGGGTTAGGGTTAGGGTTATGTTTAGGGTTAGGCATAAAGAAAAAGAGTTGGTTAGGGTTAGGGTTAAGGTTAGGGTTAGGGTTAGGGTTAGGCTAAATACAGTCTATAGGTCCCTAAGGTATATAGATATCTAATGTATTCATACATTGTTTATGTAGGATATACGCATGTTTATATAACCTAATCATATTGTTTATTGAAATTAAAAATAACTGACCGTTTTTTCCCCCCTTCTCTGGGATTATATTCACAGTTTTGATCTCGGGCGTCTGGTCACTTATAGCCATACTTGCCAACCCTCCCGAATTTTCCGGGAGACTACCGAATTTCGGCGCCTCTCCCAAAAATCTCCCGGGACAACCATTCTCCCGAATTTCTCCCGAATTTCTCCCGAATGTCTCCCGATTTCCAGCCGGACAACAAGTAAAAAGAAGAAGTACTCATACAAGTCATCAGAGAGGGTGTTGAGCATGGTTAGAAAGATAGTGACAGAGAATAGAACGAGGATGGACAATTCAACCCTAAACTCACTCCTTTCCTGCAAATTAAATTTCACAGATGCTGCCCATACCTATGCTCCTTCAAAGGCTGTGCTACTGGCTGCAAAGCATTGCACTTTCAAATACAACAATGAGTAGAGGAGTGTTATGTCAAGTATTTGTTTTATTTATATATATATATATATATATATATATATATATATTTGGGACCTCAAAGACAATAATGTTGAATATTCAATAACATGGCAAATTCTTGCATCCAGCACACCTTACAATAGTGGTAATAAAAGATGCAACCTATGCTTGAAAGAGAAACTGTTTATTATCTACCGTCCAGACCTGTCATCCCTCAACAAGCGCAGCGAAATTGTAACAACATGCCGCCATAGACGGAAACACCCCCTAGGTAACACATGAACCAATCACCACGCCCCTAGGCCAGCCTGTACCCACCCACTCTGTGCCCTATATAAACCATGGTATGCGAACGCTCCCATTAAAATCTCCTGACGATTGAGGGTACCCCCCTCATGAAACAGGCCTGTAGAGATGAAATAGTCTTGTGATTTTTTTCCCCACACATACATATATTGCGCTCTACTACGGTATCGAGCACTATTTTTTGGATAACCTTATTAAGACATATATATATATATATATATATATATATATATATATATATATATATATATATATATATATATATATATATATATACAAACCCCGTTTCCATATGAGTTGGGAAATTGTGTTGGATGTAAATATAAACAGAATACAATGATTTGCAAATCCTTTTCAACCCATATTCAATTGAAGGCACTACAAAAACAACATATTTGATGTTCAAAATCATAAATTTATTTTATTTTTTTGCAAATAATAATTAACTTAGAATTTCATGGCTGCAACACGTGCCAAAGTAGTTGGGAAAGGACATGTTCACCACTGTGTTACATGGCCTTTCCTTTTAACAACACTCAGTAAACGTTTGGGAACTGAGGAGACACATTCTTTAAGCTTCTCAGGTGGAATTCTTTCCCATTCTTGCTTGATGTACAGCTTAAGTTGTTCAACAGTCCGGGGGTCTCCATTGTGGTATTTTAGGCTTCATAATGCGCCACACATTTTCAATAGTAGACATGTCTGGACTACAGGCAGGCCAGTCTAGTACCCGCACTCTTTTACTATGAAGCCACGTTGATGTAACAACTTGCTCCAAAACCTGTATGTACCTTTCAGCACTAATACACCCCCCTACCATCACAGATGTTGGCTTTTCAACTTTGCGCCTATAACAATCCGGATGGTTCTTTTCCTCTTTGGTCCGGAGGACACGACGTCCACAGTTTCCAAAAACAATTTGAAATGTGGACTCGTCAGACCACAGAACAATTATCCACTTTGTATCAGTCCATCTTAGATGAGCTCAGGCCCAGCGAAGCCGACGGTGTTTCTGGGTGTTGTTTATAAACGGTTTTCGCCTTGCATAGGAGAGTTTTAACTTGCACTTACACATGTAGCGACCAACTGTAGTTACTGACAGCAGGTTTCTGAAGTGTTCCTGAGCCCATGTGGTGATATCCTTTACACACTGATGTCGCTTGTTGATGCAGTACAGCCTGAGGGATCAAAGGTCACAGGCTTAGCTGCTTACGTGCAGTGATTTCTCCAGATTCTCTGAACCCTTTGATGATATTACGGACCGTAGATGGTGAAATCCCTAATTCTTTTTCAATAACATCCCTCCACAGAAAGGTTTTTCTTAAACTGTTCAACAATTTGCTCACGCATTTGTTGACAAACTGGTGACCCTCGCCCCATCCTTGTTTGTGAATGACTGAGCATTTCATGGAATCTACTTTTATACCCAATCATGGCACCCACCTGTTCCCTATTTGCCTGTTCACCTGTGGGATGTTCCAAATAAGTGTTTGATGAGCATTCCTCAACTTCACCAGTATTTATTGCCACCTTTCCCAACTTCTTTGTCACGTGTTGCTGGCATCAAATTCTAAAGTTAATGATTATCTGCAAAAAAAAAAAAAAGTTTATCAGTTTGAACATCAAATATGTTGTCTTTGTAGCATATTCAACTGAATATGGGTTGAAAATGATTTGCAAATCATTGTATTCCGTTTATATTTACATCTAACACAATTTCCCAACTCATATGGAAACGGGGTTGGTATATATATATATATATATATATATATATATATATATATATATATATATATATATATATATATATATATATATATATATATATATCAGTGACGTGCGGTGAGGTTCATGGCTGGTGAGGCACTGACTTCATCACAGTCAGATTTACAAACATATGAACCCCAAAGAGTATCTTATTCACCGTTTGATTGGCAGCAGTTAACGGGTTATGTTTAAAAGCTCATACCAGCATTCTTCCCTGCTTGGCACTCAGCATCAAGGGTTGGAATTGGGGGTTAAATCACCAAAAATTATTCCCAGGCGCGGTGCCGCTGCTGTCCACTGCTCCCCTCACCTCCCAGGGGGTGATCAAGGGGGATGGGTCAAATGCAGAGTACAAATTTCACCAGACTTAGTGTGTGTGACAATCATTGGTACTTTTAACTTAACTTTAACTTTACACATACAAACTGTAGCACACAAAAAAGCACATTTAATAAAACAAAACGTTATTATAGTCTTACCTTTACTTATAAATGAAGTCCATGCGCTGCTCCTTCTGAACAAAAGCATCGATAACTTGTTTATAGAAGTCTTCCTTATCTTTCTTCAGTTTTAAAAGTCTCTCTGTCTCGATGCAGATCTTCCTTTAATTATTACCTCCTGCTTCGATTGACAGTCCAGTTTAGAAAACTGTTCTGCCCTCACTATATGTGTTGAGGTTATACAGCTTTGCAGACAGCTAACAACCAATCCAGGACATTCTAATAAAGTTCCAAAGCAGATGAATCCATTTAGGCTTTTTATTGTAGTTGATCTTGCTTTGTCTTGCACCGGACTTTTTTTTTTTTTTTTTTTTGTAAAACTGAAATACACACAATGACAATGTATAAGCTATATGATTCAATCAACACACTGAAATGCAATACACAATATGTAAACATCAGCTCCACACAAATACACAGCACCACCATCAAACAAACACTGTTGAGTGTTGAAACTATTTCTATGGTGGAAATACACGACCGGCAGCCATTTTAAATCAAATCAAATCAAATCAACTTTATTTATAAAGCACATTTAAAATTTACCACAGGGGTAGCCAAAGTGCTGTACAATGAGCAGGTTAAAAGATAAAACGAGTACCGAGCAAACACAACACAACACAAACAGAACACGATAAAAAATAAATAATTAAAATAGAATTAATAAAAACATAAAAACATAAAAACAGGTTCACAGCAGGTGTATTATGGGGCGCCATTGCAGGATGGATATCACTCAGTGTTAAAAGCCATGGAATAAAAGTATGTTTTTAAGAGAGATTTAAAAACAGGAAGAGAGGAGGCTTGTCTAACACTCAGGGGTAGGTCGTTCCAGAGCTTGGGAGCAGCAACGGCGAAAGCTCTGTCACCTCTAAGCTTCAGCCTTGTGTCAGGGACCGTCAACAGCAGCTGATCGGCTGATCTTAAGGATCGGGTGGGGCAGTAAGGCTGAAGGAGGTCGGAGAGATAGGTTGGCGCGAGGTTGTTTAGACATTTAAAAACAAATAAAAGGAGTTTAAAATGTATTCGGTAACGCACAGGGAGCCAGTGAAGGGATGCTAAAATACGGGTGATGTGCTCACGTCTGCGGGTCTGTGTTAGCAGACGAGCAGCAGAGTTCTGCACGAGCTGCAGGCGGGCGAGGGAGGCCTGGCTAATGCCTACATACAAGTCCTCAAACATCCATTAAATTAGTGCACAAAAATAGTTTTTCAATACACATCTTACTATCAAATTTAGCCACTTTCCACTTTCATATCGAGCCACATAAACAAGTTAAACAGTTTACTTACAGACTTATCTTTTCCAAGGCTTGTAAGAGGTAACACAACTTGTCTACTTCTTATTGTCTCATGAACTGAACTAACATCGTAAACAGGAAGTGCCCAAACTGATGACACGGACCTTGTCGCTTCTCTCCTGCCCTCGACCTTCCTTTGTGCCTCGCCCTCTTGGACTGACGAAGATTTCATCCATCACGCACGTACAACATCCTCTTGTATTATTTACATGGTTAATTTCACACTTAGTCCTGCAACCAACACATAGAGTAGCATACACCTCCCACACAATCATCAAAGGTTACAATAAACCCGGTAACCTGAGCTTCTTCGTGGTGTCGTCTCCTTCCACTCCTCACGTACATAACACAACATACCAAAATAAAGGAGTGATAGCATTGTACAACTTAAATTTTATCTTTACTCTTGTGCTAATTGCATTTTGTTGATTACATACCGCCATTCTTTTTAATGGTGTTCATAAGTTGATATAAAGTGAGAGAGAGAGAGAGAGAGAGAGAGAGACAGAGACAGAGACAGAGACAGACAGACAGAGAGACAAAGAGAGAACAGGGTAAAGGTAGAATTTTGACCTTGGTTTTGTCAAATCTCGGTTATGGCCCTTAACATGTCTTCAGCAGCTTCACCAATGTTAAATTCGCAATTTAAGAATGAAACCCATAGAGAGGGCAGATTGAAAACTTGATTGTCTGTGCCTCTTTGACTCGAGAGAGAGACATCATGAGCAAGTCGTGAAACGACCTGTCATTCATCCTTTGTGTTCTGGGGTCACGTCCTGTAGAGGGTTAAAATGGCAATGTAACCTCTATCAGGTGAAAGCATACCAAGACAAAAAAAGGACAAAGAATCACGTTTTCACAGAAGTTAAGGTAGAGCCTGCTAAAATGACTCTTAAAACACAAGCAGTCTACAACAGCAACAGTCTCACACTGCCAAACTATAGGATCTCAGATGCCTTGAACTTGCTCTGATGATTGAGGATTGCTGATAGGAGGTTTGCGAACACATAGGAACGTACAATTTACTACCTAAAATGCAGTATTAAGAATATTACAGTATTTATTTATTACAGTCATTATAACTGCCTTGGTGATAATTATACAATTTTGTGTTTTTTATGACAAAATTGCATCATAGAATACTGTACATTACACTTGTGAATCTTGCCTACTTAACTGTTTTCTGCTCATAACTTCGTCTCGACTACTGTAACGTATTATTTTCGGGTCTCCCTATGTCTAGCATTAAAAAATTACAGTTGGTACAAAATGCGGCTGCTAGACTTTTGACAAGAACAAGAAAGTTTGATCATATTACGCCTATACTGGCTCACCTGCACTGGCTTCCTGTGCACTTAAGAAGTGACTTTAAGGTTTTACTACTTACGTATAAAATACTACACGGTCTAGCTCCGTCCTATCTTGTCGATTGCATTGTACCATATGTCCCGGCAAGAAATCTGCGTTCAAAGAACTCCGGCTTATTAGTGATTCCCAGAGCCCAAAAAAAGTCTGCGGGCTATAGAGCGTTTTCTATTCGGGCTCCAGTACTATGGAATGCCCTCCCGGTAAAAATTAGAGATGCTACCTCAGTAGAAGCATTTAAGTCCCATCTTAAAACTCATTTGTATACTCTAGCCTTTAAATAGCCCCCCTGTTAGACCAGTTGATCTGCCGTTTCTTTTCTTTTCTCCTCTGCTCCCCTTTTCCTTGAGGGGGGGGGGGGGGGGGGGGGCACAGGTCCGGTGGCCATGGATGAAGTGCTGGCTGTCCAGAGTCGGGACCCGGGGTGGACCGCTCGCCTGTGCATCGGCTGGGAACATCTCTACGCTGCTGACCCGTCTCCGCTCGGGATGGTGTCCTGCTGGCCCCACTATGGACTGGACTCTTACTATTATGTTGGATCCACTATGGACTGGACTCTCACAATATTATGTCAGACCCACTCGACATCCATTGCTTTCGGTCTCCCCTAGAGGGGGGGGGTTACCCACATATGCGGTCCTCTCCAAGGTTTCTCATAGTCATTCACATCGACGTCCCACTGGGGTGAGTTTTTCCTTGCCCGTATGTGGGCTTTGTACCGAGGATGTCGTTGTGGCTTGTGCAGCCCTTTGAGACACTTGTGATTTAGGGCTATATAAATAAAGATTAATTGATTGATTGATTGATAACTTTGTGATGGAATTTCAGCTTTTGATGTTAGTCTGTTGTTTGGGGTTTCACTGAAATGATTTCGACAGACACAGACATTTTCCCTCTGATAGACCCAGAACTGGACCTGTAACTTCCTGTGATGACATCTTCCTGTGACTTGTGAAATTTAAAATTTAGAGGTGGAATGCCGTTTCTAACATTAGACAGGAAAACCCTAAAAGAAGATTATGAAGTGTGAATAACCCCACAACCTCATGCGTAGACTGTAACTCTTCACATGGCGTCTATTTAAAAAAGTTGAAAATCATCCTTCTCTCACATTTGTTTTTGTAGATATCTGGCCTTAAAAGCCATAAAAATTAAGTTTAATATTATTGCTACAATTTATAAAAAATGTGTTTATATCAAGACTTTCTGATATATGCTCTCAGACGGTTTGAAGTCTTGTTTGCATTACATTTTATCCAACATGAAAAACACAATCATCTTTTCACTCATAAGTTTTTTTTTCAAACAGAGAAAAATATATCTCAGATGTTAGTTAAGATTCTTTAACATAAATTATTCACTGGAAATATTGCCTGCAGAGATGCGTTTCAACTGTTTGTACTTTCTTTCCCCTGATTGTATCTAATAATCTCTACTATCTTTACAGCATAATGTCCATCATAGTTTGTCTTTATTTAGCATTTGATAAACATCTTGATAAACATCTTTCCTCCACTTTCAAAGGGTTCTCATTCATTGTCTTTGTCACTTCTTCGCAAGGATTCACCCCACTTCTGTCCAAGCAACGGCTCTCACAGACCTGAAGAGGACATCGTGAAGGACCATCCTGCACCATCTGGCCATACCAACAAAACTTTGTCCGATCCTGATCTGATTTTTGGGCTTCAGATCTGAACAGATTTCGAGTACCATGACAACATATTATGGAACTGAAAATGTTTTTATAGCAAGTAATTCAATTAAACACTAACACACTCTTACAAAGTTTATTTAATTAAATTAGTATTTTTTTTTAGTATTGGTGTAGATCAGATGATGCTCCATCATTTCTTTTTAACAAAATAAAGTTTGATCATATTACGCCTATACTGGCTCACTTGCACTGGCTTCCTGTGCACTTAAGAAGTGACTTTAAGGTTTTACTACTTACGTATAAAATACTACACGGTCTAGCTCCGTCCTATCTTGTCGATTGCATTGTACCATATGTCCCGGCAAGAAATCTGCGTTCAAAGAACTCCGGCTTATTAGTGATTCCCAGAGCCCAAAAAAAGTCTGCGGGCTATAGAGCGTTTTCTATTCGGGCTCCAGTACTATGGAATGCCCTCCCGGTAACAATTAGAGATGCTACCTCAGTAGAAGCATTTAAGTCCCATCTTAAAACTCATTTGTATACTCTAGCCTTTAAATAGCCCCCCTGTTGGACCAGTTGATCTGCCGTTTCTTTTCTTTTCTCCTCTGCTCCCCTTTTCCTTGAGGGGGGGGGGGGGCACAGGTCCGGTGGCCATGGATGAAGTGCTGGCTGTCCAGAGTCGGGACCCGGGGTGGACCGCTCGCCTGTGCATCGGCTGGGAACATCTCTACGCTGCTGACCCGTCTCCGCTCGGGATGGTGTCCTGCTGGCCCCACTATGGACTGGACTCTTACTATTATGTTGGATCCACTATGGACTGGACTCTCACAATATTATGTCAGACCCACTCGACATCCATTGCTTTCGGTCTCCCCTAGAGGGGGGGGGTTACCCACATATGCGGTCCTCTCCAAGGTTTCTCATAGTCATTCACATCGACGTCCCACTGGGGTGAGTTTTTCCTTGCCCGTATGTGGGCTTTGTACCGAGGATGTCGTTGTGGCTTGTGCAGCCCTTTGAGACACTTGTGATTTAGGGCTATATAAATAAAGATTGATTGATTGAAAGTTGCAATTGCATTTTAACTAAACAAAAGCAAATATGCATATTGGCTCCCACTTAAAGAGGTCATGTTATGATTTTTTTTCCTATAAGACTTCTTTGTAGTATACAGAGCATGTAATGGTGGTTCTTTGATCAAAATTTAGCATAGATTTTGTTTTACAGACCATTTTCAAGCCGCTTTCTGACCATCTCAGGATGGTCTTATTTACATGCCGATGCCCCCTTTGACTGCATTTCCACTCTGTCAGCCATGTTATAGTTTTTAGTGCTTCTATATTGAATCTACTGAGTTAGAAAGAACTATATGCAAATTTGTTTAAAAACGGCAACAGCAAATTATTTTATAATGCATGTGCATGTACGAGCCAGTCTGCCCCAAAACAAGAGGATAGAGAACAAGAAAGAAATTAATGACTACAACTATGGGCTACAACTAAAAAAAATTGCAAACTCGTGCAAAGTTCTTCCAGCAAACCTCTATCATATACAGGTAAAAGCCAGTAAATTAGAATATTTTGAAAAACTTGATTTATTTCAGTAATTGCATTCAAAAGGTGTAACTTGTACATTATATTTATTCATTGCACACAGACTGATGCATTGAAATGTTTATTTCATTTAATTTTGATGATTTGAAGTGGCAACAAATGAAAATCCAAAATTCCGTGTGTCACAAAATTAGAATATTACTCAAGGCTAATACAAAAAAGGGATTATTAGAAATGTTGGCCAACTGAAAAGTATGAAAATGACAAATATGAGCATGTACAATACTCAATACTTGGTTGGAGCTCCTTTTGCCTCAATTACTGCGTTAATGCGGCGTGGCATGGAGTCGATGAGTTTCTGGCACTGCTCAGGTGTTATGAGAGCCCAGGTTGCTCTGATAGTGGCCTTCAACTCTTCTGCGTTTTTGGGTCTGGCATTCTGGCACGGGTAGATTTTGCGCTGTGTGCAGGCGCCAAGTCCTGTTGGAACTTGAAATCTCCATCTCCTTAGAGCAGGTCAGCAGCAGGAAGCATGAAGTGCTCTAAAACTTGCTGGTAGACGGCTGCGTTGACCCTGGATCTCAGGAAACAGAGTGGACCGACACCAGCAGATGACATGGCACCCCAAACCATCACTGATGGTGGAAACTTTACACTAGACTTCAGGCAACGTGGATCCTGTGCCTCTCCTGTCTTCCTCCAGACTCTGGGACCTCGATTTCCAAAGGAAATGCAAAATTTGCATGGTTGGGTGATGGTTTGGGGTGCCATGTCATCTGCTGGTGTCGGTCCACTCTGTTTCCTGAGATCCAGGGTCAACGCAGCCGTCTACCAGCAAGTTTTAGAGCACTTCATGCTTCCTGCTGCTGACCTGCTCTTTGGAGATGGAGATTTCAAGTTCCAACAGGACTTGGCGCCTGCACACAGCGCAAAATCTACCCGTGCCTGGTTTACGGACCATGGTATTTCTGTTCTAAATTGGCCCGCCAACTCCCCTGACCTTAGCCCCATAGAAAATCTGTGGGGTATTGTGAAAAGGAAGATGCAGAATGCCAGACCCAAAAACGCAGAAGAGTTGAAGGCCACTATCAGAGCAACCTGGGCTCTCATAACACCTGAGCAGTGCCAGAAACTCATCGACTCCATGCCACGCCGCATTAACGCAGTAATTGAGGCAAAAGGAGCTCCAACCAAGTATTGAGTATTGTACATGCTCATATTTGTCATTTTCATACTTTTCAGTTGGCCAACATTTCTAAAAATCCCTTTTTTGTATTAGCCTTAAGTAATATTCTAATTTTGTGACACACGGAATTTTGGATTTTCATTTGTTGCCACTTCAAATCATCAAAATTAAATGAAATAAACATTTGAATGCATCAGTCTGTGTGCAATGAATAAATATAATGTACAAGTTACACCTTTTGAATGCAATTACTGAAATAAATCAAGTTTTTCAAAATATTCTAATTTACTGGCTTTTACCTGTATGGTGATATCTGTTGACGCAACTGAAGGCTGGTGTATTCTCTCACGCTATGCGTCCCCTCTGGCAGCGTTTTGATCCGTTTATAACTCTTCTGCGGGAGCGGTGCATTACTCCTCCAAAACACTAAGGGCTTGGGTGTCCTTAAAGAGCAACCATAGCTGTCATGATCCGTTGCCCGGATAATGTTTTTATTTTTGAAATTACTTTTTGGTTTATTGAGCGCCGTTATACACACATGCTCTTGTTTAGTAATTAGTGTCCCCACCAGCTGTTTTTCGTTAATCACGGCCCCTTGTATACCCAGTCCTGCCACTCACTCAGCACGGGAATTTTGTTACTTATGTTCGGTGAAGCCTCTCTCAACGACTGTAGGTTTGTATAGTATGCTATCTCCTCCCTACTTCCTTTCTTTGCCTGTCTTTCCGCATCCTGGGGAACAGGACCTCGCTACCGTGCGACCTGAGCATAACAGAAAGTACCCGTTGAACAAAGTGTTCTTTTCCAGGAAAGACAAGAGAAGGATCTGGAGGGAGATGAAGGCTGACTCCCTCTCGCCTTGGATGTCGTCGGAAGAAGAGGAGCTTGAGGAAGGTCTCCCTTCCGAGGCGATGACGGCGTGGGAGTGGCTCATGGCGAAGGTGATAGAAACATAAAGCCACTGCCTTTCCCGCTCTTAACGCACACAGAGATCGTCTCCAGCGCTCGTTCCGGACGCGCTTCCTCTTCGCCAGATCCAAACAGCTGCTTCTGCCTCGCCAATTCAGCCCGAGGACGGTATGATAAACACACACCTTGCTTCTGTTTACATGGCCTGGGGTGTCATCCAGCATAGTCAAGGCTCAGACCAGTCACAGTCCGATGACATCCCACCGCCAGCTCCAGATCAGTGTTCATGCAGGCGCGGGCGACATGCGTGTGCACGCGCTGCGCTCATTTCACACAGAGCTTCTTGTTTTCCTGATCGCATGAGTCAGCCCCCACTCTGTGACATTAATCCTACCATTGATGACTATATGGACATTGTTGAAGTGGCTAAAGCAACTCGCCAGCATCTACCTAATGTCAATAAATCTCCTGTTGCTGACTTTATGGACATGTCTACAATTAAAGAAGCCAGTTGGCGTCAAGCTCCGCCCCCTACGACTCAAGCTCCGCCCACCTCACCCACCCTGTCTGTCAAGATTCAAGTTCCTGCACTCCCTGATACTGTCGTGTGTTTTGTTGTTTTGAGTTTTGTATTTATTCTTGTATTTACTTTCTAGTTTATTGAGCGCCGTTGTCCAGACCTGCCCTCGTTTAGTGATTAGTGTCCCCACCGGCTGTTTTCTGTTAATCACTGCCCCTTGTATGCCCAGTCTTGCCACTCACTCAGCACGGGTACTTTGTTCGCTATTAGCGACAATTTAACTCTCTCAATGACAGTAGGTTTGTATAGTATGCTAGCTCCTCCTTACTCCCTTTCTTTGTATTCTACGTTAAGTTTTTCTTCAAGTGGTCATGAACTTCCCGTGCACGCATCCAAGCGGCACGGTCCCCGATTTTTGGATTTTTGCTTTTTCTTTGTGGAGTAAACGTCTCTTATCTACACGCTGCTTCTTATGCCTGTCTTCCCGCATCCTGGGGAACACGACCTCACTACAATGCAACCCGAGCGTAACACTCTTACTAGGTATATACCTTTTTGTGAAGAGTAAGCAATGACAACTGCAACATCGACATCTTTGTTGGCACTGGAACTAATCATTCAGAAACATTACACAATATGTCTGTGAAAAGAGAGGCAGATGACGGGCGAATTTGCAACGATATTCAGCCGTTGGGGACACAGGAGCTATTGAATATATATATATATTCAATATGGGAAGTTTTGACGGAGCAGAAACGTGTGAACTCATTGGGAGTTTCCTCCTCTCCCAGCTCGCTAGCCTCAATCTGAACCTTGGTATTTACCGTGATGACGGACTGGCAGTGTGTCGCGCCTCGCCAAGGAGCAGCGAGAATACCAAGAAGGGCATATGCCAAATTTTCAAAGAGAACGGCCTACGGATCACGATTGAAGCCAACAAGCAAACCGTCAACTTCCTTGACGTCACTTTCAACCTGAGAAATAACAGCTACCAACCATTCACGAAACCCAACACAACACTCCAATACGTGCACCATGACAGCAACCACCCACCCACCACCACGAAAAGAATACCTACCGGAATCAATAAAAGGCTATCGATGCTGTCATCTAGCAAAGCTGAATTTGACCAAGCAACCCCCCCGTACCAAAAAGCCCTTGATGAAAGCGGATACAATTTCACCCTCACCTATGAACCCACGCCAGGAAACCAGCCAAAAAAGAACAGAAAACGAAACGACATCATCTGGTACAACCCCCCATACAGCAAAAACGTCTCAACGAACATTGGACACAAATTCCTCAATCTGATTGACAAACACTTTCCCAAAGACAACACCCTAAGAAAAGTATTCAACAAGAACAACATTAAATTGAGCTACAGCTGCATGAACAATATACGACAAATCATCTCAAACCACAACAAAACAATTGCAAATGAGCCATCGACCCCCAGACAGAGCGACTCCAAAACCAACAAAGGATGTAATTGTCGAAAGAAACCTGATTGCCCTCTCAACGGGGGGTGCTTACAAACATCAGTTGTCTACCAATCTAAGGTAATACGCAAGGACATTAACACATCCGACACATATGTAGGATTAACCGAGGGGGAATTCAAAACCAGATGGAACAATCACAAGGCTTCTTTCAGGAACAAAAACCTGCGAAATACCACAGAACTCAGCAAACACATTTGGGACCTCAAAGACAATAATGTTGAATATTCAATAACATGGCAAATTCTTGCATCCAGCACACCTTACAATAGTGGTAATAAAAGATGCAACCTATGCTTGAAAGAGAAACTGTTTATTATTTACCGTCCAGACCTGTCATCCCTCAACAAGCGCAGCGAAATTGTAACAACATGCCGCCATAGACGGAAACACCTCCTAGGTAACACATGAGCCAATCACCACGCCCCTAGGCCAGCCTGTACCCACCCACTCTGTGCCCTATATAAACCATGGTATGCGAATGCTCCCATTAAAATCTCCTGACGATTGAGGGCACCCCCCCTCATGAAACAGGCCTGTAGAGATGAAATAGTCTTGTGATTTTTTTTCCCACACATACATATATATATATATATATATATATATATATATATATATATATATATATATATATACATATGTATTCATATATATATATATATATATATATATATAGTTTATATGTCTGTAGTCCATACGTATATGTATTAGGGTTGTACGGTATACCGGTCCTAGTGTAGTATCGCGGTACTAATGAATCAAAATCTGTACTATACTGTGTTTGAAAAGTACCAGTTCGCCATATTTTTTTTTTTTACAGGCATGACGGCACGTCGTCGTCACGTCGGGACATTGCCGGTTTTACGAGCAAAGGAGCATGTTTGGCAGAACACAATCACGGCGTACTTACAAGCAGACACAGTGTGTAGACAAACAAGGTAGAATGGACGAAGTTTGGCTAAAAACTAACGCCAAGGTGAAGCTATACCACTGTAAGACCCACAGGACGAGGTGCTTTAAAACATGGCTAGCTAGTTTGCGGCTAATGTCCATCCGCAATCGGCAGTGTTTTAGCTTCTTCTAAATCACTAATCCTCGCCTCCATGGCGACAAATAAAAATAGTTTTTTACACGTACATTATCACTGGAGGATGAGGAATACCTAAACATGCTTCACTACACACTGTAGGGGGATACAATAGCTCACCGGTGTCACAATGTAAACAAATGCCATGGGTGGATCTACACCTGACATCCACTGTAATGATAGTACAACAGCATATCGAGTTGATACTTCTATCATTACATTAATATTTTTTAACATCACAAAATCTTTGTTCTTTTCTTTTTCTAAAATTCATATTATATTCATAAACTCAGGAAATACGTCCTTGGACACATGAGAACTTAAATTATGACCAATGTATGACCCTGTAACTACTTGGTATCAGATTGATACCTAAATTTGTGGTATCATCCAAAACTAAAGTATCCAAACAACAGAAGAAAGAGTGTTTATTACATTTTAACAGAAGTGTAGATATAACATGCTGAAACGGAAAATAACCAGATATTAACAGTAAATGAACAAGTAGATTAATAGTCCATTTTTAGAGCTTTTTGACAAAATAATCGAATGAGAAATGACACAATATGTTACTGCATATGTCAGCAGACTAATTAGGAGCCTTTGTTTGCTTACTTACTACCAAAAGACAAGTTGTCTAGTATGTTCCAGAGGTGGGACCAAGTCATTGTTTTGCAAGTCACAAGTAAGTCTCAAGTCTTTGCCCTCAAGTCCAAGTCAAGTCCCGAGTCAAGACAGGCAAGACCCGAGTCAAGTCCAAAGTCAAGACTGGAAAGTCTCAAGTCAAGTCCTAAGTCCTGCATTTTGAGTTTCGAGTCCTTTCAAGTCCTTTTAACCACAAACTAATATATTAACACAGATTGTGTATGCTTTTCAAACGCTGTATTTATTTATTAAAACAAGTGCATTTTAAATTGCAGGAAAGAAAATTGTGCTGACATTGCACTTTATAATAGCACTATTAACCAGTCATTTTAAACATTAACTCATTCCTTTACAGAAC
This sequence comes from Nerophis lumbriciformis, assembly GCF_033978685.3. NCBI lineage: Eukaryota > Metazoa > Chordata > Actinopteri > Syngnathiformes > Syngnathidae > Nerophis > Nerophis lumbriciformis. Next base: position 37,023,921 of record NC_084562.2, read on the forward strand.
AAACACATTGAAAAATAAAGTGCAAATGTACTTATTTGTACAAAAGTGTAAACATTGAAAAAACATGACATATACGTGAACATAACAAAAAAGTTGTACTTTTTATATGTCAGGGCCCTATGCTGCATTGCATTTGCAAAAGACCAAGTTAGCCAAGAGTCTGTCAGTCATTTGTGCACGATGGGGGCGTAGTATGATGCCACCATGGCTGAAAACTCGCTCCACTGGAGCACTGGAGGCAGGCACTGCCAAGACTCTCATGGCCAGTTGGAACAGTGAAGGAAGAGTCTTCATGTTCAATGCCCAGAACAAAAGGGGGGAGAGAGGTTTTTTGGGTGGTGCACTACTTGTAAGTGTATCTTGTGTTTTTTATGTTGATTTAATAAAAAAAATAAAATAAAAAAAATTATTGTGCGGCCCGATACCAATCGATCCACGGACCAGTACCGGGACCACTGAGTGGTTGGGGACCACTGAGGTAAACAACCAACAGTATGTCAGAAAGCTAGCTAAAATATTCATAATATAGTATACATTTTAACTGACCTTTATTTTACTATTTTTGTCTTTTTTTTTTTTAGGTGGCTAAAATACGCGGTGCTGCTGACCGCTGTCTAACGTTACGTGTGATATATTGACTAACGTAACCCTGCTTAAAAAAAACCACTGAACAAAAAGTATGAATAAGGTAGTGAACTGCAACAGATTCCCGTGTTTGCAATAACGTTATAACGTTAGCAGTGAGTTTACAGCCTCACTGATTTAACTACACAGCAAATAAAAGTCAAGTTACTTAGCCAATAAACGTTATCTTACATTCAAAACTTACCGTTCTTTGTGCAACTTCAAATGCCGGACGAAGTTGGAAGTTGTTGCCTCTCCATCAGTAATTTTGGAACCGCATGTGTTGCATACTGCAAACCGTTTTGTGTTGACCACCTCGTAATTTTTATACCCAAACAAAATTATTTTAGGTATCATTTTTTGTTCACTGGCGTGTGGTTTGGAAATGTCTTCTTCGTTGGTTGTCCTGCAATTTGATTGGATGAATGCTGTGTGATGAAAACAAAGTAGATCTAATTTGATTGGCTGTTGTACTGACAGCACACCAGCTGACACACGCAACGCTGATAGACAAGTACACAATGAAAAATACGGAGCGCTCCCGAATAACTTTTTCATCTTTGGGTTTTGGGGAAAGTAGCAAGTCATGTCAAGTCATGTCAATTCAAAAGGCTCAAGTCCAAGTGAAGTCACAAGTCATTGATGTTAAAGTCTAAGTCGAGTTGCAAGTCTTTTTACATTTTGTCAAGTCGAGTCTAAAGTCATCAAATTCATGACTCGAGTCTGACTCGAGTCCAAGTCATGTGACTCGAGTCCACACCTCTGGTATGTTCACTATTTTATATAAGGACAAAATTGTTCTTCGATTGCAATAAGAAACATATGTTTAATGTACTGTAAAAAATGTTGTTAAAATAAAGCCAATAATGCAATTGTTTTGTGGTCCCCTTTTTATAGAAAAGTATCGAAATACATTTTGGACACATGCATTTTGGACACACACACACACACACACACACACAAACACACAGTGGGCACACAGACGCATATTTACCTATACCAATGTGACCACCGTGTCAAAGTAATTGCCCAGGTCTGCTTTAGTACAGTAGATCAGACCCTAGGACGTCTTTAACCATTCCATTCATGTTCCATATCATCACGGGAGCGACAAGCCTCTCTGACTGTAATGCATTTTTACACCACAACATTTTGTCAAATAAGCAAATTCCAATGTTGAAATGTGACAAGGAAGAGACTTTCTGCCATGGTAGAACATTGTGCAAAGACACAATGTCGGAGGATGTGTGTTTTATTATGTATGCAAGATTTTAGATACACCCTTCATACCCTACCTGCAACAAGTTGGATAAATATTGATTTAACATATGTAGGAATGAAATACATAGACATGATGAATACAAGAATGGAGCTAACAGTCAACCAAACCTAAAAACTAGAGTCAGTCAATTTTCTTTTAGCCTTAAACTAGCAGTTAGTTCTTCATCTTTCTTTCTTTTTTTCAGCCTGTAAGTGCAGTAGATTTACCTAACCCATGTTTTGGACATGGCTCAGTCCATTGACTGCCAGCAATAAAGAAGACTAACCTAGTGGTGGCTGTGTGACTTATGACATGTCAATACCCCTGTACAATTCACACTTTGTAGTGACAGCTGTAAAAAGTAGTTTTTAAAGCGCAGGTAAAAAATAACAACACTGGTGTTACAATGAAAATTCATATCTTAAATATTTACAATTGTCATTGTTTTCTCTTGCTCAAAAATGAACCTGCTCTTTCCTGCAATAAAACGTCTTGTCATCTGACTTAATCATCTCTATGAATATCAGATAACCAAACTAACGAAAAATGTATTTGCTAAACTTAATGTATAGTATAAGAAAACATCAAACTACTGTATTTCCCTCCCAATATTAGCAAATGGAAAGGGACTAGGTAATGGTACTTGGAGCTGCTATATTTCACTGACACCAAATTGCACTTTTATAAGCCCCAATAAATTAAGAACACCAGCAATGGCAAGCTTATGTAATCAATAGTGGTTTCAGAGAACAGATTTACTAAATTAAAGTCTGTATTTGTAACAATATATAATGAAACTTTGTAAAACATTTACTGCGGGCCAGGTGTATGATTGATTGCCTTATATGTTTTTCTTATATGTTTGCCTTATATACATTAAAGGTAATGATTAATAAATGTATGCATTGACCGCCATGCTGCTGATAAACAGGTGTGTGAGACCTTAAATCACTTTTCCTCCGAGCATGTAGGTATGTGGGTATGTGTATTCTGTCGGTTTGAACCAGGAAGAGAGCAGTTCACAACGATCCAACGTGAGCGCCCTCTAAGCATCTACCTAACTGTGACATATACAGCAGCCCTAAATGTTTTGTGAAGTGATTTTAATTTAATTTTGATTTTAAAAATAAGCCTGAAAAGTTGGAAATGTAGAATAGAGCCCCTATCCTACATTTCCAACTTTTCAGACTTAGGTTTAAAATGTTGTACTCTGGGTCACAAGATCACCATTAGATTATCACGACTTTAGGAAGTCCATGGATGGCAACTTGCTCAGTACGATTTATCACATTTTCTTAAAATAGCAGTCAGAAAGTGTTTTTGTATGAAAAAAATTGGGCATTCATTTAATTGTGTCATGCCAGATTTTTAATCCGAAACAGAATTTGTGTACCCTGCTGCTGGAGTACTTCCATTTAGAGGGGTGAAGCTACATTTCCATGTTAACATATCAGCTTGCAAGTCTACAGGAACCCTTAGGTCCCAGGAATTTTACATTTCTGAACTTTTGGTGGAAAAAAGCCTAACCACACAAAATGTGGATTGTCACGACCATGCCTTGATCATCAAAGATGTTTGGTAATGTAGCCTGTGATATTTCAAACTAAATAGATGCTTCTGATAGTCTGTACACTAGATGCTTTTCAATTTGCATGTTGTTCAAGTTGCATGACAATGCATTCACCTTCTCTATTTTGTAATGAAATGGAATGTTGTCGTGTAAACTCGTTAATGCTAATCAGTAGCATGTATATGGCAAAATCAATGTAAGTTGGCATTACCCTGGAAAAGTAGAGCCTTACTTTAAGTTTCAGCCTTTCCTATCAGGCATACTTGCAGAGGTGTGGACTCGAGTCACATGACTTGGACTCGAGTCAGACTCGAGTCATGAATTTGATGACTTTAGACTCGACTTGACAAAATGTAAAAAGACTTGCAACTCGACTTAGACTTTAACATCAATGACTTGTGACTTCACTTGGACTTGAGCCTTTTGAATTGACATGACTTGACATGACTTGCTACTTTCCCCAAAACCCAAAGATGAAAAAGTTATTCGGGAGCGCTCCGTATTTTTCATTGTGTACTTGTCTATCAGCGTTGCGTGTGTCAGCTGGTGTGGTCTCAGTACAACAGCCAATCAAATTAGATCTACTTTGTTTTCATCACACAGCATTCATCCAATCAAATTGCACGACAACCAACGAAGAAGACATGTCCAAACCACATGCCAGTGAACAAAAAATGATACCTAAAATAATTTCGTTTGGGTATAAAAATTACGAGGTGGTCAACCCAAAACGGTTTGCAGTATGCAACACATGCGGTTCGAAAATTACTGATGGAGAGGCAACAACTTCCAACTTCGTCCGGCATTTGAAGTTGCACAAAGAACGGTAAGTTTTGAATGTAAGATAACGTTTATTGGCTAAGTAACGTGACTTTTATT